>NC_048589.1:29195364-29902031 GCF_013265735.2 Oncorhynchus mykiss
GATACTTGGTGGTGTCCCATCTTTTCCACAAGTTCATCAATGTTCGGGGTAAGGCTCTGAGCTGAAGAAATCCTCAGAATTGAGTGGAGGTGTTCAGCAGTAAGTCGACTTCTGTGTGATGTTTTGTTCAGGTTCATCAAAGAAAACAGTTGTTCACACAGGTATGTGCTGCCAAACATAGACAACGTTTGAGCAGCCTGGATGCGCAGCTGGGGCATTGTGCCGGGGAGGAAACGGGCAAACTCCGCAGCACCCACTGCCGCATATTTTTCCCTCAGTGCATCATTGCATTGGAGGTCAATCAACTCCATTTGGAGGTTTGGTGGTGAGCTTTCCACGTCAACAGCAAATGGGTTACCGAGCAGTTCCAACCTGCTTTTTTGTGCTTCAAAGTCAGCAAATCGGCGTCGAAAGTCAGTGGTAAGCATACCTATTTTATCAGCCAACTGTGTGCTCGGGAACGCACTGGTAGAGAGCTTCTCTTTCATGGTCTGGCAGCTGGGAAAGTGGCTCAAATTTTCTTTCCGCATCTGCGTCTCCCACAGAGTCAGTTTGGTTTTAAATGCCTTCACTGTACTGTACATATCAGAGATGACACGATCCCGACCCTGCAGCTGAAAGTTTATTGCATTCAGATGACTCGTAATGTCACACAGAAAAGCCATTTCACACAGAAACATTTCGTCTCGGAGTTGTGTTGTGTCTTTCCCTTTGCTGTCCAAGAATAGACAAATCTCCTCACGAAGCTCGAAACATCTTTGAAGCACCTTTCCCTGGCTTAGCCATCGCACCTCTGTGTGATAAGGCAAATCACCATGCTCCGTTTCTAACTCCGTCAGAAATGCCTTGAACTGGCGGTGATTCAAACCTTTGGCTCTGATAAAGTTAACTGTGCGCGTGATGATGCTCATTACATGCTCCATTTTCAAGGCTTTACCGCACAACGCTTCCTGGTGTATGATACAATGATAAGCTGTCAGCTCACCTGTCGCGTTTTCCTCTTGCATCTTTTCCCGTATCTTCGCCACCAGTCCGCTCCTGTGTCCACACATCGCAGGTGCTCCGTCGGTTGTCAAACCCACGAGTTTTTCCCAAGGCAGCTCCATCTCATTTACACATCTTGACACCTCTTCATACAAATCATGCCCCGTAGTTGTGCCATGCATAGGACGTAAAGCCAAAAACTCCTCTGTCACGCTTAGGCTGGAGTCCACTCCGCGGATGAAAATTGACAACTGGGCAATGTCAGAAATGTCGGTGCTCTCATCCACAGCCAAGGAATATGCAATAAAATCTTTTCCCTTTTTCACAAGCTGCTCTTTTAGATTGATGGACAACTGGTCTACTCTCTCGGCAATGGTGTTTCTGCTCAGACTCACATTTAAAAAGAGTTGCCTTTTTTCTGGGCAAACTTCGTCACAAACTTTAATCATGCAGTTTTTGATGAAATCCCCCTCCGTAAATGGCCGGGCTGATTTAGCGATCTCTTCTGCCAAAATAAAACTGGCCTTGACAGCAGCCTGGCCTTGTGATTTGGCTTTTTTGAACAGAGCCTGTCGAGATTTGAGGCCTCGTTTTAATTCCTCTGCCTTTTGTAGCCTTTGTTCCATGTCCATATTCTTGTTTTTGTCCGCGTGTTTCGTTTCATAACGTCGTCTCAGATTATACTCTTTCAGTACCGCCACACTTTCTCCACACAGAAGACACACAGGTTTTCCAGCTACCTTCGTGAACATATACTCCGACTCCCACCTTGTTTGAAACCCCCGGTTCTCAGTATCCACCTTCCGTTTTGCCATTTTTGATGGGTATCTGAAAGTTAATTTTACTGTGATGCTGACGACTGCTGTGCCAATAAATATTGAAATGAAGCAGCCTACTGCTCGGTGCGTCACCTTTGCATTGTGGGAAATGTAGTATTGGTGCGTGTAAAAGATCTGCGGGCTGCCGGCTTGCTGCGGGCCGGTTCTAATAATAAATCAAGATCATCCCAGGGGCCGTAAAAAACCTTCTTGCGGGCCGGATGTGGCCCGCGGGCCTTGACTCTGACATATGTGCTATAGAGAGTTTCCATCATATTTCTTCACATCAGTCATTTCCTTTTAATGGGAAGTGGGCAAGTGCACAAGAAGGATAAATAATTGGGACACAGACCCTGTTTGTATGCAGGATACTAACAACATTCAAAAGGATGTATATATCATCCAATCACACAATCCCTCGGCTGACTGGAGATAGTCAGCAAGAGGCAGTCTGGTTTCATCCCTCTGTTCCTCCCCATGTTGCCCGAATGTATTCCAGGGCGTGTTCTCAGCATGAGCAAAACAGCTGGCAGGCGTATTCACAGTCATTTTCAACCTCTCCTTGTCCCAGTCTGTAATCCCCACATGGTTTAAGATGACCACCATCATTCCTGTTCTCAAGAACTCTTAAGTTGTCATGCCACAATGACTACCACCCTGTAGCACTCACATCTGTAATCATGAAGTGCATTGAGAGGCTGATTATGGCACACATCAACACCATTATCCCATACACCCTTTACCCACTCCAATTTGTATACCGCCCCAACAGATCCATAGATTACACAATCTCAATTGCACTCCACACTGCCTTCACCCACCTAGATAAGAGGAATACCTATATGAGAATGCTGTTCATTGACTACAGCTCAGCGTTCAATACCAGTGTGCCCTCCAAGCTCATCATCAAGCTTAGGACTCTAGGTCTGAACACCTACCTCTGCAACTGGACCCTGGACTTCCTGACGGGCTGATCCCAGGTGGCGAGGGAAGGCAACATCACCTCCGCCACACTAACCCTCAATACAGGGGCCTCACAGGGATATGTGCTTAGTCCCCTCCTGTACTCCCTATTCACCCACGACAGCGTAGCCACGCATGACTCCAACACCATTATCAAGTTTGCTGACAACACAGCGGTGCTAGGCCTGATCACAGGAGATGATGAGTCAGCCGACAGGGAGCTGGCAGTGTGGTGCCGGAGCAACAACCTCTCCCTCAACGTCAGCAAGAACAAGGAGCTGATCGTGGACTACAGGAAACAGGGGGCTAGTACGCCACATTGACGGGGCCACAGTGGAGCAGGTTGAGAGCTTCAAGTTCCTCGGTGTGCAAATAACTAAAGACTTAAAATGGTCCAAACACATTTGGCAAGGGCCACCAAATCTTGAGAGGATTTTGACTGGCTGCATCACTGCCTGGTATGTCAACTGGTATGTCAACTGCAGCGCCCTCGATCGCATGGCACTACAGAGGGTGGTGCAGAGAACCCAGTACATCACAGAGGCCAAGCTCCCTGCCATCCAGGACATCTATATCAGGCGGTGTGGTAGGAAGGCCCGGGGAAAAAAAGACTCCAACCACCAAAGACTATTTCTCCTGCTTCTGCACGGCAAGCGGTACCAGTGCATCAAGTCTGAAGCCAACAGGCTCTTGAATAGCTTCAATCGCCAAGCCATAAGGCTGATAAATAGCTAACAATAGCTACACAGACCATCTGAGTTAAAAAGGTCAATGAGGATACAAGGTTATTTTTTATTTTTGTCTCTATGTACACTCACAGAGCCCTACACACTCCCAGAGCCCTACACACTCACACACTCACGCCATCATCTGCCCACTCACACATAACATGCACATACATTTATACTGCCTCTGCACACATGGACACCCACTCACATACAAGCTACTGCTATCTTATATCTTGATGCTAAGTCACCTTACTCCTGTACATATATACCTTCATTACTCCAGTATCCCTGCACATTGTAAATATGGTATTTGAACCAACCCTGTTTATAGTATGCTAACTTACTTATTGTGTTCTTCATATTTTTGTTGAGTTTTGAGTTTGAAAGAAAGGCATTTCAAAGTACTTGAAACTTGTTGTTATTGTTCAGAAGATCCCTTATCTGCTTACTGTAAGTTACTCAAGGTATAGACTCAGGGTGAAATCAGTGTCATTGAGTCATTGAGGATACAAAGTGCAAACAGATGATGTATGGTAGCACCAACAACAAATTCAGAATCCTGGTTCACTTCGGACAGATCAGACAGAGCTTCCTTCCTACTTGAGGTAGTTAAAAATACAATTCTAAGAGGTCAGAGTTTGTTTGGAACATTTTGATATGCATGATCAACATAAGACAGTTCTTCGGATTGAGTCAGAGACCAGACAGTAGCCATCAATTCTCCTCCCATCTGTTGAAAGGATCAGAGCTACCTGACATCCTCCTCACCGATCCAGGATAAGAACATTTATAACCACATCAAGTTTTATGTTGGAAAGATACCCGGACCTGCATGTCTCAGACCTCAGCAGAATATGATATTCTTTGAGGAGGACAAGTGCTGTATAGTAGGTCAGCCCACCCATCTGCTTTACCTCTGACCAAAGGGGTTACACAGAAAGTACCAATATGACAGAAAACATTTCCTAGAAATGATCTTGTGAAGAGAACAGTGAGGACGAGACACAGATATAGGAAGCACAGCATGTCCATATTGAATGATAGAGGCCTATCGTCAATTTGGGGGAACTTACACAAGATCAGGAGTCCTATCAAACATAAATCACCTGCAGCCCATATAGGCCTAAGTTCAGATGGTTAACAAAAAAACAAAACTTTGATCAAAAGTGATGTGCCATGGGAAATCAATTCTTATTATGAACATTACAAACACAATCCCATTGGTTTGCTTTATTTGGAAACCCCATCAATATTTAGAGTACAATAACTCACACACTGTGAGCAACTGCCCCACTCACAATGACATTGACAGGCAAGCAAACACTGTAGTTGTTGTCAGTGAAAACAGCAACCATGGAGCGAGGAGCAGCAGGACTGATAGACAGATAGCTACAGATAACTATAAAACATCAAAGCAAAGGTAGGGTATTCTGTGCATGTCTGTAGCAACACTGTAGCAATCATTCATACCCATCAAGCATCATTGCAACATGGCAAGTCACATTGCTTCAACTTTTGTAACACTCCCAGACATCTGGAACAACAGTGTCTGTGAGGCGTCCTACTTGGAATGTTGGTGACAAACAACTAAGGTTTTTCAATGTGATTCACAGTGGAATGCCACCTGGGCTCTATGTTAGCATGTCACAATCAGACATTCGTCTATTTAGGCCTGGCCTTGTGGGAAACCATTTTGGCTCACAGTTTGATAGTTTCACTCTTGCCCCAAGGGCAATTCCATGGTGACAGATTAACGAGACTCAGATTTTTTACTTTAAATGTACACCAAACAAAAACCATTGATTTAAAAGTTTAACAAACCACACAACTCTTCGCATATGAATGATTACTTTTCACGATTTCCACAGAAAATGTTACAAAAGCACATTTACAGGAAGAATTGTGCAGATACAAAGTCTGGTAACAGAACAAAACGGAGGGAGATTTCACTGTAATTCTGTTACCAAACTTTGCATCTGCACAGTTTTCCAGTAAAAGTGTTTTTTTTATTAAACTGTGTAAATTGTTCAAATGAGTCATTGTGCATAGAGTTGTTTGTTAAAATTGGAATGTTTTTTGTTTTTTCATACAATCTCAGCGTAATTCCGTTACAACTTCATAGTTCGGGATCAGAGTAGGAACCGGCTTAGTTTGTATGTGAGGCTGACATTGTTTCTGAGTATGGTGATGTAGTGTGTAAGCGGAATGCCTGTTCACACTTTCTCTGCCCTATTAACAAATAAGAGAGTTTAATGATTCAAAGCATAACACTGTAACACACTTGCCAACAATGGAAGATTATTCAAAACATTTCCAAGCTGCCTGCTCCTCACGCCTACTCAAAGACGCAGAGCATAAGACAGTGAAGAAAGAGAGCGATGAAGCACCTTTTATTCAATAGGGACACTTCCCAGCTACACTGTTGGGTGTCCTATAAAACAGTCGGTAGTGCCTCTATCTCTGTATGTTTATGTATGCAGTGTGGGTGCTGACAACCTCGTCTGGGGGGTTAGGGGAGCAGAAAGGGGAGAGAGCTGGGTTCACTGAGGCAGTCCTCTGGTCTAGAGGGTTTAAGTTGGGGGGAGCTGACTGATAGGCTGCGCCTCTGCCTGAAAATGAATAGCACCAGATCACACCATTGTCCAGCCCCACTGAAGCACAAAGACAGAGAATGGGAAGTTCAAACAGCTACACTGGGCCATTGTTGAGCCTCACCGGGCCGACAGGGCTGGGCTCAATGGGTGGGGCAACGCAGGCAGAGCAGGGCTATAGCGGCCTCTGGGATAGTCCCATCCATTTCATACTAGTCCTACAAAGAAACTAAATGGTGGCTGATGCAACCACCGCACACGCTGTTGCTCCTCCTATCTGCCTGATTTTACTGTGGGTGGTGGAAGGGGTGTGTTGCTACCAACCTTGTGGTATTACGCAATGTCTGTCTCCACCACATGCAAATATGCAAGTCTTGAACAGACACACAATCAGAGAGTGAAACACACACACTAAAGTCCAGCAGAGAGCATACAGTACTCTGGTAAATCATTCTCCACAGCAGTTCACAGGCAAAGGCAGAAGCTGAGCGACCACTGAAGGAAAAACAACTGGCTTGGTTTCACTGAGTGAGATAGCTCATCTATCCTCATCAATACCTTGACATAGCAACAAAACTATTCTAAAAACAGTACATCATAACTTCCTTATGAGGAAAAATAGAACCAACCAGAACTGTGCCAAATGGTATTGGTAGCTCCTCTACACATTTAGCGGAAGAGCTACAATGTTTCTCTTTTGCAAGGCTTTCCCAGTTAGATCAAGACTGGAACGTTTTATGAACAACTAGCCTAGTTAGAGTAGAATGCTCTACCTCCTTTCTCTACAACCGTCTACCCCTTCTGTACGTCCCCTCTGCGGCTACATCTTCAGATGTCAGTCATTCATTCTCATTTATTACTGATATTATATTCATATGTTTTCAACTGTATTAATTACTCCATTACTCAGTTTCGCTTTATTTGAAGTGCATCTTATGAAGGCTTCATAAAGCCCTACATAGATGCTTCACAAATCATCTATAAGCGTATATCATGTCCTATAAAGATTCATAATGTGGCATGACAGTGTGACATAAGCAACAGTTTATTTGTTCACATTTATTCATCTTTTATAGAGAATGAAACACAGTTACAGATTATTATTTGTGATCCATGTATGCAGTGCTTATGAAGCATATATGAATGCTTTATGAAGCCTTTATAAGATGTACTTCAAATAAAGCGGGACAAATGACTCTTTACCAATACGTCATGGTGTCATTGTGCATGACTAAGTCTGGGACTGGAGCTGCTGTGAACAGGGCGGTGTGAGGGCGGTGTGAACATCACAGAGGAATACTAACATCCCTCTCAGGACTCCTCCTCGCTCGGTATCGGTTCCTCGAGTGGAAATAAGTCCCGGTATCAAGTCTTGGCACAGCTCTGACATTCCCTTTCGTTGAGATAGCTCCTACAGTACATACTGTACGGTACTGTATCAGCATGACCTCACTGGTTTTAATTGAAGACTTCTCCTCCCACACATACACACACAAGGGGGGGTCCCAGACATGGGAATGCAGAGAGGTCAGTAGTACTGTAGGAACCTGTGATTCAGGGCTGGTGAACCATGGGGAATGTCTGCCTGGGGGCACAGTGCAGGCAGCCAGACAACAACCCATCTGAACTGAATGGTCTGCTGCTGTTAGATATTAGAGGGGGGGGGGGGGGGGGGGGGTCTGGATGATTAACAGCACTGTAATAATATAAGTGATTGTGAGACTGACTCAGGCATGTGATTTGCGTCAGCCCTTCAAAAAGCCCATCATATTTCAGAATGAGAACAGGTTAGCACTTTGCTACTGGGGATGTTCTCATTAGCATGACTTGGGCTTGATCAGAGGCCTCCAGGCAGCATTATTATGCATGTCTAACATCACGGAAGTCATTGCAGTGCAGGGAGATAACCAAGACATTAGCCATGTTCTGCATCATTACACACAGCAATTAGGGATAGATGCGTGCTGAGTGCAGACGGTTCAGCAAACATTGATGTTATCATTCTTTTAAATGCCTCACCTGATGCCAGGAGGAGAGGGGCAAAACTGGTACATGTACAAGAGTTGTAATTAGAGGTCGACCGATTAATCGGAATGGCCGATTACTTAGGGCCGATTTCAAGTTTTCACAACAATCGGAAATCGGTACTTTTGGGTGCTGATTTGCCGATTTTTAAAATCTTTATTATTATTATTTTTTATATACCTTTATTTTACTAGGCAAGTCAGTTAAGAACACATTCTTATTTTCAATGACGGCCTAGGAACGGTGGGTTAACTGCCTCGTTCAGGGGCAGAACGACAGATTTTCACCTTGTCAGCTCGGGGATCCAATCTTGCAACCTTACAGTTAACTAGTCCAACGCAATAACGACCTGCCTCTCTCTCGTTGCACTCCACAAGGAGGCTGCCTGTTACGCGAATGCAGTAAGCCAAGGTAAGTTGCTAGGTAGCATTAAACTTATCTTATAAAACAATCAATCATAATCACTAGTTAACTACACATGGTTGATGATATTACTAGATATTATCTAGCGTGTCCTGCGTTGCATATAATCAGACTGAGCATACAAGCATACAAGTATCTAAGTATCTGAGCGGTGGTAGGCAGAAGCAGCTGCGTAAACATTAATTCAAACAGCACTTTCCTGCATTTTGCCAGCAGCTCTTCGTTGTGCGTCAAGCATTGCGCTGTTTATGAATTCAAGCCTATCAACTCCCGAGATGAGGCTGGTGTAACCGAGGTGAAATGGCTAGCTAGTTAGTGCGCGCTAATAGCGTTTCAAACGTCACTCGCTCTGAGACTTGGAGTAGTTGTTCCCCTTGCTCTGCATGGGTAATGCTGCTTCGATGGTGGCTGTTGTCATTGTGTTGCTGGTTCGAGCCCAGGGAGGAGCGAGGAGAGGGACGGAAGCTATACTGTTACACTGGCAATACTAAAGTGCCTATAAGAACATCCAATAGTCAAAGGTTAATGAAATACAAATGGTATAGAGGGAAATAGTCCTAGAATTCCTATAATAACTACAAACTAAAAAAACTTCTTACCTGGGAATATTGAAGACTCATGTGAAAAGGAACCACCAGCTTTCATACGTTCTCATGTTCTGAGCAAGGAACTTAAACGTTAGCTTTCTTACATAGCACTTTTACTTTCTTCTCCAACACTTTGTTTTTGCATTATTTAAACCAAATTGAACATGTTTCATTATTTACTTGAGGCTAAATTGATTTTATTGATGTATTATATTAAATTAAAATAAGTGTTAATTCAATATTGTTGTAATTGTCATTATTACAAATACATTTCAAAAATCGTCCGATTAATTGGTATTGGCTTTTTTGGTCCTTCAATAATCGGTATCGGCGTTGAAAAATCATAATCAGTCGACCTCTAGTTGTAATGTCCTCTATGCCCTTTTCTAATTGATTAAAAACAACTAATTGGGACTTAACTGGTTTAATGACTTGGATAAGTCTGATTCCTGGAGAATCTAATAGTATTAAATGACTAATCTGAGAATGGGGATGTCTTACATCTTTAGCCAGCCAAGTCTAGCTATAGGTCTCAAACCACTAGTATTAGTATAATGTCTATGAAGAAGTAAGTTCCTGTAGCAGACTGAAGAGGTAGCCTAGCAGACAAAACAAAACGATTCAGAAAAGCACCAGGTGACTGATGCCAGTATAAAGCACCTGTCTCAGACTCCACCCATGAGTTCCAGGTGTGGTCCACCAATCTAAAAAGACCAAAACATCTGAAATGATGTATGTCCCCAACATGAAACCTCTTCATGAATAGGTATCACTGCTATTCTGACCCCCCAGGGAAGAGTAGAATTGAATAGAAATAGAATACAAACCGTATACAGTTTACCAACAAACACCACTACATCATAAAGAGAAACTTGTTTGCTTGTTGATAGTATAACGTAATCACTTTCTCCCCTGAGAATCTTGGCAGACATACTGGCATAGCTTCTAACTGAGGTTCAAGGGAGATTACATTGAATGGCAAAGCCTACTGTTGCCACAGTAGAGTAATACACATGTTGTGAATGCAGTCAACCAACACTGATGTAGCCTATAAACATATCCATCTCGCATTGTTTCCATCATTCATCCAATAACCATCCTACACAGTAGGCCTAATTAGGCTATACTGCGCTCATAAAATTACTACAGATCAAAGCGTATTCAAAAAGCAGGTCGAATCTCAATGTAACTTGAATACTATGGCGGTTTGTAACGCATGCACACCAGTTCTATGGGTAGAACACAGGTTCTTTCGCCACATAGCCCTCATAAATACACTAACTGAGATAAAAGACACACGAAACTCGCAAACGCAACCGCGTAAAGACATTCTTCACATACCAAGGTGATCAAATCACCTTTACTGTGCAAAATGTTGCTGACAAAAAGTGTCGGCGGCGGTTCACAGGGATCTTTAATTTGCTATTCTATTGACATGTTATCCCTTCGTCCCACCCATACAGCCTATCCTCAGTCATCGTATCTCATCCGTGTCGCCATAAATCATGTCAAATAATTTATCTGGAATATATTCCACTGTGGAAAAAAATACACCACTGTCATCATGTTAGTTATCTAATATCGTTTTAGCTCACCTCGTAAACAAATCCATAATCGAAGCAGTTCGACGCTTTACGCTTGTGTATTCCCCTTTAACACAATAGTTATTTGGCTGTCGTATGTGAGATCATCCCTTTTGCGCGCATGCAAATATGATCTATTATATTGACAAGATAGTTGAGTGACCGGTTTTACAATGGAAATACATGTCCTCAAAGATGGAAGGCACGCGGGAGGATTGCGAGATCAGCTCGGACCATTCTAGCCAATGAAAGTATATATAAACTATAAAACAAGTCCAGTCACTTATATCAGTACATTCGCAACAAACTACCCATTAGCCTACAAAACTTGTTTTTGATCAAATTAGCCTCACGTAACAAATTAGAAATTTCATTTTTGTTTACCAAATTCGATAAAATTCGTGGTCTTATTTTTCGTGGACAGATATTGGGCGGAGTAAACCCTCTCGCTTCGACTCTTCCTCTCTGCTCATGTTAGCGCGAACTGACCAAGGATAACAAAGCAATGTTTGTATGGGAAATGTAGTTCCATAGGAATGGCGCTCCAATGGAGAACTATGAATAGCCCTTGTAAAAAGTTTATAGTACCTTCAGAAAGTATTCACACACCTTGACTTTTTCCAAATGTTGTTGTGTTAACAGCCTGAATTTAAAATGAATTAAATTGAGACTGTGTGTCACTTGTCTACACACAATACCCCATAATGTCTAAGTGGAATTATGCTTTTTATTATTTTTACAAATTAATAAAAAATGAAAAGCTGAAATGTCTTGGGTCAATAAGTATTCAACCCCTTTGTTATGGCTAGCCTAAATAAGTTGAGGAGTAAAAATTTGCTGAATAAGTCACATAAATTGCATGGACTAATAGCGTTAAACATGATTTTTGAAGGACTACCTCATCACTGTACCCCACACACACAAATACAATTGTCTGTAATTCAGTCGAGCAGTGAATTTCAAATACAGATTCAACCACTAAGAGAAGGGAGGTTTTCAAACGCCTTGCAAACAAGGGCACCTAATGGTCAATTGTATTTTAAAGCAGACATTCAATATCCATTTGAACATGGTGAAGTTATTAATTACACTTTGGATGGTGCATCAATACACTCAGTCACAACAAAAATACAGGCATCCTTCCTAACTCAGTTGCCGGAGAGGAAGGAAAACACTCAAGGATTTCACCATGAGACCAATGGTGACTTTAAAACAGTTACAGAGTTTAATGGCAGTGAAAATTTAACGATATTTTCTTAAAACTGCAACTGGATCAACAACATTGTAGTTACTCCACAATACTAACCTTCACACATCTTGTTTGGAATAAGGCATTAAAGTAAAACAGGAAAAACGTGGCAAAGGGGCCTCCTGAGTGGCGCAGCGATCTAAGCACTGCATCACAGTGAATCGCTGTGTTAGAGGCGTCACTACAGACCGGGTTTGATCCCGGCCTGTATCACAACCGGCCATGATCGGGCGTCCCTTAAGGCACCACACAATTGGCCCAGCGTTGTCCGGGTTAGGGGAGGGTTTGGCCGGACGGGCTTTACTTGGCTCATCGCACTCTAGCGATGTGTGGTGCCTGGAAAACAACCTCTCACTCAACGTCAACAAAACAAAGGAGATGATCGTGGACTTCAGGAAACAGCAGAGGGAGCACCCCCCTATCTACATTGACGGGACCGCAGCGGAGAAGGTGGGAAGCTTCAAGTTCCTTGGCGTACATATCACTGACAAACTGAAATGGACAACCCACACAGACAGTGTGGTGACGAATACGTAACAGAGCCTCTTCAACCTCAGGAGGCTAAAGAAATTTGGCTTCTCACCTAAAACCCTCACAAACCTTTACAGATGCACAATTGAAAGCATCCTGTAGGGCTGTATCACCGCCTGGCATGGCAACTACACTGCCAGCAACTGCAGGGCTCTCCAGAGGGTGGTGCGGTATGCCCAACACATTACCGGGGGCAAACTACCCACCCTCCAGGACACCTACAGCACTTGATGTCACAGGAAGGCCAAAAAGATCATCAAGGACATCAACCACCCGAGCCACTGCCTGTTCACTCCGCTATCATCCAGAAGGCGAGGTCAGTACAGGTGCATCCAAACTGGGGTCGAGAGACTGAAAAACAGCTTCTCAAGGCCATCAGACTGTTAAACAGCCATCACTAGCACATTAGAGGCTGCTGCCTATAGGCATAGACTAGAAATCACTGGCCACTTTAAGGAATGGAACACTAGTCACTTTAATAATGTTTACATATCTGGCATTATCTCAAATGTATATACTGTAATCTATACTATTCTACGGTATCTTAGTCACTTAAAACCTCTTGAAACTCTAGGGGCAGTATTTAATTTTTGGATGAAAAACGTTCCTGTTTTAAACAAGATATTTTGTCACGAAAAGATGCTCGACTATGCATATAATTGACAGCTTTGGAAAGAAAACACTCTGACGTTTCCAAATCTGCAAAGATATTATCTGTGAGTGCCACAGAACTGATGCTACAGGCGAAACCAAGATGAAATTTCAAACAGGAAGTGCCCCAGATTTTGGAGGCGCTGTGTTCCAATGTCTCCTTATATGGCTGTGAATGCGCAATGAATGAGCCTACACTTTCTGTCGTTTCCCCAAGGTGTTTGCAGCATTGTGACGTATTTGTAGGCATATCATTGGAAAATTGACCATAAGAGACTACATTTACCAGGTGTCCGCCTGGTGTCCTCCATCGAAATTGGTGCGCAATCTCCAGCTGCAGGCATTTTTCCACGTCGTTCAGAGGAGAAACCAAACTTCCACGAGGGATATATTATCAAATAGATATGTGAAAAACACCTTGAGGATTGATTCTAAACAACGTTTGCCATGTTTCTGTCGATATTATGGAGTTAATTTGGAAAAAAGTTTGGCGTTATAATGACTGGATTTTTGGGTTTTTTTCTTAGCCAAACGTGATGAACAAAACGGAGCGATTTCTCCTACACAAATAATATTTTTGGAAAAACTGAACATTTGCTATCTAACTGAGAGTCTCCTCATTGAAAACATCCGAAGTTCTTCAAAGGTGAATGATTTTATTTGAATGCTTTTCTTGTTTTTGTGAAAATGTTGCGTGCTGAATGCTAGGCTTAATGCTATGCTAGCTATCAATACTCTTACACAAATGCTTGTTTTGCTATGGTTGAAAAGCATATTTTGAAAATCTGAGATGACAGTATTCATTTCATTTGCGATTTTCATGAATAGTTAACGTTGCGTTATGGTAATGCGCTTGAGGCTATAATTACGCTCCCGGATACGGGATTGCTCGTCGCAACAGGTTTTAATAATGTTTACATATCTTGCATTACTAATTTCATTTGTATATACTGTATTCTATACTATTCTACTGTATCTTAGTCCGTTCCGCTCTGACATCGCTCGTCCATATATGTATATAGTCTTAATTCATTCCTACTTAGATTTGTGTGTATTGGGTATATGTTGTGTCATTTGTTAGATATTACTGTACTGTTGGAGCTAGAAGCACAAGCATTTCGCTACACCCGCAATAACATCTGCTAATCACGTGTATGTGATCAATACATTTGATTTGATTTGATTTTTGGTGGGCCGTGCACCTGCAGGCTGACCTCGGTTGTCAGGTGAACTGTGTTTCCTCTAACACATTGGTGCAGCTGGCAGGTGTGTGTAAGCGAGGTTAGGCTGCATCATGTTATGGGTATGCTTCTCATCGGAAAGGACTAAGGAGTTTTTCAGGATAAAAAGAAACGGAATAGAGCTAAGCACAGGCAAGAGGAAAACTTGGCTCAGTCTGCTTTCCATCAGACACTGGGAGACAAATTCACCTTTCAGCAGGAAAATAACCTAAAACACAATGCCAAATATACACTGGAGTTGCTTACCAAGACAACATTGAATGTTCCTGAGTGGCCTAGTTATTGTTTTAATTAAACCGTCTTATAAAATATATGGCAAGACATGAACATGTCTGTCCAGCAATGATCAACAACAAACTTCACAGACCTTGAATAAATTAAAAGAGTAATGTGCAAATATTGTAAAATCCAGGTGTGCAAAGCTCTTAGAGACTGCTAAAAATGTCTCAAAACATGTTTTCGCTTTGTCATTATGGGGTATTGTGTGTAGATGGGTGAGAAAATAAATATATTTAATCCATTTTGAATTCAGGCTGTAACAAGACAATGTGGAATAAGTTAAGGGGTATAAATACTTTTCTGAAGGCCCTGTATGTGTAAGTAGCTTATTGAGAGCCTTTAAAGACTACAAGACAATGTGGCAAATCAACATGACACCATACTGTATCTTCATCTGACAGGCATCTTTCTGGAATTTAACATTATAGATATAACATAACAGAATAAAATAATACATACATCACAGTAGTTTTAACCAGTAAGTAATAAAAAGGCAACGTGAAAAGTCTTTGAAACCCTTCTACGCATTATGATGCAGAGCTGATGGGGAGCTGATGGTGGAGGGGTAACATGGGATTTATTTAGCCAAAAACAGGGCACAGACAGAATTACGGGGGATTATAGGAATAATGGTGGAATGAGAGCTGTATGGTGGAATTACAGCCATGACAGCAGCTGGTGATGCATGCAGTGCAGAGCAGACCATAGCTCCAGGATTATGGTCCATTTCGGAATACAGAGATTTACTACTGATTTTAGTCCTAAAAGTTGTTTTTGTTCCTTTTATGTATGTTGTAACTGGAAACTGTGCAACATAGCTCGACCTACAGGGGTGACTACTACTTTTAGTTCCTCACGCCTCCGATCTGGTTTATATATCCAAGGTGGATTTATTTTGGTTCAACAGTCTACTTAAACACCTTGTCCTTATCGTTTACTCACCCTTGCTTTTTCTTCATCAGCCTCATTCTTTACAGTGGTTCAAGAGATCATCACTTTGGCAAACCATCATCATCACCAGCATCATACTTTTCCTTATCATCCCTATAGAATTGATGGCTTCTCTTAGAGGCCAAGCTACCCTGTTTGCTGTCCCAGAGCCATAGCCAGCGAAGGGATTGAGGCATGCAGGGGGTGACGTCAGGGGCTGGTTGGTCTGGTTTATGTGCAGAAGGCAGCACTTCCAAAGGTTGAACTGGGTGTATTAGTGGTGCGTAAATATTTAAATTGTCCAGGCCTGCTTATTGTTCCCAGCTGGGGGGCTAATGGAGGTATATACGTGTCGTGTACAGTCAGTAAAGCTGCTCTAGGGATAAGCCCCCTGTACAGACAGACTGGTCGTTGTCGTCAGGCAGGGCAGGCAGGACTGTAAGGAGTTCAAACTAAGGTTTCTCTCTCTGGTTTACATTACTTTTTTTCTCTCTGTCTTTCTCTTCGCAGGTCTGTTCTGTTCTCTTTCTGACTTGGCTGTACTGTAACTCAACCAGATTAATTTGTTATGATGTGTTCACTTTCATTTGTTTCACCTTAAGGTCAAATATGCAGACTTGTTGACTTCATAATGATCTTTTGTTGCTATTCCTGAGACCAACACATTTGTAAAAAGAATTGCCCACCTCTGTGCAGCAAATCCAACCAGACAATGCCTCTACATCCTATAACTTTACCGTGGAGATGTGTAAGAGCTCTTTATAATGTAGATAGAACATCACTGAAACAAAAGTTTACCTTAAAAAGCTAGATTTATAGATTTAAACAAAAGGAGAAATCCACCAAGCCTTTTCCACACACACACACACACACACACACACACACACACACACACACACACACACATCAAAGGTTGTGATTGATGGAGGATTAATGATTGGTATGATAGTATGTCACGCTTTGTATAGAAATGCCTGAGAGGATTGTAGTTGGACCACAAGACTATTTCTATAAACTGTACTGTATTAGACCTATAGCTAACAGAACAAATGAAACATTATTCAGCAGACAGGCAAACTATACAGCTGTCTGCACCCTCTCTCAAATCTTTCATATTTCAAACATATAGAACTGTGCTTTTTCATTTCTTTCATCCACACTGAATATTACCAACACATTGTTTATTTCCAAACGTGTGGTAGTTTTCAATGAAAACAGCGTACAGTGTTATGTTCTTCCTATAACTCCATTACAGTAACATAGAATATAGTATGCCAATTATTATACAGTATATTGTTGTACCACCCTGTCCTTTCCTTGTCTAGAAGGTATTGTCATTGATACCTGAGGCTGAGCACCCTATTCCTTACATAGTGCACTACATTTGACCAGAAAAGTAGTATACATTGAATAGGGTGCCATCTCTGGGATGTCCACTTATGGGAGGTGAGGGATCAATCCTCTAATGCCTCTGATCTGATCTCAGATTAACCCTTAATACTCTGTCTCCTGAGGGAGGGATAATTGACCAATCAGATGCGAAAATTATCTGATGTGAAAAGATCTGATGTGATTGGTCTAAAGACCAATTAGTGGAAAAAATATCTGAATTGGTCTGCCTGTGTTGATACAGCATTAGTGGTTCTCAATGACTGTCCTTTCCAAAATACCAGTGACCCCAAAAAAAGAAAAAGAAGCACCCAAATTTCCATTGCTACAGATTATATCAAAATGATAACTCACTATATATTTTTTACTATATCATCTTTAATTGTTCCACTCATGCTGGAAATCATACTTAAATTCATGAAGCAACATAAAGGCCTGTTAGAGCTGTGACTGACATAGGGCCTTGGTGAACTGATTCCTAAGTGTGCAGTAAACATTCAATAAACTCAGCAGCCATGCCATTCCATTAAATGGTGCTTGTTATGACACTGTAGCTTGGGAGACTATAAAGAGAGTGCCTAATACATACTGTACTTACAGACAGTGAAACACATCAGGCTACTATAGGTAGAAGCAGAGCTATATTACATCTTTATATACATACAGTATATGCTCACACATGGCATATGTGTTTATATTATGGATGGGCAGAATCATGGGTATGGAAGAGTAAGACTTGGCATTCCAGTCCTTAGCTTTCCAGATACAGAATCTATCCTACACATGCTCGGCTCTTCAGGAGATAGCCCAAGGCCAAGGGGCTTTTGATCATTAAATATTTACCTTTAGAGACCTCATAGCTTGTAATTAGCCGATCCCAATAGTAGACATTCTTCAATTCAACACAGCTTGTCAAAATAGAGGTAGTTAAACAAATTGAAAGCGAGCATGAGCTTTTCCATGACTATTTGAAATTATTTTATATGAAGCTGCTACTGATATCTGTTTAACATAGCCACGTTTGTTAAGACTGTGTCTCATCAACCATGACAGCTTAAACAATAGCGTAGCCTACATGTACAGTACCAGCCAAAAGTTTGGACACACCTACTCATTCAAGAGTTTTTCTTTATTTGTACTATTTTCTACATTGTAGAATAATAGTGAAGACATCAAAACTATGAAATAACACATATGGAATAATGTACTAATCAAAAAAGTGTTAAACAAGATTGGGATTCTTCAAAGTAGCCACCCTTTTCCTTGATGACAGCTTTGCACACGCTTGGCATTCTCTCAACCACCTTCATCAGGTAGTCACCTGGAATGTATTCAATTAACAGCTGTGCCTTGTTAAAAGTTCATTTGTGGAATGTCTTTCCTTTTTAATGCCAATCAGTTGTGTTGTGACAAGGTAAGAGTGGTATACAGAAGATAGCCCTAATTGGTAAAATACCAATTCCATATTATGGCAAGAACAGCTCAAATAAGCAAAGCGAAATGACAGTCCATCATTACTATAAGACATTAAGGTCAGTCAATCCGGCAAATTTCAAGAACTTCAAGTGCAGTCGCAAAAACCATCAAGAGCTATGATCAAACTGGCTCTCGTGAAGACCGCCACAGGAAAGGAAGACACAAGGCTAACTCTACTGCAGAGGATAAGTTCATCAGAATTTGTTATTTATTTGACTAGGCAAGTCAGTTAAGAACAAATTTGTATTTTCAATGACGGCCTAGTGGGTTAACTGTTGTTCAGGGGCAGAACAACAGATTTTTAACTTGTCAGTTCAGGGATTCGATCTTGCAACCTTTTGGTTACTAGTCCAACACTCTAACCACTAGGCTACCTGCTGCTTATGCTACCTGCTGAATTGCAGCCCAAATAAATGCTTCACAGAGTTCAAGTAACAGACACATCTCAACATCAACTGTTCAGAAGAGACTGCGTGAATCAGGCCTTCATGGTCCAATTGCTGTAAAGAAACAACTACTAAAGGACACCAATAATAAGAAGAGACTTGCTTGGGCCAAGAAACATGAGCAATGGACATTAGACCGGTGTAAATCGGTGTAGACCGGTGTAAGTCTTTTGGTCTGATGAGTCCAAAATTAAGATTTTTGGTTCCAACCGTCATGTCTTTGTGAGATACAGAGTAGGTGAACGGATGATCTCCACATGTGTGGTTCCCACCATGAAGCATGGAGGAGGAGGTATATTGGTGCTTTACTGACAACACTTTGATTTATTTAGAATTCAAGGCACACTTAACCAGCATGGCTACCACAGCATTCTGTAGCGAAACGCCATTCCATTTGGTTAGCACTTAGTGGGACTATCATTTGTTTTTCCGACAGGACAATGACCCAAAACACACCTCCAGGCTGTGTAAGGGCTATTTGACCAAGAAGGAGAGTGATGGAGTGCTGCATCAGGTGACCTGGCCTCCACAATCACCCAACCTGAACCCAATTGAGATGGTTTGGGATGAGTTGGACTGCAGATGGAGGAAAATCAGCAAAAAAGTGCTCAGCATATGTGGGAACTCCTTCATGACTGTTGAAAAAGCATCCCTCGTGAAGCTGGTTAAGAGTGTGCAATGCTGTCATCAAGGCAAAAGGTGGCTACTTTGAAGAATCTCAAATGTAAAATATATTTTAATTAGTTTAACACTGTTTACTACATGATTCCATATATTATTCTACAATATAGAAAATAGTAAAAAATAAAGAAAAACCCTTGATTGATGAGGTGTGTCCAAACTTTTGACTGGTACTATATATAAACAATGGAATACTAGATCATTCATGCTTATAGCTGATATAAACAGATTGGTATCAGAAGGAAAGCAATCTAAGGGTGTCTTAGTATAGCCTAACAGTTCCACTGGTTTTTAGTTAGTCTGCAGAGATACTGCATCAAAGATGGCGGATTATAAAGATTAGGCAAAAACATTGAAAAAAATTGGCACAGTTCCAGTCTACTTTAGGGGTGGCTCTCCCATAGGCAACAATGCAATAGCAGCTGGGTCTGGTCTACTTAGTTAATTTGCTAGGCACCAAGCAGATAAAAAGTAGCCTATGAAATGTCATTCTCTTGAGTCTCTGACTGTATCTTCTCAGTGACAAGGAGTACCACCTGTTGGTCATAACTAGTAACTGCATTTGAATGCTGCATGAAATGTACACTAATAATAAGCACTACTGAATTTTATTTCAGATTTCATTCCATGAATAAAAGGATGTCAGAGATTTTCCAAATTTGGCACAGATTACAAAGCAGAGAAATTTGGGGCAGTATTGGTCAACATTGTGAAAATGTATACAACGGGTTAAAAAGCTGTAATCAAAAACTATTAAGAATCTATCCTCATAATCTTTCAATAACACAGTCTGGAGCCATAAACTGGTGGGAGTCCAATTGCCTTTTACAGTGCCTTGCGAAAGTATTCGGCCCCCTTGAACTTTGCGACCTTTTGCCACATTTCAGGCTTCAAACATAAAGATATAAAACTGTATTTTTTTGTGAAGAATCAACAACAAGTGGGACACAATCATGAAGTGGAACGACATTTATTGGACATTTCAAACAAATCAAAACTGAAAAATTGGGCGTGCAAAATTATTCAGCCCCTTTTCTTTCAGTGCAGCAAACTCTCTCCAGAAGTTCAGTGAGGATCTCTGAATGATCCAATGTTGACCTAAATGACTAAAGATGATAAATACAATCCACCTGTGTGTATTCAAGTCTCCATATAAATGCACCTGCACTGTGATAGTCTCAGAGGTCCGTTAAAAGCGCAGAGAGCATCATGAAGAACAAGGAACACACCAGGCAGGTCCGAGATACTGTTGTGAAGAAGTTTAAAGCCGGATTTGGATACAAAAAGATTTCCCAAGCTTTAAACATCCCAAGGAGCACTGTGCAAGCGATAATATTGAAATGGAAGGAGTATCAGACCACTGCAAATCTACCAAGACCTGGCCGTCCCTCTAAACTTTCAGCTCATACAAGGAGAAGACTGATCAGAGATGCAGCCAAGAGGCCCATGATCACTCTGGATGAACTGCAGAGATCTACAGCTGAGGTGGGAGACTCTGTCCATAGGACAACAATCAGTCGTATATTGCACAAATCTGGCCTTTATGGAAGAGTGGCAAGAAGAAAGCCATTTCTTAAAGATATCCATAAAAAGTGTTGTTTAAAGTTTGCCACAAGCCACCTGGGAGACACACCAAACATGTGGAAGAAGGTGCTCTGGTCAGATGAAACCAAAATTGAACTTTTTGGCAACAATGCAAAACGTTATGTTTGGCGTAAAAGCAACACAGCTGAACACACCATCCCCACTGTCAAATATGGTGGTGGCAGCATCATGGTTTGGGCCTGCTTTTCTTCAGCAGGGACAGGGAAGATGGTTAAAATTGATGGGAAGATGGATGGAGACAAATTCATGACCATTCTGGAAGAATGACCTGATGGAGTCTGCAAAAGACCTGAGACTGGGACGGAGATTTGTCTTCCAACAAGACAATTATCCAAAACAGAAAGCAAAATCTACAATGGAATGGTTCAAAAATAAACATATCCAGGTGTTAGAATGGCCAAGTCAAAGTCCAGACCTGAATCCAATCGAGAATCTGTGGAAATAACTGAAAACTGCTGTTCACAAATGCTCTCCATCCAACCTCACTGAGCTCGAGCTGTTTTGCAAGGAGGAATGGGAAAACATTTCAGTCTCTCGATGTGCAAAACTGATAGAGACATACCCCAAGCGACTTACAGCTGTAATCGCAGCAAAAGGTGGCGCTACAAAGTATTAACTTAAGGGGGCTGAATAATTTTGCACGCCCAATTTTTCAGTTTTTGATTTGTTAAAAAAGATTTGAAATATCCAATAAATGACGTTCCACTTCATGATTGTGTCCCACTTGTTGTTGATTGAAAAAATACAGTTTTATATCTTTATGTTTGAAGCCTGAAATGTGGCAAAAGGTCGCAAAGTTCAAGGGGGCCGAATACTTTCGCAAGGCACTGTAAATACTGTCTGGTTTTCCAAACTGTGTTCTTCTAAGGTTTATCTAATTCTATGGTTCCATTTTCTGTGTTCATCTATTGAGGACCTTCCTGAGATGTTCCAGCTGTGCCTGATTGACGCTGCTGCCTCCACAGACGATCATCACCAGAGGCCCTGCTAGGGGAACGGGCAGCCGGCCCTCACCCTGCAGACTCTGGATGACCCCACAGTACACAGCTGCTAATGCAGCCCCGCAGGCCAGCTCCACCAGCACACGCTCCTCGTCTGGACACACACACACACACACACACACACACACACACACACACACACACACATACACACACACACACACGCAAGCACACATGTATACACACACACACAAACAGAAAATATTTATTCGTAACCTGTAGCTATGTTTCTTTTAGAATACAACTATACCTCATATAATGCAGAGTAAAGTATAGGGATCAGAACAGTGACGGCTGGTACTACGCTCACCCAGGAAGGTCTCCACTACTTGCAGAGCCTGCTGGTCAGTGACCAGCTCTGATATGATGTTCATGTTGCCCCCCTTACTGCACTCAAAGGCCTGCCTTCACACCGTCTTCGAACTCAGACACATGGCCTCTGACAATACAACCATTGCAGATCATTAGAATGGAATGGAATAGATTTGAATACAACACAATGCTAAATGAAAATCTCAGTTTATTCTCTGTTCTCTTCTCACCTGGTGATGTCAGGGAGGGTGACCATCCTGGCAGCCTTTACTGCTGCATTAAAACAGCCTGCTCCCTCAGCCTCCACAGATGATGGGCACACTGCCCCAGCCCACCTCCTTACATATTGGCCATATATCACAAAACCCAGAGGTGCCTTATTACAATTCTAAACTGGTTACCAACGTAATTAGAGCAGTAAAAACCTGTGGTATATGGTCTGATATACCACGGCTGTCAGCCCATCAGCATTCAGGGCTCGAAACACCTAGTTTATCATTTGTGATCTAAGTCAGTCATTCTTGAAGTCATGCCCTTTTCTACAGGCTCAGTTAAGGATTTGTCTGACTTAAATATCTTCTCACCAGAGCAGAGGATGGTCAAAGGGTGGAACATACAATTGGTCAGGCCATCAGTCTGGGTCAGACGCAGGGCCTCATCATTAGCATCATCCCACACCTGAACAGGCAAAATGAGACAAAAATGGCAACACACACACATGGGGTAACAGGCATAGTCTACAATGTCCACAAGTAAATCAGTCGTCAATTATAAGGCTGTCCTCTGTATCATCATGAACTCAAGGCAGCATTGAATCACATCTCATCTGGTCAACACTAGGAGGTGCTGTCGAACAAGTGTTTCAACCGTAGTAAACAAACCAGTTATAATGGCGTCCATTTCCCATATTCCATGACGTGCGTAATTTAAAGGTTTATGTAGAGTCTGTTTCAAGTGGATTCATATAGACCCATCACTTGTGTGAAACACTAATCATTGAAATGTTACTAAAGTAGTATTCTAACGGTGTATTCAATTAGGCCTACAGATGTGAAATAATTTATGGTAACTTAACTTCAACCCTTTTGAACATGCTTACCTTTTGACACGTGTTCAATACCGCAGATGTTGAATGAACCAGAGGGTTGGGAACTTTCCAGTTTTAAAAACTCAGTGGTCCCCGCCTGTTTTTACATGTCTATGCTCTCCAAAAACAGACTATTTATGTGAAAGGCTTCTGGATTTGCCATCATGGCTCAAGTCCCTTGATAGATGATTAGTCAACAACTATGAAAGTCTTTGATCTCCTCTTGAATGGTAGTGCACATGCGCAAATGCAGGGTTTTATTTTCACACCTATGTGCCCAGTCCACAGAAAAGACAGTAGGCAAGAAGTAGGCTACTATAGTACAATTCATTTTGTAATGGTGCAACTTTGTGACAACCATAACTTACTGCGGCTCTCAGTACGTGATTGCTCCTTGACCTTCACAGAAAACTGCACCTGTCAGGCAGATACTGGTCAATGTTTAGCCCAGAGGTGGGATAGATCATAAATCAATTATTAACTCTTGTTTGGTGGACTGTATGAAGACTGTAGCCAATGTCAGCATTGCGCATAGCATTGCAAAACGTAAAGTATAACATTCTATACTGAACTAAAATATAACCGCAACATGCAACAATTTCAAAGATCATGAAGCGCAACAGATCTCCTTCACATAGAGTTGATAAGGCTGTTGATTGTGGCCTGTGCAATGTTGTCCCACTCCTTTTCAATGGCTGTGCGAAGTTGATGGATATTGGCGGGAACTGGAACACACTGTCGTACACGTCGATCCAGAGCATCCCAAACATGATCAACAGTTGACATGTCTGGTGATTATGCAGGCCATGGAAGAACTGAGACATTTTCAGCTTCCAGGAATTCTGTACAGATTCTTGAGACACGGAGCCATGCATTATCATGCTGAAACATCGGGTGATGGCGGCGGATGAATGGCACGACAATGGGCCTCTGGATCTCCTCACGGTATCTTTGTGCATTCAAATTTCCCTCGATAAAATGCAATTGTGTTCATTGTACATAGCTTATGCCTGCCTATGCCATAACCCCACCATGAGGCACTCTGTTCACAACGTTGACATCAGCAAACAGCTTGCCAACACGACGCCATACACACTGTCTGCCATCTGCCTGGTACAGGATTCATCCGTAAAGAGCACACTCCTCCATCGTGCCAATGGCCATCGAAGGTGAGAATTTGCCCACTGAAGTCAGTTACGACGCCGAACTGCAGTCGGACCAAGACCCTGGTGAGGATGAGGAGCATGCAGATGAGCTCCTTGAGACGGTTTCTGACAGTTTGTGCAGCAATTCTTTGGTTGTACAAACCCACATTTTCATCAGCTGTCAGGGTGGCTGGTCTCAGCCAATCCTGCAGATGAAGATGTTGTACGTGGAGGTCCTGGGCTAGTGTGGTTATACGTGGTCTGAGGTTGTGAGGCTGGTTGGATGTACTGCCAAATTTTCTAAAATGACAGAGAAATGAACATTAAAATTCTCTGGCATCAGTTCTGGTGGACATTCCTGCAGTCAGCATGCCAATTGCACGCTCCCTCAAAACTTGAGACATCTGTGGCATTGTGTTGTGTGACAAAACTGTACATTTCAGAGTGGCATTTTATTGTCCCCAGCACAAGGTGCACCTGTGTAAAGATCATGCTGTTTAATCAGCCTTTTAATATGCCACACCTGTCAGGTAGATGGGTTATATTGGCAAAAGATAAATGCTAACTAACAGAGATGTAAACTAATTTGTGCCCAACATTTTAGAGAAATAAGCTTTTCGTGCATATAGAACATTTCTGGAATCTTTTATTTCAGTTTATGAAACATGGGACCAACACTTTACATGTTGCATTCATATTTTTGTTCAGTATATGTTAAAACATTTTTTATTCCCATTTAAGGGAAATCATTATTTATTGTGTACATTTACATTTCATTATGCATATTGTTTGGTGTTCGTTTTGTCACATAAACCATCCCATAGAACTGATGGTAATACACAACCTATAGATCAAGCCAGCATCAGTCAACAGGTAGGCTATACCAAAGATAGTACAGTATGGCTCAGAGGAGGCTGCTGAGGGGAGGACGTCTCACAATAATGGCTGGAACGGAGCAAATGGAATGGCATCAAACTCATGGAAACCATGTTTGCTGTATTTGATACCATTCCACTAATCCGCTCCAGCCATAACCACAAGCCCATCTATCCAATTAAGGTGCCACCAACCTCCTGTGGTATGGCTATACTCAGTGATCAAAATGTGTATCACTTTGCATGATGGGAATTAAAAAGACAACAACCAACTTGAAACAAAAATAGGGAAAACAATACAATGTACAAACGTCTGCTAAAATGTAACTCAAAATGAAAAACTCCAAAGAGAGATCCAACTATAGGCCTTTTTAGGTGATAAAGCATTTATATACTGTAGGCTTATGAGTGTTTGAGTTTAGTTCAAATTCACACCCATAGTTAGCTTCATAGTTATTGCATCTGTAGAAGAGAATGCAGCCCCTTTCACTTTCCCATCCCAGCATTACATATTCCACTCATTCCTTCAGAACACGTTTGGGTTTGCATAAATAACACCAACATTATATGACTGTTTAGAACATTCCACACATCTTTTAGTAGTTTTAACTGGCCTTCAAAGTCTTTCAATTACACCTTCCGTCACTTTCCTTCCTTTTCTCATCTTGTAAAAACCTGTTCCTTTGTTTCCTCTGCTGAACCCTGAAGATATGACCTCCAGGGTTTGAACTCTGATCGCCTTCAAACAGCACTTACTGCAAAACCCATATTCAATAACTCATGACTGCCCCTGTTCTCTATTCCCTTTTCTGAGATCATCACATTTAGGCCTAACTCTGACTGACACACAGGAGACAAACACTGAGTGAGAAGGGAAAGAGGGAAGCTCTGCTCAGAGTATTCTCTGAATGAGGGGTGGTGGCAGGGCGGTGGGAGTCATTGAAAATAAAACAAAAATGTTTTGTTTCATTGCTTCATGATCCAATGAGCTTCATTGCTTCATGGTCCAATGAAGGGCAGGGGGGGACCTTCAAAAAAATGTAGACAGATCTCTGGGCCATGGATACTGCCTCTACTTCCTCTTAGGTAAGTGACCACCAATTCCAAGCATGTCTGTCTGTCTGGATATGGCCCCTTCTGTCCATGCCCTGGCCCTTGTCCTTTGTTCTGGGGAGGCACAGACTGGCACAAAGAGAGGGCACTGTCCGGGCACAGCCACTGTCTGCAGATCCAGTCAGACCCAGCTCTGAGCCCAGTCAGAGCACAACAACGTGCACTGCGTTCTCAGCATAGTGCACGTCTTCTCTATGCCAGAGAACGTTGTCTAGGCTTGATCCTTGGATACAACTGTAAGAAGAAAATGTTACTATTAATTGTATTTTCTGATCATGGAAATTCGTATTCTACAGGCAGGTACAGCAGGGGGTGCCATGTCACAATTTAGGATTTATTACCAAATATTTTGAGATGTCGCTTCGGTCATTTGGGATCCTCATCAATTCAACTAACATTTAATTAGCATCTAATTTCATACACGATTTTTGAAATCTATATACCTAGATACAACACATTAACCATATAACTAAACAAAATTATAGGATCTATGATATTAACTTCCTAGTGATTCAGACCATAGTTGTATTCATCATGGTGACTGGCCTTACCCCGAGCAGGTTGCGTGGTACGTAGCCCTCCTTGTCATGTAGCCTGGCCCACCACCACTCTGTCTCAGCGTGGTCGCTGCGACTCAGGGTGGTGATGGCGTCTCCCTCGTGGAAGGACAGCTCATCTGAGCTCTGTGCCTCATAGTCCCACAGCGCATACACAGACCCTTTATTCATCACCCCCAGCTTCTCCTGCAGCCCTGGTGGATGGACAGAGAGGAAGAGGGTCACTTCACAGTTCTCAGGGGCTTCCAGTGGCACAGCGGTCTAAGGCACTGCATCTCAGTGCCAGAGGCGTCACTACAGACCCTGGTTCGATTCCAGGCTGTATCACAACCGGCCGTGATTGAGGGGCATCTCCTTGCCCCTAGAGAAGGATTGGATGGTTACCAAAAATAAGGTTGATGCTTTGCCTTGCCTTCATAAAGATTAGATGGTACTTTCGACATATAGCTTATACCGATCCAATTCTACATATCCAAGCACGAGTGTGTAGGGATAAGTGTTGTTTTGGGGACATGGCCCATAGCTCTCCTTTGAGCTCCACAGATCTACAAAAGGGTGTAGGGGCTAGGGGTTGTTTTGTAGACAGGAGCCGCATGTCTCTCTATACAACACGACTCACCGAAGAGGAACTGGGAACACTGTGTGTATCCGTCCTCCATCTCCTCACACTTATCAGCCGCTGTCTCCACATCACTGATGGTGGTGGCAAAGATGGCCGCCCCTGACTCCACCAGCAGCTTACAGAGATGCACACTGTTACAGGAGGCAGCACAGTGTAGTGGGGTCCTGAGCACATGACAGACACAAAAGGAGAGACGTTCATGGAGACATTGTGAAGTCTTGACCGTTTTAAATGCAGCTGACCAAAGCTAAGGTCAAAGAGAAAGAGAGGAGAGAAATGGTCACAGTGTACGTCCTCACCATCCATCGCTGTCAGCAGCATTGACGTTAACTCCAAAGTCGAGCAGGAACTTGACGATGTGGTGACGTCCAGCACATACGGCGTTGTGAAGGGGGGTGATGCCCTCGTCATTGGCCGTGCTGGGGTTCTCAACCTGCATGGGGGAAATGATCGATCAGTCACATTTATTTTCATGAATCAAATAGAAATGTATTGATAAAGCCCTTTTTATATAAACAGTCACAAAAGCCATTAACATTTTTAAAGAGCAGCTGATTTAGAAGTCAGTTTGAAATCTCTTACAGGCTGACAGAATGGTATGTTAAATGAGAAGACTCAACACAAGGAATTTCTCTTCTGGGACAATAAAGTTTGAATTGAATTGAAGAGCCTATGATTACCTCATAGATGATCCGCTGCACCAAGTCAAACTCTCCCTCCAGAGAGGCATCCAGTAGCAGGGCCAGAGGGTTGAACTTAACCCGCAGCCCGTGGCCTGTCCTCTCTGACTCAGGTTTCTTCAGGTTAGTCCTCTTGATCTGCTGAGACAGAGAAAGTGGAGTTACTCTCTGGCTAATGCACAGGTGGTTGGTGGCACCTTAATTGGGGAGGACGGGCTCAGAGTAATGGCTGGAACGGAATGAATGGAATGCTATCAAACAAGTGGTTCCCATGTGTTTGATACCATTCCCTTTACTTCATTCCAGTCATTATTATGAGCTGTCTTCCCCTCAGCAGCCTCCTGGGGTCTAATGTCATGACTAGGGCAGGGAATTTTTCCTGTGAAGAAAGCAATGTCTGCAACTCAGATGGCAACTCTAGCATAAGTCAGATTTTTTGCAGACCATGTGACCTGACCAGGAGAAACTCTAGACCCTATGTATTATGGCACACAAAAAGGAAGCATGCTGTTGCATTATGGAGCTGTGGCTCCGCAGGTTGACCTTAGGCAATGCCGGGGGTGTGACAGTCCGGGGAGAGGTTTCTTTCGGCTGGGGAGACGAGGCCTCAGGGATGGGGATGGGCCTGGGAGTGGAGTTGGTGCCAGGTTGGTTGTTGTTGTCTTCCAAGCTGGGCTGGGAGGTGGGCATGTGGGGAGTGGTCTCACTGGTTGGGAGTGTCCTCCTCTCATTGGAGTCAGAGGAAGGGGACATAGAAGAGGACAGGCGATGGTTTGAGTTGGTACCGTCTGCGGCAGTGACGACCAGGGAAGCTGTCCCGATCAGGTTCCCATTAGAAGTGTTGATGTTGTCCATGTCCGGACATCCCAGGACACCACCCATGAAGACGGGCTGGTAGAATGGGGTGCTGTTGCTGCCCTCCATGCCTCCGGCCAGAGTGTTGAAGCGCTGGTACAGGAGCTTCTGGATGTTGGGTCCGGTGGGGCCCTCTGGCTCTGTGATGGAGCTGCGTTTCTTCAGCGGGCGCGGTGCATTGGTCAGCCGCCGGCGCAGGACCTCTAGGTCGGCGTCGCTCTGGTAGCGCAGCGGGGAGTGGGCCACGGGGGTCAGCTTGGTGGGGCTCAGGGGTCGCGGGATGTTCTCCACGCTGGGAGAGGGTAGGAGTCTACCCTCTGTGGTGTCCCCTTCCCTGTCCACCATGTCCTCTCCACTCTCTCCTCCTGGGGACAGGGCCCCATGCTGGAAGGGCACAGGGGAGGGAGAGGTGCTGGAGGGAAGCACGGGTTTCCCATACACTACGAACAAAAGGAGATGGAGATATTAATATAGGACCATACAGATTGAGACCCAACAGGAAAGTCAAGCATTAGCTGAATGAGGCCTGGGTTGAAATACTATTTGTTTCCTTCAAATACTTTGAGAGTTTGATTGAGACTCCCTGGAGTGCCTTTGCACTTTTGGAACTATTACATTGATCCCACTGTGCAAGGCATGCTCAATTAAGTGAAGCTTAATTATTTGAAGGAAATCAAATGCTATTAGAACCCAGGTCTGACTGACTCTTTAAAAAATATAATGTCCATCGATTGAGGCGTTTACCTGCTTTGACAGCAGACCTGCCTCCTGCTGGGTAGCTCTTGGCTGCTGCAGGCTGCTGCAGGTACATGTGGTAGATGGAGGAGGAGTTCATAGTGGCAGGGCCCTTCCTGGGGGACTGAGGCCTGGAGGATGACCGGTCTGGAACGTAGGGCCTCACAGCCACAGCCGGCAGGGGGTCATGACTCTCCCCCTCCCCCAGACCTGACTGGGGTGTGGGGCTAGGGGGGACAGAGATACGCTGCTGGATCTGCTGGGAGGAGTAACCAGGAGGTTCTGGGGCTGAACGCTGCCAGGCTAAAGTGGCAGGGGCAGACCTGGTCAGGGAGCTGGTAGAGCAGACTATAGACGGGTGGCCAGTAGGTGCAGGGTAGGTCCCGTAGATGGGTAGTGGTTTGGACACGGATCCTCCTGGTAGCTTACTGAAGTCAAGGCTCTGTGGAGGTAAACACCATGAACCAGTTAGATTCATTATAGGACAGTAGGAAGGAGAGTCCAAGGAGTGTGTGAAAGAGCCAAAAGTGAATGGCTGCATCTCAATAGTCTTAAGTGGCTTCTACTTGTGTCCTCTCCGTCTGTATTGATCTAAAAAATACTGGGTCTGTGAAAGCAATATGGTGTAGAAAACCAACCAGGAATTGCTTTTAATGGTTAGTTATTTAATATCCTTGCAGATGAAAGAGAGGAGATGATGATAGTAAGCCACTTTAGACTATTGCGATGTACCCAATGACTGTAGTAGTGGGAGGTGGAGCAGGGATCTCACCTGGTCTGGGCTGGTGTTCCTCCAATCTGAAGGTTGCATCAAGGAGACACTTTTACTAAGGGTGGGCCACACTGCTTCATTGGCTACAGGAGGGGTACACAGAGAGAGAGAGAGGGATTGGGTGAGAAAGACAAGACAGAGAAAGTGGTAAAAGAAGACTGTGAAGTCTGTGTTCCAGGATAACGGTTAAGAAAGATGAGCTGTGATATTCTAGTTGTCTCGAGAAATGATCGACAGAATGTTGATGCTAGTCCAAATGAGCAACGGAAAGTATAGTGACACACACACAACACACTGTCTATTTGAAGAACTAGTCCCTGTAGCTAATACGTTTCAATTTCTAGATCACTTTGCTCTCTTTGCCTTGTGCCCTCCATACCTACAGACTGACCCAGTACAGGAACAGCTTGCCCTCCATACCTACAGACTGACACAGTACAGGAACAGCTTGCCCTCCATACCTACAGACTGGCACAATACAGGAACAGCTTGCCCTCCATACCTACAGACTGGCAAAATACAGTAACAGCTTGCCCTCCATACCTACAGACTGGCAAAATACATTAACAGCTTGACCTCCATACCTACAGACTGACACAGTACAGGAACAGCTTGCCCTCCATACCTAAAGACTGACCTGAGGGACATAGGGTCAGGTCTAATACAAGGTGTATCTGCTGGGTGTATTTTGGTCCCCGATTCTGATCGGGTTAAAGAGATTAGTGTCTATCACTCTCTCTCTCTTTGAGACACAGTCTGTCTGGAGGTAAACTATTCCCTGTCTGTCTGCCAGACTTCCTATTAAACCTTTTGCAGTGTCTGTGCCAACTAAGCCTTGCCTACTCTCCCTTTCAAACATTACAACTGCCCAGCACTATTTAAAAGGTACTTCTAGAAGGACTACACGATCTGAGGCTGCATCTGAAATAGGGCTCTGGTGAAAAGTAGGGCTTACACAGTACCAGTCAAACGTTTGGACACACCTACTCATTCAAGAGTTTTTCTTTATTTTACTATTTTCTACATTGTCAAATAATAGTGAAGACATCAAAACTATGAAATAACACATAGAATCATGAAGTAACCAAACAAGTGTTTTATATATATATATATATATATATATACAGTGCCTTGCGAAAGTATTCGGCCCCCTTGAACTTTGCGACCTTTTGCCACATTTCAGGCTTCAAACATAAAGATATAAAACTGTATTTTTTTGTGAAGAATCAACAACAAGTGGGACACAATCATGAAGTGGAACGACATTTATTGGATATTTCAAACTTTTTTAACAAATCAAAAACTGAAAAATTGGGCGTGCAAAATTATTCAGCCCCCTTAAGTTAATACTTTGTAGCGCCACCTTTTGCTGCGATTACAGCTGTAAGTCGCTTGGGGTATGTCTCTATCAGTTTTGCACATCGAGAGACTGACATTTTTTCCCATTCCTCCTTGCAAAACAGCTCGAGCTCAGTGAGGTTGGATGGAGAGCATTTGTGAACAGCAGTTTTCAGTTCTTTCCACAGATTCTCGATTGGATTCAGGTCTGGACTTTGACTTGGCCATTCTAACACCTGGATATGTTTATTTTTGAACCATTCCATTGTAGATTTTGCTTTCTGTTTTGGATCATTGTCTTGTTGGAAGACAAATCTCCGTCCCAGTCTCAGGTCTTTTGCAGACTCCATCAGGTTTTCTTCCAGAATGGTCCTGTATTTGGCTCCATCCATCTTCCCATCAATTTTAACCATCTTCCCTGTCCCTGCTGAAGAAAAGCAGGCCCAAACCATGATGCTGCCACCACCATGTTTGACAGTGGGGATGGTGTGTTCAGCTGTGTTGCTTTTACGCCAAACATAACGTTTTGCATTGTTGCCAAAAAGTTCAATTTTGGTTTCATCTGACCAGAGCACCTTCTTCCACATGTTTGGTGTGTCTCCCAGGTGGCTTGTGGCAAACTTTAAACGACACTTTTTATGGATATCTTTAAGAAATGGCTTTCTTCTTGCCACTCTTCCATAAAGGCCAGATTTGTGCAATATACGACTGATTGTTGTCCTATGGACAGAGTCTCCCACCTCAGCTGTAGATCTCTGCAGTTCATCCAGAGCGATCATGGGCCTCTTGGCTGCATCTCTGATCAGTCTTCTCCTTGTATGAGCTGAAAGTTAAGAGGGACGGCCAGGTCTTGGTAGATTTGCAGTGGTCTGATACTCCTTCCATTTCAATATTATCGCTTGCACAGTGCTCCTTGGGATGTTTAAAGCTTGGGAAATCTTTTTGTATCCAAATCCGGCTTTAAACTTATTCACAACAGTATCTTGGACCTGCCTGGTGTGTTCCTTGTTCTTCATGATGATCTCTGCGCTTTTAACGGACCTCTGAGACTATCACAGTGCAGGTGCATTTATACGGAGACTTGATTACACACAGGTGGATTGTATTTATCATCATTAGTCATTTAGGTCAACATTGGATCATTCAGAGATCCTCACTGAACTTCTGGAGAGAGTTTGCTGCACTGAAAGTAAAGGGGCTGAATAATTTTGCACGCCCAATTTTTCAGGTTTTGATTTGTTAAAAAAGTTTGAAATATCCAATAAATGTCGCTCCACTTCATGATTGTGTCCCACTTGTTGTTGATTCTTCACAAAAAAATACAGTTTTATATCTTTATGTTTGAAGCCTGAAATGTGGCAAAAGGTCGCAAAGTTCAAGGGGGCCGAATACTTTCGCAAGGCACTGTATATATTTTAGATTCTTCAAAGTAGCCACCCTTTGCTTTGATGACAGCTTTGCACACTCTTGGTATTCTCTCAACCAGCTTCACCCGGAATGCTTTTCCAACCGTATTGAAGGAGTTCCCACATATTCTGAGCATTTGTTGGCTGCTTGTCCTTCACTCCTTCACTCTCCTTCTTGGTCAAATAGCCCTTTCACAGCCTGGAGGTGTGTTGGGTCATTGTCCTGTTGAATAACAAATGATAAGCGCAAACCAGATGGGATGGCGTATCGCTGCAGAATGCTGTGGTAGCCATGCTGGTTAATTGTGCCTTGAATTCTAAATAAAATCACTGACAGTGTCCCCAGCAAAGCACCCCCACACCATCACACCTCCTCCTCCATGCTTCACAGTGGAACCACACATGTGGAGAGCATCACCTACTCTGCGTCTCACAAAGACATGGCGGTTGGAACAAAAAATCTCAAATTTGGACTCATAAGACCAAAGGACAGATTTTCTCCGGTCTAATGTCCATTCCTTGTGTTTCTTGGTCCAAGCAAGTCTCTTCTTATTATTGGTGTCCTTTAGTAGTGGTTTCTTTGCAGCAATTTGACCATGAATGCCTGATTCACGCAGTCTCCCCTGAACAGTTGATGTTGAGATGTGTCTGATACTTGAACTCTGTGAAGCAGTTATTTGGGCTACAATCTGAGGTGCAGTTATTCTAATGAACATATCCTCTGCAGCAGAGGTAACTCTGTGTCTTCCCTTCCTGTGATGGTCCTCATGAGAGCCAGTTTCATCATAGCACTTGATTGTTTTTGCGGCAGCACTTGAAGAAACTTTCAAAGTTCTTGAAATTTTCTGGATTAACTGCACCTCAGTCTTAAAGTAATGATGGAAAGTAATTTCTCTTTGCTTATTTGAGCTGCCATAATATGGACTTGATCTTTTACCAAATAGAGCTATCTTCTGTATACCAACCCTACCTTGTCACAGCACAACTGATTGACTCAAACGCATTAAAGAAAGAAATTCCAGAAATTAACTTAACAACTTATTAACTTATTTCACCTTTATTTAACCAGGTAGGCCAGTTGAGAACAAGTTCTCATTTACAACTGCGACCTGGCCAAGATAAAGCAAAGCAGTGCGACGGAAACAACAACACAGAGTTACACATGGGATAAACAAACGTAGAGTCAATAACACAATAGAAAGGATAAGGGTACGGCTAAAGGCTATAAGAACTGGTCGTCTAGTGCGTTGGGAACAGAGAATAAAAGGAGCAGATTTCTGGGTGTGATAGAATAGATTCAGGGCATAGTGTACAGACAAGGTATGGTAGGATGTGAGTACAGTGGAGGTAAACCTAGGCATTGAGTGACGATGAGAGCGGTTGTGTCTCTGGAGGCACCAGTTAAGCCAGGTGAGGTCTCCGAATGTGTGGGGTGTGGGACAAAATAGCCATCTAAGGCATGTTGGGCGGGGCTGGGGGCTCTACAGTGAAATAAAACAAAAATAACTAACCTAAACAGCAAGGCAGACAAGGCATATTGACATTAGGGAGAGGCATGTGTAGCCGAGTGATCATAGGGTCCAATGAGCAGCAATTGGTGAGTCAAGGAGACGTTCGGTAGTCGCTACTATACTAGGCAAGCTGGAGACAAGGCGATTCAGAAAGCTAGCAGGCCGGGGCTAGCAGATGGGTCTTCAGCAACGTCGCAACGGAAAAGCCTGTTGAAACCTCCTCGGACAATTAAGTCAGCAGACCAGTGGTGATGGATCGGCAGGGCTCCATGTCAGCAATAAAGGGTCCAGGCCAATTGGCTAAAGAGGTATTGTAGCCCAAAAATTAGCTGGTAGACCTCTTTGGCTAGCTGGGAGATGGGCCTAGCTCGAGGCTAGCTCAAGGCTAACTGGTGCTTGCTTTGGGACAGAGGTGTTAGCCAGCAGTGGCCACTCAGGTTGTTGCTAGCTAGCTACGATGATCCGGTGTAATGGTCCAGAGAATCCGGAGATGTGGTAGAGAAAAAGCAGTCCGATATGCTCTGGGTTGATATCGCGCTGTGCAGACTGGCAGGTATTGACCGAGCTGAAGCTGGCTGGTGTCCGAGTTAACAGTGAAGACCGCTAGCAGTGGCTAACTGACTACTAGCTAGTTAGCTGCTGATGGGGTTCTGGTTCTAAAGTATAAAAATAGCAGATCCGTACCACATTGGGTGAGGCTGGTTGCAGCAATTTATATTCAGTCCGTAGAAGGAAAGTGAGATTAAAATATATACAAAAAAACGAGAGGAAAACGACTATTTACATGGGACAAGACAAACACACGTCCGACTGCTACGCCATCTTGGTTCAATTGAAATGCATTCCAGGTGATTACATCATGAAGCTGGTTGAGAGAATGCCAAGAGTGTGCAAAGCTGTCCAAGGCAAAGGGTGGCTACTTTGAAGAATCTCAAAAATAAAATATATTTAGATTTGTTTAACACTTTTTTGGTTTCTACATGATTCCATATATTTTATTTCAAAATGTAAAAAATTGTAAAAATAAATAAAAACCCTGGAATGAGTAGATGAGTCCAAACTTTTGACTGGTACTGTATATGGAACAGGGTGCCATTTGGGGCGCAGCTCAAGTCCATCAAAGACAACCCCTCATTTCACTCTATTCAGTTCTATTTGTGAGACATGTTTGGCTTGTTACATTCAAAGAGGTGGAGAACAATGCTGCAGTAACCCCTTCTCTAACGTCATACGTCCATTTTTGTCCATACAAATAAACCATGTTACCTAACCATTTCCCCTTATTCAATTGAGGCTGCTCATTCTGACAGTGGTATTCTGGGCACACAATGACAATTCATTCCAATATAAAGTACCAGTCAAAAGTTTGGACACACCTACTCATTCAAGGGGTTTTCTTAATTTTTATTAGAAGCACGCGCAATGGACAAGAAGCACGAGCAATGGACATTATACCGGTGGAAATCTGTCCTTTGGTCTGATGAGTCCAAATTTGAGATTTTTGGGTCCAACCGCAGTGTCTTTGTGAGATGCAGAGTAGGTGAACGGATGATCTCTGCATGTGTGGTTCCCACCATGAAGCATGGAGGAGGTGGTGTGATGGTGCGTTGCTTGTGACACTGTCTGTGATTTATTTAGAATTCAAGGCACACTTACCCAGCATGTCTACCACAGCATTCTGCACCAAAACCCCATCCCATCTGGTTTGCGCTTAGTGGGACTATCATTTGCTTTTTAACAGGACAATGACCCAACACACCTCCAGGCCGTGTAAGGGCTATTTGACCAAGAAGGAAGGGGAGTGATGGAGGGCTGCATCAGATGACCTGGCCTCCACAATCACCCGACCTCAACCCAATTGTGATGGTTTGGGATGAGTTGGACTGCAGAGTGAAGGAAAAGCAGCCAGCAAGTGCTCAGCATATGTGGGAACTCCTTCAAGACTGTTGGAAAAGCATTCCAGGTGAAGCTGGTTGAGAGAATTTCACGAGTGTGTAAAGCTGTCATTAAGGAAAAGGGTGGCTACTTTGAAGAATCAATCATCTGAAATACATTTTGATTTGTTTAACACTTTTTCGGTTACTACATGATGCCATATGCCATTATTTCACAGTTTGGATGTCTAATACTCTTGGAATGTGTAGGTGTGTCCATACTTTTGACCAGTACTGTAAATAAATATATTTTTTAGGTCCAAAAGAAATGGAACCTCACATAGGCCTACTGAAGATGAACACAATAGTTACATAATGATTTCAACCTATACATATTTTATATAAAGGAGGGATGACAAGGGCGTGGCATTAGTTTTAGGTAGCTGTTATCCTATGCTATGTTGTTGATATATGAACCTGCAAGTAAGCATTTTGTTGGATGGTGTTTACCATGTGTATCGTGTACATACGACTAATAAAACTTGTAATGTGTATTTTATTATAGTATGTTACTGTTACTGAGGCCTTGTTACGGAGACCCCACTCAATGTGTATATTTAATGTTATAAATATATTTAATATGTATAAAATAAGGGAAGGCTGTGGTATTGGTTTTAGGTACAAGTTGTAACTATGTTTACATGCAAGTGCAGAACTATCTACATTTATGTTGTTGATATTGAGCCCTGTTACTTAGGCCCCTCTGCTTCTGCTGCCCTAGCCCCTGGCTCCAGACTGTGTCGGCACTGCAGGCCCCTGAGGGGGACCGGGGCACCTCTCTCATCTCCACGGGGTCCACTATGATGTCTAAATCTGAGACCTTCCATTGGACGAAGGGCTTCCTCACACCGCACCCTTCCTCCTCTGCTGAGCCCGAGACCACGCACAGCGTGGCACCACAACATCAACAACACCGACAGAACAGACAATACGAATAAGGGCAGGAGAAGAAGAGGTCCACAGACAGACATGACAAAATAGAGAGGACAGGAAGTTAGAGAACGCTGAGTCAGATTTAAAAAAAATAAAAAATCTGAAAAAATATAACTAATTTAGATCTGAAATTTCAGAGAAGTTTCCAGCTATGCCAGAGCAATCTCAGGACTGTCCAGATCAGATAAACCAAGGTGTCCCAAATAAACAGATATAGTCTGACAGTAAGTAGTCTGAGACTGATAAAGTAGGTAAAGCTGCAGTGTGGCACAGGGACTGACCTGATTTGGAGTGGCCATGGCTGATGGTGCCAGTCCCAGGGACAAACGGTGGTTTAACGGGGTCTGGGGGCAGAGCATAGCCCACCTCTTGTCTGCCTGGGACGGGCACCTGGATGTACGGACATACCGCGGCTACGCGGCCTGAGCTGCTGGGAGTGGGCTGGGGGGAGGGAGGACCGTTTATCCTGTTAAGCTGTGGAGTGGAGAGAGAGAAGGCAAAATACAATGTCAGCTATACTTCCACAGCCAAAGCAGCGGTGGTTCAAATCACAATGATTACAGAGAATTGTTAAGAGACAGAGAGCAAAGTCAACTACCTAAATACGTGTTAACAGTGCCTAGTGAAATTATCAGCATTTTGTTGCCTTAAATTGGAAAAATTAAAATGCTAGTTAAGGCAGCAAAATGTGAAAACGTTGTGTACTTTCACTACACACTGCACAGTATTTAGGCATGCTATGCTACTGTATAGGCTGGCGGTCTGTGTGTATGAGAGTAAGTGGGAACACAAACCAAAATTGAATGCAGTCTATCACAGTGCCATCCTTTTTGTCACCAAAGCCCCATATACTACCCACCACTGCAACCTGTATGCTCTTGTTGGCTGGTCCTCGCTACATATTCGTCGCCAAACCCACTGGTTCCAGGTCATCTATAAGTCTTTGCTAGGTAAAGCTCCGCCTTATCTCAGCTCACTGGTCACCATAGCAACACCCACCCGTAGCACACACTCCAGCAGGTACAGTATATTTCACCGGTCAACCCCAAAGCCAACACCTCCTTTGGCCGCTTTTCCTTCCAGTTCTTTGCTGCCAATGACTGGAACGAATTGCAAAAATCACTGAAGTTGGAGACTTATATCTCCCTCACTAACTTTAAGCGTCAGCTGTCAGAGAAGCTTACTGATCGCTGCAGCTGTACACAGCAAATCTGTAAATAGCCCATCCAACTACCTACCTCATCCCCATATTTGTTTTTCTTTTTCTGCTCTTTTGCACACCGGTATTTCTACTGGCACATCCTCATTTGCACATATATCACTCCAGTGTAAATTGCTAAATTGTAATTTATTCGCCACTATTGGCCTATTTATTGTCTTACCTCCTTACTTCATTTGCACACACTGTATGCAGATTTTTCTATTGTGTTATTAACTGTTCGTTTGTTTATTCCATGTGTAACTCTGTGTTGTTTTTGCCACACTGCTTTGCTTTATCTTGGCCAGGTTGCAGTTGTAAATGAGAACTTGTTCTTAACTGGCCTACCTGGTTAAATAAAGGTGAAATCAAAGATAGAAGCTTCCCAGAGATACTCAATCTGAGAGTTTCTTCCTGTGGGGTTGATCTCTTTTTGACGTGCCTCTGTTTTTTTCTTGTGCAGGCGCTCGCGAAGGTCCCCAATGCGCTTGTCCATCATAGTCACCTCCGTGTTGCGCTTATTCAGCAGCTCCTTGTTCTGCTGCAGCCTGCCACTATGCTCCGTGTTCAGCTTGTTACGCACCTGACAGAGACACAGAGGGAACATGGAACAGAATGGCTGTGAGTCACACCAGGAGGCAGATGGATGGGCAACGTGCGCCCTGTCCTGTCTCTGTTTAACCATGCCCTGGCAGGATGAGGAATGGAGAGACAAAGCTGCACATCTATTATGTCGCAGCGTCGCAAATATCCTTCAGAATGAAAATGTCAGCCTGACTCATCTAATCTCCTCTCCTTCACATCTGCTCTGCAGCTGGATGACATCATCTGGAACTTCCTAACAAAATGTGAATCTGAAGTGCCATTTTATAGTGTCATTGCTTGTTGTATTACGTAAAAATAAATGTCACGTCAAGCTTTCTCTCTGATGACATGTACAGTCGTTCCGAGCAGACAGTGTATATTATACAGTGTACATTATGCAGTAGTACCCAAAACATACTTTTAGAACAGCCGAAGCAAGCACGCATTTTCTTCAGGAAATGTACCTGTAGTTCCTGGTAGAGTTTGCGTAGCTCCAGAGCGGCGGTGCCAGTGAGAGGTCCTCCTAGGGGCTGCAGGCCGTTGAGACGTCCCCTCCTCAGGTCCTCAAGCTGCTGGTTGAGTTGGTCCACCTTCACCACAGCTGACTGCAGCTCTGCCTGCTTCTCCTGGAACTGCCCACTCACATGCTGGATCTCAGCCGCTGCATGAGGAGAGGAGAGGAGACGCAGTACACTGTGAGATACGGACTACCTGTGTGTTCGAGTGTGTTGGGAGAAATCAAAACATAGATGTTTCAAGTCTGATGGTGTATGAGAGAAGAGTGAATAGAGTGTATTGGAAAGTTGTGGACTGGATGGACAACTCCCCTTTCTCCTGAGTACCAGTATCAGAATGTGTCAGACAGGGTGCAGCCCTGGACGTTATACAGGACAGGAATACACCCTGCTACAGTATGAACATAGGGACTTTAAGGCACCCAGACACACCCAGTTCCAGACCACAACATGGGGAGGGTCAGATTCCAGGCTCACTGACAGAACTAGGGAAAGAGATGACATCATGGACAGCTGAACGGAGCCTAGATTCCACTATGCTGGGGTTCTCAGTCAGAAGAGGCTGGTGGGAGGAGCTATAGGAGAACAGGCTCATTGTAACGGCTGGAATGGAATGAATGGAACGGTATCAAACTCTGTTCCATCTATTCCATTCCAGCCATTACAATGAGCCTGTTCTCCTATAGCTCCTCCCACCAGGAGGAGTCTGCGTTTGCATCCTGCATCACATGGCTTACACAGGTTGCCATTGATGAGCTTGCTGTAGTCCACCTGGCCCCTCATGGCGCGGATCTTCTTTAGTTTGGCCTCCTGACTTTCCACTCGCTCCATCAACCTCTGTAGCTTCCCAGCCTCTGACACCGTCTGGCCCTGTCTGTGGTCCTGCTGCTGCAGGTACCTCAGACGCTGCTCCTAAAAGGAGAGGAGGGGAAAGGAGGAGAGGACAGAGAGAGGACAGGAGAGGACAGGACAGAGCGAGAGGACAGAGAGAGGGCAGAGAGAGGACAGAGAGAGGACAGGAGAGGAGAGGTTTGGGTTGGCGGAACAATGAGTTACAGATGTGGGGAGGGAAAAGCATTCCTCCACTTCATTCAAGAACAGTGCAATGACAGATAAAATGACACAAACTGACGCACGGTCACACACACAATGACCTGCTTTTAGAAATAACTTTCACACACACACACACACACACACACAAACACACACACACACACACACCCTCAGTTCGCACAGAAGTGAGTTGAAAGGAACAAAAGATGAAGAGGAATGAGAAGTTAAAGGAAAAAGAAGGTAATAAAAAGGATTGAGAAAAGAGGGAGCAAGAGACACACATTAAATACAATCCTATTCAGCTAACACAGTGGGCCTCAACACACCAGCTCGCAGAGAAGAGAGAATATACCCCCAAAAAGTATCACAATAGGAAAAGGGCTTTGCCAATACATGTTTTTTCCAACACAAAAAAATACCAGCCTTGCAAATAATACTCACATACATAGACAATCTAAATAAGCGGAAGTGAATCCATACATACCAAATACACACAAGTGGTGGAGTAAGAGAATGAAGGAAAAAGGAATCAGAATGTGAATGAGAGCGAATGAAAGGGATTGCAAGACTATGTGGTGCTGACAAGCATTTTCAATTCTGCTCTAGAATGAGCAAACACAGTACAGGCTCAGACAGAGAGAGTAGGACAGGGAGTGTTGACTAAACACAATATACTGTTCAATAGAAGAAGAGGTAACCCCTCAATACAAACTCACAGCTAATCACGCACATTAATACACACCGCTAATACACTGAACAAATATGACTCACTTAAACACTGTGTAGCTTATACAGTCAATCTACACTGAGCCTCTAGGAGTCCACTTCCTCATCATTATTACCCTAATCATTACAATCATCCACAGAGCAAGGCATCATGGCTTCTCAAAGAACAGAAAACATTGGAACATTTGCAGTGTTCTTTCAGCCCCATCATAAAATCAGATTTACCTTCAGAATGAGAAATATCAGTCAAAACCTAACCCACAACCAGATCCAAACTCCTTGTAAAGGAAATGTGATGATCAATGAAACAAAAGAATACGTGACAAGATGTCCCCTTGATGTCACGAGACACGTAAATGCTTTCCTGGTGCTAAATTAGCATTTCCAGTATGTTCTGACTTAGATATTCCTGGGAAGTGACCAGTGCGCTGGGTGTGGTAAATACTGTTCAACCCTCTAGGTTCCTCTCCGTCTTCTCCCCTCCTTGAGACAACACACTTCCTTCTCAGCTGCTGGCTGCTCACTGCTGACCTAATTTCCTGCAGGACATCTAGTCCCTTCCTGTTGTTGTCCCTGGCAACGCACACTGCCAACTCCCACAATGACCGCACTAACCTTAGTAACCATGACCGTGTACCTAGATCATGACTGAACCCATCCTCACATACAAGCTGATCTAGGAACTGCTTGTTGTGTTTAAATGACCACAGAGACCACAACAAGCTGACCACAGCACATGTGACCAGATCAACCACAGACCGTGTGAACTATATCCCATTCCATCAACCAATCAAAGAGCAAGCAGAAGCAGATACATAGTGGCCAGTAAAACCTCCTTAGAAGGAGGAACCCTAGAGGAACCAGGTTCATCCACACTTCCCCCTGTCTGAGACCCCAGTAAATCCTCTCCCCAGTCCTCCCCATTCTGGCCAGTTACCTATAGAGGGAATAGAGCTATATGGCTATATGCTATTTGGCCCAGCCCAGACAGTGGAAGCTGAGGATCCATCTATAGATCTATAACATTTAGACCTGCTCTCTGACCCGGTGCCTGTCCCCCAGCCCACTGGAAAATGAGGATCTATATATTACATAACTATATAACTATTTGGCGGCAGGTAGCCTAGTGGTTAGAGCATTGGGCCAATAACCGAAAGGTTGCAAGATCGAAATCCCCAAGCTGACAAGGTAAAGATCTGTCGTTCTGATCCCTGAACAAGGCAGTTAACCCACTGTTCCTAGGCCGTCATTGTAAATAACAATTTGTTCTTAACTGACTTGCCTAGTTAAATACAAAAATATATAGATGAGCCTTCTGACCCACATGTTGACTGGCTGGAGCCCACAGAGAGAGAGGCTGAAACCTGAGCCAATCCAGAAATACTGTCTGTGACCAATCAGAATGATTTACCTTCTGGACACTCAAACGGCACCGATCCCATAACACAACGGGGCCACGTTCAGTAGGCACCGATTGGATGAAAAAGGGGACTGAAATAAAAAAAGGGACAACCCCGGACTTGTCCAATGAGAAAAGCTTTAAAACATTTTGCTACGGTGTGCTCGAATTGACAACACAGCCACTCAACTCAGAGGGTAAAAACTTTGAGCTTGGCCAGAAATCTCAGAGGTGTAGACACCAGTGGGTTTTCTGAATGCGAGGTCAATATGGTTTGCGGTATTGCGGTTGGAAAGGAGGTTTATCACAGAGAGGTCAATAAATTATTTAATGGTTTATATTATTGTCTGTGTTCTAGTACCTTGGCAACCAGCATCTGCTGTTGGGTCTCGATCTGTTGCTGTTGCCGTGTGGCCATCTCCTGCAGCTCCGACAGAGTCAGCTCCACGCAAGGGTTCCCCACCTACACACACACGAGACAAACAGAGAGATGGCCCACATTTTGAGCGTGTTACAGAGTTACAGAGACTGGTGTAGGCAGCAGGAGATCTAAATAACAACATCCAACAAAGAGAACATACCTGTCTTATGGAAGACAAGTCTTTATAACATCAAAAAAGCAAAAGCAGAACTGTCCTCTTTGATGTAAAGTTAGAGGACTCATACAGTAGTTTTGTGACATAAAAAATGAATATCAAACAGAATATCATATACATTTTAATATAAAACAGTATGCTCATGACATTTAAAGGTTTTCTGCTGACCCATGATGCTGAGTGCAGGGTGTGTGCCACACAAAGCTATCAAAAACAATAAGGCGATTCCACGCCAGGACAGGGTAAAAATGATTTGTTCTGGCAATTTTCACTTAAAATATTAATTGGGAGGAAGGATGTTTGACATGCTTTTTCCATTTGTATCACAAACAATTTAGGAGAAAATTACGATGAAAGTGGCCATTTTAGGCCCTTTTTAGACCTACTGTATACATGTCTCCTGTAAGACCCTGTGATCTGTACATGATACAGACATCATCTTGGTGTCATTATACTCCTTATAGTGCGCTCTAACATATGGAGTATGTCTAGATTCTGAATTTTTTTTAATTATTAAAAAAATCACATTTATTCAACATTACAAATATTAATAAGAATATCTCAAAAGTACCCTTTTTGATTTAGCTTATTTTTAGTCATATTGTTTGGAACAATATATTTTTAATTACATTATCCATTTCATACATAGCAATTTACGTTAGAGGTCAGGGTTCACCAACTGGCGTCCCGTGGGCCGAATTTGGTCAAGCAGTGATTACATTTGCACCCCCAAGTTTTCAGAGCTAAAAAAATACAATAATAATTATTGTAAAAACACCAACAAATTAGCTCCAAGTGACTTTATTTTTTGGAAATCTGTTACAAAGTATTCCCACAGATAATAGAGCGATATAACATTAAGAACACCTGCTCTTTCCATGACATAGACTTTAAGCCTTGAGACAATTGAGACATGGATTGTGTATGTTTGACATTCAGAGCATGAATGGGAATGACAAAAGATTTAACTGCCTTTGAATGGGATATGGTAGTAGTAGGTGCCAGGCGCACCGGTTTGTGTCAAGAACTGCAACACTGATGGGTTTTTCATGCTCAACAGTTTCCCATGTGTATCAAGAATGGTCCACCACTCAAAGGAGATTCAGCCAACCTGTGGGAAGCATTAGAGTCAACATGGGCCAGCATCCCTGTGGAACTCATGACACCTTGTAATGCCCAGACGAATTAAGGCTGTTCTGAGGGCAAAAGGTGGTGCAACTCAATATTAGGAAAATGTAGATTTACGAGCCTAATGTTTATACACTCAGTGTATGTGATCGTATACAAATGTAAGGAAGTTTTGAAATGATTATGCTTTAGTCAAATATTATACCTGTTTGAGCTTCTTGCGGTCACATCGGCCCATGGCTGAATCTAGTTGATGATCACGGTTGTTAGGTCATTAACCAATCACAGCCCTCATTTAGGATTGCACATTCAGCAAATTGCAAGCAGAGGGAGTTCCCTTTTAATTCATTTTCCCATTCACTGTGTTGGTGGTTCTCCTAAAATTGCTCATAATTAGCAGAGCACACTCTGTAAATGTGATTAACTTGTAGAGTATATTGTTCCAAACAATAGGTCTTAAAGCTGAGATCCATGAAAGGTGAAACAGCACCACTGGTCACCCCAGGTGCATTTGTTATTGTTTTTTTTTTAAGTAGGAGATGAGCATCCAGCAACGTAATATTTTTTTTTTGCAGTACTCTGCTGTTCTATCGCACGTGCAATGACGTCCGAGGTAAAAACATCTTTGTTGTTGTAATTTCACCAAACAGATGTGGCAGTTTGACCGCATCGGGTTTCAACTTTAAAATGAACAAAAAGGGTAATTTTGAGATATTTAGATTTACAGTACCAGTCAAAAGTTTGGACACACCTACTCATTTAAGGATTTTTCTTTATTTTTACATTGTAGAATAATAGTGAAGACTACCACAGCATTCTGCATTGATACACCATCCCATCTGGTTTGTGGGACTATCATTTGTTTTTCAAAAGGACAATGATCCAAAACACACCTCCAGGCCGTGTAAGGGCAATTTGACCAAGAAGGAGAGTGATGGAGTGCTGCATCAGATGACCTGGTCTCCACAATCACCCGACCTCAACCCAATTGAGATGGTTTGGGATGAGTTGGACCACAGAGTTAAGGAAAAGCAGCCAACAAGTGCTCAGCATATGTGGGAACTCCTTCAAGACTGTTGGAAAAGGATTCCAGGTGAAGCTGGTTGAGAGAATGCCAAGAGTGTGCAAAGCTGTCATCAAGGCAAAGGGTGGCTACTTTCTAGAATCTCAAATATAAAACATATTTTGATTTGTTAAACACTTTTTTTGGTTACTACATGATTCCATGTGTTATTTTATAGTTTTGATGTCTTCACTATTATTCTACAATATAGAAAATAGTTTAAAATAATAATAATAATAAAATAAAATAAAATAAACTTGAATGAGTAGGTGTGTCCAAACTTTTGACTGGTACTGTGTGTTGAATAAATATTTATTTTGTTTTATTTCAGAATCTAGACATAGTACATATTTGAGAGCACACTATAAGGAGCATAATGACACCAAGATTATGTCTGTATCATGTACTGTTCACAGATCATAAGGTCTTACAGGAGGCATGTACGCAACAAATATTTGTAATAGAAATGTTAAAATAATTTAAAACATCCTTCCCATCCTTTTTTTTAAACCTTTATTTAACTAGGCAAGTCAGTTAAGAACAAATTCGTATTTTCAATGACGGCCTAGGAACAGTGGGTTAACTGCCTTGTTCAGGGGCATAACAACAGATTTTTACCTTGTCAACTCGGGGTTCGATCTTGCAACCTTCCGATTACTAGTTCAAAGCTCTAACCACTAGGCCATCTGCCCCCCTCAATGAAGTTTCTATGTGAATATTGACAGAATAATCTGAGATACCAAAACTATTTTTGGGCTGTCTTGGCGTGGAATCGCCGAATAATGTTGTTTTTTTTAAAGAAAAAAAATAATAATCTCAGCGCACGCAAGCATGCTCACATCACACGGTGCTCACACACCAACAATCTTCATTGGACCACTAGGAAATGTCTGTTTGCTTGAACAGGAAGCTTTTAGTCCTGCCATGTCCTGTGATTGTGTGTAGTCACTGATTAACAAACACAATATTCAGTGTGTGTATGTGTGTGTGTCTGTAACAATGAGAGGTGCCTCTAAGTGGTCCATTCAGTCATGCATCAGTCAACGGAACGGCACGGAAGTGTTGCCTGTCACATCAAGAGTTCCTGGAATACATGACAATACAATTCAACAGTGGAACGTTGCATCCATCCCCAGAAGGATAGAATGAGTACTACACTGAACATTATAGACTAGTGGGCCTATGGGCAGAGTTGCCCTCATTCAGAAACAAATTCTCCTCATCAGTCAAATGGGGTTTGAAAAGACCACTGAGGAGCAGGCTTGGTTGCATTTTAGCAGAGCTGTAGAGTAGCTTTATCTGACAAAGCTGCAAACAGACGTTAGGCTTTGACGATATCAGTACTGCTGTTCTAAGTACTTGCTGTCAGTCATTTAACGGGTCTGTCAATGTCAGTTAAACAGCAGGAAAGCAGGAGTCAGTCAGTCAGTCTACTGCAAGGTAAGGGAAATGGTCAAAAAAAAAATGCTACAGTGCATTTCCATCACGTCAAACCATGACAAAACTGCTGATATTAGAAAACAAGTGTAGGATCAGAATGCTGCATCACCCCCTCATTCCATATGAAGGACCATGCCACTGTACTGTACCTACAATGTTTCATCTATGGGAATAGACATAGCTGCCGACTATAGCACTAAGTTTAAAACACATTACACATGAATGAGGAACCTAAGAATACATATGTAGGCTTTAATTAACAGAACATATCTTACACATTTCAATTGCACACAATAAATTAACAGCTATGACAATATGTCAATGCAAAAATCAGTGCCACTTCTATACAACATTCATTAAATTAAAATGCTGATATTCAAACTATTCTCTTATTTGCTTTTTATTCAAGCCATATGTTACATAACATATCATTTTCTACAATCAGGATATATACAATGAAATGCTATACAAATCAATAACACCACATGGAAAGCCTTATAGGCAGAGACAACGATGTGACTGACCTGCACGGAGAAACTTCACACCATGACAAAACATCAAAGCTATTTAATTTAAATAGGTTTTATTACCTGGTGGGCGTCCCATGTAATTCTGCAAGATCGCACCTTAATTTTGCTGCATTGTCCTTCAACTGTAAATTCCTGTACAGCCTCAACATGTTTCCACTCCATTTTTTCTAGCAAATATTTCCTCTGCTAATCCAGAAAATGTAGCCGATTACGGCGCCACTGAATGACAGTGCACTGATTCCTATCAGAACTTTCGCACTTGTCCGATGCGTTGATTTACGAGTCTCTTCCTCTGGCTCGAGGAGCGCGGTTGGTTAGTCCCCTGCTGTCCCCGCTACAAGAGTTCGCACGCCGATCTACAAATCAGTAAACAGAGGGGGCGAGAATCAACCGGATAGTTGTCACATCTATTTAGGCCTGTCCGATAACGGATCGTATTTGTCTTTCTCTGATAAAGATAATGTTTCTACAACAAATACCCCTATCTCAATATAAAACAATGTACGTAGGCTAAGAACATCTAAAACATGTAGCCGATCAAAAGCGCCCATTCTTCGTCGCTGACGAGACTTTGTGACAGCATACATTTTTCACCCCTGTGAGGGTTTTGTTCCAATTTTGACGTGCCAGCAGTTCTTTCCACTACTCCCTATCTCCGCTGCTGGAGCCAGACTGCAGGTCGAGTACACCCCCCTCCCTCTTCCAAGCTCCTGCTGCCATAAAGTCCCTGCGCCACAGCTGTCAGGCAGACAGAATTCGGGACCCTCCGGATGCGCACAGGGATTTAGGGGAAACCTTGTATCATTCACAAGCTTTCATGCATCATATTCTAAAATTGCTGTGATCTCAGGAATAGGCACACTGATTACACTTCTAGCATGTAAATGTAATTCTCAATAGAGCATCAGAGTCGCTTTATCATAGTCCAAAAAGCAATTTCTCCAACTGCCAGGAGATGCGCGTTCGGGCGTTGGGCAAGGGACCAAAATTGGAATAAACTATTCAAATACTCAGCGACATCCAGTTATGAATAACCAATCGACGCTCACTATAGTCTCCAGACCCGACTGGCTTGCCTGTTGCACTACCTAGGTTGCTTGAAGTCGAAGCAAACGTAACTTTCCGAATTTACACGTTTAAAGGATCTTGGCAGTATAGCAGTCAATGGAACCATTGACCAGACTAGCGCACATTGAACAAATCTGATCGAACAAAGTGGATACTTGTCAAATCCATCATGATGTATGTATTGTAACAGGCCAACAATCTGGATACCAAAGCGGGAAAAATATATATTTAAATACAGTTGAAGTCGGAAGTTTACATACACTTAGGTTGGAGTCATTAAAACTCGTTTTTCAACCACTCCACACATTTCTTGTTAATTAACAAACTATAGATTTGGCAAGTCGTTTAAGACATCTACTTTGTGCATGACACAAGTCATTTTTCCAACAATTGTTTACATACAGATTATTTCACTTATCAGAAGTTTACATACACTAAATTGACTGTGCCTTTAAACAGCTTGGAAAATTCCAGAAAATTATGCTTCTGATAGGCTAATTGACATAATTTGAGTCAATTGGAGGTGTACCTGTGGAGGTATTTCAAGGCCTACCTTCAAACTCAGTGCCTTTTTGCTTGACATCATGGGAAAATCAAAAGAAATCAGCCAAGACCTCAGAAAATAATTCTGGACCTCCACAAGTCTGGTTCACCCTTGGGAGCAATTTCAAAACACCTGAAGGTACCACATTCATCTGTACAAACAACAGTACGCAAGTATAAACACCATGGGACAACGCAGCCGCCATACTGCTCAGGAAGGAGACGCGTAGTATCCCCTTGAGATGAACAAACTTTGGTGCGAAAGTTCACAAAAGTGTTACTTGTAAAATTGCTGCTCCAGCAACAACTGCCATGTACTGGAAATAGCATGTTAACATTGGCTGAGAAGATTCCTTGGTCAGTCAAGGTAACCTGTATATTGCTAATTACAATAGCTGATGTGGTTAATTTTTAGAAGTGTATTTGTAAAAGTATACTTGAAACACAAACACACTTTTAAGGCCCCGGTGCATGACTGAGCAAGAGGACAAGTACATTAGTGTCTAGTTTGATAAACAGCACCTCACAAGTCCTCAACTGGCAGCTTCATTAAATAATACCTGCAAAACACCAGTCTCAACAGTGAAAAGGCGACTCCGGGATACTGTCCTTCTAGGCAGAGTTGCAAAGACAAAGCCATATCTCAGACTAGCCAATAAAAATAAAATATTAAGATGGGCAAAAGAACACAGAAACTGGACAGAGGAACTCTGCCTAGAAGGCCAGCATCCCGGAGTCGCCTCTTCACTGTTAACATTGAGACTGGTGTTTTGCAGGTACTATTTAATGAAGCTGCCAGTTGATGACTTGTGAGGCGTCTGTTTATTAAACTAGACACTCTAATGTACTTGTCTTCTTGCTCAGTTGTGCACCGTGGCCTCCAACTCCGCTTTCTATTCTGGTTAGAGCCAGTTGCGCTTTTCTGTGAAGTGAGTAGTACACAGCGTTGTACGAGATCTTCAGTTTCTTGGCAATTTCTCACATGGAATAGACTGATGAGTTTCAGCAGAAAGTTATTTTCTGGCCATTTGGAGCCTGTAATAGAACCCACAAATGCTGATGCTCCATACACTCAACTAGACTAAAGGACAGTTTTATTGCTTCTTTAATCAGCACGACAGCTTTCAGCTGTGCTAACATAATTGCAAAAGGGTTTTCTAATGATCAATTAGCTAACATGACCTGCCATTGGAACACAGGAGTGATTGTTGCTGATAATTGGCCTCTGTAGGCCTTTGTAGATATTCCATAAAAAATCTGCAGTTTCCAGCTACAATGTCTACACTGTATTTCGGTTCAATTTAATGTTATTTTAATGGACAAAAATGTGCTTTTCTTTCAAAAACAAGGACATTTCTAAGTGACCCCACATTTTTGAACGGTAGTGTACATCAAATGTGCTTTAGGTGTTTTCCAACTATATTTTCAAACTTTATCTAATATACTAAGAATATACTTAAGTACAAATGTAGATAATTTTAAGTGTATTTAATATATTAAAATGCTAAGGAAAAAAACAAATAAAACGTACATTAAATGTATTTTGAAATTATGCCAATTTACATTTTAAATATACTTAAAATATGTTTATAAAGACTTAAGTATACAGTTGAAGTTGGAAGTTTACACACACCTTAGCCAAATACATTTAAACTCAGTATTTCACAATTCCTGACATTTAATCCTAGTAAAAATTCCCTTTCTTAGGTCAGTTAGGATCACCACTTTATTTCAATAATGTCAAATGTTAGAATAATAGTAGAGAGAATGATTTCAGCTTTTATTTCATTCATCACATTCCCAGTGGGTAAGAAGTTTACATACACTCAATTAGTATTTGGTAGCATTGCCTTTAAATTGCTTAACTTGGGTCAAACGTTTCAAGTAGCCTTCCACAAGCTTCCCACAATAAGTTGGGTGAATTTTGACCCATTCGTCCTGACAGAGCTGGTGTAACTGAGTCAGGTTTGGAGGCCTCCTTGCTCGCACACGTCTTTTCAGTTCTGCCCACAAATTTTCTGTAGGATTGAGGTCAGGGCTTTGTGATGGCCACTCCAATACCTTGACTTTGTTATCCTTAAGCCATTTTCCCACAACTTTGGAAGTATGCTTGGGGTCATTGTCCATTTGGAAGACCCATTTACGACCAAGCTTTAACTTCCTGACTGATGTTGGTTGATGCCATCTATTTTGTGAAGTGCACAAGTCCCTCCTGCAGCAAAGTACCCCCATAACATGATGCTGCCACCCCCTTGCTTTACAGTTGGGATGGTGTTCTTTGGCTTGCAAGCCACCCCTTTTTTCCTCCAAACATAACGATGGTCATTATGGCCAAACAGTTTTATTTTTGTTTCATCAGACCAGAGGACATTTCTCCAAAAAGTACGATCTTTGTCCCCATGTGCAGTTGCAAACCGTAGTCTGGCTTTTTTATGGCGGTTTTAGAGTAGTGGCTTCTTCCTTGCTGAGAGACCTTTCAGGTTATGTCTACATAGGACTCATTTTACTGTGGATATAGATACTTTTGTACCTGTTTCCTCCAGCATCTTCACAAGGTTCTTTGCTGTTGTCACAAACCCAGCTATAATTTCTAGAATTACACACAGCACCCAGTCAGCCATAAGGGTCCATCCATCTGGCCACCCCTGCCTGAGCCCTGCTCTGTTATAGCCACAGCTCACTCCCTTACAACACAGCACATCCAGTAGCAGGTGCATTTGGAGGCAGTAGGAGTAATGACCATAAAGCTAAATTCAGCGTTCAGAGCCAGACAGCCATTAAAGTCCAGGCTAGAGGTCAACCGATTAATCGGAATGGCCTATGAATTAGGGCTGATTTCAAGTTTTCATGTCATTTTTTTTCACCTTTATTTAACTAGGCAAGTCAGTTAAGACACATTCTTATTTTCAATGACGGCCTAGGAGCGGTGGGTTAACTGCCTCGTTCAGGGGCAGAACAACAGATTTTCACCTTGTCAGCTCGGGGTATCTAATCTTGCAACTTTACAGTTAACTAGTCCAACGCAATAACGGCCTGCCTCTTGTTGCACTCCACAAGGTGACTGACTGCCTGTTACGCGAATGCAGTAAGCCAAGGTAAATTGCTAGCTAGCATTCAACTTAATTTATAAAAAACAATCAATCAATCATAATCACGAGTTAACTACTGTCATATATATGTAAACATTCATACACATAGCTCATATATTATACAGCGCCAAGCCAAACCGCCTGACTCAAGTCATCTTACGTACCCTTGCTAAAACAGGAACTAGCTCACACAGCCAGCAATAAAACTACCCCCCTAACACTATCCCCTCAGCTTTGTTGTCTCCCGACCCCAGGAAACCAAGACATTCCATCGCATGAACACATACACCCAGCCATAAAAACTGCCCCTCTACCTCACGAACCCCTGACACAAACATCTCCTGGTATAAACACATCTCACCCCCCCTACTGGTCGGGTGCCAAGAGCAAAGGACTTTTGCTGTGCACCAATGGGGCCCGCTCTGGCTAGAGCAAGGCCCGCCTCCAACCCTTTGTGACCAGTCAGAAGACCAAAACGACAAGACTCCACCTACTTTATTCTATGTATAAAAATGAATGTAACCGTTGTATAAGGCCTCTTTTTCACCTGACTCCTTGCCGAGTTATATGAACTAGATCCGTGCACGTAAAACTGCGGGACAAGATATCTTTGACTCATTAAAACTGTCTTTTGTTACAACTGAAATCCACTCTGTCCAGCGGCCGTGCTTTGGTCTCAACTCTCCAGTATTTAAACACTAACAGAACTCTACACATGGTTGATGATATTACTAGATATTATCTAGCGTGTCCTGCGTTGCATATAATCTGACTGAGCATATACAAGTATCTAAGTATCTGACTGAGCGGTGGTAGGCAGAAGCAGGCGCATAAACATTCATTCAAACAGCACTTTCGTGCGTTTTGCCAGCAGCTCTTCGTTGTGCGTCAAACATTGCACTGTTTATGACTTCAAGCCTATCAACTCCCGAGATGAGGCTGGTGTAACCGAAGTGAAATGGCTGGCTAGTTAGCGTGTGCTAATAGCGTTTCAATCGTCACTCGCTCTCACTGAGCCTGGGAGTGGTTGTTTCCCTTGCTCTGCATGGGTAACGCAGCTTCGAAGGGTGGCTGTCATTGTGTTCCTGGTTCGAGCCCAGGGAGGATCGAGGAGAGGGACGGAAGCTATACTGTTACACTGGCAATACTAACGTTCCTATAAGAACATCCAATAGTCAAAGGTTAATGAAATACAAATGGTAGAGAGAAATAGTCCTATAATTCCTATAAAAACTACAACCTCAAATGTATTACTTGGTGTAACAGTATAATTTTAGACCGTCCCCTCGCCCATACCCGGGCGCGAACCAGGGACCTTCTGCACACATCAACAACAGTCACCCTCGAAGCATCGTTACCCATCGCTCCACAAAAGCCGCGGCCCTTGCAGAGCAAGGGGAACTACTACTTCAAGGTCTCAGAGCAAGTGACGTCACTGATTGAAACGCTATTTAGCGCACACTGCTAACTAAGAGAGCCGTTTCACATCCGTTACACTGGGAATATTGAAGACTCATGTGAAAAGGAACCACCAGCTTTCATATGTTCTCATGTTCTGAGCAAGGAACTTAAACGTTAGCTTTCTTACATAGCACTTTTACTTTCTTCTCCAACACTTTGTTTTTGCATTATTTAAACCAAATTGAACATGTTTAATTATTTATTTGAGGCTAAATTGATCTTATTGATGTATTATATTAAGTTAAAATAAGTGTTCATTCAGTATTGTTGTAATTGTCATTATTACAAATATTATTTATTTAAAATCGTCCGATTAATCGGTATTGGCTTTTTTGGTCCTCCAATAATCGCTATCGGAGTTAAAAAAATCATAAATCGGTCAACCTCTAGTCCGGGCGGCCCATTATGACATATTTTCAAACCTCAGTTGATTGACTCTTATCGAGGCATGGACATGTTACAACGTAACACAAACTATTTTGTCTCCTCTGCTGTGAACACTGCAGCAAGCTTTTGAATACATCCACTAGCAGGTGCATGTGGGGGCTTAAATCAAATCGGAGTTTACTGTATGTGAAAAAGCAGGGAGTGTCCAGTAAGACCACCTGTTATTTTATCACTTCTGGCCTTATGAACAAGATCCACTGGAATTCTGACCACGCCGACAATCATCAGACTCATCCCCAGAACAGCCCAAGATCCCACCCAGCACAGCTGTGAACACACACAGAGCCAGACGGTCCAATGGTTGCCATGACCAAACTAAGCTCTCCACACTATGTCTAAGGAAGGTAGGACTGGACATACAGACTCTGTATTCCAGAGAGATGGAGATAGAGAGGGGGTAGAAAGAAGATAAGGGAGAGACACTGAAAGAGAAACAATGAGAAGAGCAAAAAGGTGCTGGCGTAGGCACTGCCCGTTTTTCCACCAGCCTGTTTCTCCACCAGCCTGTTTCTCCACCAGCCCGTTTCTCCACCAGCCCGTTTCTCCACCAGCCCGTTTCTCCACCAGCCCGTTTCTCCACCAGCCCGTTTCTCCACCAGCCCGTTTCTCCACCAGCCCGTTTCTCCACCAGCCTGTTTCTCCACTAGCCCGTTTCTCCACTAGCCCGTTTCTCCACTAGCCCGTTTCTCCACTAGCCCGTTTCTCCACTAGCCCGTTTCTCCACTAGCCCGTTTCTCCACTAGCCTGTTTCTCCACTAGCCTGTTTCTCCACACGGACTTATGACAGTGAAAAACATTTATTCTAACCGCTTTCTGAAGTTTCAGCAAGATCTGCAGGCTGACAGTGAGGCCAGTAACACAAAGTAGGCCTACATATAAATGACAAGACACACACTTTCCTGACAGTGTACTTACTACTCCACCCTGTGAGACACTGATGATGATGATTATGAAAGTGCTAAGAATCAAGACGGTACAGTAGAGTATACATTAATACAGCAGTGCCACTAACACATAGCCCTCCAACACAAGCTCACAGGTGTCCCCCCACCCACACACACACACACATACCCACACACAGAAATCAAAGTCATATCTCAGATACACAACTTACCCCTAGAATGAATGCACTCCCTCCTTTGACAATAAACAGAAGGGAAAATCAAAGCCAATTCCACAAGAGGACTGACTGTTGAGACTGACAGGTGAATTCAGTGACAGACCAGGAGAGTCTGGCTGCATGGCCACAGCCCATGAATAATGAGACCAAAGAATTAATCCCAAATGGCTCCCTATTCCCTTCCTACATAGAGGACCACAGAGAATAGGGTGCCATTTGGGACACAGACCAAGAATCCTCTTAACACAGTTATGTCATAAGACTATTGTAATCCATGAGGACTGACTGACTGAGATAACCAATCCTGAATAAAAGCACTCACTCATAACTAAAGGTAGATGCACTGTTGCTAAAAGTGCTAAAGTTACTATGTTAAATGATATACTAAGTTATCTGCTTCTTTTAAAACATTCATAACTACCTTTAGATTACACAGTGAGTGATGCACGAGTATGTCAAGTTAGGACTCAATCTGAAGATGAGAGTTTAAGAACAACAGAAGTTAGCAGGTACTAGGACCCAAAACCAGGTCAAAAGGTCATTTGATAAATCAGAAAAACCCAACCAGGAAGAAACTACAGTACAGGCATAAAACTACATAAAAAGTGGAGAAACAAATCACGTCTCCAAGCAGCAGTAATCATGTAATTGTTATATAGTAAATTGTAATGGAACAGATCATAAACTGTGAAACTAAATTGAATTGCTTTTGAGCACTGCCTTGAGACATTATCTAGCAGAAATGATTGACATTTGACACAAAAATAATACCAAACAAGGTTCAGAGATGCCAGACCGTAGTAAGTTTATCTCCTGCTTACACATGGACAAATTCTAAGGGAACTGTAATCATGCCTGTCACTAAGCCTTTTCCTAATCCTCTACACTCTACAAACAGACACACACTCACTCGAGCACTCTAACACACCAAATCGTTGCCTCCACTACAAAATATATTATTTTTTTTTAATGTAAAAAAATAAACATTTGCCTTCAGGGATTGGGAGACTAGTCAGGATCGAGGGAAAGATGAATGGTGCAAAGTAATCATGCCTGTCACTAAGCCTTTTCCTAATCCTCTACACTCTACAAACAGACACACACTCACTCGAGCACTCTAACACACCAAATCGTTGCCTCCACTACAAAATATATTATTTTTTTTTAATGTAAAAAAATAAACATTTGCCTTCAGGGATTGGGAGACTAGTCAGGATCGAGGGAAAGATGAATGGTGCAAAGTACTGGGAGATCCTTGATGAAATCCTGCTCCAGAGCACTCAGGACCTCAGACTGGGGCGAAGGTTCACCTTCCAACAAGACAACGACCCTAAGTACACAGCCAAGACAAAGCAGGAGTGGCTTCGGGACACGTCTCTGAATGTCCTTGAGTGGCCCAGCAAGAGCCGGGACTTGAACCCGATCGAATATCTCCGGAGACACCTGAAAATAGCTGTGCAGCGACACTCCCCATCCAACCTGACAGAGCTTGAGAGGATCTGCAGAGTAGAACGCGAGAAACTCCCCAAATACAGGTGCGCCAAGCTTGTAGTATCATACCCAAGAAGACTCGAGGCTGTAATCGCTGCCAAATGTGCTTCAACAAAGTACTGAGTAAAGGGTCTGATTACTTAGGCAAATGTGATATTTGCACTCGCACATCTGAGCAATCTTATTTGCAGGTGCATGGCAACAATTGAACAAGATGAAGAAAAAAGGAAACCACACACTGCTCTTGATAGTATCACTGATATTTAATAAGCTTACGTATCGGCCTCACGGCCTTCGTCAGAGTTTGTGATAAAAAAAAAAATTGCACCTTTATGTAGACCTAGCCCCACCCACATCCGTTCTACACATCAAAGGGGGTTGGAGGTAAAGAAAAAAACTAATAAGTGCTACCAAATATAACAATATGCATTTCATAAATATTACAAAAGTGTATAAATAAGGCGTATTGAACACGTCTGTGAAATCTCAATGAGGACATAGTAAGTTTTCATTAGTCACTGGGTACATCGTACGAAAAACATCAGAATAATCTACAAGAGACACATTTCATGTTCAAATTCACAACATAACATACATAGGCATTTCATCATTAAGTCCTTTAGGAAATCATGTCTGGAGGGTGAAAATCCAAAAACATTCTCTTTTACTCAGAGTATTATTAATATCTCCTCCCCTGTTTAACTTTCTCTATGCCACAAATCTAAAAAGGTGGAAATGTCATGCTTCAGGCCATTGAAATGTACAGCGACTGGATAATCCCTGTCGTTTCTCCTGATTTGAATTTTTATTTTCACTAATTCAATTCAAGGGCTTTATTGGCATGGGAAACATGTGTTAACATTGCCAAAGCAAGTGAAGTAGATTATATATAAAGTGAATATATAAAGTGAAATAAACAACAAAAATTAACAGTAAACATCACACATACAGAAGTTTAAAAACAATAAAGACATTACAAATGTCATATTATATATATATATATATATATATACAGTGTTTTAACAATGTACAAATGGTAAAGGACACAAGATAAAATAAACAAGCATAAATATGGGTTGTATTTACAATGGTGTGTGTTCTTCACTGGTTGCCCTTTTCTCGTGGCAACAGGTCACAAATCTTGCTGCTGTGATGGCACACTGTGGAATTTCACCCAGTAGATATGGGAGTTTTTCAAAATTGGATTTGTTTTCGAATTATTTGTGGATCTGTGTAATCTGAGGGAAATATGTCTCTCTAATATGGTCATACATTGGGCAGGAGGTTAGGAAGTGCAGCTCAGTTTCCACTTCATTTTGTGGGCAGTGAGCACAGCCTGTCTTCTCTTGAGAGCCATGTCTGCCTACGGCGGCCTTTCTCAATAGCAAGGCTATGCTCACTGATTCTCTGTTTGAGAGAGCGGGTGGTTTTACCGACATAAGAGCCCACATGGACATTTAATAATATAAATAACATGGGTGATAGAACATGTAATAATGTAATTTATTTGGAACCGTTTTCCTGTCTGTGGGTCGCAGAAATATTCACACTTCATCATATTGTTGCGCTGTGCGCATCCTCTGCATTTATAGCTACCATTTGATAGAGGGCCTAAAAGAGCTTGGCTGATTTTCTTTTGTGGCTGGCAGTTGGCATGAACCAATTTATCGCGTAAATTGCGACCTCTCATATACGTAAAACTGGGGCAGATGATAAAATATGCCAGTGTTTCTTGACCACACCTCCCACTTTTCGCGAATTCAAAGTATTAGGTAGTTGTGAACATTACGGACTATTCTTTGGCTTTAGCGGGTCTTTTTTGTAGCAGTTCATCTTGTGTTTTTTCCCATGCCAAATTATGAGCTTCATCCACACATTGTGACGAATAGCCTCTTCTTGGAAACCTAGTGCGCATCTCCGCTGCTGTTTCTAGATAATCCTCTGTGGAGTGGTTTATACGGCGCAGTCTGAAAAATTGGCTTCTTGGAAGTCCTCTTTTTAATGGCTCAGGGTGGAAGCTGTCCCCCTGTAATAGAGTATTTCTGTCCGTTTCTTTTCTATACAGAGTTGTAAAACAGAGTTCCATTGATTTCTCAATCCACATATCGAGATAATGAACACGTTGAGTGTCACGTTCAATGGTGAATTTGAGATTAGGGTCAATGTCATTGAGTAGTGCCATAAAATCTGACAGTTCTTCTTCAATTCCTTCCCATATACAAAACATGTCGTCAATATATCGATACCACTTCAGGACTTTATTCAAAAATGGATTCTCGTTTTCATTATTAACAAAACGTTCTTCAAAAAGACATATATAGAGGTAAACATAACTCGGAGCAAATGTGGAGCCCATCGATGTTCCATTCGTTTGGAGGTAGTATTCATCATCAAACCTGAAATAGTTATACGTCAAAACATATTCAGCTCTAGAATGAAATTTGTTGGTGGATATTCATTAGTATCTCTGTCTCCCAAATAGTGTGCTAGTGCTGCCAGCCACCCCACATGGGGAATGCTGGTATGTAGACTCTCAACATCTAATGTGACCAAAATACAGTCTTCTTTTAAACCCGTTATTGGTGAGATCTTGTTTATGAAGTCTGTAGAGTCTTTTACATATGATGGCAATGCTTGCACATGGGATTTAATAAAAGAGTCTACAAAGTTCGACAATGGCTCTAGCATTGAGCCTATTCCTGCAACCACTGGTCTGCCTGGATAGTTGCCTTGTTGTGTTTTAGGTTTGTGTAATTTTGGTAAAATGTACAGGCATGGACGTATGGCACATTTGCAGCAAAGATATTCATATTCAGGTTTTGCGATAAGGTTGTTTGATAGGGCTTGCTCCAGATTAGAGCATATTTCCCTTTGGAACACCTGTGTGGGATCAACACTCAGTTTTCTATAGAAACGTTCATTGCTGAGTTGTCTCTGAAATTCTTCTTTATATTTTTTATAGTCTAAAACAACCACAGCACCCCCCTTGTCTGCAGGTTTTATAACCAAAGATGAATCTTTCATTAATTCATTGAGTGCCAGTTCTTCTGTTCTAGTGAGATTCTTCTGAATATGGTTTGTTTGTCTCGTATATACTGACATGGCTTCTTGTTCGACTAACCTACAATAGGTATTAATCGAGGAGTTGTTAACCATGGGACAGAATTTGATTTTGGGCTTAAAATGGGTACCAGTTCTTTGATGTGTTACTAGGCCCGGATCAGTGTTTTGCGAAAACACATGCTTAAATTGAATCTTGCGAAAGAATTTAAACAGATCTACTTTCGTATCGAATGGTTTATCTGTACATGTAGGTACAAAAGAGAGGCCCTTAGATAAGACTGAGACTTGAGCGTCAGAATCAATTTTAGAATAAGGCTGTAACATAATAAAATGTGGAAACAGTCAAGGGGTCTGAATACTTTCTGTATATACTAACTAAAAATATAAACACAACTTGTAAAGTGTTGGTCCCATGTTTCATGAGCTGAAACAAAAGATCCCAGAAATGTTCCATACGCACAAAAAGCTTTTTTCTTAAATGTTGTGCACAAATTTGTTTACATCCCTATTGGTGAGCATTTCTCATTTGCCAAGATAATCCATCCACCAGACAGGTGTGGCATATCAAGAAGCTGATTAAACATCAAGATCATTACACAGGTGCAACTTGTGCTGGAGACAATAAGGCCACTAAAATGTACAGTTACTGCATGTCACACAACACCACAGATGTCTCAAGTTGAAGGAGCCTGTAATTGGCATGCTGACTGCAGGAATGTCCACCAGAGCCGTTGCCAGAGAATTGAATGTTCATTTCTCTACAATAAGCCACCAACGTCGTTTTAGAGAATTTGGCAATATATCCAACTGGCCTCACAACTGCAGAACACGTGTAACACTCACAAACACACAAGAGTTTTAGTGACCCACTATGAAATCTCTAGGCGTGAGTTACCAAAGAAGTGCTTGGCATTACAGTAAAAACTCTCTGGTGCCTATTTGGCCCTATGGATAGGAATTATTAGGACTTGAAATGTCAAATCATGACGTCATACAGCCTTCCTTCCCATTCACACGCAGTCAGGCATTATGCCAGGAAGTGTGTTTGGCTAGGTGATTTACTGCAGTGTGTGTGTTTTTTTGTTTGTTTGTGTTGTGAGGACTTACCCTTTCCTCACATGACTGGCCTGAGCTCCCTCCACTGCCTCTGTTGGACTGTTCCTGAGAGAGCTGGCTCCCTGCATTGGAAACAAGGACAAACATCAGACACTGTGCAGACAACTAGTCACTAACACAGCATGGATACATAGCAGTACAGCATTAACAATATACACAGTGTACAAAAAATGAGGAACACCTTCCTAATATTGAGCTGCACCCCCTTTTGGCCTCAGAAGAGTCTAAATCCGTCGGTGCACGGACTCTATAAGGTTTCGAAACCGTTCCAGAGGGATTCTGGCCCATGTTGACTCCAATGCTTCCCCCAGTTGTGTCAAGTTGGCTGGATATCCTTTGGGTGGTGGCCCATTCTTGATACAAGCTATTGAGCGTTAAAAAAACAGCATCGTTGCAGTTCTTGACACAAACAGGTGAGCCTGGCACCTACTACCATAACCCGTTCAAAGGCAGTTAAGCGTGATAGATGGCATCATGAGGCAGGACGATTATGTGGATATATTGAAGAAACATCTCAAGACATCAGCCATGAAGTTAAAGCTTGGTCACAAATGGGTCTTCCAAATGGACAATGATCCCAAGCATACTTACAAAGTTTTTGGCAAAATGGCTTAAAGACAACAAAGTCGTGGTATTGGAGTGGCCATCACAAAGCCCTGACCTCAATCCTATAGAAAATTTGGGGGCAGAACTGAAAAGGCGTGTGCGAGCAAGTAGGCCTACAAACCTGACTCAGTTACACCAGCTCTGTCAGGAGGAATGGGCCAAAATTCTTATTGTAGGAAGCTTGTGGAAGGCTACCCAAAACATTTGACCCAAGTTAAAGAATGTAAAGGCAATGCTACCAAACACTAATTGCGTGTATGTAAACTTCTGACCCACTAGGAATGTGATGAAAGAAATAAAAGCTGAAATAAATCCTTCTCTCTATTATTATTATTATTATTATTATTATTATTATTATTATTATTATTATTATTATGACATTTCACATTCTTAAATAAAGTGTTGATCCTAACTGACCCAAGACAGGGATTTTCTTATTAAATGTCAGGAATTGTGAAAAACTGAGTTTAAATGTATTTGGCTAAGGTGTATGTAAACTTCCGACTTCAACTGTATAACGAGGAATAAAGTGACTGTGCAACAGAATATATATATTTGTAAAAATATGAATCACATTTATATTTGGCGTACCCCTGACGGCATTGCCTGTACCCCAGTTTGGGAATACCTGGTCTATAGTATAGATAGCTAACTTGATAGGAAATAGTGAACAGCGGTAAAGCTCCTCTCTTTACTACAGGCTAATTCATTCACAGAGGCCAGTTCCAACTTCCCAGGCCTTTTTTACACCCCCAGTCAGATCGCAGTCTCCCTGCCCTCCACCCCTGATTGGGCCACAGTCAGGCGGGAGGACCACACAACATGTTATCGTGCGACTCCAAGTTTACTTCTATATGATGGTTTTATATCAATATTTGCGCATAAAAGCGTTTCCACCGACATTTCTCGCATAATGCGTTTTACAGACACAAAAAAATCCCGCCTTGTCTAGCGTATTTTGTCGACATTTAGAAAATTTACCAACAAATGATCTGTTTCCATCAGGCCTGTCATGACATTTTTTTTATACAACATTACTTGTGTAAAAAAATTGGATGAAAACCTGGAAAGAGACAGTAACAGAGTTTGCAAGAGCACAACCAGATCTGGGACCAGGCAAGGTCTACCAAGGCCAAGTCACCCACCCTGGTCGCTGCTCTCTGAGGGGGAGTCATCGTGTCTCAGGTAGAACCTGACCTCCATCCTCCTGGGACCCCACTCCTGCAGGTGCTCATACATCAGGTGGTCAAAGGGGATCACTCTCTCTGTGGAGGACAAGGATAACAGAGTTATAACATAGTTCTATTATATACAATACTAATAAGGGGATTACTCTCTCTGTGGAGGACAAGGAGAACAGAGTTATAACATAGTTCTATTATATACAATACTAATAAGGGGATTACTCTCTCTGTGGAGGACAAGGATAACAGAGTTATAACATAGTTCTATTATATACAATACTAATAAGGGGATTACTCTCTCTGTGGAGGACAAGGAGAACAGAGTTATAACATAGTTCTATTATATACAATACTAATAAGGGGATTACTCTCTCTGTGGAGGACAAGGAGAACAGAATTAGAATATAGTTATATTATATACAATACTAACAATTGTCTCACTCTCTCTGGGCAGTAAAAGAAAACAGGAGTTGTTGTTAGACACATAGACTTGGGTGATTATCTATTGGTGATTGTAAAGTGACATGGTGGGTTGATTGCCCCTCAGCCCTGATCATCATTAGAGATGAACTAAGTACATTCTATTAATAGAATGGATAAATGACATAAGGCCCCATGGCTAAACTCTGGTACTGAAGCACTGTATTGTGTCGTGATGAAGAGAAAAGAACCCATGACAGTCAGGCCAACCTTGCCAATAGCTAGTTACTATATTTTCCCCTCACCTGTGAAGTCATTGAAATAGAATTACTAGAACACATGATTCACTGTCTGTCTGGGATGTACAGGCCCGGGTTTTCCTGGATCAAAAATGTGTGGGGTCTTTTAATATTAATCCTACACATTTCTCCACGGAGTTGTGAGAAATTGTTTCAGTTTGAAAGCAAATTTCCTGCAATTTTATGCATTTGCCATGGGTAATAGTGTTTTATTGGCTCAAACATAACAAAATCAATACGGCTAAATTCATTGTTTTGGGATTTTTCAATTCCTCCTGACTATTTAGCTTTTATTTTGGTGATGGTTAGTTCTCAAAGATTATTAAAAAATATATACAGTACCAGTCAAAAGTTTGGACACACATACTCATTCAAGGGTTCTTCTTTAATTTGACTATTTTCTACATTGTAGAATAATAGTGATGACATCAAAACTATGAAATAACACATATGGAATCATGTACTAAGCAAAAAAAATGTTAAACAAATCAAAATATATTTAATATTTCAGATTCTTCAAAGTTCACCTACTCTGCATCTCAAAGACATGGCGGTTGGAACCAAAAATCTCAAATCTGGACTCAGACCAAAGGACAGATTTACACCGGTCTAATGTCCATTGCTGGTGTTTCTTGGCCCAAGCAAGTCTCTTCTTATTGGTGTCCTTTAGTAGTGGTTTCATTACAGCAACTCAACCATGAAAGCCTGGTTCACGCAGTCTCCTCTGAACAGTTGATGTTGAGATGAGTCTGTTACTTGAAATATGTGAAAACATTTGTCAAAGGAGGAGAGTTGGTGATTACCCAAGTAAGATATCTCAATGATGTCTGGCTGTCAATGATGTCTATTTGCCTGTATATATCAAGACATTCAGTTCAATAGATGAATCTAAAACTTGGAGGAGATCACTAAAATGTCCGTAAGAAAGTCATGAAGCAGAGGAAAATTATAAAATAGTGCTATCCTAAATATCTGTAAAGCTAAGATTTTTAACTTGTCAGCCGAAAGTGTCACTTACCGTTGCCCTTCCAGACATCAGTCAGGTGACAGCCACCTTCTCCGGCCTCCTTACAGAACTCCACCACGTCTTTACAGGTGGTCTCTGGGGTGATGGGCACCTCTGTCAGCATCTGCTGGCTGTCGCTCAGGTACACTGTCAAGATCATCTACAGAAGGGAGACAGAGATATAGCTTGTCAAACATACTATACATCTCTGACAAGGTATCACCTAGGCACATACTTATTTGCCCTAGAAAACTCTTCTATTGTAGTAATACCAGACTACTGGTAATATCAGATTAGCAACTATACAACATACATATGGCAGAAATGTTCATGCATGTAACCCAGAGAGGAAAGCTCTTGTATTACAGGAAATGTCCCCTTAACTCTGGCTGTCCTCTAGCCTAAATACATTTCCATCAGATGCTTTGCCTCAAAGTCAGAGGCAGTCAAGAGGGAGAGAGACTATTGATGACATAGCTGAGCGATAGACATTAGAGGAGAGATATTACAAGCACAGACCGCCAAGACAACATGCTTAGAGTAAGACAGTGATTTTGTATGTCTATTGTTTAGCTGGATGTTTGTGTCCATGGTCAGTGAGTGTCCTGTTCCTCCTATTCATAGGTTACTTTGATGCATTTCTAATACCTTTCAAGACTTTTTCTGGTAATGTTTTGGAAGACTTCCTTTCCATCTGTAAGACAATAAATCAAAGCCTTTGTTTATTCAACATTTTTAGGATGGAAAATGGTTGAAAAATGTATATATGCCTTAATTTTAAAAAACATATAGCCTCCTGTCTTCCATTTGACACCACATTTGAAGTGCTCCTATGAACTTCAAATGTTGGTGCTCATGGGTCCTTGTACATGTTGGTGCTCATGGGTCCTTGTACATGTTGGTGCTCATGGGTCCTTTTACCATGTTGGTGCTCATGGGTCCTTTTACCATGTTGGTGCTCATGGGTCCTTGTACATGTTGGTGCTCATGGGTCCTTGTACATGTTGGTGCTCATGGGTCCTTGTACCATGTTGGTGCTCATGGGTCCTTGTACCATGTTGGTGCTCATGGGTCCTTGTACCATGTTGGTGCTCATGGGTCCTTTTACCATGTTGGTGCTCATGGGTCCTTTTACCATGTTGGTGCTCATGGGTCCTTTTACCATGTTGGTGCTCATGGGTCCTTTTACCATGTTGGTGCTCATGGGTCCTTTTACCATGTTGGTGCTCATGGGTCGTTTACCATGTTGGTGCTCATGGGTCCTTGTACATGTTGGTGCTCATGGGGCTTTTTACATGTTGGTGCTCATGGGGTTTTTTACATGTTGGTGCTCATGGGGTTTTTACAAAAACATTTATAAATATGACTTGCAGTTAAACTAAGCAGTGACATCATCATTTCCAGATTGACAATCTGTTGTAAACGGAAATGTGGGTTAATCTGCAAATTTGCCGAATTAAAAAATGTCTCTCTCTTAATGTCATCACCCCCTCCTCTCTGTCCAACAGAATCATCCACTAGGATAGACATAGACAGAGGTATTTATACCCAACAGCTGCCTGACATTGGTCCCTTGGTCTGTATAAACCACTGAGCCCTCTGCGGAAGGCTCAGCCCAGCCCCATAAGCATGTCTAAACCACAGACACACCAACCGAGACAAGCCCTGAAATGGAGCTGCACGTCCCGTCCACAATGTAAGGTAATCTCTCCCTGCCACACGCAAGGACGAGGATAGACAGATTGAGAGGAGGAATTCTGTAAGTCTCAGTTTACAACCCTGGGCAAGCTATAATAATCTGATTATGGCGGTTGTAAACGTGTGCGTGTGTCCACAGGGTGACAAGTGAAAACATACACCAGGAGAGAGAGCAAAAACAAATCCAGGAAGGTAAGGTTATTGTCCCCTCACTGTGAGGGAAAAGGATAGGTATTTTTTTTCTCCTTAGGGATTGGCCTGTAGCCTTGACTATATAGGGGCTGCTTAGAATCAAACAAAAACTAACCAAGGGTGATAAAACCCAAATCAGTCCTGAATTCATCATCACTGCTAAAGATTCTGTTTCCAAAAAGCAACAATTTGTGAGCATGCATCTCTGACCTCCTCTGTCCTGCGTCACTTAACCTGCTCAGAGCTGCTGTTGTCTCTCAATGAAAGGTCAGAAACCACACACAAAGAGCTAGAGTGGCTAAACTAGCCTCTGCCTAATAGTAAACACTCAGTCACACTGAACAGCCTACTCCATGTTAACATTCATAACAAAATCCCACACAGTCAGGTAACTTTTCAAATCTACAAAGACACCACACATGCCTACAGTACAACAAGATACAATACGCAATCATATACACCAGAAACATTGTCCTCAACCACATACATACTGTGCCTCTCCGGTGTCCTCACCCAAACTACACTCATTAACTAACAAAAAACATCAACAGCCCACCAAACTCTTAAACTTGTGCAAACACATAACACCTTAAAAACATATAATCACACTGTCCAGCTTCCCAAAATGACTCCTAGCCAGCTCTGGATGCCATTTGCTATTTTTAGCAACAGCATATTTATTTAAAAATAAATAAATCACCTTTATTTAACCAGGTAGGCCAGTTGAGAACAAGTTCTCATTTACAACTGCGACCTGGCCAAGATAAATCAAAGCAGTGCGACACAAACACAGAGTTACACATGGGATAAACAAACGTACAGTCAATAACACAAAAGAAAAATCTATATACAGTGTGTGCAAATTAGGTAAGATAATGGAGGTAAGGCAATAAATATGCCATAGTGGCAAAATTAAAATTTAGCAATTAAACACTGGAGTGATAGATGTGCAGAAGATGAAAGTGCAAGTAGATACTGGGGTGCAAAGGAGCAAAAAATAAATAACAGTAAAGGGATGAGGTAGTTGGGTGGGCTTTTTACAGATGGGCTGTGTACAGGTGCAATAATCGGTAAGCTGCTCTGACAGCTGATGCTTAAAGTTAGTGAGGGAGATGTAAGTCTCCAACTTCAGTGATTTTTGCAATTTGTTCCAGTCATTGGTAGCAGAGAACTAGAAGGAAAGGCGGTCAAAGGAGGAGTTGGCTTTGGGGATGACCAGTGAAATATACCTGCTGGAGCATGTGCTGCTATGGTGACCAGTGAACTGAGATAAGGCGGGGCTTTACCTTGCAAAGACTTATAGATGACCTGGAGCCAGTGGGTTTGGCGACGAATATAAAGCGAGGGCCAGGCAACGAGGGCATACAGGTCACAGTGGTGGGTAGTACATAAGGGCAGTCACCTTAGCTGCCCTGCGTGGCACCTGTGCCTTCCTGTTCTCTTTCTCCTGTGGCTGTGGCCCGGGACATACCGTCTGGTGGAGCCAGGCCTTGTCCTTGGTCACACTGACCAGGCTGTGCTGCACCATGCTGAAGAACCTCTTCATAGAGCTGGAGGGAGAGGATTTTCACAGGCAAACAGACAGACAGGAGGGCAGGCATGGCTAAGAGACTCACTCACTGCTTGTGGGTGTGTGACACCAGGCAGTAGAAGGATATGGGTTGGGGTGTCAGTGAGTTAACGTACGGAGCGTAGCCAGGGTGAGGGTGTGTGTGCTGGTAAATTCAGCCAGAGCCAGGCCAGGTGTAACATCATGAAGAGATTTTCAGATAAAGTATCTCTTTTATCATTGGATGGATTTGCAACGTGTCTGTTGGGTGGAAGACATAATGTGCCACTTTTAACCAGAGCCCATACTTCCATGACAGACAACAGAGATAAGAAACCAGAATGCAGACAGTTTGATGTTTCAGAGTCCGACACACTCTGGACCACCTGATTTAGTGTCCTGGCTAGCTGGCTTCCCTGTGCAGCACAGAACAGTCAATAAATTGTCCATAGCAACCACTGTGTAGGGGAAAGGGCTTGCCTGGCACCACTAAAAGAGCTAAAATACTGTTCTTCCAGAGATTGTTGAAGTTAAACGCAGGACATAGCTGTAAACACTGCGGTTCATCTATAGTCTATTCAATGGAGCTGACAGCCTCCCATTCACACTGCTGACATACATGCCCAATGGGTTTGCACATAGACGGGGAACTGGGGGGAGTGTTTCCTATAAAGGCAATAGGTTGAATGGGAGGATCTGAACCCAGTATGTTCTGGATCAGATTTGTAGCTCTGAGATGTGACGGGACCCTGCCTTGGAGCAGCTCACAGAGACCAGCACTGTCTGATCCATGTTCAGCCACTAATTTTATCCTCTAGTCTAGAGAGATCATGGTTGGGTTGAATTCCATTTCGATTCAGTAAGTAAACTGAAATTCCAATTCAAAACAAATTTTTCCTCTGTTGTAATAATTGAAATGTAATTGACTAACACCGAAAGGCACATCAATACAAATGGCACATGGTATGGCTGGATTCATAACAACAACAGCAGCTCGACTACACAGTGATGCAAGGCTTCACTTCCACTAATGAGAGCTGAGGAGGAGGACTCTCACTATAACAACAACAGTAAGTCAGTCAATTAAACAGGCTAAGTCTTTGTAAGCCTACAACTGGCTACTGGTCAAGTCATGAGATGGGAGAGTACAAAATGGCTCAGAATCAATATCAGTCAGTTAACTCTTGGTCTGAGCCGAGTGAATAGAGGGCTCTGAACTTGATCTTTGGCTCGTAAACACCAGTGTTGTACTACAGTAGAGTATATGCTAATAACTGTGATGTTTAAAACACTCTCACTCCCAATGATAATGAATGTCCAACACAGTCCATTAGCAGTGCCTTTCCTGACTATTCCACCCAAATTCTAAACTCCGGTGTCTGTTAAATAGCTATGAAAGCGGTTGTATCAAATCTGGGTGGAAATAAAGGTAATGGGGGTGCTGTGAAGGATCGAAAAGAGGCTTCTGTAGTACAGGGACGACGAGGGGTTTGAGGGAGAAATAGGACTGCCCTGCTAGACATGATAAAGAACATACAAATGGAATATGTGCATGTGTGTGAATAAAGCAGTTGTGAAACTTTCAACCCACTACACTGCCTCGAAATTAGGATAATGAGCCAGTTAACAGGCATGAGGAGATCCATGTTGGAGCCGTGTGTGTGTACTTCCCTACACTGACAACAGTTACTGGTGGACTGACACTGACAGGGAGGTTACAGGTCTTGGTGAATGTGCGTCACTGCCGGTCACTGTTGTGTGGGGATTTTCCCTAGGCTACCCTAAAAGCCTGCCTTATTCCGCTTCCTATTCATCTCTCTCATTGATGGGAGTACTGTAGCTCAACCACAACTCAAAATCCATATGTAAATTATATTCAAATGAACGGGTTTTATTTTATACAAGAGCTTATTTGTTCGAAGCTATCCACAGGCATCTGTTCATTCGATTAACAATATATTTTTCCAAGACTTCTAAAACTATCCGATTTTTTAAAATGTACTTACCGGCGTCATGATTTTAGTCAGTCAATTAATGTTTATCCCAGCCAATCTCTTGGAGAAACTCTCTCTCTCTGGTCCGAATAACTGGTCGGTATGGTCGAGTGCGTCCCTCTCCAGAATCGGATGTAATGGTCCTAAAGTAACGACACTTGGTCCCACAGCGATGCAGGCATAACTAGACGCTGAGAGCGAAGTGGATCACGGCACGCAATAGTCACTGAACATCACTCAGCGTAGTTGGGAGGCATGTTGTTTCGGTGAGTTTGCTGCTGAGCGACTGAAAGTTCATGCCACAAATAATTCGCCGATTGCCTTTAGAGGGTTCGACCGCCCGCGCGCTGGAATAAATAGTACAATCAAAGGCCAGGACAAATCCCCTAAATGCTGTTGTAGCAAAGACGGCTGCTTTTATATGGCTATCCGTGAAATAATACTGCAAATGTTAACAAGAACGCTCTAAAGTAATTTATGCTTCATATCAAGAAAATATGACATCAAATCCATTCCAACCGCAACAATGTTACTTTGACTTTCATGCCTGGATAGCCACATTGAGGTTCGGTGAAAAATCTGTAGTTGTTATCAGCCCCTGGTCTCGCCCTCGTTTATTTGACAAGCTAAATCAAATTAGAACAGCGAACAGTTTTAAATTCACAAGATAATTACAACCCACTTTCCAACGGCAGCTACAAACGCCATGACAGGCAAAGGAAACTCTCCGACTGTAGTTCTGTTATATTTTGTGATAATTATATTCTTAACTAGGACTATAATTAAAATACTGATGAATGTAATAAAATAGGCTACCAGAGCATTCTTCCTTCAGTCCAGTTGTTTTAACACATCTAAGCCAACTTTGTTCACATGAGCTGTTTCAAAAGGATGATGCCAGTTTTAAATGGGACGTCAGTGTCATCTTGTGTCCATACTGTGAAATGAGTTGTTGGAGTTGCAATCATATCTCTGAACAGTTAGTTGCAGGGGACGGGAAACGATTCATTGGATCGTTCAGGTCTGACAAAAAAAAACACGAATTCATCAAATTAATTGTATTAACTTAATTTATTTGAGGTTTTCTAATGTGTGTAGGCCTACATATTGTAGTGGTGGTGCTCATCATCCAAAACATTTTCACGTTACACTTATTTACAGCACAAAAACTGAAATAAAATTAAGGTATTTACTCTGAAATTACATGGTAAATGGTAATACCTATAGGCCTAAATTACATGTTGATTCATGAGTAATTCAAATACAGCAATCCCCATTTGGTACCAGGCAGTTACCCAAATATGTTAATTCATTTCTACCACAGAATTGTGTAGGAAATACCAGGTAAATACAGTATTTATGCAGATTTGTGCTCGTCCTTGATGATCTTATTTTTTTTTATATATGTAATACTATCAAAGGCTGTTAAACAAAAACAGATTTCAGCCTTTGCACAACTCATACATGATCACACCACCAACAACAAGGAACAATTTTAAACATCTTGCTTTAATGAATCACTACAGTAGTTGAGGAAAACAGCAGTGCTAACAACTCAGATTAATCTCTAACTGGTCTTTTCACAATGTTTACTTTGATCAAATGTTACTATTTAGACTGGTAATCAATAACTTTTTCTTTCAGTATATTTTTTTCTTATTTGAGTATAATCAATACATTTTCTTATAGTAGTCAGTTTCTTTGTTGAGTAAATCTTGACAATACCGCTTATCTTCTTACTGAATGCAGCAATTTTGTCCATTAGCATCTTTGAAGCGGAGACGCATCTTGGGCTTGTAGTTTTCGAGGTACATTAGTTGTTTTGAGTTGAAGGCTCCACGTCTCTTTCTGAGAGAAGAAACACAGACAAAATGATGGCATTTTGATGGCATTTTAAATGTCACACTGGCATATTCAGGAATCACCTCACCATAACTTATGTCATCTTCATTTTTAATCACAGTAGCAAGAAGATGATAATTTGTGAAAATTATTATTCATTTATTAGTATTCAGAAAAATGGTTGAAGTATCCAAATATTATCAATGTAGAGAACTTGTGGGCAGCAGGTAGTTTACCAGTTAAATGTGTTGGGCCAGTAAACAAAAGTTTGCTGGTTCGAATCCCAGAGCCAACTAGATAAAAAAAAACGACCAATGTGCCCTTGAGCCAGGCACTCAACCCTAATTGCTCCAGGGTCGCCGTCAATAACGGCTGATCCCTGGCCCCACTCTCCGAGGGTGTCTCAGGGGGAATGAACGTATTTTCAATTCACACATGCATAATACACACTTGAACATGTATGAAATATAACTAATTATAAGCACCCACCAAATTATTATATAACTTACTGTCTTATAAAGTGAACAGCATCTTCATACTCCATCCCACACTCAATCAACGCCAACGCTACCAGGACTGGGGCTCTGGGGAGAAATTATATCAAATCACATCAAGTGTACTGTAGAGATGGGAAAGTTGGTGTAATATAAAATACCCCTCCTTCACTAAATAACCACATTCACTAAACACTGCTTTGAGTTGGTGGCTAGCAGACATTCGAAGGAAGGAGAAGATACAATATGTAGACAACTCACCGACCCAACCCCGCCACACAATGCACTGCAATGCAACAACCAGGTTCCTCTTTGAATTTACACTTCAGGAGGTTGAGCCAGTCATCAACGACTTGTTCAGGGGGTGAAGAACCATCATCAAAGGGCCAATCCTGTTTGGAGAGAACATATGGTTGGAATTAGGCTCTGTTAAAGGATTCATTGTTTAGGTAGGGTAATTGATAGGCCTAATGCTTTCATGGTACCTCCATCATTAGGAAAAGGACAGGCCTAGATATCATGCAGATACAACAGAAATGCCTGAATCAACTCAACCAAATTTTAAGGTCTAACAGGTCAAGATAGTGGCAGAACAGAGCGGTTGTCTCACCACAACAGTGATGCCTTCCTGCTCCACAGGGGTTTTGTCGTAAGTGGCATCACACACTCTGACCAGTGTCTGCACTCCAAAAGCCTTCAGATCCTATAATAGATAAGTGATTTTAGTTTAGTAAGTAATCATTCAACACACTTTGTTTTTCAGTTAATTCCAAATGTGGTTTAACATATAAGAACTCTATAAACCAAATAACACAATGCTTCATGTAAATGCAAAGCATAAGAGATATGTATTAGTAGGAGTCAATGATACCGTACCTCTATAAACTTCACCAACTGGGAGTTGGTGGGATTGTGGGTGATCAGAAACTTCATACAGTCATGGGAGATCTCAACAGGGGCGGGGCGATTCATCTTGACAGACAGAGAAGGCAGTCTTCCAGGAGAGGGTGTACAGTAGAGTAGTAGAGAAAAGTACTCCAAAATGGTAGCTAGATTGGGTATATAGGTGGTTATTGAAAGATATAGGCTATGGAGAATGGGGCGAAAGTAAATAAAAAGTGGAATGTGAAAAGGAAACAAAAGAAAGAAAAGGGGTATCCCTTTAGATTTTAAATCCCAACTAGCCCATTCAGGAATTATTTAGTGGTTGTTTAGTGGCTGGATTAGCTCAATCCAAGCCATATACTTGGAGAAATATCAGCCTCTCTCTCTCCAGGAGTACTGGTTGACTTCTGGTGGGGTATTTCTTCATATGTTTGGCTGCAGGCTGCTCACAGGTGCTGGTGCTGTGCCTGGCAAAAGTCTCCAAAGTGCGGCACCCTCGCAAACGCCATAAATGTGCTGCCTGAAAACATAGAATTCACAGGAAGGTAACAAGTCACAGGGAGGAATGGTTTTATCAGCAACACAGCCCAATTACTAACAGGTAATAGACTAGCTGCAAAGTAGGATAGGGTACAGCACTGAACCAATTCAGGCTATATAAAAGAGTCCATACGATGTAATGTCTGTCACGTTGGAATGGTTTTATCAGCAACAGCCCAATTACTATCAGGTAATAGACTAGCGGCAGAATAGGATAGGGTACAGCACTGAACCAATTCGGCTATATAAAAGAGTCCACACGTCTCATGTAATTTTGATTTGCGATAATGAAAGTGTTATTCAACATGTTAGGCCTAAGAAAATCAATGAGTGAAACAAACCAACCGTTGTGTGCTGAGTAACGTTGCGTTCATCCAGCGTGCACAAGGCGGTGTGGCAACTCTGCACACCATTGATTCTTCTCTCTACAGTGGCACAGCCTAGGGCTCCTGCTGCTCACAAAGAGCTCTTGACCTGTAAAACAAAGCATTAGGCGAAATCATAGCGTATACATTAAAGCCACGTTGAGGAACAATGCTGTGAAGCCTAAACGTACTTTAGTAACAATAGAAAATACATTTTTTTTACATTACATTAAAGTTTCATTCAGCTCATAGAAGAGGAACAATACCATGTATTTACAAACATTACAGCTCTCTCTCTTTGTCCCTATCACTGTCTGTCTCTCTGGCAAGAATAGTTCAATACAGTAAATGCAATGATTACATATTATACATGATGCAATAATAGCTATACACGTAGCTATTGCAGAAGCACTTGCATTTAGCCATCATAGCGAGCTAGTTATTTGCTTGCTATAGGTTAATCTAATAAATTAGCCATTTGCCATAGATGGCGACAGTATTTGGGAGTCAAGCTAGGTTAGCTAGCACGTTGTCAACGCAGCAGATAAAACTAACGTTATCTAGCTAACAAAGACGTGCCGGATGTTTAGGCAACTGCCTAGTTACTTACAAAAAGCTGATGATTGACGTCTTCAATGAAAAATCGATGAAAAACTGGTTGAAAGAAGCAACATATCCGTTTGTTGACAGCAGTGCTAAAAAGCGTTAGCTTGCTAGCGGCTTGGTATTATACCACGTGACGTACGTGACGTCAACGTGTATGTTGGGAAAAAATACAGTGAGCCATTTTCATTCAGGTTCTCAACACTAGAGGGAGTCACAGTCATTTGGAGAAAGAATACAACATCGTTTTGGGGATTATTCCATGTTAATTCAATGACAGACCTTGATGGTGATAGAGGATATTGCATGTTTGACCAATTCTGACGGCAAAGACACTATACAAAGAAAGTCTGCCTTGACAAGAAATCTAGTAGATGCATTAATTGCCATAGCGATTTGCGATAATGAAATAGGCCTAAATAGGCCATCATTGTAAATAAGAATGTGTTCTTAACTGACTTGCCTAGTTGAATAAAGATTACATAAAAAAAAAAAATGTAAAAATGCCATAGAGGTCATCATTCTGTGTTACCCAATCTTAACAGTGGAGGCTGGTGGGAGGAGCGATAGGAGGACATGTTCATTGTAATGGCTGGAATGGAACAAATGTGGTTTCCATATGTTTGATGTGTTTGATACCGTTCCATTTAATTCCATTCCAGCCATTACAATGAGCTCATCCTCCTATAGCTTCTCCCATCAGCCTCCACTGAATCTTAGGATTCCACATGTGTGAAATGCCATATTAGTCTTACTGCTTACAGTAGGCCTATGACGCTCTCACAGTCCGCAGCCATCTCTCTCTCTCTCTCTCTCTCTCTCTCTCTCTCTCTCTCTCTCTCTCTCTCTCTCTCTCTCTCTCTCTCTCTCTCTCTCTCTCTCTCTCTCTCTCTCTCTCTCTCTCTCTCTCTCTCTCTCTCTCTCTCTCTCTCTCTCTCTCTCTCTCTCTCTCTCTCTCTCTCTCTCTCTCTCTCTCTCTCTCTCTCTCTCTCTCTCTCTCTCTCTCTCTCTCTCTCTCTCTCTCTCTCTCTCTCTCTCTCTCTCTCTCTCTCTCTCTCTCTCTCTCTCTCTCTCTCTCTCTCTCTCTCTCTCTCTCTCTCTCTCTCTCTCTCTCTCTCTCTCTCTCTCTCTCTCTCTCTCTCTCTCGCTCTCTCAGGTAGTGGGCTTGGATTCACATGTCTGTTCTTGTGTGGTTTCCTTGAGTCCTCATGAATAGATAAACACACACCCACACACCCTTTGTTTAGCAGGTAGAAAAACTACACCACTGCCAATAGTATACAGTCCTCACTCCTCACACACCTGGGGCTGGTAGTTTTCCATGTGACACAGGCAGGATTTCTGAGAAAGGAGAGAGAGATACCCGAGGATAGACTCCTGCTCTGTTTGTTCCGCTGGAATATTTACATTTTTCTGATCCCAGTTCATATCCCAAGTAAGGTCATTTTCAGCCAACTTTAATGAATGCATGTCTTAACTATGTTGTCTTAGGGAATTGAGGAGAAATTAACTTAAAATTCAGAGACCCAGGGTTACGAAAGGCCTGACACAGTAGGGCTCTGTACAAAAGAGACGTTCCTGTTTCCTACTGTATGTTTATTATCTCTACACATTAGGTGTTCTATACTCAAGGTGCTTAACATGTCTTTAATAATAATGATAATAATACATTTTATTTGACATACGCCTTTTAGGACGCTGAAAGACACCTTATATTATAAGTACATCAAATCAATCACCGTCTGTTTGTTCAGTGATGTGAATGTAGTGATGACGCACTTTTGCTTTCTACCAACATAGCAATACCTCTGTACACATTTAAATGACCATTTACTGGCAAGTACTGTTGTTGCACAGACTTTAGTAATAATGAATCAATAAATAAAATACAATCACAATCTGGAATACTGAATACTTGTCAAATACAGGCCTACGCTCTAATAGTAAATATATAATCAATAGTCTGAGTGGATGTGGGAGACATAAATACAAAGGTATCATTTTACATGATGGCGTTATTACTGACATTATGGAAAAGTACGTGTTCCATTTTTTTTATTTCCGTAAGGCCTACAGTTTCAAAATTGATTGCTGTGCTTTGAATCTCTAAAAGCATTTAGAGTGGATAAATCCTATCAGAAGGTAAATTAGTTTAATCTCCATGGACCAATTAAAGAGGACGTAACACAAAAACATATTCACATACTGTAGGCCATTTAGGTCTTGTTAGATTCATGAAATGATAAGTCAAGAATTTAATTATCTAACTTCCCTTCATTGAAAGTGTGCTGGTTTTACAATAAACGGACTTCCTCTATTGTAAATAAACTAGGTGTGGTTTCTTCATGGACATTTTAGTGTTGAATTTAGTAATGTCAATGCCTACACTGCTGTGTGAAGACTCACAGAGTAGCAAGCGAGAACTAATGCCATCACACAGAAAATAATGTGTTTAACTGCAGTGAAAAGGATTGAAGATTGGCCATGTCAGTGTCTTTGTGGTCAGGTTTAAGTCTATGTATTTATTTAATTTATGACTGATTTGTTTTAACCCTGTGTGAGACCATTTTGCCTTGTGACTGACTTCTATATTTTACAGGCCACAGGGATGAACTGGTCAGCACTAGAGAGCCTACTCAGCGGGGTCAACAAGTACTCCACTGTGTTTGGCCGTGTGTGGCTGTCCATGGTGTTTGTGTTCCGTGTCATGGTGTTCGTGGTTGCCGCCCAGCGTGTGTGGGGAGACGAGAGCAAGGACTTTGTGTGCAACACCAGGCAGCCCGGCTGCACCAACGTCTGTTATGACAGCATCTTCCCCATCTCACACATCCGCCTGTGGGCCCTCCAGCTCATCTTCGTCACCTGTCCATCTCTCATGGTCATGGCTCACGTCAAGTATCGTGAGGGGAAGGATTCAAAGTACGCTTCCCAGCACCAGGGCTCTCACCTGTACGCCAACCCAGGGAAGAAACGTGGAGGCCTGTGGTGGACCTACCTGGTCAGCCTGATCTTCAAGGCCGTGGTTGACGCAGCCTTCCTTTACATTCTCTACTACATCTACCATGGCTATGACATGCCACGTCTCTCCAAGTGTGCCCTGGAGCCTTGCCCAAACACAGTGGACTGCTACATATCCAGGCCCACGGAGAAGAAGATCTTCACCATCTTCATGGTGGTCTCCTCAGCCGTCTGCATCTTCATGTGCATCCTGGAGATGTTCTATCTGTTGGGAAAGCGGTTACACAAGGTGCTTAAAGTACGGCAGGCCAACAAGAGACTTCTCTTCGCTGAGTGCCATGAGGTGACCAACATCGCTCTGCCGAGGTCATCGTATATCAGGGTAGATCCAACTATTGGGAGCCAGCAGAACATCAGCAGACAGAAGAAGGCAGAGGAGGCTGCTGCCACAAGTCTGTAGTCCTGATCTGTTTGATTTTGGTGCATATAGCACTGACTTTGCTGAGAGCTACTTTATTGAGGAAAAATTTACTTAGATATGTGGTTGTCCCACCTAGCTATCTAAAGATGAATGCACTAACTGTAAATTGCTCTGGATAAGAGCGTCTGCTAAATGACTAAAATGTAAATCCATATTGCACTGACTTTGGGGTGGCTACTTTATGGAGGAAAAACATACTTACTATGACTGAGATATATGGTTGTCCCACCTAGATATATTAAGATGAATGCACTAACTGTACATTTTACTCTATACTGGAGCATTTTGGATTTGAGATCAAGTCTTTTATATGAAGCGACAGTACAGAATGTACCGCTTAGAAATTAAAGGGGGTACAGGGGTACAGGGTTATTGTTGGAGATATGTACATACTGTATAGGTTGGGGTAAAGTAACTAGGCAACAGGATAGATAATAAACAGTAGCAGCAGCATACTGTGAGGGAAAAAAGTATTTGATCCCCTGCTGATTTTGTACGTTTGCCCACTGACAAAGAAATTATCCGTTTATAATTTTAATGGTAGGTTTATTTGAACAGTGAGAGACAGAATAACAACAACAAAAATCCAGAAAAACACATAAAAAATGTTATAAATTGATTTGCATTTTAATGAGGGAAATAAGTATTTGACTCCTCTGCAAAACATGACATAGTACTTGGTGGCAAAACCCTTGCTGGCAATCACAGAGGTCAGACGTTTCTTGTAGTTGGCCACCAGGTTTGCACACATCTCAGGAGGGATTTTGTCCCACTCCTCTCTGCAGATCTTCTCCAAGTCATTAAGGTTTCGAGGTTGACCTCCTTTGTTGCCTTGGCCGTGTGCTTTGGGTCATTGTCATGCTGGAATATCCATCCACGACCCATTTTCAATGCCCTGGCTGAGGGAAGGAGGTTCTCACCCAAGATTTGACAGTACATGGCCCCGTCCATTGTCCCTTTGATGCAGTAAAGTTGTCCTGTCCCCTTAGCAGAAAAACATCCCCTAAGCATAATGTTTCCACCTCCATGTTTGACGATGGGGATGGTGTTCTTGGGGTCATAGGCAGCATTCTTCCTCCTCCAAACACGGCGAGTTGAGTTGATGGCAAAGAGCTCCATTGTGGTCTCATCTGACCACAACACTTTCACCCAGTTGTCCTCTGAATCATTCAGATGTTCATTGGCAAACTTCAGACGGGCATGTATATGTGCTTTCTTGAGCAGGGGGACCTTGCGGGCGCTGCAGGATTTCAGTCCTTCACGGCGTAGTGTGTTACCAATTGTTTTCTTGGTGAGTATGGTCCCAGCTGCCTTGAGATCATTGACAAGATCCTTCCGTGTAGTTCTGGGCTGATTCCTCACCGTTCTCATGATCATTGCAACTCCACGAGGTGAGATCTTGCATGGAGACCCAGGCCAAGGGAGATTTACTGTTCTTTTGTGTTTCTTCCATTTGCAAATAATCGCACCAACTGTTGTCACCTTCTCACCAAGCTGCTTGGCGATGGTCTTGTAGCCCATTCCAGCCTTGTGTAGGTCTACAATCTTGTCCCTGACATCCTTGGAGAGCTCTTTGGTCTTGGCCATGGTGGAGAGTTTGGAATCAGACTGATTGATTGCTTCTGTGGAGAGGTGTCTTTTATACAGGTAACAAGCTGAGATTAGGAGCACTCCCTTTAAGAGTGTGCTCTGAATCTCAGCTCGTTACCTGTATAAAAGACACCTGGGAGCCAGAAATCTTTCTGATTGACAGGGGGTCAAATAATTATTTCCCTCATTAAAATGCTAATCAATTTATAATTTTTTTTACATGCATTTTTCTGGATTTTGTTGTTGTTATTCTGTCAACCTACCATTAATATTATAGACTGATCATTTCTTTGTCAGTGGGCAAACGTACAAAATCAACAGGGGATCAAATACTTTTTCCCCTCACTGTATGTGATGAGTCAAAATAGTTAGTGCAAAGAGGGTCAATGCAGTCCGGGTAGCTATTTGGTTAACTATTTAGTAGTCTTATGGCTTAGGGGTAGAAGCTGTTCAGGGTCCTATTGGTTCCAGACTTGGTGCATCGGTACCGCTTGCCATGTGGTAGCAGAGAGAACAGTCTATGACTTGGGTGGCTGGAGTCTTTGACGATTTATAGGGCCTTCCTCTGACACCGTCCAGTATAGAGGTCCTGGATGGTAGAGAGCTTGGCTCCCAGTTTTGTACTGCGCCATCCACACTACGCTCTGTAACGACTTGAGATCAGATGACAAGCAGGATACTTCACAATTCGTTCATGATTATAGATAACCATGGTATCATCCATATTAATGTAAAAGTGACACCAAAATGGCACAAGACATTATACACCATTCTGTTCCTATTGGGCTAAACACAATCCAAAACAAACTGAAAATGCACAGGTCGGATTAATGCAGGGGCTTACTGGTGCTGTAGCCCCTTGGCCCAGGCACTAGGCAGCAAAAAAAAAAACACATCTATAAATATATATACTACCAGTCAAAAGTTTGGACACACCCACACCAGTCCAGGGTTTTTCTTTATTTGTTATATTTTCTACATTGTGGAGTAATAGTGAAGACATCAAAACTATGAAATAACACAAATGGAATCATGTAGCAACCAAAAAAGTGTTAAACAAATAAAAATCAATTTTATAGTTGAGATTCTTCAAAGTAGCCACCCTTTGCTTTGATGACAGCATTGCACACCCTATTTGACCAAGAAGGAGAGTGATGAAGTGCTGCATCAGATGACCTGGCCTCTACAATCACCCGACCTCAACCCAATTGAAATGGTTTGGGATGAGTCGGACCGCAGAGTGAAGGAAAAGCAGCCAACAAGTGCTCAGAATATGTGGGAACTCCTTCAAGACTGTTGGAAAAGCATACAGGTGAAGCTGGTTGAGAGAATGCAAAGAGTGTGCAAAGCTGTCATCAAGGCAGAGGATGGCTATTTGAAGAATCTCAAATATATTTTGATTTGTTTAAGACTCTTTTGGTTACTACATGATTCTAAATGTGCTATTTCATAGTTTTGATGCCTTCACAATTATTCTACAATGTAGAAAATAGTAAAAATAAAGAAAAACCCTTGAATGAGTAGGTGTTTGAAAACTTTTGACCAGGAGGGTATATATATATATATAGTATTTATTGTTTCACTTCAACCGCTAACCACAGGAAGATTCAGGAGCCCGCTCTCAATGAGTGTAGACAGCCTGCTACTGCCTGCTGCCGCTTTGCTAATTGTCAGATGAGGAGAGGAGGTAGGGGGCCCACATGTGTCATTTGGGAGGCCTACCTTGATTGGATAACTGATAAATAATTTGTTTTAAATAAACTGCATAATAAATAAAGGTGACTGGTCAATTGTGTGAGTCAGGGGCTGGGCCCAAACCTGTAGGGGGCTCCCTCCTGAATCTAGCTTGGAAAGACAGTATCGTGCAGTATCAAAGAGCCCTCACTGCTGCTTGATCATCCTATTTTTCCAGCTTAATTTAGGAAAATAAGAACAATCCAAAATATATGTTTTTGATACTGTCGCAAAGCTAACTAAAAAGCAGGATTCCCCAAGAGAGGATGCCTTTCACTTCAGCAGTGATACATTAATGAACTTCTTTTACGAAAAGCAAATTACGGACTCCTCTTTAAATCTGCGTATTCCTCCAAAGCTCAGTTGTCCTGAGTCTGCACAACTCTGCCAGGACCTAGGATCAAGGGAGACACTCATGTTTTATAATCCTATATCTCTTGACACATTGATGAAAATAATCATGGCCTCTAAACCATCAAGCTGCATAATGGACCCTATTCCAACTAAACTACTGAAAGAGCTGCTTCCTGTGCTTGGCCCTCCTATGTTGAACATAATGAACGTCTACCGGATGTGTACAAACTCACTAAAATTGGCAGTAATAAAGCCTCTCTTGAAAAAGCAAAACCTTGACCCAGAAAATATTTTAAAAACTATCGGGCTATATCAAATCTCCCATTCCTATCAAAAAATGTTGAAAAAGCTGTTGTCCTCTGACAAATCAACTGTAAATGTCAGTGTTCCTCAAGGCTCCGTTTTAGGACCACTATTGTTTTCACTATATATTCTACCTCTTGGTGATGTCATTCGGAAGCATAATGTTAACTTTCACTGCTATGGGGACGATACACAGCTGTACATTTTGATGAAACATGGTGAAGCCCCAAAATTGCCCTCCCTGGAAGCCTGTGTTTCAGACAGAAGGAAGTGGATGGCGGCAAATGTTCTAGTTTTAAACTCAGACAAAACAGAGATGCTTGTTCTAGGTCCCAAGAAACAAAGAACTCTTCTGTTGAATCTGACAACTAATCTTGATGGTTGTACAGTCGTCTCGAATAAAATTATGAAGGACCTCGGCGTTACTCTGGACCCTAATCTCTCTTTTGACGAACATATCAAGACTGTTTCAAGGACAGTTTTTTGCTTTTGTCACTTCTAGGTTAGACTACAGCAATGCTCTACTTTCCGGCTACCCGGATAAAGCACTAAATTAACTTCCGTTAGTGCTTAACACTGCTGCTAGAATCTTGACTAGAACCAAAAATGTGATCATATTACTCCAGTGCTAGACTCTCTACACTGGCTTCCTGTTAAGGCAAGGGCTGATTTCAAGGTTTTACTGCTAACCTACAAAGCACTACATGGGCTTGCCTAACTACCTAACGTTCCGATTTGGTCCTGCCGTACGTACCTACACTTACGCTATGGTCACAAGGCGCAGGCCTCCTTACTGTCCCTAGAATTTCCAAGCAAACAGCTGGAGGCAGGGCTTTCTCCTATAGAGCTCCATTTTTATGGAATCGTCTGCCTATCCATGTGAGAGACGCAGACTCGGTCTCGACCTTTAAGTCTTTATTGAAGACTCCTATGATTGAGTGTAGTCTGGCCCAGGACTGCCTCAAACCCTATAACAGGGGCTGGGGGTCTCGGGGTCTCTCTCTCTCTCTCTCTCTCTCTCTCTCTCTCTCTCTCTCTCTCTCTCTCTCTCTCTCTCTCTCTCTCTCTCTCTCTCTCTCTCTCTCTCTCTCTCTCTCTCTCTCTCTCTCTCTCTCTCTCTCTCTCTCTCTCTCTCTCTCTCTCTCTCTCTCTCTCTCTCTCTCTCTCTCTCTCTCTCTCTCTCTCTCTCTCTCTCTCTCTCTCTCTCTCTCTCTCTCTCTCTCTCTCTCTCTCTCTCTCTCTCTCTCTCTCTCTCTCTCTATACCTGCATTGCTTGCTGCTTGAGGTTTTAGGCTGGGTTTCTGTACAGCACTTTGTGACATCAGCTGATGTAAGAAGGGCTTTATAAATACATGTTTTTATCACAAGCACAAAATAAATGTAATTCATTAAAATTAATTAAATTAAGGAAACACCAACATAAAGTGTCAGGAAGGCTGCAGTTTGGGCAGCATGTGCGCCAAATATAGGCTACATCTTGTTGCGTGGGGGCCCTAAACATATACACGGTATATATAGAAGGTTTTGTAACCCCGGGGCCTATGACTTCTTAATCCGGTCCTGGAAATGCATTCAACACGTTTCTTGTCACAAGCTTGATGTAGTTATAGTGTGCAATGAATATGGGACCAAATTCTAAACTTTTGACTGCTTGAATTCACTTTAAGTGAATTTGTCCAAATACGTATGACATCTTCAAATGGGGGGACTACTGTGGGTACATAAAGTGCTTTCATTTCTCAAATGTGCAACGTTCACCTCACTCACTCAGAACGCCATGCAAATGAAATCACCTCTCACTCTTCAACAAAAAGGAATTTGCATCGCCACCACAGACAATTCAAAACCCCTTTTCCTGCAGTATGCTTTACACGATAAAAAGGCAACAACCTTTATACAATTCAAAAGGTCACAACAATCTTTGCACGGTTCAAAAGCTACAACAAAAATTATTAAACAGATCAATTCAAAAGCTCTCCCTTTTCTGAAATTCTCTCTCTCTCTCTCTCTCTCTCTCTCTCTCTCTCTCTCTCTCTCTCTCACTCTATCCCGTCTGCGTTCTAAAGCCTCAGCCCACACGGTCTCTCTCTCTCAGCTACAACGCCTTTTAAAATAGCACACTCCATCCACAGCACAGCACATTGCCTGCCTTAACGTTACATAAGTGACACCTGTTAGCCTTTTACTTGTACTTCCCTCCTACAATTCCATTTCTCCATTATCAACACACCCTCTCCCTCACTCTATTCTTCCCTCTGTCATCTAACTACAATAACAATTTCCTTTAGTGCTCTCTCGTTGCCATGGCTCACACTGCTTATTGTCCCTCATTCTAGTATGGTCTGATCCCACTGGGCACAGACGTCTATTACACGTTGGTTCAACGTTATTTCATTGAAACGATGTGGAAACAATGTCGATTCAACAAGTGTAGCACCTGGCAGATATTCTACTGCATGATTCACCCACTCGGCTACACCCACTCATGCAGTGTCCTAGCTGGCTACGTATCACACTGTAGAAACAAGCACACAGCATGCACCCCCACATACTCCTTCAAAAAATTGAGTGAGAAAATAAACATGTTAAATATGAAAAATGTTCATTTCTTTATTCTCTAATGATAATAGTAAATACTACAGTATTTAATTTGCATATTCCCTACCCATTCCCCGGCTCCAAATCGCAATTTTTGCCACACAAAATTGAGAATCCTAAATTCCAAGTATAGACCATATATTGTGTTCCCTACAGTTTCTTGAAAGAGAAGAAGCTCTGAACGATCTGTTCAGACCTACCCACAAGTTTATAGAAAACCACATCAGTTCTGAACTATCTGTTCAGGCCTACCTACCTAGAGGTTATGGAAAATGTGCTCTTTTAGTATTTCTCCAATAGGTTTCCAGAAGGAGAAAGCCTCCACTTCTATGTCAATTATAATAAAATAAAAACACTATAGTAAATGCTACAGTAGTGTCCACTAAAACACTACAGTAAATACTACAGTATAGTACAGTCCACAAAAACAGTGATTACTGCAGTATACAACAATCCACAAAAAAACACTACATGAATTACTATGGTGTGTACTACAGTTTTCTTTTACCACTGTCACGCCCTGACCTTAGAGATCCTTTTTATGTCTCTATTTGGTTTGGTCAGGGTGTGATTTGGGGCGAGTATTCTATGTTCTATTATTTGTATTTCTATATTTTGGCCAGGTAGGGTTCTCAATCAGGGACAGCTGTCTATCGTTGTCTCTGATTGAGAACCATACTTAGGTAGCCCTTTCCCACCTGTCTTTGTGGGAGATTGACTTTGTTTATGGCACATAGCCTTTAGCGTCACTGTTTGTTTTTGTTGTGTTTATTGATTTGTTTGGCGTCTTTTCTAAATAAAATAATATGTACACTCACCACGCTACACCTTGGTCCAGTTCTTTCAACGGCCGTGACAGAACTTCCCACCACAAACGGACCAAGCAGTGTGGTAAGGAGGAGCAGCGTGTTCAGGAGGACTGGACATGGGAGGACATCCTAAATGGCAAAGGATCCTGGACATGGGAGGAGATCCTGGTGGATCGCCTGCCGTGGGAGCAGCTGATAGCAGAGAGGATGGTGGAGGCAGCGAGAAAGAGGGCCCAGGTTTACACAGGGTTACGGCCGGCACCAAAGACTGGGAGGCCACTCCCCCAAAAGTTTTTGGGGGGCACACGGGGAGTGTGGCAGAGTCCGTATTCAGACCTGAGTCAACTCCCCGTGCTTACCGTGGCGAGCATGTGACTGGTCAGGCACCGTGCTATGGGGTGATGCGCACAGTGTCTCAAGTGAGCCTTCAAAGGCCGGAGACTTGTCCCGAAGCCACTCCTGCTTTGTCTTGGCTGTGTGCTTAGGGTTGTTGTCCTGTTGGAAGGTGAACCTTCAGCCCAGTCTGAGGTCCTGAGCACTCTGGAGCAGGTTTTTCATCAAGGATCTCTCTGTACTTTGCTCCGTTCATCTTTCCTTCGATCCTGACTAGTCTCTCAGTCCCTGCCGCTGAAAAACACCCACAGTATCATACTGCCACCGCATGACCGCAGGGATCGTGCCAGGTTTCATCCAGACGTGAAGCTTGGCATTCAGGCCAAAGAGTTCAATCTTGGTTTCAACAGAACAGAGAATCTTGCTTCTTATGGTCTGAGAGTCCTTTAGGTGCCTTTGGGCAAACTCCAAGCGGGCTGTCATGTGCCTTTTATTGAGGAATGGCTTCCGTCTGGCCACTCCACCGCGGACAGAAGGAAGCCATTGTGCTGCAGAGATGGTTGTCCTTCTGGAAGGTTCTCCCATCTTCACAGAGGAACTCTGGAGCTATGTCAGAGTGACCATGTGTATTATGTGTAGATTGGTCACCTCCCTGACCAAGGCCCTTCTCCCCTGATAGGTCAGTTTGGCCGGGCGGCCAGCTCTAGAAAGAGTCTTGGTGGTTCCAAACTTCTTCCATTTAAGAAGGATGGAGGTCACTGTGTTCTTGGGGACCTTCAATGCTGCAGACATTTTTTAGTACCCTTCCCCAGATCTGTGCCTTGACACAATACAGTCTTGGAGCTTTACAGACAATTCCTTTGACCTCATGGCTTGGTTTTTGCTCTGACATCCACTGTCAACCGTGGGACCTTATATAGACAGGTCTGTGCCTTTCCAAATCATGTCCAATCAATTGAATGCACGGCAGGTGGACTCCAATCAAGTTGCAGAGACATCTCAAGGATGATCAATGGAACAGGATTCACCTGAGCTCAATTGTTAGTCTCATAGCAAAGGGTCTTAATACTTATGTAAATGAGGTATTTGTTTTTGTTTTTAATACCTTTGCACAAATTTCAAAACCAGTTTTCGCTTTGTCATTATGTGGTATTATGTGTAGATTGATGTAGATTGATCATTTAATCAATTTTAGAATAAGGCTGTAATGTAACAAAATGTGGGAAAAGTCAAGGGGTCTGAACACATTCCGAATACACTGTATACCATAGTATACTATAGTATTTTTTCATGTGGGTTGTCATGCCAATGGACTTGGCAAGAGCACAAACAGATCTGGGACCAGGCTAATATAGAGAGCCTTCAGAAAGTATTCACACCCCTTGACTTTTTCCACGTTGTTGTGTTACAGCCTGAATAAAAGCAAAAACATGTTTTTAGAAATGTTTGCGATCTTTTTTAAATGAAATACAGAAATATCTTTGTAGTGACTGGGTGTATTGATACACCATCGAAAGTGCAATGAATAACTTTACCACGCTCAAACGGATATTCAATGTCTGCTTTAAAAACAATCTTCCACTAGGTGCCCTTCTTTGCGAGGCATTGGAAAACCTAACAGGTCATTGTGGCTAAATCTGTGTTTGAAATGTACTGCTCGACTGAGGGACCGGACCGTACAGATAATCGTATGTGTGGGTTACAGAGATGAGGTAGTTATAAAAAAAATAATGTTAAACACATGGCATGAGTCCATGGAACTTATCAAATCAAATCAAATCAAACTTATGTGACTTGTTAAGCAAATTTGACTCCTGAACTTATTTACACTTGCCATAAAAAAGGGTTTGAATACTTATTGACTCAAGACATTTCAGCTTTTCATTTTTATTTAATTTGAAGAAAAAAAAGATAATTTCACTTTGACATTATGGGGTATTGTGTATAGTGACAAAAAAATCTCAATTAAATTCATTTTAAATTCAGGCACAACAAAATGTGGAAACAGTAAAAGGTTGTGAATACATTCTGAAGGCTCTGTAGAATAGATATTCTCAATAATAATCTTTAGCAGAATCAATCAATTATGCAATAACCACGTCTGGTGTGTTTGAAGCACCCCAAAGCCACAATATTCATGATTATGAGAGATCCTCATTGCATGAACATGTGAGGTGTATTTTTTTATGTGGTGCCCTGTCAAACCTACACTGGAGAAGTCTCCTCCCTCAAGATGCTCAAACAAAAGGTTGATGTCATCTCTGTCATTCAATGCGCCAGAGCTCAATGTCAACTGTTCCACTTATTTGGGTTGGGGTAACAATGATTCCTTTTTCAAACAAAAAGACACAAAAAAAAGAACAGTGTCACATATGAGTGAGTGACAGTAATGGTATTGAGATGTTAGTCACCCAGACAAACACTGTGGCTGTGATGAAAGGCCATTCGTATACTATTAGCCTGGGTACTAGTCTGTTCAATGAAAAGGTGCAAAGCTCGCTCAACATTAAAAATGCATTGTTTTATTCAAGCAAGGTTTAAAGATGAGTGTTTTCCAGCCTTCAATTCTTTCCATACTAGTCTGTTCGTGCAATCATGCCACTCCTTGCCACTCCTTGTAATGTTTGGAATGACAAGGAGTGGCAAGATGGCACAAACAAACCCAATGAACTCCTACTCAGACACAAACACAACAGTTTGTCTGTCAGTCTCAGATAATGTGGGTATTGATCCTCATGTGAATTATAGCTGACATACAAATTAACTATTAATTATGACAGCCCCCACCCCATTATCACATCCACTGCCACCTCACTGGCCTGGTTCACAATGATCTAATTAATTTTGCCTGAAATAGACAGACAGAGCCCTACATTTCTGCAATAGAGGGGTGTTGCCCTTGGATGTATTCACTTGCAGTGGTAAAATAAAAATGTAGAAAAATAAATGTGGGGCTTACTTTTCCCAACAGACAAAATGCAGGTGACACAGAATCCCCATTAGAGCCACCAAGTCAAGGTATTTATTTGCACATTTATGCATTTCAACAAGTTGTACATAAAAGCTTTACAATAGCTCCCTTTATGTGTATGCATCACTTAGTATTATACACCATCAATAACCAGGCAAGGTAGGCTACTGTAGATCAATAGTTAACTGCAAGAAATCTTCATAGCTTTACAATGCAACATTTATTTCAGAGCACTTTATTATATATTTGGCAAAAAAAAAATATTTAACCTTTATTTAACTAGGCAAGGCAGTTAAGAACAAATTCTTATTTACAATGACGGCCTACTCCGGCCAAGCCCTATCCCGGGCGATGCTGGGAAATGTACCAATGATAAAATACACCACATTCACTCATGATTTTCATTTATACAAGACCCAATCAACACTTTTCATAAATTAAATATACTGAAAAACAGTAACACCTGATCTTTCCATGACAAAGACTGACCAGGTGAATCCAGGATAAATCTATGATCCCTTATGGGTGTCACTTGTTAAATTAAGCCATGAGACAATTGAGACATGGATTGTGTATGTGTGCCATTCAGAGACTGAATGGGCAAGACAAATAATCAAGAACTGCATCGCTGCTCGGTTTTTCACACTCAACAGTTTCCCATGTGTATCAAGAATGGTCTACCCCCCAAAGGACATCCAGCCAACTTGACACAACTGTGGGAAGCAATGGAATCAACACGGGCCCGCATCCCTGTGGAATGCTTTCGACACCTTGTAGGTCAAAATTGGATGCGCAACTCAATATTAGGAAGGTGTTTCTAATGTTTTGTACACTCAGTGTATATAGCAAATGTGTAGGCATGTCTAACAATCAGATGAAACATAAATACTGTAAATGAAAATCCAACAGTATCTCAATATCAATCAACTTGACAAATTATATGTAACTTATTTGATGCAACAGAAAATACATTAAATAAAGCAACTGTAGAGGGAGAATTCTTAAATTTTGCTCATATGGTAATAGAAATCTATGAAGAATGAAGCTCTTATTAAGGTAGTATTTACTATGACTATCTTTACTTAAATGAAGCATGAATACCAAAACGTATGACTGAATCAATTGGTTATGGTGTTTAAAACCTTAAAAACGAATTTATAATTGAATTAAAAGAATGTCACGGGCTGCCTTAATCACTGTGAGATCAACAACTATGAACCAGACTCAAACTTTGACTGTGTCCCAAATGGCACCCTATTCCCAATGGGTCCTGGTCAAAAGCAGTGAATTATATAGGGAATAGGGTGCCATGTGAGACGCAGTCAGTGTGTCTCTCCTCTCACACCTCTGTGTGGGTTGAGGAGTATGAAGAGGATGAAGAGGAAGATGAAGAGGATGACGTGTCTTTTTTACTCGTCTGACGAGTGGAACCTTCAGCAGCCCTGAACTGCCAGGTAACCTTCCTCTGTTGATCGGTTACAGGGACTGTAATTTCCTCTGTCACTGGCTCTGTCACTGGTTTCACTTCCTCACAGAATAGATCAGACAACACTTCCTGCTCTAATTCCTCCCACAGATCCCATGTCGGTTGTTTGATTGGTTTAGACTTAGAGCCGGACTCGGACTCATCAGAATCCCAGTCACTGTCTCCAACCATGGAGCCGAGCACAAAGTCCACTCCGGACCCGCTGTCATCGGAGGAGTCGGACCCCTTGGAACAACGAATAAAGGAAGAGTGGCCTTCTGTGGCAAGCAGATGACACTCAGGACCCGCCAGATACACAAAGCTATCTGTTGAGAGGAAGTCACTCTCCTCAACGTTGGGGCAGAGGGGTCTGGAAAGGGAGGTTGGGGGTGTAGACTCAGTGGGGAGAGAGGGGGGCTCCTCCTGTGCCAGTGAGACATCAGGGAGCACAGACACAGCCAGGTATACAAAACTATCTGTAGTGGCAAATGGATCCAGGTCACTGCTGTCCAGGCCCGACTTCTTCCGTGGTATCTCATGTCTGGAGGGGGACAAGGGGAGTGGGGAGTCAGTGCCAGATATGATCTTAACACTCTTGTTCCTCGGTTTCAATTCTGCCTGGTTTAAAGGGGTGAAACCATCATGTAGATCTGAGTTATCAGGCCCTTCATTGTTGGTGGATTGCATGTCACCCATTTCAGTGTCTTTCATCAAAGGTGCTTCTTCCTCAATTCCATATCCCTCACAGTGAGAGGAGCTCTTTAAGAGTGATGGGTAGCACCACTGAAGCTCGGTGCTCTCCTCCCTCCCCCAGTCTTTAAATGCAACCTCGTCTTTATCCTCGTCCAGAGATGTGTTGCTCCCCAAGTCTGACTCAGTCAAGGGTCTGTCACTACCATCTGAGGCGTTGTCTTCCTGGCTTGTCTGACTGGGGTTCGACATGAAGACTCCACTTGAGTCTGACTCCAAGGTCAGGTTGAAATCAGGCGAACCATCTTCCTTGACATTTTTTGTCCCTGTTGAGCACCCCATGGTAAGGAGTTCCAGGCTGGGTTGGGTACTGATCTGCTCAGGTTCAGAGACACTTCCAGAAACAACAGACTGCTCTGCTGTGAGCTGTGAAGCTTTCTTTCTCAGAGAATCTGTCAGACATTGTTCTGCTACAAGCTCACTTTCTACATCCTTGGCCCTTCTCTCCAGCTCCAGGAGAGAGAGTTCAGAAGCAGCACTAGAGGGTGGGTGAGATCCTCCAAACCCAGAAGGGGGTTTGAGCAGAGGCCAGTGCCTCAGTGAGCCAGTGTAAGACTCTGCATCCCCCCAGCCTTCGTCCCACAGTGTGTTCACCATACCGAGCACTGTGTCCCACTCCTCCACCTCCTCCCCCTCAGCACCGCCACCTCTTGCTCCACTCTCCTGCTCCTTGCTTTCTGGATCTCCCTCCTTTATACTTGACTCAGTGCCAATGCTGCTTTTACATTCTTGCTCCTCCCCTCCTTCCCCTTCCTTCTCTGGTTGTTGGAGAGTTTTTTTCGCAGAGAAGACCCTCCAATTTTCCAAGTGTTGCTCCTTCAAGGAGTAACCCACCCTACCCATCAACCCTACCAATTTACCCTGGTGCTCAGAGAAAGGGGTGAGGTGGGGAAGATTTTTTTTCTCCATGGCACTAAGCACCACCAGGGAGGGCAGAGGGGGAAGGATAGGAAAGTTATGGATTGCACCACCTTGTCTAACAGTTCTCTTCCTTACAATCAGCCTGCGAGGCCAGGTAGATTCCATAGGCTGGGGGCTCACAGCACGAGCAGGGGCAGGTCCTGGGGAAATCTGATCGAGCAAGAGGGGGGTAGTGTCACGGGGTGGCTCTGGGGAGAAGGGAGAATCATTGTCAATTTCTGAGTCCAGTGCCTTCGTTCTCGGCGCAAAACCAAAAACCCCAACATTCTCCTCTTGAGACATAGAGCCCACTGAGTGGGATACCACCCTTTTTTTCTCAATCTCTCCCCCTTTCACATTCTTTCTTTCTGTTTCTCTGTCTCTTCCTCCTATCGTTCTGAGATCCTCTTGAACACATTGGAGGGCCGTGACAGAGAGCTGGGCGAGAGGGGGTTTGGGAGGGGGGTGACGAGGCTGAGAGGGGGGTGATTCTTCAAAGACTAAGCTCTGATACTGAAACGGAAGGGGTTTGGCTGGGGAGCAGAACACAGGGGTGTGACAGCCAGAGGAAAGGGGTGACCCAGAGAAGGGTGAGATGAGAGGGGAGGTCATGCTGTGTTGTAGGTAGAGAGGATTTAAGAAATTCTTCTCCATTACATCTCCAGATGAGAGTTCTAGATGCTCAAGATGTTTAGGGGGTGTCAGGACTTTCCAGGAGCGCTGGCCGTTGTCCCCTCTCTTGCTGCTGTCATGCTGGTGTTGATGTCTCTTGCCACTGGAGGAGGAATTTCCCCCAGGGGCTGAAATCAAGGAGACACTGGGGGACACTGACCTCCCTGCGGAACGGCTGCTCTGGCCAGCTTCAACCAGCTTCAGCTGGTCAAATATCACCCTTTCGTCTAGCCTCCTACCCATGGAAGGTATGGGAGTTGTAGATCGTGCCTCAAACGTGATCATGTCCCCGCAGGCACCTGCCCCTACCCCTTGGTTGCCGTTGCTGGAGAAGTTGTTGTCCTGGCCTCCCCTAGAGGTTATGGTGCTCTGAGCAGAGCCATGGTCAATCTGTTCATTGATACACATGGTGTCGTAGATGGAGCGCTGGGGGATGTAACCGTCCTCATTGTAGCCATCCCCGTCCACACTCTTCTCCAGGCAGCAGGGACACTGCCTGAAGCAACACGGTCGACTAAGAGGCTTCCCCATGGTGTTCTATCCACCACCAGCAAAAATGACTGTCAGTAAATGTTCCAAAAAGAGTAGTCTAAAAAGTGATGGTAATTGAAATATACTAGATATAAAAGAAGTGCAGTGAGACAACTTAAAAATGAGTATGATGCATGTCAGGTCATTCCTTTTCATCATGCAATAGTTAATTACAAATAATATTCAGATTGAGTGCCATCTGTAAAGTCTATTAAAACTGCCTCTCTCTCCGCTCAATAATACCAGTACAGGAGCTTGGAGAAATTATTTTTGTCATAGAGGCATATTCAAGAACAATTTTGCTCGCTTGCTCTGACAGAACTGCAGCCAACAACACAAAAACAGATTCACAAAGGTGTTAAATAGAGTTGCAGCTTCAAAAAAATAACTCACAACTTCAACATGATGCTGCATAACTCACTGTTCTCTCTGTGTTGGTTCATTCAGAACCTCCAAAGCATTTCCCTTTGTCTATCTCCGCATCACCTTCTCCTCATGCTAGTCTCTGCTGTCATCAATTTCAACTGTCCCCATCAATAAATGAGTCAAAAACTTGTCATTGCCATGGCAGCTGATTAATCCATCTCGTTGCTTGCGCTCCAGAATACATCATTTCTGAAATGAAGAAACTAAAGGTTTAAGAAACCATGTAAATCATCCATCTGCTCAGAGGCACTGATTATTTGACAAATGGTCTCTTATTTGAACACCAACGCAAGCCACCCCCCTCTTCTCTCTCACCCGCTCTCCATCTCTCGCCCTCACACAGATTCCCCTCCCCCATGTTTCTAAGGCTGCTTCAGAGGTTTCTATTAAAGACAAACTTTTTCTCTTTTTTCTTTCTCTCCATCCTCTTTTCACTCCATTTAGGTATGACCTCTGTGGGCTTTGATGTCCTCCCCAGACATGAATCAGCAGGGGAAATCAGACGGCTCTGAAGACGTGGTGAAAAGAAAGACAGTCACAGCTTCATCATCTCCGGCTCACACAGGTGATGCATGTGACATTGGCAGAATGATATCCTTGAAATGACATCATTCGAAACAAATCAGAAATGGGTATAGCAAACAAAACATGTTCTGTTATATAACCACTTTCAATGTGTTTGGCTTGGCTGAGAGATACATGAGGATAAAGCCTGCAGTTTCTTTTACCTGCCTCCTCTCTCTCCCACACAAACGCTTCTTTGCTCAGCACACTCAATCCCCCAGTACCACTTCTCTCAGTACAGTGCCCTCTCCCCTCCCACTCATGCCCTTTCGCACATGCAAGGAGAACGTGGCTTCTCTCTTCTATTTGTCCAACAACACATCATGTGCTGTACAATAACAATACTCTGCACTGCTAAAGCACGATACATCACCCCACCTTGGAACCATCAATTAGTAAATCATGCAGTCAAGCAGATGAGAACGACTCTTCAACTCCACTCAGATTTTCATACAGGTAATTTACCATAACATTATTCACAAATCTAACTGATGATCACTTTCACAGTGAAGGAACATTTCCATTTGGTTTATGAGTTGTATTCTCAGTCAAGTTCTTTTAATCACTTCAGACAACAGACAGCAGAGCAGACAGAAATGTCCTTTGCAAAATGTTGCTTATTCAAGTCCACAACAGAGGGATTCATACAAAAAACTAAAACAACAAAACTATGTACAACATTATGTGATCACCTCGGTTTAGTTAGTAGTTTGGATGGTCAAGACTATGGAATTAGTTGTGTGGGCCCTCAGAATAAGGCAGATTGGTAGAAAGTAACAACATTTTCAGCTATATTAACAAACTAGAAAAACAAACAGAAACAAATGTAACATGAATGGTTTTAATGTTTTGTGAGCCATAATTCCATTCATCATCTAAAACTAGAATCTAAGAACAAAGATGTCATGGAAAACTAAATGAAGTGTCAGACAGTATCTTATTGTCTTTACATGATTGTGCATGTTTGCGGCATGTCCATGACCGTGTCCGAAATGGCACCCTAACCCCTATATAGTGCACTACTTTTGACCAGAGCCCTATGGGCCCTGTTGAAACGTACTGCACTGCACTATATGGGGAATAGTGTGCCATTCCATGAGTAGGTTATTCCCACTACAAATGGTCATCGTCATCATCTGTGGAGGCTTCAGTATAGTGATTATGCAGTGGAAGCTCATCCAGGTGGACCTCCCGTACTGCCAGGATACGTGTGAGCATGCTTTCCAGCGCAGGGCCTTCTAGTTGCTGGGGAGAATACCACAGCAGGCTATTTGAGTGACAGGAGAGCTCTGGCTGCAAGTAGAACAGGTGTGGTCTATTCTTCACCGACTCTGAGCTGCAGGTAGAGACAAAGGAAGAGGATTATAGAATTATCGAAAGGCAGCAACTCCAGAAATATTCTCAATTTTTGTTTTTCAGACTGCAAAACATTGAGGCATTAAAACATTGTCAATATCACAAACAAGTCATATAGCTCCAGTAAAATTAGAGTGGAATATAACAGAAATAAAGATGTACTATGTAATCTCACCATTTGGAGAGGTAGAACTCGTAGAGTCTGACAGGGCAGCGTAGTGGGTTCTCAGTATTCTCAGGCATCTCCATGTCACCTTCCTCTTCATCCAGCCTTCTCTTGGCAGGCAAAGCTAGCAGATCTGGATATGCACACAAAAGAGAAAACAACTCACAACCCACAACGCATTATGGAACTCGTGGAGGATGTTATTGCTTGTGATATGGCAATGCCTTTCTTAATTGCGCCTAATGGGATAAAGAAAGTAGAATAAAATAAAATAGAATGTGATAGCCTTGAACACCATTGAGGTTGGAACTCAACTCACCGGGGGTGTCTGACACATCCTGACCAGGCCTAAACCTCAGGAAGGAGCTCTTGCCGTTCTTGGTGACCCTGGTACAGCGGGTGAAGTTGGTGAAGGACAGACGTCTGTGTTGGCCCATGGTCTTGAACTGGAACAGCTTGGTGCCAAAGAAGAGCAAGGTGTTGAGCAGCACGATGGGGGAGTAGGCTCCCAGCTGTTTACAGTCCCACAGGTACTCCTCCTCCACACGGGAATGCAGGTAGCCTAAAGAGAAACAGTGGAGGGACAGAGGGATGTGTCATCATTGTGTATGCGTTTCAAATGGTCCAACGACATTAAAGGGATAGGACAGGCGTAGAAGAGAAGAAGAAGGCTAGAAACATTCTTACCGCTGGGCAGCAGGGTAGGACTCCAGTAATGTAGCATCATAGTAATCTCCATGCTGAACTTATGATAGAGCATATCAGTGAAGATATTCTCTAGCCTTCCATTCTCAAATAGATACTATTGAGACAAATGAGAGATGGTGAGGGAGAGAGGCATTAGGTACTGTAAATTATAGTTGGCAGAGGGGCAAATACAATAGATGTCCCTGGGGCAGTAGTTACTATAGCAAAAGTGCAGATAATACTGATGTTACTAGTAGGGGTGTGAACATTTAAAACTTGGATCCTTAATGTTAATGAAAAATTCATAACCGAAAACCGTTTTGTTATGTAGACGCAGAAAGTAAACTGCATAGTGGGTCAATTTCCTCAACAACTAAAAGCTTTGAAGCGCGAGGCTCAACTTCTCCGCTGTTTTGGTGCCCTAGCTACCAAGCTGCGAACAACCTGTGCAACACTGGGCAACGTGTTGCATCTCGCTCATCTCAATATCCTAGCCTATTCATTGATGATAGGTCCTGCTTTACTGAAGTTGAGACATTGCAACGCAAGAAATTGCGATATACAGCTTTTGATTGCCGATATATTTTGATTTACTTATTTAACTAGGAAAGTCAGTTAAGACCTACTCCGGCCAAATCCGGACGACGGTGGGCCAATTGTGCGCCGCCCTATGGGACTCCCAATCACAGCCGGATGTGATACAGCCCCTGCCCCCCCTCCGTCCGTTGATAGATCGCTATGGAAGATGCAAGTGTTTGTGTTGTCGGACGTATGGCAACTAATCAGTCTCCTCCGTTCCAAAAATATTGAATCTTGACACTCAGAAATTGGAGTCGAGGAATCAATTATTTTGGAGTCAACTCTCCACCACTAAGCCATCTTCATTAACAGTTGGGAAAATGGGAGAGAAAGGCAAGCGACAGCAGCAAATACCTGTATGGCAATACTTTGAGAAGTTAAATGAGAAGGAACTGCAAATGTTTGCGAAGTGGAATTGAGCCCCAGTAAGGGCAGTGCAGGTAAGAGGTTTGCGTGGGACTGATTTCTTCATCCCACCCCCGCAGCTTTTCATACTGCACCTGCTGGTTCTGTCCCGACTACAACGCTCTACATCAAGAACTGTTCTGACTTAACAGCTATTTTAGGAGTATGTGACACAGCTCACCTACCAGCCATGGTTCCAGACAATTTTGCACCCTATAGGCAATATCAAAATGCACAAAAATAACCTAAGAAATAGATTCTATTAAGCTATCGTATTACTGGGCTAAATCAGCCAATAAGCTAGCTTGAAGAGAGCCAAGTTAGAGACATGCACTTTCTATTTAGACGTTCTATTTTTTCTGCCTAGCTATTAGGAGTGGGATGATTTTGGTTGGGAGATCAATATTTACTTCTAGGCAATGAAGTAAACTATAGCCAAATTATATTTAGCAAGTACATTTCCTTGGAAAGATAACTGGCAATGATTGGCCGCCCATGAATACTATTTCAGAGAAACCACACAGTGCATTCCGAAAGTATTCAGACCCTTCCCCTTTTCCACATTTTGTTACTTTACAGCCTTATTCTACAATGGATTAAAAATAAACATTTCCTCAATCTACGCACAATACCCCATAATGACAAAGCATAAAACAGGTCTTTCAAAATGTTTGCAGATTCATAGAAAAACAAAAATACCTTATTTACATAAGTATTCAGAACCTTTGATATGAGTCGAAATTGAGCTCAGGTGCAACCTATTTCCATTGATCATCCTTGAGATGTTTCTACAACTTGATTGGAGTCCACTTGTGGTAAATTCAACTGATTGGACATGATTTGGAAAGGCACACACCTGTCTATATAAGGTCCTACAGTTGACAGTGCATGTCAGAGCAAAAACAAAGCCATGAGGTCAAAGGAATTGTCCGTAAAGCTCCAAGACTGTATTATGCCGAGGCACAGAACTGGGGAAAGGTACCAAAACATTTCTGCAGCATTGAAGGTCCACAAGAACACAGTGGCCTCCATCATTCTTAAATGGAAGACGTTTGGAACCATCATGAATCTACCTAGAGCTGGACGCCCGGCCAAACTGAGCAATCAGGGGAGAAGGGCCTTGGTCAGGGAGGTGACCAAGAACCTGATGGTCACTCTGACAGAGCTCCAGAGTTTGTCTGTGGAGATGGGAGAAGCTTCCTCAACCATCTCTGCAGCACTCCACCAAATCGGGTCTTTATGGTAGAGTGGCCAGACGGAAACGACTCCTAAGTAAAAAGGCACAACAGCCCGATTGGAGTTTGCCAAAGGGCACCTAAAGGACTCTCAAACCATGAGAAACAAGATTCTCTGGTCTGATGAAACCAATAACTGCCAAGCATCATGTCTGGAAGAAACCTGGCACCATCCCTACGGTGAAGCATGATGGGGGGATGTTTTTCAGCGGCAGGGGGACTAGTTAGGATTGAGGGAAAGATGAACGGAGCAAAGTACAGAGAGATCCTTGATGAAAACCTGCTCCAGAGCGCTCAGGACCTCAGACTGGGGTGAAGGTTCACCTTCCAACAGGAAATTGACCCTAAGCACACAGCCAAGGGAGTGGGAGTGGCTTTGCGACAAGACATGTTCTTGAAGGGCCCAGCCAGAGCCCCGACTTGAACCCGATCTAACATCTCCAGAGAGACATGAAAAAAGCTGTGCAGCAACGCTTCCGATCCAACCTGACTGAGTTGGAGAGGATTTGCAAAGAAGAACGGGAGAAACTCCCCAAATCAAATTTGATTTGTCACATACACATGGTTAGCAGATGTTAATGCGAGTGTAGCGAAATGCTTGTGCTTCTAGTTCCGACAATGCAGTAATAACCAACAAGTAATCTAGCTAACAATTCCAAAACTACTACCTTATAGACACAAGTGTAAAGGGATAAAGAATATGTACATAAAGATATATGAATGAGTGATGGTACAGAGCAGCATAAGCAAGATACAGTAGATGGTATTGAGTGCAGTATATACATATGAGATGAGTATGTAAACAAAGTGGCATAGTTAAAGTGGCTAGTGATACATGTATTACATAAAGATGCAATAGATGATATATAGAGTACAGTATATACGTATACATATGAGATGAATAATGTAGGGTATGTAAACATTAAATTAGGTAGCATTGTTTAAAGTGGCTAGTGATATATTTTACATCATTTCCCATCAATTCCCATTATTAAAGTGGCTGGAGTTGAGTCAGTGTGTTGGCAGCAGCCACTCAATTTTAGTGGTGGCTGTTTAACAGTCTGATGGCCTTGAGATAGAAGCTGTTTTTCAGTCTCTCGGTCCCAGCTTTGATGCACCTGTACGGACCTCGCCTTCTGGATGATAGCGGGGTGAACAGGCAGTGGCTCGGGTGGTTGTTGTCCTTGATGATCTTTATGGCCTTCCTGTGACATCGGGTGGTGTAGGTGTCCTGGAGGGCAGGTAGTTTGCCCCGGGTGATGCGTTGTGCAGACCTCACTACCCTCTGGAGAGCCTTACGGTTGTGGGCGGAGCAGTTGCCGTACCAGGCGGTGATACAGCCCGACAGGATGCTCTCGATTGTGCATCTGTAGAAGTTTGTGAGTGCTTTTGGTGACAAGACAAATTTCTTCAGCCTCCTGAGGTTGAAGAGGCGCTGCAGCGCCTTCTTCACGATGCTGTCTGTGTGGGTGGACCAATTCAGTTTGTCTGTGATGTGTACGCCGAGGAACTTAAAACTTACTACCCTCTCCACTACTGTTCCATCAATGTGGATAGGGGGGTGTTCCCTCTGCTGTTTCCTGAAGTCCACAATCATCTCCTTAGTTTTGTTGACGTTGAGTGTGAGGTTATTTTCCTGACACCACACTCCAAGGGCCCTCACCTCCTCCCTGTAGGCCTTCTCGTCGTTGTTGGTAATCAAGCCTACCACTGTTGTGTCGTCCGCAAACTTGATGATTGAGTTGGAGGCGTGCGTGGCCACGCAGTCGTGGGTGAACAGGGAGTACAGGAGAGGGCTCAGAACGCACCCTTGTGGGGCCCCAGTGTTGAGGATCAGCGGGGTGGAAATGTTGTTGCCTACCCTCACCACCTGGGGGTGGCCCGTCAGGAAGTCCAGTACCCAGTTGCACAGGGCGGGGTTGAGACCCAGGTCCTCGAGCTTGATGACGAGCTTGGAGGGCACTATGGTGTTAAATGCCGAGCTGTAGTCGATGAACAGCATTCTCACATAGGTATTCCTCTTGTCCAGATGGGTTAGGGCAGTGTGCAGTGTGGTTGAGATTGCATCGTCTGTGGACCTATTTGGGCGGTAAGCAAATTGGAGTGGGTCTAGGGTGGAGGGTAGGGTGGAGGTGATATGGTCGTTGACTAGTCTCTCAAAGCACTTCATGATGACGGAAGTGAGTGCTACGGGGCGGTAGTCGTTTAGCTCAGTTACCTTAGCTTTCTTGGGAACAGGAACAATGGTGGCCCTCTTGAAGCATGTGGGAACAACAGACTGGGATAGGGATTGATTGAATATGTCCGTAAACACACCAGCCAGCTGGTCTGCGCATGCTCTGAGGGCGCGGCTGGGGATGCCATCTGGGCCTGCAGCCTTGCGAGGGTTAATACGTTTAAATGTTTTCCTCACTTCGGCTGCAGTGAAGGAGAGTCCGCATGTTTTAGTTGCGGGCCGTGTCAGTGGCACTGTATTGTCCTCAAAGCGGGCAAAAAAGTGATTTAGTCTGCCTGGGAGCAAGACATCCTGGTCCATGACGGGGCCGGTTTTCTTTTTGTAATCCGTGATTGACTGTAGACCCTGCCACATACCTCGTGTCTGAGCCGTTGAATTGAGATTTGCTTCAAAAAAGTACTGAGTAAAGGGTCTGACATTTTTTTTTGCAATATGGGGTATTGTGTGTAGATTGATGACGAAAAAAATAAACTATTTAATCAATTTTAGAATAAGGTTGTAACGTAACAAAATGTGGGAAAAGTCAAGGGGTCTGAATACTTTCCGAATGCACTGTACAATAGGCACACTTGATCTGACACGCCCAAGTAGAAGAGGAGAGGTAGGCTACTGAAGAGTGTTTGAATAATGCGATAAAGATGTGCTTTCAATACAATAGGTAGGCTAGTATATACGACCGTTTCCAAATAATCGGCGGGACAAAAAAATATTTGATCCTAAAGTCGTCTGTCTGACCGACCGACCGCGCCACAATGATCTGTCGGGACCCACCGAGTACAGGTGCAATGCTTAACCATCTGAAAAGGACTCACAGTGAAACAAAAAAACATTGCTGGCAGCAGTGCAGCTACATTTGTGAATTCACATGAAATTATATACATTTTTCTTATTGTTTTCAAGCTAAATCAAAGAGAACAAAAATTGCTGTTTAAACATTAAGAAAAATAGTCAATTTGTCACATTAGCTGCCATCACGTCACTATAACCAGTATGGCCACTGACAGACAGAAAAGGTGGTACCGTAGCAGATAACATAGTACGGAATAAGGATTAACTGGAAGTATCTTGGATAAAGAATTGAATAAAAATAAAATACTAGGGAGTAACGTGGAGGCTCAATACCTGCTGTATGCCCAGACAAAGGTAGAAGATGCTGTCAGCAGGGTAGGCCTGGCCGTTGGGGCGACGGACCTCACTGATGAAATGACAGAGGCCGTAACTAAGCTCAGAGGAGTTACACTGCAACACGTTCTCCTTCACAACCATAGATTTAGCTGCTGTAAGAGTGACACATGGACACAGAAAACCAGATCAGGGAACCATGGATTTAGCTGCCATAGGGAGAAAGATGGACACATTTACATGATAAGCAAAGATCTAAAAATGGTCTGTACAGTTAGGTTGAACTCACAGGCATCTTTGGAAAATTCACAGTCAATCTGTTTGTTCCTCTGCAGGACCCAATTCTTCCAGGCTTTCACCCCGTACTTGTGATGGAGTTTTGATCTGGCAGGAGGGAGTGAAACAGTGTGCTCCACCATGTCAATAGTCCCACTTCGCTTACAACTCTGCAATACAGAAAGAGCCCACAGAAAGGGAAAGGGAAAAACAGTTGGACCAAAAACGTAGTAGGAGTAGAAACCACTTACTTTTACTGTATAACATCTTTGGTTTAATTATCTAATAATACAACCATATTGCAGTCAATGGCGCTGATGTGACAGGGGCCATACTACCTAACTAACTAGTTCTGTTACCATTATATTACTATACTGTATGACTACTTTATTACAAGTGTTATATTACTATATTACTGCTGGAATTGGTGTTGAAGGGCCAGTAGGAGGCACTCTTCCCTCTGGTCTAAAAAATATCCCAATGCCCCAGGGCAGTGATTGGGGACACTGCCCTGTGTAGGGTGCCGTCTTTCGGATGGGACGTTAAATGGGTGTCCTGACTCTCTGAGGTCGTTAAAGATCCTATCGTAAGAGTAGGGGTGTTAACCCCGGTGTCCTGGCTAAATTATGCTAGGTAAAGCTCCGCCTTATCTCAGTTCACTGGTCACGATGGCAACACCCACCCGTAGCACGCGCTCCAGCAGGTGTATCTCACTGATCATCCCTAAAGCCAACACCTCATTTGGCCGCCTTTCCTTCCAGTTCTCTGCTGCCTGTGACTGGAACGAATTGCAAAAATCGCTGAAGTTGGAGACTTATCTCCCTCACCAACTTCAAACATCTGCTATCTGAGCAGCTAACCGATCGCTGCAGCTGTACATAGTCCATCGGTAAAAAGCCCACCCAATTTACCTACCTCATCCCCATACTGTTTTTATTTATGTACTTTTCTGCTCTTTTGCACACCAGTATCTCTACCTGCACATGACCATCTGATCATTTCACTCCAGTGTTAATCTGCTAAATTGTAATTATTCGCCTACCTCCTCATGCCTTTTGTACACAATGTATATAGACTTTTTTTCTACTGTTATTGACTTGTTTATTGTTTACTCCATGTGTAACTCTGTGTTGTTGTCTGTTCACACTGCTATGCTTTATCTTGGCCAGGTCGCAGTTGTAAATGAGAACTTGTTCTCAACTAGCCTAATCTGGCCCTCAAACCATCACGGTCACATAATAATCCCCAGTTTACAATTGGCTGATTCATCCCCCTCCTCTCCCCTGTAACTATTCCCCAGATCGTTGCTGCAAATGAGAACGTGTTCTCAGTCAACTTACCTGGTAAAATAACAGATAAATAAAACTATCACCTAGCCCATGTGACCAGTAGACTATGTTGCACTCAAATGACACCCTATTCCCTTTATAGAACACTACTGTTAGTCAAAAACTAGTGCACTATAAAAAGGAAATCGGGTACCATTTGGGACGTACCCTATATCATTGACATACCCGTTTATTGGGAGGGAAGCCATCTCTGGGTCTCTTACGTCTTCTAATCTTTACAGTCAGTCTCTGCCCCTTCACTGCAGCAGGATCAAACAAATCTGAAACAGCATGGAATACACATTTAAGTGATAATGCCCGAGAAGCCGATGTTTAGGGGATATATTGGTACGGGTGTTGTTAGGCCCGAAACGAAGTCGAGGGCCAGCAAACCGTGCAAATATATCCTCCAAACACTGGCTTTGAGTGCATTATCAGTTTCATGCAGGTTACCAACATGCTCAAATAATAACTGACATATTTTAATTTAAAACGTTATATTTAGATTAATTTAGTCACACTAGTTCATCCTTCCCCGAGATATAGCCCTGACACACATCTAGGGTTGCTACCCAACCTGGCTGGTTGTTCGTTCTATCGGTCCGGTTATCCCTTGCTTGCTAGCTAGCCAACTACGGCTAACTTACAGTCACGTCGAACAGTGCAGCCAGAATAACAGTAAAGTAAGCGCATTTGTATTTGTTTGGAAACTTCCATAACAATGAGCTAATGATGCGTGATTTCTCTTGGCATAGAAAATGTGCTCTCTCATCAGGACACTGTTGCTCTGATGAGCTAGCCAACAACACAGCTAACACAATCACTTAAATCTGAAGCTGGAAAGACAGCAAACTAGCTGCATTTAGTTTCATTTGACCTGTTTTCTACTGACATTTCTTTGCATATATCCATAAAAATGATGATTCATGATCTCGACTGGCTGACAAAAGCTGCCTGCCTGTCTCGTCCTAACCACTACACGTTCATTACAATGGGACAGTTGGAGAACGAATTTCAATATTGAAACAATGTTGCCATGGTCAGAGACAGCAAGGTTTATACAAATCCCCTCTATTGAAAACCAAATGCTAGTCTAAAAGAAAATATCTAGATGCTTTTTACAGCTGAGATCAAGCTTTAGCCGTGGTAACTTGTGGAATAGACCGTCTGGAAAGTGGTTTTAACCAATCAGCATCCAGAATTAGACCTACCCGTTGTATAATTATGCAATAAGGACTGGGGGGGGGGGGGGGGGGGAATGTTCTGTCAAACCCTTGGTATACGGTCTGATATACCACGGCTGTCAGCCAATCAGTATTCAGGGCTCAAACCACCCAGTTTATAAGGACACTTATACAGATGACACAGATGTGATATGTGGGAATTTGCAAGTTCATCATTGCAAATAAGAATTTGTTCTCAACTGACTTAACTGTATAAATAATGTCTGGGAACATAAATGCATGTTGACTTTCTCAGAGCCTTTCTCACCAGGGGGGTAGTCAGCCTCCAGGTCCAAAAGTTGAGGGGAGGAGGGAGCTGTGCTGGGGTGCTCTGAAGGCTTCTCTGCCCCTCTCTGGGGGTTGGATGTGGAGGTGGACTCGTCCTCTCCACCCCAGCTGTGGGGGGTGGACACGGCCTCCGACTCCAGGTCCCCACTGTAGGCGCTGCCTTGATCTGTGGATAAACACCACAGACAGACAGACAACATGCTATGTAAGCAATCAGTAAGAGCCTCCACCACAGAGAGATTTTCATTTAAAAAGTTGCTTTTCAAACACAATGCCTATCTATTAATACAGGTTAATCTCATTATGGAGGTAACATGTATTTTGCAAGAGAGACCTGTTCAAGCTGGTGTGCCAAGCAACAATAAAGATACAGTAGCGTTCTCATACACGATACATAGCTCAGAGTAAAAACTATTCTCTTCACCTCCATGGGAGACAGGTTTGTCTTTCTCCTCCTCCTCGGCCATGGTCTGAGATGGAACATTGTCTTTTCTGTCCTTGAGCTCTGAACGGCTTAACGAGGGAGGTATTACCATGGGCACTGGCACCTGGACAGGGGGCACAAAGAACAGAACAATATGGTTTAACCAGCCAAGTTAACAGACCATTAAAAGAATGCACCATGAAACATGGTGGGGTTCTCAGAAGTATATCAATCCAAGACATGAGGGTGTTTGTGGGGGCCTGTGAGTGTTAAGGACATCAGGGATGGGTACTTCCTGGTAATTCCCGTTGGAAAATAAAGTATCTACTCTGAGGCATATAAATAGAAAGTGGATGTAGGCATGAGGAGAGGACACAGAGCAGACGTACAGGCACAGGGATACCCATGGGCACAGGAGTGTACTGGCTGTACAAGCTCATAGGCACTGGGATGAAGACTGGCACAGGAACAGGCATCACAATCACCCGCACTTTCTCCCCGTTCTCTGTGTACGTGAACCCAGTCTCTGCGAACCCTAAAACAACAATAACATCAACAACGAGAGAGAGGATGATGAACAGATGTCAATACTAAACCTTTAAACCCACTATGTACATGTAGTGCAAGGCATGATTTACAAATTCAGCGGCAGGGCGAGGCCAAAGAAATGTAATGAACACATTATTAGAACTTCATGGACGGGGCTGGTTTGTTGTGAAAAATAAAAGTATATATATATATATATATATATGTATATATACACATATATATATATATACACACACACACGACTACCTGGTTGCATATATATATATTTGCAACTTTTTAAAAACATACATATATATATATGTTTTTAAAAAGTTGCAAATGATTAGAATTGCATGGTGTTTTTTGTACCCGTTAATGTCATGGATTTCTCTGTGGTCTGCGTCTGAATCTGGCAGCTGGTCTGCTGGTCCAGCATGAGGGGTTTACAGATGATGGCCTTGTTCTTCATGATCCTCCGGCGGGCTGAGATCCTCATGGCTTCCGTCTGGGTGCTCGCATCGCCCAGGCTCTTGCCATGAGAGTTAGACGTCGGAAGAGCTCCTGCAAGCAAAACAAAAAACAGTCTTATCTCCAAAGCGTATATTACTAGACCTCGTCTTCACAATGTCTTAACCATGCTTGGTGTTCCACAGTGTTCTAGATGAGTTTGCTAGCTACCAGTCAAGGCAGTGGCAGCCGTAGTATGGGGCTGGTCAGCAGGAGAGGTGGCCAACGATACAACATCAGCAATGACAGGAGCTGGCTTGGAGAAGGGGAATGGAGTTTGGGATGGACCTTTAGCGTGAGAAAGAAGGGCAGGGATGAGAGACATGTTGAGTATTATGCCTAAATCTGTCATTAAAAAGGAAATGTAGCAATACGTCAGACAACAAGGTAGTCGTTTTCAAGAGGAATTTAATTGAGTAAATAATTTAGTAGTACCCTGTGTAGCAGTGGTGCCATTGCTAGTCCAAGGGTGCTGTTGGAAGGTCTGATAGCAGTACTGAATGACACACTCCAAGGTACAGAACAGCTTCACAGCCCCAAAACACTTCAGTTGCTCTTTCATCTTCCCTTGACGTCTGCAGCACTCACACTTAGCCATCTGGGAGGGAATGACAACAAACAGGTCAGCAATTCAAAGGACTTCAACCATTTGTGGACTAAATAGACAGCTCCCAGTTATCAAACCAGGAAGTGGTTGTGAGGTAATCAAATCAAGAGAGTGAGAGACCAGGGCCTGAATTTAGAAAACGTCACAGAGTAGGAGTGCTAATCTAGGATCAGGTCCCTGCTGTCCATGTAAAACTGATCCTAAATAGGCACTCCTACTCTAAGATGATTGCTACATACAACCCAGAGGTCAACATGCATAAAGATGATTTTAGCTCTGACCTCATAGAAAAGAACAGTGTAATTTGACATGCACGCCTCACTGCAGAACTCCTGCATCTTGCCACCAAAGTGGTTGTGGATCATATTGGGGCTGATGTTGGCACAGTAGGCACACATCCGCCATGGCCCCTTCATGTCGTGCTTGAAGAGCAGATTACAGCCTGTTACAGTCACACAGACACACACAAAGAGATAAATATGATGAGGTTAGTTGGTGTACGTGATGAGAGAAAAGGACTACGTGAAAGACGGGTTGAAAATAAATAAATCCAATGACTGAAACTTAAGTCGATATCAGAATGGATGGTCTGGGGCCACGTTAACCTCCCCTTTCATGTAAGAAAGTCATGATCATCATGATTTTAGGGAAAGAGGATAATTTTGTCCATGCATTAAACTGTGAGTTTGACCAACTCCAGTCCCCTTGCTTAGGGGGTGTGGGGTCCTCCTGGGGACAATTTTGATATACATAAAAGGACCTTCAATTCCAAAACGAATGAAAATAAAAATGCTGACATCATAAAATATAATTTCCACCTCCAGAAATGAACCCAAAAACATATCGTTAAAAATGATTTTAACATATTGGACCATGCATATAGCCTATGCATGGTCTATATTATCAGATGTGCTATTAGCAATATGCATTATCATCTGGAGCCCTACTGAAGCAGCATAGTGGCTATAAAATGTACATAGACAAACCCCATGCTTCAGCCGATCTGCATTTAGCCTAATTGGACACAACATCTTGATTGTTTTTAGTTCTTCTTCTTCTTTTATAATAAATATCTATAAATATTTACTAATTATTATTCACTCAAATGTGTTACAAAGTATGTCATTGCCCTTTTAAGATAGCATTGTTCCCTTTGAGCTGTTGTGTCATTCCGAGTCTGCCGGATCATTTGGCTACATTCACCTAAAATAACTGATTATTTGGCTCACAAACGGCTCTTCATTCAATAATAATTGGAAATTGAACTAAAACAAAGATTATTACTGACAAGATAGATACATGTACTGAATCTCTGTCCCTTAACAATGGGAGTCATTGTATTGGTGGATACATCTCATTGTTGTAATCATTTTTGAATATTCAATGTGGATTGTTGACGTCAATCGCCTGTATTCCATGGAGAGAGATGCTACGCTACTTTTGCAAACAGAAAACCACATTTTCGTACCCTAGAAAAAGAAGTTGAACTGTTTTTTAAGACGGTTAAATGCTCTACTAACAAAAAAGCTGTTAGAATTGTAAGTATATGTATGTCCCTTAAGGTCCCTGTGTAATTGTAATGTAGCTCGATTGTCCATTGTTTGTAATCTATGTATGCTTGTGTTCCCCCTCATGTGCTTTATGTATTGATTTGTTGTTAATAAAAAAAAATGACAAAATATGCTACGCTACTAGCCTCACACCATGAATATGCATAGCAAAAGTGTTTTTCTCAAAGTTGCCGGGATGTCACATGTCCTACGTATATTAGTACACTCGTAACAATTTACGCATTATGAAACTTGCATTTGATCAAATAAAACTCACGTAGCATATAAACCATACATTTTTTGTTGTTGACCAAATTTGACACAAATTTGACACGAAACGTCGCCACCTGCTGGAGAGAGATATTTTCAACAGAGTTGGGACTCTTCCTCTTCTTCTCTGCCCATGAAAAACTGTAAATCTCAAATATAAAGCCTAAAACATCGTCTACCATTGTCAGATCGTGAAATGTGAGATAAAATACATTTTTATCTGACCAAATTATAATATGGCCTGCAACAAAAAAAGTTTACAACATTTTATCTGGACCAGAATGAGCCTCTCTCCTAACTATATTGCTCATGTTATGAGGAACTACCATCTTCAGAAAATATTTGTATAATTTATCTGCAGATAATTGATGTCTGCAGCTCAAAAAGCTATAGTAGCTAACAGTATGAAAACCAGGGAGACAAATCGTCGGCTTTCACGATTCGGTTCCAGAAGGTTCCAAAAATAACAATTTAAAAAGATGCTTGTTGCGAACGACCAATCATTATCGTTGCGCAGCTGCTCCTAAACCATGCTTGAAACTCCGGTGGTAAAACTGCATTCGTAAAACGATGCCACTCGCGCAATTGAAGGTGTAAATAAATAAAGTTAGCAATGGAAAACTGGGACCCAACTCTTTTAACAAAGGCCAACACTGCTTTAAAAATACATTTGCCAAAACTACTTTCAAAAGTGTTTTCCTGTGATTGCATTAAGAATGGTTGTGCACGGACTGCTTGTCAGAATACGTTTCCCTCCCCTACATTATTACATTGCAAAAATAGAAGCACTGGAAAGTTGCATCCTAACCTGAGTGATAAAGTAGAGGCTTTGAAGTACTTTGTGAGCAGCTACAGTAGGCTACACACCGCTCTACCGCGGTGTTGTGCATTATCGATTATTTAATTCCCGTCATCTGAACATCGGAGTGTTAGCAACAATCATGCATGTCAGTTCAGTGCACACAGCTTAATATACAATGCATTCGGAAAGTATTCAGACCCCTTGACTTTTTCCAGTTTGTTACGTTACAGCCTTATTCTAAAAAATTTAAAATATCCCCCCCCCCCCATCATTCTACACAAAATACCCCATAATGACAAAGAAAAAACTAGTTTTTAGACATTTTTGCAAATGCATTCAAAATAAATACATTTTAGAATAAGACCGTCATGTGATAAAATGTGGAAAAAGTCAAGGGGTCTGAACACTTTCCAAATGCACTGCACGTACGTACGTATGTATGTATGTATGTATGTATGTATATTTTGAGAATAATTTTATCATCTGTATTATTGCCTGGCTATGTCATGTCCAAACCATTATTCCCCCCCTCCCCAATTAAAAAAAAGCAACATCTGCTCCAGAATCAATATGACGGAAATGTCACAGAGACGGAGAACTTTAAACCCTGAAGAGAGAAAAGGACTAGCTGAACGAGGGAAAGGACTAGCTGAACGAGGGAAAGGACTAACTGAACGAGGGAAAGGACTAGCTGAACGAGGGAAAGAACTAGCTGAACGAGGGAAAGGACAAGGTGAAAGAGGGAAAGGACAGGGTGAAAGAGGGAAAGGGGATTCGGTACTCACTCTCGCTGCAGAAGGGCCGATCGATGAAGTCATATTTTATGACTTCTTTGACCAACTTCTCCAGTTTGCAGTATTCACACCTCACTATGACATTACGCTGTTTCTTAAACTCAACACAGCAAGGTTTGGAACAGAACTGCATGGTGCGACCCTGAAGGAACACAACACAAGAGCCCAGGAGGACACAGAGCATTAGACAGATACAACTACAACCCCCATCACAAGAGCATTAGACAGATACAACTACAACCACCATCACAAGTGTTAGACAAAACTACAACCCCCATCACAAGAGCATTAGACAGATACAACTACAACCACCATCACAAGAGTGTTAGACAAAACTACAACCCCCATCACAAGAGCATAAAAAAAACAATCCCCATCCCAAAACTAAAGTTAAATAAAGGTTACACTAAAAATTAATTAAAAAAAACACACATTTTACAATCGCCATGACACATCAGAAATGAACAACTAGGTTCAGGAACAAGAGGGGGGTGCCTACATTGTACTCGTAGAGCTCAGGTTTCCAGCGGAACTGCTGAGGGCACTGATGGCAGGAGAGTTTCACATGCCCCTTGGGGGTGGAGGTAGAGGAGGGGGGGATCATGGGCAGCCCTGGTTGATGCTGCCCTGCTCCATATGCCCTAGCCATGTCTGGGGCGGCTCCATAGGGTAGAGGTGGAGCAGAGGTCTGGGCTGGAGCGTATGGGTGGCCAGTAGTGGGGACCCAGGACGGGGGATAAGGACGGAAATAGCCCTGGGGTGGTGCTGGAGGGGGAGGACCAGTGGACGAGGAGCCGTTCATCTGGCCCTGCTGGGGGGGAGGCTGGCTGCCTTCGGCCTCCTATCAGATTACATCGTAGGAGAGCACATTAAAAGAGCCATATTATGTATTCTGTAAAATCCGTATTCTAAAGGCTGATTGGCATCTTATTTTTATGTATGGTTCTGCATAATGTATAATTATGTAAAATCTACCTAAATGAATGCTAGAAAATACATTAAATCCCACCTAACAGAGACCGAACAGTCTTTAATATACACACACAGAAAGCACAGATCATATGTATCAATCCATTTAACCAATAAATCAATGAGCAGCACCCGGAAGGTCTTGACACAGGTGTAGGAGCAGAAGTTGCGGATGGTGCCGTCCACCATGGCCAGGTGGTACTGAGAGACAGCCTTCACTTTGCAGTAGGTACATGGGAATGCCGTTCCTGTGTGTGACAACAGGAGGACGGTTATTATAGAATGGAAACTTTTTACATACTAGTCAGCAAGGTCACAGATGATCAAGCCTACCGTAAGCCATCTTTAAAACAGTCCAGTAATAAATTGTAGATATCTTTAAAAAAATCGGACTCCATAATAATACAATTCTCAGTACAATCATGTATACTGAACAAAAATCTAAAGCAACATGCAACAATTTAAACGATTTTGCGGAGTTACAGTTTATATAAGGAAATCAGTCAATCGAAATAAATTCATTAGGCCCTAATCTATGAATTTCACATGACTGGGCAGGGGCGCAGCCATGGGAGCCAGGCCGACCCATCGGGGAACCAGGCACAGCCAATCAGAATGAGTTTTTCCCCACAAAAGGGCTTTATTACAGACAGAAATACTCCTCCGCACCAGATCCCACAGGTGAAGAAGGTCCTGGGCTGGAGTGGTTACACGTGGTCTGCGCTTGTGAGGCAGGTTGCACGTAATTCTCTAAAACAAGGTTGGAGGCGGCTTATGGTAGAGAAATTACTTGTTAATACCACTGCAAATACATTTCAATACCAATTTCATGGTGAAATATTGGTTGAAAAGCTAAATTGTTTCCTGGCTTGCGGGGGAAATCTGCTGACCGAGCCAAGTCCAGAAGCCATTGCAGGGTTTTTCCACTCTCTGACTAATAATTATTGGACTAAATGGAAATGCCGACGCATCCCAGAAAAAATTCTAGCAGTCAGAAACAGATTTCAGACCTTTCAGACAACATAAGGCCTAAAATATCTATAAATAAAATAAATTTGCAGACTTCTGCTTATACCATGGTAAAGTCAATGCTACCTGACAGTTCGTTCTGAGGCCAGCTTTTATTGACACAGATGGAGTTGCAGAAGAGTTCCACCTTGCCCTCCGAGTCGGTGCTCTCCAACATGTCAGACATGAGCCTCAGGTCACGGCAGCGTCCGCACGGCATCACCTTGGTGGTTGTCTGTCATACAGAAACAATTGGAAAGAGTGGATAAAACTAGGAGAGATTTGATGATGGCCAAGATGAGACAGGGACTCAGTGAGATAAATGCGCATAATAGCAATAATTTATTCACAGAGAAACATTGAGAGGAACGAGCCTCAGAGGGGAGGCCCATCCTCCGACTACCTGATAGAACAGCGGTTCCCAAACTTTTTCACTCCTGCAATTCTACACATTTTGTCATGGGTTGCAAAGCAAATTTAGCCGTTTTAAATCATTTCTTGCAATTGTAAACATTTTGCCACGTCTAATGTGTATTCATGTGCTATTTGAGTGACAAAAAAAATTACAATAATATATATGGGCTAAAAAAGACTAAATAAAAAAACATTAGCTGACATGGGCTAGTTGTAAACAGCATTCTAAGGTATTCAATAACTAACATGACAAGAGGAACTGATAATGCAGTACCTAATGTGTGTTCCACTATTACAACTTTCAACAGTAAGTTTAAAGCCGAACTGAGTTCCTTTTTTTGGGAACTCAGCAGACCCCGGTGCCCCACAGTTTAGGAACCACTGTGATAGAAGACTATATGACCAAGGCTAGACAGTTTTCAAAAGTGGAGTACGGTTTCTATGGAGGACCGTCTGTGTGTACTACTTGACTGTACGTGCTTACCTGCTTATAAGTACTAATGCAGGTAGGACTACAGAACTTTATGGTGACGCCCTCTACTCGAAGTCTCCGGCAGTTCCTGTCAGCACTGGCGCAGTATTCGCCACAGCTCTCACAGACGTTTATGACCAGGTTGTGGGAGGAGCGGAAGTGCATGAAGCACTCATCACTGCACAGTTTGTGCAAGGAGCCCTGGTGAGTCACCTCGTGCTGAATCTGAGAGAGAGAGGTGGATGGAGAATGATCAAATCAGGCAAAATGATCAAGTCAAATAAAACATTTCCTCATGTAACCTCACCTGCGATTGAGTTAGAACTAGAAGTGAACTAGTCGAACCAGTGGTTGTCTGTCATGTCCCTTACCGTGTCGCTTTTCTTGCACATACTGCACCTCAGGGTGGCAGGCTCTTGGACAGAAGGCTTGGAGAGAGGCCCTGGTTTCCTCCTGCGGTTGAACACGGAGAGGCAGAACTGGCTACAGAAATCGTTCAGGTTATTGTCTGTAATGACACTGATCACATCTTTGGGGTCCTCGATCTCCCTGAAGATATGAGTTATACAGAAGAAATAAATAGTTAGAAACAGCAATAAAGTTAAGAGAATTTTACAGTAATGGGGAAGACAAAAAAATGTAATGTTATTTGGAGCACCACCACAGTTCAGCTGGGACTTGGATGACAGTGGCTGAGTGACTCACTTGAGGCACTGGTAACAGGTTCTCAGTTTGATGGCAGGCAGGGTGAACCCAGTGAGACAGACGGTGGAGCAGAAGAGCTGGGTGGATCCTTTCCGTTGGAAGGCAGTCTGACCGCGCAGCAGGATCTTAGAGCAGCCTGAGCAGGACACACGCACTGCGTTGGCTGGGTTGGAGCTGCTGGGGGCCTGGGGTTGGGGCTGGGGTGGCTGGGGCACTGGAGCCAGGCTCCTGAGGGTCATTGTTGGCCCCTGTGGAACGACACTTCTTCCTGGTCCAAATATGGAGGTGGTGTTCTGGGAGGCTGCCATAGAGCCTGAAGGAGGGAAGGCAGTCTGACCGTGCAGCAGGATCTTAGAGCAGCCTGAGCAGGACACACGCACTGCGTTGGCTGGGTTGGAGCTGCTGGGGGCCTGGGGTTGGGGCTGGGGTGGCTGGGGCACTGGAGCCAGGCTCCTGTGGGTCATTGTTGGCCCCTGCGGAACGACACTTCTTCCTGGTCCAAATATGGAGGTGGTGTTCTGGGAGGCTGCCATAGAGCCTGAAGGAGACAGGGCAGAATCAAGCACCTATTTATTTTATTGTGAATATATACAGTACCAGTCAAAAGTTTGGACACACCTACTCATTCCAGGGTTTTTCTTTATTTTACTATTTTCTACATTAAAAGAGTAAGTGTTAAACAAATCAACATGTATTTTATATTTCAGATTCTTCAATGTAGCCACCCTTTGCCTTGATGACAGCTTTGCACACTTGGCACTATTTTCTACATTCTACAATGTAGAAAATAGAAAAAAGAATGAAAAACCCTTGAATGAGTAGGTGTGTCCAAACATTTGACTGGTACTGTATGTAAGAGATTAAACAACATGACACAAGTACTGTATCTCCACATCAAATTGAGGAATGTAAATGCCTGCTTATTGAAACCATCTGTAAATATTGGTAAAAAAAAACTAGAAAAGCTTCTACCATAACCAGAGAGCATAAGATTCACCGCCTTCTAACACTTTGTTTCAACATTTATGATCTTTCCATGTCTCTCTCTCATTAAACAATAGACCCAAATATTTGAACGTAGAAACCCTACCAATAGGATGTCCATACAAAAACAGTTAATTATCAGCAACTTTCTTCTTTGAGAAGAACATACAGCAAAGACTTCGGCACTGATCATTTGAATCCCCAGTCAATCAACCATCTTTAAACAGCCAACTGAACAAAAATTTAAAAACATGCAACAATTTCTAAAATGTTACTGAGTTATAGCTTATATAAGGAAATCAGTCAATTGAAATAAATTCATTAGGTCCTAAACTGTGGATTTCACATGACTGGGAATACAGCTATACATTGGTTTGTCACAGATACCTTAAAAAACTGGAACATGCTGTCGCACACATCGATCAAGAGCATCCCGAACATGGTCAATGGGTGACGTGTGGTGAGTATGCAGGCCATGGAAGAACTGGGACATTTTCAGTTTCCAGGCATTGTGTACAGATCGTGCGACATGGGGCTGTGCATTATCTTGCTGAAACATGAGGTGATGGCGGCAGATGAATGGCACGACTATAGGCCTCAGGATCTTGTCATCCGTGAAGATCACACTTTCCTGAGATGGTTTGTGACAGTTTGTGCAGAAATGATTTGGTTGTGCAAACCCAGTTTCATCAGCGGTCACGGTGGCTGGACGATCCCAAAAAAGCCAGATGTGGAGATCCTGGACTGGCGTGGTTGCACGTGGTCTGTAGTTGTGAGACCAGTTGGAATATACTGCCAAATTCTCTAAAACGACATTGGAGGTGGCTTATGGTAAATAAATTAACATTAAATTACCTGGCAACAGCTCTGGAGGGCATTCCTGCAGTCAGCATGCCAACTGCATGCTCCCTCAAAACTTGAGACATCAGTGGCGTTGTGTGACAAAACTGCACGTGTTAGTGGCCTTTTATTGTCCCCAGCATAAGGTGCACCTGTGTAATGATGCTGTTTAATCAGATTCTTGATATGCCACACCTGTAAGGTGGATGGATTATCTTGACAAAGGATAAATGCTCACCAACGCGGATATAAAAAAATGTGCACTCAATTTGAGAAATAAGCATTTTATGCTAATGGGAAATTACGGGGATCTTTTATTTTAGCTCATGAAACATGGGACCAACATGTTAAGTTTATATTTTTGTTTAGTATAGCTTGTTGAATCAATTTGATCACGAGACATACCTTCCCCTCTTCGACATAGCTCCATTGTCAGCATATAGGGAAGCCCCAATGCTGCAACCACATTCGTAAACACATTGTTAATCATAATGTTGAACAGAATAGGACTGACAGAAATGCCTTGAGGAATACAATTATCAACTCCATAATCAGATAAATTGGATCCTATTTTAACTTGAAAAGAACGGATAAATAAGAAGACCAGAACCCATTTATATAACCCCCCCACCAATACCCTGTCTTTCCATGTTAATCAGTAGGCCTTTTCTCCACATAGTGTTGTATGCCTTTTCAATGTCAAAAAGACAGTAGCCATTACTTCTTTGATGACCAGAGTTTGTTCCCACTTCATTGATCACCTTTACTAATGCCTCCAAGGTAGATCTACCTTTATGGAATCCACTTTGACATTTGTGTTCAAAGAAATAAGACAGTCCGTTAAAATCTTTTTCATCAGTTTACATAGGTTAAAGGTCAGTGCTATTGGTCTCTAATAAGGTAAACGGCGCGTTTCCATCCAGGAGGTATAACCCCTTCACTCCAGATCTTATTAAATAATCCCAGGAGAATCTTTATGACCTCATCAGGAAGATGCTTAAATACTGCATAACACAATTTATTATGACCGGGGCGGTCCATCCACAGCCTATTAGGGCTAATCGCATCCCATGCAATGTAATCAGCATCCAAAGAGTCAACAACATCCCTCTTCTTATAGACATTAATATGAGCGTTAAAATCTCACGACTGTGTTCAAAGTAACTCCACTATGTAGTCGTGGCCAAAAATGTTGAGAATGACACAAATATGAATTTCCACAAAGTGTGCTGCTTCAGTGTGTTTAGATATTTTTGACAGATGTTACTATGGAATACTGAAGTATAATTACAAACATTTCATAAGCATCAAAGGCTTTTATTGACAATTACATGAAGTTGATGCAAAGAGTCAATATTTGCAGTGTTGACCCTTCTTTTTCAAGACCTCTGCAATCCGCCCTGGCATGCTGTCAATTAACTTCTGGGCCACCTCCTGATGGCAGCCCATTCTTGCATCATCAATGTTTTGAGTTTGTCAGCATTTGTGGGTTTTTGTTTGTCCACCTGCCTCTTGAGGATTGACCACAAGTTCTCAATGGGATTAAGGTCTGGGGAGTTTCCTGGCCATGGACCCAAAATATCAATGTTTTGTTCCCCAAGCCACTTAGTTAGGTGCTCCATCATGCTGGAACAGGCATTGTTCGTCACCAAAATGTTCCTGGATAGTTGGGAGAAGTTGCTCCGGGAGGATGAGTTGGTACCATTCTTTATTCATGGCTGTGTTCTTAGGCAAAATTGTAAGTGAGCCCACTTCCTTGGCTGAGAAGCAACCCCACACATGAATGGTCTCAGGATACTTTACTGTTGGCATGACACAGGACTGATGGTAGCGCTCACCTTGTCTTGACACCAGGCCATCCTCCAAAAGTCTTTGCCTCACTGTGCGTGCAGATGCACTCACACCTGCCTGCTGCCATTCCTGAGCAAGCTCTGTACCGGTGGTGCCCTGATCCCGCAGCTGAATCAACTTTAGGAGACGGTCCTGGCGCTTGCTGGACTTTCTTGGGTGCCCTGAAGCCTTCTTCACAACAATTGAACCGCTCTCCTTGAAGTTCTTGATGATCCGATAAATGGTTGATTTAGGTGCAATCTTACTGGCAGTAATATCCTTGCCTGTGAAGCCCTTTTTATGCAAAGCAATGATGATGGCACGTGTTTCCTTGCAGGTAACCATGGTTGACAGAGGACAAACAATAATTTCAAGCACCACCCTCCCTTTGAAGCTTTCAGTCTGTTATTCAAACTCAATCAGCATGACAGAGTGATCTCCAGCCTTGTCCTCGTCAACACTCACATCCGTGTCAACGAAAGAATCACTGACATGATGTCAGCTGGTCCTTTTGTGGCAGGGCTGAAATACAGTGGAAATCTTTTTGGGGGATTCAGTTCATTTGCATGGCAAAGATGGACTTTGCAATTAATTGCAATTCATCTGATCACTCTTCATAACATTCTGGAGTATATGCAAATTGCCATCATACAACCTGAGGCAGCAGACCTTGTGAAAATTAATATTTGTGTCATTCTCAAAACTTTTGGCCACGACTGTCCATTAGCAAATGTCTTCCCCAACAGGTTAGCCTTTTCTTAATCTGATACAGAGATTATCACCATCAACCAAAACTGGAATTCGAGTACTTTTGCTTCTTCCAGTCATCTTCTTCAACATGGACCAAACATCTTCAAGCTCCGTACCCCTGCCTATTGTAGAACTCACCCGTCTCCATGCATTTCTCTTGGAAGACTTAACGACCCTATACACCAAAGCTCTCTTCTTTGGAAATTAACCATATTTTCAGGAGTCAAAATCTTACGTAATACTCTGTAGGCCCTATTTCGTTCCTCAAATAGCCGCAGAGCAATCTTCAGTCCACAAAGGAACCACCCTTCTTTCCTTACCCACTTCACTCACTGGTATATGTAAGTTCGCTGCATTCAAAATAAGAGATTGCCTCTAGGCAGCATCAACAGGTCTCTCTAGAGACAACTCTGCAACAGAGTTTAAACAATGTTCTCCAAATGTTTCCCAGTCAGCTTTAGGAAAGCCCCATATTCTGAATGGTGCCTTATCTGGAATAGTGACATCACAATTGATGGTACATCAAACTGGGAAATGGCCACTCCCAACAGTAGAATCATCCATTACACTCACACATTGCTGCAATAGAGTTAGAATCCAGTGTGAGGTCCAGGCAGGATGTAACCCCTCTGACAACATCTATTCTTGTACCACATCCATCGTTAAGACAAACTAATGCTCTTACTATCCTCATATCTTCGACAATCACACAATTAACATCTGTATGTGTGCTTCCACAAACTAATGTGTATTAAAGTCACCACATCATATCTCTCTAGAACCCAAGCATCCTGATAATTCATCAAGCATCGCTACTGATAGTTGTCAACAAGGACTGTAGAAATTGAAAAGCTTAATACCTGTACTGTAGACTTCCACCATCACGCATTCATATTCAGGTGGAACAGATACTGTATATTACAATATGCAAGGCTAGTTGTTCTATCAAGATCTGATTGAACAATAACCAGGAATAATAAAATAAAGATGTGGTCTAAGCCACGTCTCTTGAAGACATATCACATCAGGTTTAATATCTAAATCAATTAGCAATAAAGCTTCTAGCATTCCATTGAAGGAAGATGATAAAACACATAATACAACAATTTATTCTGTTCCTGATCATCTGATGTATCAAGGGTACTGAAACTTCAGTAATGTTCAGTATTTCTTGGAATGCCTTCACTACTTTCATTATTTGTGCAGTCCTGCTCTTTTTCATATAGCCGATGTTGATTGCTTTACACAAGAAAGCTATGAAGTCTATACGATTTACAACCATGTATTTATGCTCGCGTGTCACATTGACACTAGTCCGAGGTGCCATGGACGCCCTCGGTGCTATGGGCATCCTAGAAGCAGCCACCACTGACTGCTAATGTACTGGAACCAGAGCATTTAGATCAAAAGGCTTGTTCATTTTCCAAACAGCCTCCACAAGGGATACATTATTCGTTACTTGGTACCTCTGCGCTTCCATGGCTTGTATTGTACTTCACATCACCAGTATGCTGCACTACGCGCTCACAGTTGCATCATTTAATTTTGTATCAGATCTACATTTCCGTACACTTCATCCCCACCACACCTTGCACATCTAATATAACCTTTGTACACATTAGCAATATGCTCTGTCCTTTGGCATAAAAGCACTGAAGTGGAGGTGGTACATATTCTCTGACACGGTAACATAGCATTCCTAGCACCGGCTCCGACGCTCGTCGTGGCAAGGCTTGCAAACTATTACGGACTACAAAGGGAAGCACAGCCACGAGCAGCCCAGTGACACGAACCTACCAGACATAAATAACATATATGCTTGCATTGAGGCAAGCAAAACTGAAGCATGCATGAGAGCATCAGCTGTTCCGGACGACTGTGTGATCACGCTCTCTGTAGCCGATGTGAGTAAGACCTTTAAACAGGTCAACATTAACAAGGCCGCAGGGCCAAACGGATTTAATTTAAAAAATATACATTGAACCTTTATTTAACCAGAAAGGGCTCAGTGCATCACTTGGGCCAAGCTTCCTGCCCTCCAGAACCTCTATACCAGGCAGTGTCAGAGGAAGGCCCAAAAAACTGCGAAAGCCTCCAGCCATCCTTGTCATAGACTGTTATCTCTGCTACCGCACGGCAAGCGGTAGCAGCTCCTACCCCCAAGCCATAAGACTCCTGAACAGCTAATCAAATGGCTACCCAGCCCCCATTTTTACACTACTCTCAGTTTATTATCCATGCATAGTCACTTTACCTCTACCTACATGTACATATTACTTTGACTAACCGGTGCCACCGCACATTGACTCTGTACCGGTACCCCCTGTAAAATAGCCTCGCTACTGTTATTTTATTGCTACTTAATTGTTATTTTTACTTCAGTTTATTTGAGTAAATACTTTAACACTTTTTTCTTAAAACTGCATTAAGGGCTTGTAAGTAAGCATTTCACTGTAAGGTCTCTATACCTGTTGTATTCGGTGCATGTGACAAATAACATTTTATTTGACTTTTTAAACTGGATTTGTACTCTGATTGGCAATAAAAAAGTTTTCAAAGTTTAACAGTACCGTTGTAGGATACACTCGACTGCCACTTTTCGCTCAACATCCTTTTTGCTTCAGTTAATTTCCCACCTTTCAAGGAAGTCATAACTTATTCTATGGTTACTGTTAGTGGTATCCCAGCAGTTACCCCCATTTGGCCTTAGCACCGGGATATAGCATTCCACCGATCCTCATTAAGGGTCAGAATTTTCTCCTGTATCATTTTTACCATTTGCATAAATCAATAATTTGCCAAATACCACAACTTTGGCGTCCTTAAACACCCCTATCATTCTCTGAATGTTTTAGTTTGATGGTTCAGGGAAAAACATTTTGTAGCGCTCTTCTACAGTATAGTGTCCTGTTCTAGAGCCTAATTTCAACACCACTCAATTCCCCAGCAGTATTCAGACCTCCATCACGATCCCTTCTGTTTCTCTTTTCCTACTTACAACAGCTGTAAAAGGTTGATCCCATCATTATCACAATCAAAATCAATTTCACTACTGCTAACTACATGAAGCACCTGCAATGCTGACTACAGTCACAGCACAGTCATGCTAGACCTCAAAAATAAAGAAAACGTCTTCTGTTTGTACCGTCTTATTACACAAAATCAAACGCAAGTAGACCTTGTTCAAGGAAGTCATAACTTCTTCTATGGTTACTGTTAGTGGTATCCCAGCAGTTACCCCCCAGCAGGTTCTCCCATCTCAGCCAAGGAATTATGTAGCTCTGTCAGAGTGTTCATTCAATTATTGGTCACCTCCCTCACCAAGGTCTTTCTTGCCCAGTTTGGTCAGACAGCCAGCTCTTAGCAGAGTCTGGGGGGTTCCACATTATTTCAATTTCCAAATTATGGAGACCACTGTGCTCTTGGAAACTTTCAACACTCAAAATTGTTTTAACCCCTTCCCCAGATATATACCTCACCACAATTCTCTCTCTGAGATCAACAGACAGTTCCTTGGACTTCATGGTATAGTTTCTGCTCTGACATGCACTGTCAACTGTGGGACCTTATATGGACAGGTGTGTTTCTTTCTAAATCATGTCCAAACAATTGAATTGGCCACAGGTGGACTTCAAGTCGTAGTGACATCTCAAGGATGGTCGAAGGAAATTGGATGCACATGAGCTCAATTTAGAGAGTAATAGCAAAAATTATACAAAAATATAGAGTTTTTAATTTGTCATTATGGGGTATTGTGTGTAGATAAGTGAGAAAAAAATCTATTTAATCAATTTTGAATTCAGGCTGTAACACAACAAAATGTGGAATAAGTCAAGGGGTATGAATGCTTTCTAAAGGCACTGTAATATGCTGATTCTCTCACCAGTGGAAGAGCCATAGGAGTTTCCTCCTCCAACGGAAAAGACAGAACTGATTCTCAGCTCCTCCTGTAACATACAACACAGAGCAGAGTCTGTATAATAATAATAAAAACACAGTATCACAGAACCATCAAATCAAGTGTGTGAAAGCTGGGGGAAGATTGATTGAAGACAGGGCATGGGAGCATTGGCTGACCTCAGGAGTTGTGTTGTCCAGTTCCTCCTTGATATTCCGTGTTGAGGGTAAAAGGGCACAGTCATATCCTTCATCTATGGGCTCATCCTTGATGTTCATGAGGGGAGAGATGGGGGGCTCTTCTCTGTCCCCCATCGCTGGGTTCTGGAACACATTCTCTGACCTCTGGAGGTCAGGTAAAAAGGGACGAAATGGATAAATGAAGGAGACAAAAAAAATGTAATGTTCATAAAAGCACTTACACTACCTGTATACTTAAGTCATACAGTAACAGACCTCTTGACGGCTGGATCCCCCAGCCGTAGACCGATTCAGACTTCCTTCATCTGACAGAAATTGAGAAAAGGCAATTTAATGGAATCATCATCACAGCTCTAATAGTGTGCATAGCATGTGCATGAAGCGGAAAAACGATCAAATTAATGTTTTTTATTAAAATGAGTTATAACTAGCAGGACAAGGTTGCTTGCAGTCTTACCCAAGCTGTTCTCTGGTAAAGAGGACAGAGAGTGGTTAGTTGAAAGATGACTTTCTCCTTGTATGGTTAGTCTGTACTCAGCAGTTTGACTAGCCTCCTCAGAAGCTGTCAAAAGAATGACTGTTGTTAATCATTGCACAAGAAGTAGGCCTAAGTAGTAAGAAATGTAAAAGTTATGTTGAGAAGTAAGAAATGCTTGAGGAGGTACATCACAGGACAACTCAGGTTAGACATCATATTTTCATTCTCACTTGTTCTAACTTTGGAAAGTGAAACTGCATCAAGAAATCTGTCAGTCGCATTTTGATCATCATCCTGAGTCTCTGCATGTTGTGTGTCAGGTCGTCCGGCTGACTCTCTGTCAGACTCCACATCACCCAATGCCATCTTGGGCAGGGCTATGTTCCACTCCTCCTCCTCCTCCTCCTCATCTACCCCAAACACAGGAACCCCATCCAGCTCGTCTTCTTGCTCGACCACCCCCAGACCAGCCAGGGAGAAGGTGGCACTGGTAGGGTGAGAGATGTGAGGGAATACATGCCCCTCATCATCACTGCTAAAATCATGGTTGACGTCAGGCCGTCCGACTGGTTCTGGTGCATCAAAGACTGGTCCGGTTGTGATGCTGCTCCAGAGAGATCTGGTTGAGAGGGGAGTGTGCTGCCTCTGGGACTCACCAGCCATGGGGGCTGAGAGCTTCACCGCCTCATCAAAAGCCTTGGACAGCCGGAGTTCATGCTGTGGGGAGGGAGACAACCAGTTTAAGTTACGACTTTGTTCCTATAGTATTAATAGTGCAGCATATTGAGGGGGAATGTTCTGACTGGGGTTTGAACCAGAAACCATATTGCATACAGAACAAGCACACTACTGCCTGTGCCATGAGGGACCATACCTCTGAACAGTTACTGTAGTAGGTACACAGCCGTAGTGGCCCTTGCTTGCAACAGCGACCCTGATCTGCGGTTATGGACTGTCTGTCATAAAGTTTCGGACCTCTTGACATAGACCGTTGTACACTTACACAGTAATACAATCTCATAACGTACTTTTGACAGAACTGTGGGCCCATCTTTGATACGAGGGTTGATTGTTCTACGAGCACTGCTACGTTAGCTAGCTAAACAGTTAGCTAGCTAACGTTAGCTCGACTGTAACGTTTAGCTAGCTACTAATGCAGTTGAAGAGGGACATATATGATGCTGGCTGTAACACGGCTGAACAGAAACATATGGCTAACTAGTTAATAAGATAATGTCTTAATTATTTGTTTACATATTTTCACCTGAGATTTTTGTTTAGCCTCCTCTGACTCCGCCATGTTTTTGTTGCGCGCTGTTCTTCTCGGGGGAGTTTCCTTTGGCTTTGCCGCTAACGCTAGCTAGCTAGGATGCACTGTTTCACAATGTTATTGTTAGAGACAGTGCAAAAGCGACTTCACACTGTGCACGAGGTAGATTATTATTTGCAGGATGTGTCTGAAATCATTTTCATGGAGGGGGCATTCTAATATGTGTTATTAACTGCTAGCTAGCTTTTCAATGGGAAGTTGCATGCACATCGAACTCTCCCTTTCTGCTGGTATGGCTGTACCGTAAAGCGCCATAGCTTTGCGCATACTCTGTTTATGGTCTGGTAATTTGATTCAATAACGTAATTCATGAAAATGTAACCAATCAGTAGATAAACATGGTACATATTATCTGAATTCGTACTCCATTCTATGGCTAGATAGCCAATCTGGACACCTTATTTAGTTTTCCAAGCTAAAATCCCGCATATTTGGATTAGTCCAGTACCCTACTAGGTAGTTTAGCATTGACGTTGCAGATCGAAATTAAGTCTAGATTGATGGGTAATATTACAGATAAAACAAGAAGAGAGATTTTCACACCGGATATACAAACCTGAAGCATCCGGTTGGAATGTCCACTCCCCAAATATGGTGAAGAGAGGAAGCCAAGTGGCTGGCAGTAATATAGCGAGATGGAACTGGGCCGACATTCTGCTAGTTTTCTAATCGAAGAAAACCCCGATCTCAATACAATTTTCTGTTCACACAACTAAAATGTGTTACGAATAGAGTGCATTAAGCTTTGTAGACGTGACGTTGTTCACAAAGAGTACAAGGGTGAATTTAGTTATTACACACGCGCACTTCACAGAGAAGGCGTTCCCTAACGAAAATATGCAAATAATGCTAGAACTCACCAATAGGATCTAGATAGTTCGTGCCCACCTCCTTGCTTGTTCTGCTTCATTTTATACCATTGAAAACGACACAGATGAACGATCTTGGGTTAGTTATTGTTCTAGCTAAATCGTTTATTCCCAGCTGCAACGCTCAACGTTTCTCATAGGTCAAATAGTCAACTAAACGTCAACAGGAAGCAGGAAAGGAGACTCGACATTGTTGTTGATTTGTTCTAGCTATCGTCAGCGAACCATAGATCAATCGCTTGTACAGAGAGGGGGTATAGATAATTTAGCAAGCAAAAGTCATTCACAAGTTACAACATGGCCATGACGGCGGTGCGGTCAGGGGGAGCGGGAGGACCAGCCTCTTTGTCTCGGTTCCGCGGTGCACTGGTTGCTGCGGTGCTGGGAGACTGCGTTGGTGGAGAATTTGAAGGTGCAGAGGAGGTGCCCATGGACCGTGTATTGCAGCATTTGAACGGATTGGAGGATGAGAGTCGCGGCGATGGTGAGACAAGATCGATCACTATTAATATTGAAAAACAAGTATTTGTACTTTCTGACTCATTTGTCTTCAGTACAAATACTCACATGTATCACCATGCATCTACCTCAGCCCCCCTCCTCGCTTAATCCTAATCCCTATAAAATATGTGGATTGCTCAATGCAACATTAACCTATATTTAATGGGAAATGGCTACACATTTATAGCAGTCTTCTGTGAATGTGCCTCTAAGCCTAATATCAGACACCCACCACCACACTATCATATCGTCATCATCATCATCTGTGTGTGTCCAGGTATTCTGCAGTACAGTGATGACACTGCCATGACGCGCTGTGTTGTCCAGTCTCTGCTGACCAGGGCAGGGTTCGATGAGCAAGACATGGCACGCAGGTAAAGTAGACAGTTAGGGGTCTGTCTGTGTATTACAGTTTCAGTAGTATTAAGTATCTATAAAATGTAAATATTATGTTGGGGTGCTTTTTCTCTGCAGGTTTGCAAAGGAATACAGCCATTCTCCAGGGCGGGGGTACGGGGCAGGTGTGATCCAGGTGTTGAGGAAGCTTGCATCTCCACACCTTAATGATGTCTTTCAGCCGGCTCGGGCTCAGTTCAGTGGCCACGGCTCCTTTGGGAATGGTGGTGCGATGAGGGCTGCACCTTTTGCGCTGGCTTTCAGTAACCAAGTTGACATTAGGAGGGTTAGTGATAGAATGTGTGGTGGGGGCGAGTGGCTACAATGGCTACCATTACTGGCCGTCCTAGAAAACCAGCTAGAAACTCAACAGATTTGCTGTTTGAGGAGGATATAAGGCTACTGTCACCCTAACAACCATTCCAATTTGTCTGTCTTCATTTAGCTGGGCACTGCCATACTTAAATCCTCTCTCTCTTTCTCTGCTCTCTCTGTATCTCCTATTTCTCTCCCTCTCTGCTCCCAGTACTCCAGGCTTGGTGCGATGCTGACCCACTCCTGTTCTCTGGGTTACAATGGAGCAGTGCTCCAGGCCCTCGCGGTCCACCTTTCTTTACAGGGGGGTTTGGAACTGCCACATAGGCCTACGTTTATCAACAAACTCATCTCAGAGATGGAGGCAGTGGAAGCAGAAGATGCTGCTCGCAGTGACTCGAGAGTGTAAGTATTTAAACAGATAGTAAAATTGAGTTTATGTTAATTTACCAAGTGCAAAGGATACAACCAGTGAAAACAGTACAGTGAAATTCTTACCTTGAGAGCTCGTTCCCAACAATGCATTGATCGTAGTAGTAATAATAATATACAGTGAGCTCTAAAAGTATTGGGACAGTGACAATTTTTTGTTGTTGTTTTGGCTCTGTACTCCAGCATTTTGGATTTAAAATTATATTATGACTGAGGTTAAAGTGCAGACTGTCAGCTTCAGGGTATTTTCATCCTTATCGGGTAGAACGTTTTAGAAATTACAGCTCTTTTTGTACGAAGTCCCCCCCCCCCCCTTTTTTTAGGGGTCCAACAGTATTGGGACAAATTCACTTACACTAACGTTCAAAAGTTTGAGGTCACTTAGAAATGGCCTTGTTTTTTGAAGGAAGCACATTTTTTTGTCCATTTAAAATAACATCAAATTGATCAGAAATACAGGACATTGTTAATGTTGTAAATGACTATTGTAGCTGGAAACGGCTGATTTTTAATTAGGATCACCACATTATTTTAAGAATGTGAAATGTCAAAATAATAGTAGAGTGATTTATTTCAGCTTTTATTTCTTTCGTCACATTCCCAGTGGGTCAGAAGTTTACACACACTCAATTAGTATTTAGTAGCATTGCCTTTAAATTGTTTATCTTAGGTCAAATAAGGCATTGTGTCATTTATGAGTCTCTTATTGTAAATAAGAATACAATATGTTTCAAAACACTTGTACGTTAATAAGGATGCTACCATGATTACGGATAGTCCTGAATTAATTGTGAATAATGATGAGTGATAAAGTTGTAGACGCACAAATATCATACCCCCAAGACGTGTTAACCTCTCACCATTACAATAACGGGAGGTTAGCATTTTTGGGGGGGGTATGATATTTATGCCTCATGCAATGTGTGGTTGAGGTAGGTTTATACATAAAACATGACTGGTAGTAGGATATAAATGTAAACAGGGCTGAAAAGTGACTGGTAGCGGGAATATACACTAGCGGTCGGAAGTTTTAGAACACCTACTCATTTAAGGGTTATTCTTTATTTGTACTATTTTCTACATTGTAGAATAATAGTGAAGACATCAAAACTATTAAATAACACATGGAATCATGTAGGAACCTTTTTTTTTTTTTTTTTTTTACAAATCAAAATCTATTCAAATAGCCACCCTTTGCCTTGATGACAGCTTTGCACACTCTTGGCATTCTCTCAACCATAATATGGACTCTGTCTTTTACCAAATAGGGCTATCTTATGTATACCAACCCTACCTTGTCACAACACAACTGATTGGCTCAAACGCATTAAGAAGGAAAGAAATTCCACAAATTTAACTTTTAAGAAGGCACGTGTTAATTGACTACCTCATGAAGCTGGTTGAGAGAATTCCAAGAGTGTGCAAAGCTTTCATCAAGGCAAAGGGAGGCTACTTTGAAGAATCTGAAATATAAAATATATTTTGGTTTGTTTAACCCTTTTTTTGGTTACACATGATTCCATATTTGTTATTTCATAGTTTTGATGTCTTCACTATTATTCTACAATGTAGAAAATAGTACAAATAAAGAATAACCCTTAAATGAGTATGTGTGTCCAAACTTTTGACAGGTACTGTACTTGTAAACTAGAGTAATAGAGTTATTAGAGAATGATGTCGTGATGTGTGTTTTGTCCTATATTTTTAATCCCAGCCCCCATCCCCGCAGGAGGCCTTTGGTAGGCCGTCATTGTAAATAAGAATTTGTTCTTAACTGATTTGCCTAGTTAAATTAAGGTAAAAAATAAATCCAAATAAATGGTCTGTTTCCACGCCAGGCGTGGAAAAATAATAATTTTGGTATCTCAGAATGTTGGCAAATCTCACATAGAAACTTAATTGGGAGAAAATATGTTTGACATGCTTTTTACATTTGTATCACAGACTATTTTTGAGAATGTCATGATGAAAGTGGCAATTTTAGGCACTTGGTAGACCTATACGTGCCTCCTGTAAGACCCTATGATCTGTGAACTGTACATGCTACATCTTGGTATCATTTATACTGCTTTTTGTGTGCTCTAAAATATGGAGTGTCTAAATTATTTATATATATTATACATCTTTTTTTTTTACATTCATTTATTCAACAATTAAAAATATTATTAATACCCCATTTTTTGATTTGGCTTATTTTTAGACATTGTTTGAAACAATAAACAAACACGTCAAATTTCCTGAGTGGACTCTGGGCTATCCTGTCGTGGAATCGCCCAATGATGAATTCAAACATAAGGGTACGCTTTTTCTAGGGTGCTTGAAGAAATAACCGTTGCACGGAGGAGAGTTTTTGGTTCTCAACTTTTCTTTCGTCTTGTTCTGTTTTGTATCTCCAGCTTCAGCGAGTCAGAGTTCCCATTCTGTGATCGACTGCACAGAGTCAAGGACCTGATGGAAAGGAACAACAGTGTCAGCATTGAAGAGGTCATATCTGAGTTAGGTCAGTATTGACTTATGGGGTAAATACAATCTACATTCAATGGTGGCATTATCCCTCTAGGATTTTGTTATTCTCTACTGGTCATGGAATATAATTTAGTAATTTTTCACTTATCACTAGCTAGTATGATAAACTAGCAATTTTAGTTCACTCTAAATATGTACTTCTTTCTGTGTTTGTACTCAGGCAATGGCATTGCAGCCCTGCATTCTGTCCCTACTGCCATCTTCTGTGTGCTGCACTGCCTGGAACCCCGGGAGGGTCTGCCTGAGCGCTATGGTGGCCTGGAGAGGACAATGGCGTACAGTCTGGCCTTGGGGGGAGACACAGACACCATTGCCTGCATGGCGGGGGCCATTGCAGGGGCACACTATGGAATCGATGCTATCCCCCAAATCTGGCAGCGGTGTTGTGAAGGGGCAGAGGATGCTGATATAAATGCTGAGCGCCTACACACTCTGTACCACCAGGCACCAGCTGAGGGAGACTCTGGGACCGACAGTCAGCCACACACAGCAGCACATGACCCCCCCAACCAATAAATGACTTTGACAGAGATAAACATACATTGATAGCTATTTCATACATCATCTTATTCTGTGGTCCTCCTTCTGTCATCTGTTGAACAAATTAGTCTGTCATGAAAACCCCCATTATGGATTTAACATGAGTTACTGTATGTCATCTTTTTGATGGAGAAAAGTATTTAATAAACAGTTTTTAATGTCAGAAGCTTTATGATGTATTTGTGTGTGTGTTACTGAGAATGTACTGGGAGGTGCAAGACACTGAAATCCCTTGTAATTCAATACTCTGAGGTAGGTGGCGATATTTTCACTGGTGCCGACAGTCTGTCACAGACCCAGAAGAAGAAATATGCGGAAGTTGACTTTGGAAGAAATGTGTGTTTCAGAAAGCACAAGAGTACTTCAATAAACTAACTTAACTTGAATAGTATAAACAATAACAATGGAAGGTAAGGCAATAACTCCAGTCTTGTGTTAGCGAATGAGGTGGATGGTGTTAACAAATTCAATGCTAGCTTCGAACGATGCCCTGGACCGGAGGTAGCAAGCTACTAGGTCTGGGTGATATGGAGAAAATATATCACGGTATTAAAAAATATTACGGTATGACGCTATTTTATGTTTTTGAATAATAAATGTAAAATAAAATTGTATTTGTCACATACACATGGTTAGCAGATGTTAATGCGAGTGAAGCGAAATGCTTGTGCTTCTGGTTCCCGACAGTGCAGTAAAATCTAACAGTTCCCCAACAACTACCTAATACACACATCTAAAGGGTGAATGAGAATATGTACATATAAATATATGGACGAGCGATGGCCGAGCGGCATAGGCAAGGTGCAATATATGCTATAAAATACAGTATATACATATGAGTAATGTTAGATATGTAAACATTATTAAAGTGGCATTGTTTAAAGGGATTCATGATCCATTTGTTAAAGTGGCCAGTGATTGGGTCTCCATGTAGGCAGCAGCATCTCTGAGTTAGTGATTGCTGTTAAGCAGTCTGATGGCCTTGAAATAGACTGAAGAACAGCTTCTCTCGGTCCCAGCTTTGATGCACCTGTACTGACCTCGCCTTCCTGTGAACAGGCAGCGGCTCAGGTGGTTGTTGTCCTTGATTATCTTTTTGGCCTTCCTGTGACATCAGGGTGCTGTTGGTGTCTTGGAGGGAAGGTAGTTTGCCCCCGGTGATGCATTGTGCAGACCACACCACCCTCTGGAGAGCCTTGCGGTTGAGGGCAGAGCAGTTGCCGTACTAGGCTGTGATACAGCCCGACAGGATGCTTTCGATTGTGGATCTATAAAAGTTAGTCAGGATTTTGGGTGACAAGCCAAATTTCATCAGCCTCCTGAGGTTGAAGAGGCGCTGTTGCACCTTCTTCACCACACTGTCTGTGTTGGTGGACCATTTCAGTTTGTCATTGATGTGTACGCTGAAGGACCTTAAAACTTTCCACTTTCTCCACTGCTGTTACTTCGATGTGTATATGGGGGTGCTCCCTCTGCTGTTTCCTGAAGTCCACAGTCATCTCCTTTGTTTTGTTTACATTGAGTGAGAAGTTGTTTTCCTGACACCACACACCCTCACCTCCTCCCTGTAGGCTGTCTCGTCGTTGTTGGTAATCAAGCCCACTACTGTTGTATCGTCTGCAAACTCTATGATTGAGTTGGAGGCGTGCATGGCCATGCAGTTGTGAGTGAACAGGGAGTACAGGAGGGGGCTGAGCATGCACCCTTGTGGGGCCCCAGTGTTGAGGGTCAGCGAGGTGGAGATGTTGTTTCCTACTTTCACCACCTGGGGGCGGCCCGTCAGGAAGTCTACACCAGCCAGCTCGTCTGCTTGCACATGCTCTGAGGACACGGCTAGGGATGACGTCTGGGCCAGCAGCCTAGCGAGGGTTAACACTTTTAAATGTTTTACTCATGTCGGCCACAGAGAAGTTCCTGTTTGTGGGCCGCGACGGTGGCACTGTATTATCCTCAAAGCGGGCAAAGAAGGTATTTAGTTTGTCTGGAAGCGTGACGTCAGTGTCTGTGACATGGCTGGTTTTCTTTTTGTAGTCCGGGATTTCCTGTAGACCCTGCCACATACGTCTCGTGTCTGAGCCGTTGAATTGCGACTCCACTTTGTCCCTGTACCGGCATTTCACTTGTTTGATTTTCTTGAGGAGGGAATAACTGCACTGTTTAAATTCAGCCGTATTCCCAGACCTCTTTCCATGATTAAATGCGGTGGTTCGCGCTTTCAGTTTTGTGCGAATGCCGCCATCCATCCACGGTTTCTGGTTAGGGTCGGTTTTAATAGTCTCAGTGGGTACAACATCTCCAATGCACTTCCTTATAAATTCACTCACCGGGTCAGTGTATAGGTCGATGTTATTCTCTGAGGCTGGCCTGGAACATATCCCAGTCCGCGTGATCAAAACAATCTTGAAGCATGGATTCTGATTGGTCAGACCAGCATTGAATGGTTCTAGTCAAGGGTACATCCTGTTTGAGTTTCTGCCTATAAGACGGTAGGAGCAAGATGGCATCGTAGTCGGATTTGCCGAAGGGAGGGCGGGGGAGGGCTTTGTATGCATCGCAGAAGTTTGAGTAGCAGTGGTCAAGTGTTTTACCCCCACCCGTAGTGCAATCAATATGCTGATAGAATTTAGGTAGCCTTGTTCTCAAATTTGCTTTGTTCAAATCCCCAGCTACAATAAATGCATCCTCAGGATATATGGTTTCCACTTTATATCGAGTCAGTGAAGTTTCTTTAGGGCTGTCTTAGTGTCTGCTTGAGGTGTTATGTATCCAGATGTGACGATAACTGACGAGAATTATCTTGGAAGGTAATATGGCCGGCATTTGATAGTGAGGAATTCTAGGTTGGGTGAGCGGAAGGACTTGAGTTCCTGTATGTTGTTATGATTACACCGTGAGTCGTTAATCATGACGGCGCGATGCATGGGGAAGCCCAGTGGCTGAACCGATTCCGACAATGTATCCCGAGAGAGCCATGTTTCTGTGAAACAGAGAATGTAGCAATCTCTGATGTCTCTCTGGAAGGCACCCTTGCTCTAATTTCGTCTTTGACCTTGTTGTCAAGAGACTGGACATTGGCGAGTAGTATACTTGGAAGCGGTGGGCGATGTGCACGTCTATGGAGCCTGACCAGGCCGCTCCGTCTGCCCCTTCTGCGCCGCCGTTGTCTTGGGTCGGCTCTGGGATTAGATCCATTGTCCTGGGTGGTGGTCCAAACAGAGGATCCGCTTCGGGAAAGTCATATTCCTGGTCGTAATGTTGGTAAGTTGACATCCGTCTCATATCCAATAGTTCTTCCTGGTTGTATGTAATAAGACTTAAGTTTTTCTGGGCTAACAATGTAAGAAATAATACATAAAAAAAAAAGAAATACTACATAGTACTTGAAGGACTTGCAAGGACTTGAAGCGAGACGACCATCTCTGCCGGTGCCATCTTGTTAAATTTGCTTAGTAGTACGTAACCCTAGGGTGGCAACACCTATATTCTAAGGGATTTCAATGGGTCGTTCTCCATTCTGATACTTTTATACTGTTCAATTTAACTTAAATTAAAAATACTTTAAAGCATTTATCAATTTTTGCATTTCCTGCACTCATTTGAGATAATTTCCATACTGCCACATAGGGCTGCACGATATGGGCAAATCATCGAGGCCTTATTTTTAACCAAATGTTACAATTGCGATTTGGCTAGTGCTTGAGATTAAAACACTTGTGTGAACTGTTGGAATCATGGAAATATATTGATTATAGAATTAGAATAGTTAGAATATAATAGATGACACTTTGTATACAGTATTGTTTGACATGACAAGGACTTATAATGCCAGGCAGGAGTTATTGTGACAGGGTAAGAACCAAAGAGTTGTGTTTCCTTGGGGACCCTATAATCAATCGTTGGCTACATTGAAGATTTTCTCTTAGCTACTTCATGCTTTGTATTCATCTTTGATTTAGAAGATGCTGTTGTACAAACATCATGCTGATTTAGGTCTACACCATCTCTGGTATTATCAGGCTGTAAAGCTAATTATGTGTCCTCTGATTCAGTACATTTATTAGCTAGTTAGCCAGCTAACTAGTGATTAGCATTAGCGGCTAACAAGATTTAGGCCCAACTTGCGAAGAAAAGACAAACAAGCTGTTTGCAGATGTAAGAAACACAAACTAATATAAATGATATAACGTGGATTTATATTAAGAAGCAAAGTGCAAACATCATCGTTGTCATCAACATAGTTGACCATGCAGACTGAATGCAAGTGTCTCGTGGTCGAGGAACAACAAATGCTCTCATTGGGTGGCTGGGAGAGAGCGAGTGGAGAGAGATGACTCAAGTAGCGAAGTAAACTATACAAATTGACGTTACACACAAGAAGCTGATTAAACAGCATGATCATTACACAGGTGCACCTTGTGCTGGGGACAATGAAAGGCCACTCTAAAATCAAATCAAACATTATTTGTCACATGCGCCGAATACAAAAGTGTAGACCTTTTCGTGAAATGCTTACTTACAAGCCCAACAGTGCAGTTCAAGAAGAATGAAATAAACTAAAGTAAAAAATAATACAAAGGAACACAGTAAAATAACAACAATTTTTATTTTATTGTATTTATTTTATTTCACCTTTATTTAACCAGGTAGGCTAGTTGAGAACAAGTTCTCATTTACAACTGCGACCTGGCCAAGATAAAGCAAAACAGTTTGACACATACAACGACACAGAGTTACACATGGAGTAAAACAATTAACAAGTCAATAACACAGTAGAAAAAAAGAAAAAAAAGAGTCTATATACATTGTGTGCAAAAGGCATGAGGAGGTAGGCGAATAATTACAATTTAGCAGATTAACACTGGAGTGATAAATGATCAGATGGTCATGTGCAGGTAGAGATACTGGTGTGCAAAAGAGCAGAAAAGTAAATAAATAAAAACAGTATGGGGATGAGGTAGGTAAATTGGGTGGGCAATTTACCGATGGACTATGTACAGCTGCAGCGATCGGTTCGCTGTTCAGATAGCAGATGTTTGAAGTTGGTGAGGGAGATAAAAGTCTTGAACTTCAGCGATTTTTGCAATTCGTTCCAGTCACAGGCAGCAGAGAACTGGAATGAAAGGCAGCCAAATGAGGTGTTGGCTTTAGGGATGATCCGTGAGATACACCTGCTGGAGCGCGTGCTACGGGTGGGTGTTGCCATCGTGACCAGTGAACTGAGATAAGGTGGAGCTTTACCTAGCATGGACTTGTAGATGACCTGGAGCCAGTGGGTCTGGCGACGAATATGTAGCGAGGGCCAGCCGACTAGAGCATACAGGTCGCAGTGGTGGGTGGTATAAGGTGCTTTAGTAACAAAACGGATGGCACTGTGATAAACTGCATCCAGTTTGCTGAGTAGAGTATTCGGAAGCTATTTTGTAGATGACATCGCCGAAGTCGAGGATCGGTAGGATAGTCAGTTTTACTAGGGTAAGTTTGGCGGCGTGAGTGAAGGAGGCTTTGTTGTGGAATAGAAAGCCGACTCTAGATTTGATTTTCGATTGGAGATGTTTGATATGAGTCTGGAAGGAGAGTTTACAGTCTAGCCAGACACCTAGGTACTTATAGATGTCCACATATTCTAGGTCGGAACCATCCAGGGTGGTGATGCTAGTCGGGCGTGCGGGTGCAGGCAGTGAACGGTTGAAAAGCATGCATTTGGTTTTACTAGCGTTTAAGAGCAGTTGGAGGCCACGGAAGGAGTGTTGTATGGCATTGAAGCTCGTTTGGAGGTTAGATAGCACAGTGTCCAAGGAAGGGCCAGAAGTATACAGAATGGTGTCGTCTGCGTAGAGGTGGATCAGGGAATCGCCCGCAGCAAGAGCAACATCATTGATATATACAGAGAAAAGAGTCGGCCCGAGAATTGAACCCTGTGGCACCCCCATAGAGACTGCCAGAGGACCGGACAACATGCCCCCCGATTTGACACACTGAACTCTGTCTGCAAAGTAGTTGGTGAACCAGGCAAGGCAGTCATTAGAAAAATGCAGATTAAAAATATGGTGATTGACAGAGTCAAAAGCATTGGCCAGGTCGATGAAGACGACTGCACAGTATTGTCTTTTATCGATGCCGGTTATGATATCGTTTAGTACCTTGAGCGTGGCTGAGGTGCACCCGTGACCGGCTCCGAAACCAGATTGCACAGCGGAGAAGGTACGGTGGGATTCGAGATGGTCAGTGATCTGTTGAGGCTATATACAGGGTGTACCGGTACTGAGTCAATGTACAGGTTAGTCGAGGTAATTTGTTAATGTAGGTAGGGGTAAAGTGAATATGCATAGATAATAAACAGCGAGTAGCAGCAGTGTACAAAACAAATGGAGGGGGGAGGTCAATGTAAATAGTCAGGTGGCCATGATTAATTGATTAATTGTTCAGCAGTCTTATGGCTTGGGGGTAGAAGCTGTTAAAGAGCCTTTTGGGCCTGGACTTGGCGCTCTGGTACCGCTTGCCGTGCGGTGGCAGAGACAACAGTCTATGACTTGGGTGACTGACTGGGACAATTTTTTTGTGTGCAGTTTTGTCACACATCACAGATATCTCAAGTTTTGAGGGATCGTGCAATTGGCATGCAGACTGCAGGAATGTCCACCAGAGCTGTTGCCAGAGAATTGAATATTAACCTTCACATCCGCCTCCTTTACCTGCGGGATCTTCTGAGACCAGCAACTCGGACAGCTGATGAAACTGAGGATTATTTCTGTCTGTAATAAAGCCCTTTTGTGGGGAAAAACTCATTCTGATTGGCTGGGCCTGGGTCCTCCAAGGCCCACCCATGGTTGTGCTCCTGATGTGAAATCTATAGATTAGGGCCTTAATACATTTATTTAAATTGACCGATTTCCTTATATCAACTGCAACTCTGTAAATCATTGAAATTGTTGCACGTTGCGTTTATATTTTTGTTAAATATGAAATATATGGCTCTGGCTACATCCTTAGAATCATAATGGTAGTTAGTAAGAAGCTTTCTTGTGTCAGCTGGTGAATTACTTGCTATGTTTTATTTCATCTTCTATCTATGCAATAAAAATTTATCTAATATACTTATCTACCCATTAGCTGGTTGTCAGTAAATTACCTCTTCCCATATCTTTGGCCACACCAAAGACACTAGCAGGCAGGCACACTCTCTTAGGCCACACACAGAAGTGTTTCTGTCTTTTCCCCAGTAGGCCTACAAGGATCAGAGACGACCACTCCTGGCAGAAAGTCCCAGTCTGCAGTGACTGGCAGTGCAAGGAAAGTGAAGGACAACGCAGCAGACTGGCACAATCTGATTCTGAAGTGGGACCGACTGAATGATGAAGGATCCACCATGGCAAATAAGATAGTCAATTTAGGATTCAATAAAAGGTAAGTCAATCTATGTTCTGCAATGTGTGGTTTCTACCAATGAGGCTGTTGTAAGATTTGTAGTAGGATAATAATACATGTCTAATAATCCATGGATTTATACAGAATTGGTAGGAAAGTCATGCCAATGTGAGAGAGCTCTTAAAGTGCACCCCTCCTTATCCCTTTATTAAAATCAGTTCACAGAAAGAGATGCAAGTCATGATGGCGGGTCAGGACACCTCTGCCAGCTCTAATTCAGAGAATGCTTTTGAAAACAGTAGAGAACTAGAAGAGGAGTGTGACAAGTTGCTAAGTGTCGTGGACAAAATGGTGAGTAGATCATTTGTGCCATTATTGAACAGAACCAAAGATTGTGGAAGAATCTGCCAAATCTTGATTGAGGATTGTTCCACCTTCTCTTTTTCTCTCTGGAAACACCAACAATTGTAGCCTGGTTCCAGATATGTTTGTACTGTCTTGCAAACTCAATGGTCATTGTCACAACACAAAAATATCAGGGACCAGGCTACAATTGTGCTGTCGGTGTCATTACTGACCTTTTTTTTTCCCCCATCAGACTCATATTGTATCAAAAATGGAGAAGTTAGTTTCCTCTGAGAAGGGGATCGTCGATCTAGAGACATTCCAGTATGGAACAGGAGGAAGACAAACTCCTTTGTTTCAGACCTGGCCTACGTCACAGTTCGGTGAGACTATTAATCAGTTTTAGATGCCCTGCGCTTTGAAAATACACATTGAACTGGTTTCTCAGGCTATACCAAGTTCTAGACTAGAAAACACTTTGAATGGAGATTCTCAATTGCCTTTTAGTTCTATGGTAGGCTTAATTTGTATCTGGGAAACTGGCCCTCTGTGTTTTTAGTATGGACCATTTGTTTTATGAAATATGTCTCTTTTCATTGCAGCAGACGTCTCCAACAAGCTCTATGAAGCATACAAGCAAGAACTGACTCTGAAACGGGCTATTCTTCAGGAGCTAGCTCACACAACTAACCCAGACCTTTCAATGGTGTACCTGTCCTGCTGGCTGTATCAGCCGTACACAGATGACAGGGCAAAGTTACTGTTAGAGGGTCTTCTTTTAGAGACAGGGCATAGGCCAATTTAACCAACTTCAGTTGGAACATTATATTTTGTTTATGGACTTATGGCTACTGTACTAACAAGTCCATAAATAAATGACAACTACTGTATGGCCATTACAAAGGAACTCATGCACAGCAATGCTGCTGGTTTCAACTCCATGAAATAATAGAATGATTTGGTTCTCGCATCCTTTATTAGGAAAATGAGTTCAACTGTACAGCATATGAAATGGTTGTATTGCAACAATGAGTCACAAATGAAACATGGAAATGAATAACCACAATTTCTTAACTTTTGATTTTATTTCCCCTCATTTGCATTCATTTTCAATGGTATTAGAAACCTATTTTTTGAAAATGTTACACCCAAATATATAAAAAGTAATAAAATAGTGCAACATTTTTTGTACTGCTTTGATATTTATCTACATATAAACATATCACAAACTAAGCACTTGTTAAAGGATGAAAACACCACAACGAAAAGAACGTTTACAAATTTACAAAGAATACCAGGAATACACTTAAAATCCACCAGATGGAAAAGAGAGATGTGTGCTTGGTGTTGAGGTGGCCGGGTGTGGAGGAACAAAAATCATCACTGCTGTGTTTTCCCCTCAGCCTCAATACCAAGCAGAGCGTGGACTGCTTCCAGAGGGACTCCTTCAGGGGCGCGGATGTGCATAGTGGTGCCATCAGGCCCGTTGACGATGACGATGCGCTCCGAGGCCAATTCGCCTACCTGGCCGTCTGCTAGGTGCATGGTCAGCCCCTCCGTCTGGATGTAGATCTCCTGGACCTCCTGGCAGCCCTGGGCCTCCTGAACCACCACCTGGCCTAGTCCACTGGAGGTGGAGGCAGCCTGGGTTAGGCCACTCTGCTGGACTGGGGTAGGGTTGGACTGCTGCGGCTGAGTACTCATGGGCTGCTGATCAACTGCGACTGGGTCTGTGGCCAAGGCCTTCTCTAGCTCCTTCATTTGATCAGCTATGTCACTGGTGCTCAGGACCTCAGTAGGTTCTGTACCAGACACACCCTGATCTGTCTCCATGGCCTCCTCTCCTACTGAGTCAACGGTCTCTGTCATGCTGTTGGATAAGTGATCCTGGATCAGTTCCATGGGTGTTATGTTCGTCTCAGGGTTAGATGAGACGACCTGTGGTGTGATGGTAGCAGTCTGAGTGACTTGAGGGCCCACGGGACTCTTGGTGACAACCTCAGTATGTGGCGAAATGTACTTCATGCTTGTTGTTGCGGTGTTCTCGACTTTGGCCTCACTAGATTCTGAGAGGATACAGGGAAAAGAAAGCAGAAGATAATGAAAAGTGATCTACTTTGGACATATAGCAAATATCTATCCACAAATTGTTAGTAGCATCAGGTAAAAAAATACAACATACCTAAATACAACATACCTTTTGTGGAAGTCTCAATGCCGTTCTGATGGATCTGAACACCAGCCTGGTTTTCCATTTTAAACCTCTTTGTTGGAGGTAACATTTTAGAATTCTAGGTAGAGAAAGACTTACATCAATCTAACAATTACTCAAATCTGAGCATCTCATAATTCATTATTATGAAAACAATCCATAATAATGCCATAATTCCCTAAGCGTAGAGAAGTGTGCGGTCTAAATTAAATAGTGCTCTCATTACCTCCATATAGTGGACATTCTTGGTTGCCATGTTGGTGACATTCTGCTGAGTTGGAGGGTTCAGAACTTTGAATTTGTTCACCTCATCGAAGATGCCAAGAGATTTGGCAACCTAAGTGACAGGATGTACAGTATGAAAATTTTACTCTCTACATTTTGATTCCAAGATGGAATAACAATTTAGTGATTTAGCAGATGCTCATATCCAGAGTGACTTACAATTAGTGCATTCATCTTAAGATAGCTGGGTGAGACAACCACATATCACAGTCGTAGGCAAGTACATATTCCCCCAAAGTAGTTATCAGCAAAGTCAGTGCTAGCAGGAAAATATTCTGTATTAATTTTTACCTCTACATTGTGGACCTCCAAGGCCATGTGGACACCCTGAGGGTTACTGATGTAGTCTTGGGCCATCTTCTTCACCTGACTGTGGAGCTTCTCAAACTCCCGGTACACATCCGAAAACTGGGTTTTGGGTTGCCGCCCCTTCTCCACCTTAGGTTAAATGGGATACACTTATTCAGTAAACTAAAAACTGAACGTCTTATTCTTTATTTCACTGTTGCTAAAAATATGATCAAAAGATTCACCATTTGTCCAGAGGTAATTAGCTTCCATATCAAGCCTAAAATGTGATCATCCAATTTTCCCACTATTATCACCATGCATTCAAACAATGTGCAGCAAAAACCATGTATTAGGTAACTTCTTTTTTATTGCACTGTTTTTCAGGTGGTGACCGTACCTTCATCAGGAGGAACTCCCAGACAGTCATGACCTTAGCCAGACGAGGGAGCACAGTCTCCATTAGTTCTTCATTGTCACATTCGTGTGTCACCTAAACAGGGGACAAGTGACGTAGTAAAGTACTAGTATATACACATTCCTATCCTTTGTCATTGGCACCATTGGTAGGTATGATTTTCAGATGTGATACTCACAGCATCGCTATGTGTTGCATTCTTAGAACAAAATGCTTTTGAGCACATTTTTTATGGTAGTAACGTTTTCTAATCCTGACGCTTAAATGTATGTACCTCTTTGAGCCATGCTTTCCTACTCTGGGTCTGCTGCTCCACGCTGGCTGCTCCCCCTCCTAGCTTTGGAGGTCGCCCCAGTCTCACCGCTGGGTGTGCTTTGGTAGGTGGTCTGCCTCGTCCTCTGGGCCTCCCTGGTCCCCGAGCCTGGACCACAGCCTGCCTGGTAGAAGCTGCTACTCCTTGGGTTGCTGATGTATCCGCCTGTGGAGGTACAACAGAATCAGTAAAACACTATGGATCAGTTTCCCAGACACAGATTAAGCCTAGTCCTGAACTAAAGCTATTTCAAGAGATTTTCCATTGTGCATGATTTGTATTTTTAGAACAGGACTCGGCTTAGTCTGTGTCCAAGAAACGGACACTATAACAGACAGACATAACCATATTAGCTTTAGGCTAAATTAGCTATGGGTTGTAAACACACCAATGGTCATTTTTTGTCAACATTGGTTGAGAAGGTAACTTTCTAGGGTCTTACTTTTTGTTGAGTGGTTGACATTGCAGCAGCTTTCTCTGTGGCCTCACTTTTCTCAGGACCTGATGTATTTTTAACACTGCTTGCATTACTTTCTTCAGTCGGCTTCTTATGTTCGGCCCCAGCGTCTGTGCTTTTATCAGGGCTGTCTGTTTTAGAGGTCCCTTCAGGAAGTGACTTCAGTTCACCGTGGGAGGGGTTCAGCCTGTAGTGTCTGGACAGACCTCCATGGCCTATGTAAGCTTTATCGCACGTTTCACATTGAAAGGCCTTCCGCTTGTGACTGTAAATCATAGATGCTGCTCCCTTTTTACCATCCTCACCATCTTCATCTTCCTCCACACTGATTTCAGAGTAGTCGTCAGAATCTGACTGATGGCTCTCGGCCAAGTCCTCTGTCTTGATGAACTTATAGTCCTTCACCTTGTACTTGGGCGGTCTGGACACCCTCCCGGAACGCGTTTTGATTTTCGGTGCCTTTTTCATTCTGGTTTTGACCCTTTTGACTTTTTCCACTGTGGGGACAGAGACAGACGTGGCAGGTTTAATTGCTGTGACTGTTGTGCCATTGACCGGGGCCTTACCTGAAGGCTGCTGGACAGGGGTCTGAACAGGTATTGGCAGTTTGTGCACAACGGGAACCAGGCTCCCAACCACAGGTGTTGAGCTCTGCAGTAGCAGCTGAATAGGAGGGTTTCCAGGGTTCTGCTGTAGGAAGTACTGTTGCTGTCCAACTATGGGTGTGATGTGGATGATCTGGGGGCTGTTGCTCACACTGCCGTTCGTAGACACTTTGACTTGCTGGCCTTGACTGGCCACAGCCAAGTTCTTCTGTTGAGGGATTGATATGGTAGTCTGTGTAGGTCCTTTCCCCTCCTGCTTTCCAGATGGTATCTGGACTTGGATTCTGATGGTTTCCTGCTGGTAAAATATAAACAATATTAATGTCAGTGGCGGTCATAATTGCCAGACAGTAGATTTCATGCAGCTGATTAAAGTGCAATGATCGAATATTCACTTTTTTCTCCTTAAACAGAATTTGACAATTAAGCATACATATCAGAGAAAGTCACAAGCAATAATTTGGATTACTAACTAAATTATAACATAGAATACATAAACAAATCCCAAACTTTGTTACCTTTTTCTGAACCAGGCGTGTACCATTGTGGGACTGAAGTGCCACTTGTTTCGCAACATTCTTCAGCTTCTGTGATGCATTCTGCATAGTGACCAGTGGCTGTGGGCTTGCTACTGCAATCTCTGAAGCTGCTACAGTTGTGAACAAGCCAGTTGTGGGATCCAGTGTGGTCACAACCTGCTCCGATCCCTTGGGTGTCTGGGCCATGAATTGCTGAGATTTGGTAACTTGCTCTATCACTTGTTGCAGTTCGTTGGGAGCCAGTGCTGTACTGGGAATAGTATACTGTATCTGTGACGAAGTAGTAGGGACTGTTTTGATGCCTTGATTTTGTTCAAACAGATGAGCAGCCTCATTCTCAGTCACTGTGATTAGCTGTTGTTTGGCCAACTGCTCCACTAGCTGTTGCTGCTCCTCTTCAGTCAGACCTGATCCCTCAACAAAACTACCATCTGGTTGCACATAAATGATGGTGGTCCCAGGTGCAAGAGCATTTACAAAGTCAGCACTGACTGTAGAATACTCTGCTCCCGTTGCAATACCTGGGGTCTCAACAATAGAACTTATTATGTTCTGTTCAGGTTGTTGTTCATGGTCTTCAGTTTGGCTGACAACCTCCTGGGAGTCCTTTGCAACGAATGTCTCCTCTTTTGTGCAGCTTTGCAGGAAATCTGTCAAGCCCTGCTCTTCGGTGATCTCTGGTGCATTTGCTTCAATGCATTTCTCGCCGACTTGCTTCTGGTTAACTTGCAATCCAGAAACACATGGAACTTGAGATACTGTAACATGATCTGCCCCTGTTGTTGTACTTGACATATTGCTCTCGTTGTCGGCCATTTTGATTGTTGTAGCTAGCTAGCTAGATGTTCATGTGCAATTCTGAACCAATCGATAGGTTAGGTAACTTGAATTTCGATAAATTTTTACAGACCAATACGTTGGTAAAAATATATTTCTACAAAGGTTACTGCAATGGTCCCAATTTTTTTGTTGTTGTAATATTGTGAAACGGTGCAATCATTAAACGCTACAGAAGGAAACAGTTCACGTCGTGAGCTAAGAGACTGCTAGCTGTAGCTATCATATTTTTCTCCAGCGTTGATATGCCATTTCCGTATCCGTTCTTCGTATTCTATATTATTATAGCGGTCCGCAAACAAATGTTCGAGGTGCATGCCACCGCCTACTGTCCTGGAGTGTGTAGTCAATTACAGTTCACACACTGAATAAAGAAACCAGTAATTAAGATACATTAAACCCTTTTATATAATACCGTAGTACTAAGAAAATAAAAAACTACCCTACTAACTTCTAACAACCTATTCCCAAAATCCCTTTCAACACCCTGATCCCCATCCAACCTCAATAACCATACACGTCAATATTTCTCTCTCTTCCACATACGGTACTTACAACAATACATCAACAAATGCTTCACTGTTTCATAAATTATACACTCTGTACATAAACCATTTGCATGCTTGCCAACCAGATATAATTTTTTTATTTTATTTTTTTTATTTCACCTTTATTTAACCAGGTAGGCTAGTTGAGAACAAGTTCTCATTTGCAACTGCGACCTGGCCAAGATAAAGCATAGCAGTATGAGCAGACAACACAGAGTTACACATGGAGTAAACAATTAACAAGTCAATAACACAGTAGAAAACAAAGGGGGAGTCTATATACAATGTGTGCAAAAGGCATGAGGTAGGCGAATAATTACAATTTTGCAAAATAACACTGGAGTGATAAATGATCAGATGGTCATGTACAGGTAGAGATATTGGTGTGCAAAAGAGCAGAAAAGTAAATAAATAAAAACAGTATGGGGATGAAAATGGGTGGGCTATTTACCAATAGACTATGTACAGCTGCAGCGATCGGTTAGCTGCTCAGATAGCTGATGTTTGAAGTTGGTGAGGGAGATAAAAGTCTCCAACTTCAGCGATTTTTGCAATTCGTTCCAGTCACAGGCAGCAGAGTACTGGAACGAAAGGCGGCCAAATGAGGTGTTGGCTTTAGGGATGATCAGTGAGATACACCTGCTGGAGCGCGTGCTACGGATGGGTGTTGCCATCGTGACCAGTGAGCTGAGATAAGGCGGAGCTTTACCTAGCATGGACTTGTAGATGACCTGGAGCCAGTGGGTCTGGCGACGAATATGTAGCGAGGGCCAGCCGACTAGAGCATACAAGTCGCAGTGGTGGGTGGTATAAGGTGCTTTAGTGACAAAACGGATGGCACTGTGATAGACTGCATCCAGTTTGCTGAGTAGAGTGTTGGAAGCCATTTTGTAGATGACATCGCCGAAGTCGAGGATCGGTAGGATAGTCAGTGCCGATAATGCCGATTTCAATGTACAAAGTCCTAGAGGCAACTGAGCAAACACTACCTCTCCCTTCTTAATCTAACCCTTGAATCTTGGTCCACCAACTGTTCTTTGGAGGGCATATAAATGCCAGCCCTTGGGCTTTGAGTCCCACCTCTTCTGCCACACATCTCTACCTAGTGGAGGACAAATATCAATTAGATCTAGTTTTAAAGCCATTTTGGTGGGCTGGGACCCAGCAGAATCGCACTGCTACTCCCAGTCTCTTGATTCTCCATAATAACATGAATGCCTCCAATAGTAGGTCACTCCTATTAGATTTTATGGATGATAAACTGTTCAATACAGACAGGGAATCTGACCATAGTACATTTCTGACTGGTGGAGCGTCCTCCACCCACTGGAGCACCTACTATTGCCAAAGGTTCAACTAAATATACTGACAGTTAATCTGTTAGTTTCGATATATCTCTACATCAAATTCAGGGATGTAACCGCCTGCTCCTGTATGACCCAATGATGTACAGTACCAGTCAAAAGTTTGGACACACCTACTCATCCCATGGTTTTTCTTTATTTTTACTATTTTCTACATTGTAGAATAATAGTGAAGACATCAAAATTATCACATAACACTTATGGAATCATTTAGTAACCAAAAAAAGTGTTAAACCAATCAAAATATATATTCTATTTGAGATTATTCAGTTGCCACCCTTTGCCTTGATGACAGCATTGCACACTCTTGGAATTCTCTCAACCAGCTTCATGAATGCATTTCAGTTAGCAGGTGTGCCTTGTTAAAAGTTCATTTGTGGTAAAATACCAAGCCCATATTATGGCACGAACAGCTCAAATAAGCAAAGAGAAATTACAGTCCATCATTACTTTAAGATGTGAAGCTCAGTCAATCTGGAAAATGTCATGAACTTTGAAAGTTTCTTCAAGTGCAGTCGCAAAAACCATCAAGCGCAATGATGAAACTAGCTCCCATGAGGACCGCCAAAGGAAAGGAAGACCCAGAGTTACCTCTGCTGCAGAGGATAAGTTCATTAAAGTTACCAGACTCAAGCTCTGGATCCAACAAATATTTGCTTTGTCTATCATATTGAAATGTTAATACACATAGCTGGATGCTGCAGGGCACTCACTGGGATTACTGTATGTGTCCATGAATACACAAATGTTGGCCGTAATATCAAGGTGCCTGTTTAGTTTGACACACAACAGAGAAAAATAAACAATATTGATAACCTTTAAAAACATTTTTATGAGAATAAACTTCTCATCTGGCACAGTAGGTGGCAGCCATGCATCATTGTATTCCCGCGAGACTAGGAAGTCGTAGGGTTGTTGACAACCAGAGCGCTTGACATTCTCGAATAATAAATCATAGAAAGATGCGATAGCAATGTCGCCAGCGCTATCTTTTATACACGATTTTAGCGTAACGTATGTGTCATCTATATGATAACAGGATATAGGGACATAATATAATGTAAGTCTGTGTAAACACTTGTGTTTTGTATTTGTAGTTAACGATAGCTAGGCTAGTCAACATGATCTAGTTAACGTTAGCTCATGTCAACATTGCTGATAAACAGCTCTTGGCCTGGCTGTGCTCATTCTAAGCTCGTTAGCTATCCAATATTTTCGGTTGCAGGCAAATTCAATTTTTACCTGCCCAAGTAATGTCACTAGCTGGTAGTTTCAGTTGATGTGGATTGTTGCTAGCTAGGCTAATCGAGCTAGCGCTAACTGAAGGTGTGAAAACCCTGAGGATAACCACTGCAGCAACTAGCAAGCTAGGTACCAAGCCTAGTCCCACACTATGTAGTCTAGCCAAGTATTATGTTATTATATGCTATACATGTCATGTCTATCACCATGCGTTCCACACATGTTTGATAGCCGTGCCTAATTTTCTTGTCAACAGAGCAGAGCATTGCCTGTGCACTATGGCAGCCCAAACTCCCCCACAGAGCGCCCTGAGGGAGTTCTGTCCCCTATACTACTTGCTTAATGCAATACCTGCCAAGGTCCAGAAAGGCTTCCGCTCTGTAGTGGTCTACCTGACTGCTCTGGACACCAACAGCGATTACATTGCTGTGGGGAGCAGTATCGGGATGCTCTACCTGTACTGCAGGCGGGTCAGCCAGATTAATAAATACAGCATAGAGGTGAGTATGCCACTGTTTTAGGCATTGCTTGGTTGATTTAATTATGTTGCATGCACCTTCACCCCAAAGCAAATTTGGTAACAAACATCCAAATATTAGAGATTTACAAACCATTTAAAATGTAAGTAAATGTTTTTGCCCCAAGTAAGTAGGTATGTCATTCTAAACATGTTATATTTACAGGGGAAATCCGAAGCTATCACAGCAGTGAAGCTGCTCAGTTGTTTTGATGACTTGGTGGCAGTGGGCACGGTGTTTGGTCGGGTTGCTGTCTTTCAACTGGTGTCTCAACTTCCAGGCAGGAACAAACAGGTATGCCAACAAACCAATCAATCAACTGAACTGTTGATATGACTAAAGATAGTGTTTTTGAGCTGGGTTTTTTTCTGTTTTATTCTAGGCTTGGGTAATATACTGTATACCGAGGTGTTTAGAAATACCTACAGTATGATTAAAAAAAAGTGGTTAGAGCAAAGACAATCAATCCTCTTCTGGATCAAGATCCCTGCTGTTTAATATATATATTTTTTTTGCGTGCAGCAAACTGTGAATAGCCTTTTGTGATTGTTGTATAACTTTATGAGCTGGGTTGCAATTAGTTTATGTTCGCTTGCATATTGTTAGCATTTAAGCAAGCATCCGCTATGGGACTTCGCTAGTAATTTGCTAGCTGTATTTATTTATTTTTACATTTAGAAACTATAGTATGTTATGGTACAGGAACAGTATGGTATAAACATTCATATACCACCCAACCCTTTTTATTCCCTTCTAAAATGAACAGGTGCAAACAGCACAGATGTAAGTGCTGAGTAAATGTGTCCATTTGCGTAGAAAAACACTGAGGTCCCTCTATTTTCTGTAGCTAAGGCGATTTGATGTGGTTGGTTTGCACAAAAGCACAGTCACTGCCTTGGCCTGGAGTGCTAATGGAATGAAGCTCTTCTCTGGTGATGACAAAGGAAAGGTTGTGTACTCTACCGTGGACCTGGATCAGGTATAGCTTCTTTCATTTTGGGTCAAGGTCTTTTTTGTGTGAATTTTCAGTAACACTTTACTTAAAGCCTACAGGTATTATGCAGTTATAATAAGCATTTTTTTTTACCCCTTTATACTCCCTTATCTCCTCCAATAACAGTTATCTATATATCTATCAACCACACTGTGCTGTTTGTTTATTAACTCAATTCTCTCACATGTGTTGTACCTTCGTATCCTCAGGGTGTATGTAAACCCCCTATCCTCAGGGTCTATGTAACCCAGTATCCTCAGGGTCTATGTAACCCAGTATCCTCAGGGTCTATGTAACCCAGAAAGCTCAGGGTGTATGTAAACCCAGTATCCTCAGGGTGTATGTAACCCAGTATCCTCAGGGTCTATATAACCCAGAATGCTCAGGGTGTATGTAACCCAGTATTGCGGTTGGAGCTTTGACGTGTGTTGTATGCTCATATCCTTAGGGTGTGTGTAACCCAGTGCTACTGTTTGAGGAGCTCTCAGCCATAGTCCAGCTGGAGTACAGTCAGAAGGTCCTGCTCATCTCCTCTTATCAGAGATCCCTGCTGTTCTACACCCAGGAACAGAACCTGCAGCAGCTGGGCACCAAGCCTAGGAAGAGGTAGCCACTTATTCATTAAAAGTACCACAACTTACACTGAGTATACAAAACATTAAGAACATCTGTTCTTTCCGTGGCATAGACTGACCAGGGGAATCCAGGTGAAAGCTATGATTCCTTATCGATGTCACTTCAATCAGTGTAGATGAAGGGGAGGAGACAGGTTAAAGGATTTTTAAGCCTTGAGACAATTGAGATGTGTATGTGTGCCATTCAGAGGGTGAATGGACAAGACAAGTGTCTTTGAACGGAATATAGTAGGTAGTAGGATAGTAGTAGGTGCCATGCGCACCAGTTTGTGTCAAGAACTGTAACGCTGCTGGGTTTTTCACGCTCAACAGTTCCCCATATGTATCACGAATGGTCCACCACCCAAAGGACATCCAGACAACTGGCCTCACAACCGCAGACCACGTGTAACCACGCCAGCCCGGGACCTCCACAATCGATTTCTTCTCAAACCAGCCACCCGGACAGCTGATGAAACTGGGTTTGCACAATCAAAGAATTTCTGCACAAATGGTCAGAAACCATCTCAGGGAAGATCATCTGCATGCTCATCGTCCTCATCAGGGTCTTGACCTGACTGCAGTTCGGCATCATAGCCAACTTCAGTGGGCAAATGCTCACCTTCGAAGGCCACTGGCATGCTGGAGAGGCGTGCTCTTCACGGATGAATCCCGTTTTCAACTGTACCGGGCAGGTGGCAGACAGCGTGTATGGTGTCGTGTGGGCGAGCGGTTTTCTGATGTCAATGTTGTGAAGGGAGTGCCACATGGTGGCGGTGGGGTTATGGTATGGGCAGGCATAAAGCTACGGACAACGAACTGAATTGCATTTTATCGATGGCGATTTGAATGCAAAGTGAGACCGTGACGAGATCCTGATGCCTATTGTCGTGCCATTCATCTTCCGCCATCACCTCATGTTTCAGCACTGCCCCATGTCGTAAGGATCTGTACACAATTCCTGGAAGCTGAAAATGTCCCAGTTATTCCATGGCCTGCATATTCACCAGACATGTCACCCATTGAGCATGCTTGCGATGCTCTGGATCGACGTATACGATGGCGTGTTCAAGTTCCTCCAATATCCAGCAACTTCGCACCGCCATTGAAGAGAAGTGGGACAACATTCTACAGGCCACAATCAACAGCCTGATCAACTCTATGCAAAGGAGATATGTCACGCTGCATGCGGCAAGTGGTGGTCACTAGGGCTGTTACGGTGATCGTATTACCGCCACACCGGCGGTCACAAGTCATGACGACAGTCAAATTCCACGTAACCTATTAGTCACGGTGATTAGGCTTCTCAACTCTGATGCTGCTGATGGTCATTAGCAGCCTACCGAACTTGCTAACTTCCTTTTATTCAGCACTCTATTGTGCCTATAATCACTCACATTAAAAGTAATGTAATGCTAATGTGATTGAAAATCTAATGCAACATTTCTATAGACTATGCAATTGCGTGAGAAAACGGAGTGATGGCCTCTATATTAAAAAGAGGAGGATCCCATCAGCTTTCTATAGGCTAGGCTAGGTCTAGTATATTTATTTCTTAACTTTATTTCTCAACTATTCATCACATTGATTCTCTTTACCACAGGAGCATAGCCTACCTGGCTGGCATGAAAATTAACCACAGGAAAACCTCCTCCATTCACTATTTAAGTGCATATATGACATATATTTTTTGAGACCGGTGCATGATAATGGTCCATTCTAAATAAAACAAATAAAACAAATTTCACACTTATATTATTTAGTATATGTAAAGACAAAATTAAATTAAGAATAGTCTGATGGGTGACAATATTAGCCTATCACTTGTGAATGATATAACTTGTGAATAATGCCCAGTTTGTGTGCAGTAAGGCAAGAAACAGAGCATGCCTTTTTTTTTGTTGCAACTTTTTCAAGTCATAGTCACACACATCAAGTAGCCTAGCTCATAGGCCTATATGTTTGGATAAGGTTTGTATCACAACTGAAGTGGCCAAATAACTACTTAAAATGAAGCACATTAATCCATTTTACAACTGGTGTAGAGCATAACTGGCATACATACGCAGCGCGTAAGTTTCAAGATTTTCACCATAAAAATTACTTTAAAAAGCATTACATGCATAATCACATTTGCGGTCACTTTAGAGAATGTTTTTTTTTCCTGCAAATTGATTGCATTTTGGAACATTTGCCCGTAAGCCCAGTGCCGTGTGCTAATTGCTGCGCTTATAATGTGAAGAAATAGCCTAATAATTTATTAACATTTTTAGCTAAACGTTCTGATCTGCTGCGTCAGCCTCATTGCAATTAATTGTTTTTTTGATGATACTAGTCGTTGTATTAATTTGGGATCTATGACATCCCACAACTGTCCCAGACTATGTTTGGAATAATACGAATTGAGAAATCTGAGAAACCCATGTGAGTGAGAGGTGTTTCGGAGCAAGCAGACGTGAGAAAGGAATTGTAATTTTTATATTCAGCCCAAGGGCACAACGGATTTTTTTGGGGGTGCATTATGGCCACACAAAGGGGATGCGGCTGGGAAATTCTAGGCATTATCAAGTGCTTGTCAAATTGTAAATCAGACTGATGAAGTGTGTACAGCTTGCGCAAAAAAACAAAGCAGAGCTCATGCCTTTTCATGCAACTTTTTAAAAATCATCATTAGTCACCTCATGCAGCCTTAATGTATAAAAAATCCAAACATATAGCCCAACGTTTATTTCACAACTAAAGTTACAAAAGGAACTCTAAATGACGTATATAGGAGGACCTGTTTCTTTAACCGCTTAACACAGAGTAGCCGTATGTGAGCACTCCCTCAAATCGTTTGGAGAAAATATCCTTTCTATTTTATTCAGCTCTGTTCAATTGTATTCTTCATACTATAAAATAATGCCATGGAATACTAAGTAAATGTTTTTGCTAAATGAACTAGTGTTGCCCATAGCTAAAAGGCACGACCAGATCAGGCGCTAACAAGGACAACGCAGAGTATGCTATTCTGTTCTTCTGAAATAGATGATCCAAAGGTCTGCATCAGTGTCTTGTAGGCTTTGCGTGGAAGCCAGAAGATGCTAAATGTGTTTGTTAATTAATGTTAAGCTATCGTGAGACTGGCAATTATTTGCTTTATTATTATTATTATTATTATTTGCAATCACCAGCTGACAAAATATCATGACCACCACAGCCTTAGTGGTCACACCAGATTCTGACTGGTTTTCTGATCCACGCCCCTACCTTTTTTTTCACAGTCAGTTATCTGACTGTGACCAACAGATGCATATCTCTATTCCCAGTCATGTGAAATCCATAGATTAGGACCTAATTTATTTATTTCAATCGACTGATTTCCTTACATGAACTGTAAAAGCAGTAATAAAAAAAGAAAATCTAGCAATTTGAGTTTAATATTTTTGTTCAATGTAATATATTTATCTTGCATTGTTGATTTTCCTCAAAGCAATGGGAAGTTTGGTGCGTGCTTCCAGCCAGGCCTGTGTAAGCAGAGTGACCTGCTTGTCTATGCAGCGAGGCCTGGCCTCCGGCTGTGGCGGACGGATGTAAGTGGGCATGTGGTGGACACACTGGTCCTCAAGCGTCTGTTCAACCAGGAGGTGCCACAGTTTGAGCTGTTTGCCAGGCCGGGCCCCACGGGGGGTTGTCGGCCCCACGAGAGGCAGCTGGGTGTGGTGAGCTGCTTCCTCAGAGAGGGCTGGGTCCTCAGCTGGAACGAATATAGTGTCTACGTGTTGGACTGCCTCAACCAGGTAAAGATGTCCTCAGGCAGGAATGGATACTTTTTTGTTGTTGAAATATTTTTGTATATATTTTTTTCATAACAGAAGGGTAGACAAGCAGGAACATTTACATCATTCACTTAATACAAATGAATGGATACTTTACATGGATATCTGGATTAATAGATACATTAATAGATGGATTTTAGCTGTCTTATGTATTTCCTCAACCAGGGAATCACTTTTGAATCACTTTTGTCACATCATATTTTGATAGAGAAAAAAGTAGTCAGGTAGGTGAATCTAGCCTGTGAGAGTCTTTAAACCTGTGTCCTGTCAGGGAGTCATGTTATAGGTCTATCTCTGTAAAAAAAAAAAAAATGCTGCCTTTCTAGGTGATCATCGGTGCACTGGAGAGCTGTGGGGACATCGTCTCTGTATCATGCACCGAAAATGAAATCTTCATCCTGAAAGGAGATCGGGACATTGTTCGCATCTCAAATGCTCCTGAGGACTTGGCTTCCAACAGTACGATGTCATACATAGTACATCGTCATGTCATAATATGTCAGAAGCACTTTGTTCATTTCAAACCAACCATAGAGAGTTGAAAGAGAAAGAATCATGATCTCCAGCTAACCCTTTCTTTACTCCTAGACTTTAATATTGAATTCTTGTATCTCTATAGTCATTCCCACATATATAACAATCTTCTGCTCTTAACTTTCTCCTGCCCAGTTTCTGAGTTGTCCTTCCGTCTGACCTCTCCCCTGACCACTCCAACCATCCTGCTCCCTCCCACCGGCTCTGTGGAGACAGTCCAGACTATCAGGACAATGGCCATCATCACAGAGCCGGGGGAGCGGGAGAGGCTGGTGGATGAGGAGGTGCTGGAGCAGGACCAGCTGAGTAACAGCCCCGAGGCGGGGAAGGCCGGAGCCCTGATGGAGAGGCCTGAAGTGGGGGAGCGACTGGACCACCAGAGAGGGGGCAGTGTAGGGGGCACCAGTGATTTTCATAGCCGCAGCAGTTCCATCACGTCCTGCGACAGCGTTCAGGGCATGATGCTCTCCACCAGCACCATGGAGCAGTCAGAGCTCTCCTCCAGCCAATACAGTGCCATCAACCAGGAGGACTTTCAGCATGAGCTGGTGGTCCAGGCCATAAAAGTCAAGAAGAAGGCCAAGAGGAGGAGGCAAGGCGAGTGGCAGTTGTAGTGATTTAAGATCTAGTGTGTTATGCTGTGGTTGATCAAAAAATGTAAAAAAAATTGCTGCGAATTGCTTTTTTAACAGATTAAAAAACTAACAGCTTGTCTTATAATTAATTACCTTTCTCTTATGATTCAAGCCACTAATGTTGAAACTTCTTGCTGCTATGTTCTCCCGCTCTCTCTTTTTCTCTCTACAGAAAGTGGAAACCGCATCAGTGAGCAGCACAACAGCTGGTCCGAGAGCATTTACAGTCAGGATGGAGGAGGGGGCAGCGACGGGGGGACCCGCACCTCTATCAGTGAGCCCCCCTCAGCTTCCGACCACACAAGTTTCCCGTGCAGCAGTCTGGACCTACAGAGCAGGAGCAGCGGATCCCCCGACCAGGAGGGCTCCATCAGTGGGGGCTCTCCAGAACTCACTGCCTCTGGAGCTCAGAGCCAGGGTGGTGACCAGAGAGAGGACCCTCTGACTCAGACTCAACCCCCTGGGACTCAGCCTCCCTCCTGCCCCATGTCCCTGCCCTCCCAGTACATGGAGTGCCAGTCCTACCCAAAGAATGGCAACAGCCCCTCCATCACTAACAAAGAGGGGGAGGCTCCCACCCGACACGTAGACCTATTACTGGAGTGCACCTTTGCCTACATGCAGACCTCGAAGGAGCAGGACCCCATGGAGGATCAGGAGGATGATCTCCTGAGCCCCCTCATTGGGCTGGATGACTTGGACCAGGACGACCCCCACCACCAGCACTGTCTGCTGGATCTGGAGCCTCCTAGCTGTGTTGATCAGATGTGTTATTCCCTGGAGCCTGAGCAGGGCCCCTCAAGTGACGAGGAGGACATTTACGCTGTCCACAGAGTTCCGTACTCAGCCTCCAGCGCCAGCCTGGGAGACGGACTCAATGCCCTCAACCTCCAGGGTTCCAACATCAGGCAGCAGGACCAAGACAAGACAGTAATACTTATACTAGTGGTTACAGTTATATCACACACAACATGTGACGTTGCATATTGCACATTCCATTTCAATAGGATACCATGTGGTTAGTAATGTCGCATCAAAATGAAAAGCAACGGATCATTTGATTGTTATTAGTCATTTTATGGCACATTTATAACACACAAACCATTATTGTAGGATGCTGTGTCTGGTTTGAACCTTCTCTCCTCTCCTGTAGTTGGCAGAGAGCTGGATGGGCTACACAGGGCCAGGCTGTGGCATCCTCAACCTGGTTGTGACTGACCAATACATCTGGTGTCTGGACTTTAAAGGAGGCCTGTACTGCAGTGCCCTCCCAGACAGGGGCCTGAGCTGGCAGAAGTTTGAGGACAATGTGCAGCAGGTGGCACTGTCACCTTCAGGTGATGAGGATGTCTGTAATATGGTCATTTAGCAGAAGCTTTTATTAATCTATTGTTAGATGCTTTTATTTCTAAATCTGCAATATGTAACCTTTTAGGCGACACGACCAAATTCACATAGAAATGTGAGTTATAGATCTGTCATTATCATTAAAAGCAAGTCTAAGAAGTTGTAGATCTGTTCTATATGCACTATTTCTATGCTTCCTGTTCTTAAGTTGAATTTTTGCGACTTTGACTATCGGTTTTGAACACCAGCTAAAAATACAATATTTTGGGGTATTGAAAAGATGTTCCACTGCGGTTTAGATGGTACAATGATTATCTACACTATTTTTGCTTGTTTTATCATATAAACTGACATTAAGGGAACTATTAGAATTTAAGCAACCAGGAAATGGCGGGCCATTTCTGCATATTGTACCTTTAAGCTTTTATTGAACTTTTATTCAGTGACTGGGTCTGTTAGGGTCTATCATGTGTATATATTGTGGAAGAGATGAAAGGCACTGTAGTTGAGGGAGACAAACTGCACCAGCAACCACTATCATCGAGATAGATCTTTACTTTTCGGAGTTGGTTAGTTTGATTACCAAAATGACATCTTTGGATGTACACTACCATTCAAAAGTTTGTGGTCACTTTGAAATGTCCTTATTTTTAATTTGAGGGTTTGATTACAGGCTCAAAATGGCCAGAAACAAATAACTTTCTTCTGAAACTCGTCAGTCTATTCTTGTTCTGAGAAATGAAGGCTATTACATTTGAGAAATTGCCAAGAAACTAAAGATCTCGTACAACGCTGTGTACTATTTCCTTCACAGGACAGTGAAACTGTCTCTAACCAGAATAGAAAGAGGAGTGGGAGGCCTCGGTGCACAACTGATGTCTGGACTTTAGACATTAACAATGTCTACACTGTATTTCTGATCAATTTGATGTTATTTTAATGGACAACATTTTTTTTTGCTTTTCTTTAAAAAACAAGAACATTTCTAAGTGACCCCAAACATTTGAACAGTAGTGTACATATTAGTAGATGCATTAAAGTTTCATTTTATTTTAGGGTCCCTGCTATGGAAGGTGGAACAGAAGACCATGACAGCGTATGCATGTGGTAAAGTCACCATCAAAGGAAAGAGGCACTGGTACAAGGCCCTGGAGGATTCTGCCTTTGTGGCGCTTGGTGAAGACACAGCATGGATCATCCGAACCAGCGGGGACCTCTACATGCAGACAGGTAAGCTACTGGTGACTATTCAGTACTGTATATCACTTTTACTCTCAATGGAGTATAGATGAACAGACCTGATTAGATCAAACACATTTAGACAAATTCATGTTAAATTTTAGTTTCTTCAAGATTTTGATGGAACATTATTTTAATACTTATTTAATGTAAGTATTGTTAATGTACTTTTTGCATAACTTGGTTCACTCTATTTTAAACAAGACTTTGTGATTTTAGCCCCAGGTGGCCTCAGAGTATTAAGAATAGTATATCACAATCCTGTTTATTGGCAAAGTCTGAACTCTCAATTCAGCAAATCAGTTCCTGAGATTAACCATTCTCCATTAGATGGTGCTGTTCAGGCCCATAGTAAATAGTATCATCAGTCACTGGCTAAATCTTCTGAGAGGTAATCATAATTCTGTACGGATGGCATATTAAGGATCAAAATAATGAAGCCTAGTAAATCCAAAACATGCTTTTAGAAAGTAATATTTAACCTTTGGTGTTGTGATGGATTGTAAACACACTCGCTGGCCCTGCCCTGCTGGTCATGACAAGTATTATATTATTATACTTGGTGGGTTTAATCCTGTTTGCTGATTGGTTAAAACCGCATTCCAGCCGATGTCTATTCCACTAGTTACCACCGGCTAAAGCTATGATGTTGAAATGCCTATTTACTCTGTTTCATCTCACTGCGCAATCCACTGTCTCAACAGCCCAGCCAGGCAATTTATAAACTTGATCTCCTCTGTAAAAAGCATCTTGACATTATCTCCCACTTCTTTTAGACTAGCGTTTGATTTTCAGCAGGGGAGATTTGTATAAACCTTGTCTGTCTCTGACATTTACAACAATGTTTTTCTATACTGAAATCCAATCTTCAGCTGTCCCATAATATTGAACGTGTCTGACGGGAGTCGGGAAGAGACAGACAGGCAGGCAGCTTTTGTCAGCCAGTCGAGATCATGAATCATCATTTTTATGGATATATGCAAAGAAATGTCAGTAGAAAACAGGTCAAATGAAACTAAATGCAGCTAGTTTGCTGTCTTTCCAGCTTCAGATTTAAGTGATTGTGTTAGCTGTGTTGTTGGCTAGCTCCTCAGAGCAACAGTGTCCTGATGAGAAAGCACATTTTCTTTACCAGGCAAAATTGTGCATCATTAGATACTTTGCTGCATTAGGAGATACTTTGCTGTTATTCTGTCTGCACTGTTTGACGTGACTGTAACTTAGCTGTAGTTGTCTAGCTAGCAAGCTAGGGATAAGAACATTGCCAGTCATTATGGCAATGGAACATTTAGAACGAACCACTGGGTTGCTCGCATCCATAGATACAGAACAAAAAGACTGAACGACTGGGTCGCGTCTCTGGCAACAGAACCAATGGAACGAACGACCAGCCGGCTTGGGTTGCAACTTTAGATTTGTGTCGGGACTATGTCTCGTGGAAGAAGGAAATGGTATGAATAAATTAATCAAAAGAACGTTTCTAATGAACGTTTGTCAATCATTATTTTTACAATTGAAGTAGGAAGTTTACATACACCTTAGCCAAATACATTTAAACTCAGTTTTTCACAATTCCTGACATTTAATCCTAGTAAAAATTCCCTGTCTAAGGTCAGTTAATATCACTACTTTATTTCAAGAATGTGATGTCAATAATAGTAGAGAATTATTTATTTCTGCTTTTATTTCTTTCATCACGTTCCTAGTGGATCAGAAGTTCACATACACACAATTAGCTTAACTTGGGTCAAACATTTCGGGTAGCCTTCCACAAGCTTCCCACAATAGGTTGTGAGAATTTTGGCCCATTCCTCCTGACAGAGCTGGTGTAACTGAGTCAGGTTTGGAGACCTCCTTGCTCGCACACGCTTTTCAGTTCTGCCCACAAATTTTCTATAGGATTGAGGTCAGGGCTTTGTGATGGCCACTCCAATACCTTGACTTTGTTGTCCTTAAGCCATTTTGCCACAACTTTGGAAGTATGCTTGGGGTCATTGTCCATTTGGAAGACCCATTTGCGACCAAGCTTTAACTTCCTGACTGATGTCTTGAGATGTTGCTTCAATATATCCACATGATTTTCATTCCTCATGATGCCATCTATTTTGTATAGTGTACCAGTCCCTGCTGCAGCAAAGCAACCCCACAACATGATGCTGCCACCCCCGTGCTTCACGGTTAGGATGGTGTTCTTTGGCTTGCAAGCCTCCCCCTTTTTCCTCTAAACATAACGATGGTCATTATGGCCCGAACAGTTCTATTTTTTTTTCATCAGCCCAGAGGACATTTCTCCAAAAAGTACGATCTTTGTCCCCATGTGCAGTTGCAAACCGTAGTCTGTATTTTTTATGGCGGTTTTGGCTTCTTCCTTGCTGAGCGGCCTTTCAGGTTATGTCGATATAGCACTCGTTTTACTGTGGATATCGATACTTTGGTACCTGTTTTCTCCAGCATCTTCACATGGTCCTTTGCTGCTGTTCTGGGATTAATTTGCACATTTCGCACCAAAGTACATTCATCTCTAGGAGACAGAACGCGTCTTCTTCCTGAGCAGTATAACGATTCTTTGTACAGATGAATGTGGTACCTTCAGGCTTTTGGAAATGGCTCCCAAGGATGAACCAGACTTGTGTAGGTCTTGGCTGATTTCTTTTGATTTTCCCATAATGTCAAGCAAAGAGGCACTGAGTTTGAAGGTAGGCCTTGAAATACATCCACAGGTACACCTCCAATTGACTCAAATTATGTCAATTAGCCTATCAGAAGCTTCTAAAGCCGTGACATTTTCTGGAATCTTCCAAGCTGTTTAATGGCACAGTCAAACTTCTGACCCACTGAATTGTGATGCAGTGAATTATAAGTGAAATAATCTGCCTGTAAACAATTGTTGGAAAAATGACTTGTCATGCACAAAGTAGATGTCCTTACCGACTTGCCAAAACTATAGTTTGTTAACAAGACATTTGTGGAGTGGTTGAAAAACGGGTTTTAATGACTCTAACCTAAGTGTAGGTAAACCTCCGACTTCAACTGTATATATTGGTAAACTGTGAAAGTGATAATGCCCTCAAAACCGATGTTTGGAGGATATACAGTTCATTCCGAAATTATTCCGCCGCCTTGACTTTTTCCATATTTTGTTATGTTACTGCCTTATTCTAAATGGATTAGTTTTTTTCCCTTGTCAATCTACACAAAATACCACACAAGGACAAAGCAAAGCAGGTTTTTAGCCTTTTTAAAAATGTATTAAAAATACAAAAACAGATCACATTTACATAAGTATTCAGACCCTTTACTTAGTACTTTGTTGAAGCACCTTTGGCAACGATTACATCCTCAAGTGTTCTTGTGTATGATGCTACAAGCTTGGCACACCTGTATTTGAGGAGTTTCTCCCATTCTTCTCTGCAGATCCACTCAAGCTCTGTTAGGTTGTATGGGGAGCATCGCTGCACAGGTATTTTCAGGTCTCTCCAGAAATCTTTGATCGGGTTCAAGTCCGGGCTCTGGCTGGGCCACTCAAGGACATTCAGAGACCTGTCCCGAAGCTACTCCTACGTTGTCTTGGCTGTTTTCTTAGGGTCGTTGTCCTGTTGGAAGGTGAACATTCACTCCAGTCTGAGGTCCTGAGCACTCTGGTGCAGGTTTTCATCAAGAATCTCTCTGTACTTTTCTCCTTTCATCTTTGCCTTGATCCTGACTAGTCTCCCAATCCCAGCCGCTGAAATACATCCCCACAGCACGATTCTGCCACTACGATGCATCAGACTAGGGATGGAGCAAGTTTTCTTCCAGACGTGATGCTTTGCATTCAGGGTATTCATCAGACCAGAGAATCTTGTCATGGTCTGATAGTCTCCAAGCGGACTGTCATATGCCTTTTACTGAGGACTGGTTTCCGTCTGTCCACTCTACCATAAAGGCCTGATTGGTGGAGTCCTGCAGAGATGGTTGTCCTTCTGGAAGGTTTTCCCATCTCCACAGAGGAACTCTGGAGCTCTTGTCAGAGTGACCATCAGGTTCTTGGTCACCTCCTTGACCAAGGCCCTTCTCCCCCGATTGCTCAGTTTGGCCAGGTGACCAGTTCTAGGAAGAGTCTTGGTGGTTCCAAATTTCTTCCGTTTAAGGATGATGGCCATTGTGTTCTTGGGGACCTTCAATGCTGCAGACAGTTTTTTTTGTACCCTTCCCCAGATCTCTGCTTCGACACAATCCTGTCTCGGAGCTCTACGGACAATTCCTTCAACCTCACGGCTTGGTTTTTGCTCTGACATGCACTTTGAACTGTGAAACCTTATATAGACAGGTGTGTGCCTTTTTCAAATCATGTCCAATCAATTGAATTTACCACAAGTGGACTCCAATCAGGTAGTAGAACCATCTCAAGGATGATCAATGGAACAGGATTCACCTGAGCTCAATTGTTAGTCTCATAGCAAAGAGTCTTAATACTTATGTAAATGAGGTATTTGTTTTTGTTTTTAATACCTTTACACAAATTTCAAAACCTGTTTTCGCTTTGTCATTATGGGGTATTGTGTGGATTAATGAGTGGGAAAAAACAACTAAATGTGAGAAAAGTCAAAGGGTCTGAATTCTTTCCGAATGCACTATATGTATATGGGATATATACATTTTAATTTGAATTCGATATGATTAACTAAGAAACTAATGTGAGACTGCTATACTGTTAATAGTTTAGCATGATTAACATTCTGTTACATATAGACATTCCCGGCCCCTCACTAACTCACAAAAACAACAAATACAACAAATGCCTGAAACTTGACTGTGTGGTTGTGATCCCGTTCTGCAGGTTTGAGTGTGGACCGTCCGTGTGCACGAGCTGTGAAGGTGGACTGCCCATGTCCTATGGCCCAGATCGCAGCGCGTGGCGGGGTGGTGTGGGCCCTCAGCCAACACAGGGCCGTCTTCTACAGAGATGGCGATGGCCTGGGGGAAATGTGGAAGTATGACAAAATCAGGTAGGACCTTTTCTGAAAAAGAGAACCTGCAAAAAGAGGCCCCAGTAACAGTGGAGTTAGCTCTGGTCGGTTCTTGTGACACCCCTGTGGGTTGTGGTGTGGTTATTCCAGATAATTGTAATTCAACTGTGATTCTTTCACCTTTTTTGAAAAGAGGAAGGAAGACGTGTGTCATAGAGACCTAGTAGCAATGAACGTTTAGTTAGTATGACCGACCAGGGTTCAAATCCAGATCTCCAGCCCGCCACAGGACTGTTAACCTGCTGAGCTAAATCCTCCTAGGCATTAGCTTGGGGAGCTAATGCAAGTCTTCAGTACTCAGGCAATGTTAGCTTTCTTTATTGATCATTACATATTTGTGTGAATGTGTTTTTCCTCCTCCCAAAGTGAGAGTCAGGGTCTGGAGGCCATCTGTATAGCCCTGGGAGAGAGCAACACGGCTTGGGCTCTGGACACCAGCGGCAGTCTGTGGTTCAGGACTGGAGTCACTGCCAGGAAGCCCCAGGGGGAAGATGACCACTGGTGGCAGGTTGGTATCCTATAGACTGTGTTCAATGTTTTCCATACGTCGTCTATCTTGCACTATGATCATTTTTTAAGAGCATGTATTATTAAAGTCAAATTTAGGATGTTTTGCATTACAGACTTCACCCTGGGATGAGTATGGGTCTGGTGTCGACAGATATGGTCGCCTCTCTTCGAGTCCTTAGGAAACTATGCACTATTTATTTATATATTTTTTAATGTATTATTTCTTACATTGTTACCCCAGGAGATCTTAAGTCTTATTACATACAGCCAGGAAGAACTATTGGATATAAGAGCGACGTCAACTTACCAACTTTACGACCAGGAATACGACTTTCCCAAAGCGGATCCTTTGTTCAGTACACCACCCAGGACAACGTCGGCGCAGAAGAGACTGATGGAGCGGCCTCCTAGTCAGGCTCTGTAGGCGTGCAACACTGCCCCCCACTTCCGAGTATACTACTCGCCCATGTCCAGTCTCTTGACAACAAGGTAGACGAAATTAGGACAAGGGTTGCCTTACAGAGAGACATCAGAGATTGCAACATTCTCTGTTTCACCGAAACATGGCTCTCGAGAGACGTTGTCGAAATCGGTTCAGCCACTGGGCTTCTCCATGCATCACGCCAACCGAGATAAACACCTCTCTGGGAAGAAGAACCCTAACCAGAAACCGTGGATGTATGGCGGCATTCGCGCAAAACTGAAAGTGTGAACCACCACATTTAACCATGGAAAGAGGACTGGCAATATGTCCAAATATTAACGGTGTTGTTATTCCCTCCGCAAGGCAATCAAACCTGTGAAATTCCGGTACTGGGACAAAGTGGAGTCGCAATTCAACGGCTCGGACACAATACGTATGTGGCAGGTTCTACAGGAAATCACGGACTACAAAAAGATAACCAGCCACGTCACAGACACCGACGTCACGCTTCCACATAAACTAAAAACCTTCTTTGCCCGCATTGAGGATAATACTTTGCCACTGTCGTGGCCCGCTAACAAGGTCTGCGGCCCCCCTCCTTCTCCATGGCCGACGTGAGACATTTAAACGTGTTAACCCTCGCAAGGCTGCTGGCCCAGACGGCATCCCAAGCCGAATCCTCAAAGCGTGAGCAGACCAGCTGGCTGGTGTGTTTACGGACATATTCAATCTTTGAGAGACTAGTCAAGGATCATATCACCTCTACCTTACCAGCCACCCTAGACCCACTTCAGTTTGCATACCGCCCCAACAGGTCCAAAGACGATGCTATCGCCATCACACTGCACACTGCCCTATCCCATCAGGACAAGAGGAATACCTTTGTAAGAATGCTGTTCATTGACTACAGCTCAGCATTCAACACCATAGTACCCTCCAAGCTCATCATTAAGCTGGAGGCCTTGGGTCTCAACCCCGCCCTGTGCAATTGGGTTCTGGACTTTCTGACGGGCCGCCTCCAGGTGGTGAAGGTAGGAAACAAAATCTCCACTTCGCTGACCCTTAACCCCACAGGGTGCATGCTCAGCCCCCTCCTGTACTCCCTGTTCACCCATGACTGTGTGGCCATGCACGCCTCCAACTCAGTCATGAAGTTTGCAGACGACACAACAGTGGTGGGCTTGATTACCAACAATGAAGAAACAGCCTACATGGAGGAGGTGTGGTGTCAGGAAAACAACCTCTCACTCAACGTCAACAAAACAGAGGAGATGATTGTGGACTACAGGAAACAGCAGAGGGAGCAACCCCCATCCACATTGAATGGACAGTAGTGGAGAAGGTGGGAAGCTTCAAGTTTCTCGGCATACACATCACAGACAAACTGAAATGGTCCACCCACACAAACAGTGTGGTGAAGAAAGTGCAACCGTGCCTCTTAAACCTCAGGAGGCTGATGGAATTTGGCTTGTCACCCAAAACCCTGACTACCTTTTACAGATGCTCAATCGAAAGCATCCTGTTGGGCTGTATCACCGTCTGGTACAGCAACTGCGCCACCTGCAACCACAAGGTTCTCCAGAGGGTGGTGCGGTCTGCACAACGCATCACCGGGGGCAAACTACCTGCAGTCCAAGACACCAACAGCACCCTGATGTCACAGGAAGGCCAAAAAGATCATCAAGGACAACAACCACCTGAGCCACTGCCTGTTCACCCCACTACCATCCAGAAGGCGAGGTCAGTACAGGTGTATCAAAACTGGGACAGAGAGACCGAAAAACAGCTTTTTTCTCAAGGCCATCAGACCGCTAAACAGCCATCACTAACTCAGAGAGGCTTCTGCCTACATTGACACCCAATAAATGGATCACGAGTCACTTTAAACAATGCCACTTTAACATTGTTTACATATCTTACATTACTCGTCTCATATGTGTATATACTGTACCTTATACCATCTATTGCACCTTGCCTATGCCGATCGGCCATCGTCCATCCACATATTTATATGTACATATTCTTATTCCATCCCTTTAGATTTTTGTGTATTAGGTAGTTGTTGGGAAATTATTAGATTACTTGTTAGATATTACTGCACTGTCGGAACCAGAAGCACAAGCTTTTCACTACACTCGCATTAACATCTACTAACCATGGCACAACTTCTAATGCTTATACATTTCTGGCCTTTTGTTCCCTCTCTCTTCCTCACCCACCCTCCTCTTCAGGTGAGCATCACAGACTATGTGGTGTTTGATCAGGGAAGTCTGTTCCAGACTCTGATCCAAGCCACTCAGAACATGGCCACAGCCACCAAGGCCCCGGTGGAGCGGGTTGCAGAGTGCCTCCGCATGGCCTTCCTGTCCCAGCAGTTCCAGTGCCAGCCCAGCCTGGTCTCCTCCAACACCAGCGGCGTCTGGATTGCATCCGGCAGGAACAACTTCCATGTCGCCAAGGGCAGCCTCAGCGGTATGAATTTATGAAACCTCAAGACTTTCCAAGCTAATGCCTAGGCTTTAGCTCAGTGGGTTAACACATGCTCAGTCATGAGGAATTTTTGTTTTCTGCATTGGATTGCAATTTATGGAATGTACTTTCTGACATGACTACACTTCACAGAACTTAATCAGCTAAGCATTGATTTATTGGCACCTCTGTTTTAAGTCAGTGTGGTGGACAGGGACTTTTGTGTGAATACTGCAGTGTGTTCAGTGTAACAGTGATGTGTTGTGACCCCACAGGTACATTCTGGCAGGGTGTGGTACCCAGAGGAACCGTCTCAGCCACCAAGTGGGCATTTGTCTATTCCTCGGCTGTACTCAGTAAAGAAGGTAATACACAAAACACAATATTGTAATACAGACATAACACGCACTACCCACCCTCCACCTGATGGCAACAACCCATCTCAAATACAGTGGGGAGAACAAGTATTTGATACACTGCCTATTTTGCAGGTTTTCCTACTTACAAAGCATGTAGAGGTCAGTAATTTTTATCATAGGTACACTTCAACTGTGAGAGACAATCTAAAACAAAAATCCAGAAAATCACATTGTATGATTTTTAAGTAATTAATTAGCATTTTATTGCATGGCATAAGTATTTGATCACCTACCAACCAGTTAGAATGCCGGTTCTCACAGACCTGTTAGTTTTTCTTTAAGAAGCCCTCCTGTTCTCCACTCATTACCTGTATTAACTGCACCTTTTTGAACTCGTTACCTGTATAAAAGACACCTGTCCACACACTCAATCAAACAGACTCCAACCTCTCCACAATGGCCACGACCAGAGAGCTGTGTAAGGACATCAGGGATAAAATTGTAGACCTGCACAAGGCTCGGATGGACTACAGGACAATAGGCAAGCAGCTTGGTGAGAAGGCAACAAATGTTGGCGCAATTATTAGAAAATGGAAGAAGTTCAAGATGACGGTCAATCACCCTCGGTCTGGGGCTCCATGCAAGATCTCACCTCGGGGGGCATCAATGATCATGAGGAAGGTGAGGGATCAGCCCAGAACTACACGGCAGGACCTGGTCAATGACCTGAAGAGAGCTGGCACCACAGTCTCAAAGAAAACCATTTGGAACACACTACGGCGTCATGGATTAAAATCCTGCAGCGCATGCAAGGTCCCCCTGCTCAAGCCAGCGCATTTCCAGGCCCGTCTGAAGTTTGCCAATGACCATCTGGATGATCCAGAGGAGGAATGGGAGAAGGTCATATGGTCTGATGAGACAAAAAATAGCTTTTTGGTCTAAAATCCACTCACCGTGTTTGGAGGAAGAAGAAGGATGAGTACAACCCCAAGAACACCATCCCAACCGTGAAGCATGGAGGTGGAAACATCTTTCTTTGGGGATGCTTTTCTGCAAAGGGGACAGGACGACTGCACCGTATTGAGGGGAGGATGGATGGGGCCATGTATCGCGAGAAATTGGCCAACAATCTCCTTCCCTCAGTAAGAGCATTGAAGATGCGTCGTGGCTGGGTCTTCCAGCATGACAATGACCCGAAACACACAGCCAGGGCAACTAAGGACTGACTCCGTAAGAAGCATCTCAAGGTCCTGGAGTGGCCTAGCCAGTCTCCAGACCTGAACCCAACAGAAAATCTTTGGAGGGAGCTGAAATTCCGTATTGCCCAGCGACAGCCCCGAAACCTGAATGATCTGGAGAAGGTCTGTATGGAGGAGTGGGCCAAAGTCCCTGCTGCAGTGTGTGCAAACCTGGTCAAGAACTACAGGAAACGTAAGATCTCTGTAATTGCAAACAAAGGTTTCTGTACCAAATATTAAGTTATGCTTTTCTGATGTATCAAATACTTATGTCATGCAATAAAATGCAAATTAATTACATAAAAATCATACAATGTGATTTTCTGGATTTTTGTTTTAGATTTCGTCTCTCGCAGTTGATGTGTACCTATGATAAAAATTACAGACCTCTACATGCTTTGTAAGTAGGAAACACTGCCGATTTTGCAGGTTATCAAATACTTGTTCTCCCCACTGTATATTAACAGAAATAAGGAAGACCACATTTACATTCCATACTGTCCCCTGTTGTGTGACAGTGACAGTGACATCTGTCGCTGTTATCTCGGTCTCTGTGTAGTGACATCTGCCGCTGTTATCTGTGTCTGCGTTGTACATCACCAATATGTGACTGACTGTCTCTGTGTCTCTGCAGGGAGCTTCCTGTGGCTGGGCCAGAGCAGGAAAGACCTGTTCTGTTTTTGGGACCAGGATGGTCAGATGCACCCCACCACAGTCCAACTGCCCCAGGACACAGAGATGGTCCAGCTCTCTGCCTGCCGCGATGCCCTGTGGGGATTGGACCAACATGGCCGCGTCCACATCCGCACCCTCTCCACTAGCTGCCCCACCGGCATGCACTGGAACCTACTGGACCTCAGCCAGCTCGGTAAGGCCGCCCTTTTCACATTTAGAAATAACACTGGGCAGATCACAAGCTAGGGTAGCTAAGTGTAGACTAGATGGCTCTGCTAGATCCTCAATGCAGAAATCATTTTGTTTGGCGATTGTGATTGTGTTCCCTCACAGGGAGGTTGATTGCAGTAGTTCTGTGGTGTTTCCTCTGTTTTGTGGGAAAACAACATGTTTGCCACATTTCATTATACTGCAGTAACTCATTAATTTGGTCTGCAGATATTAAAGGAACATTTAGTTGTGTATATATTGGCAATATGCGTTATTTTTTATAGCCATTACATAACTGATCAGGCTAGGACATCTGTTCCTAGTCTCACATGCGTATCTGGTACATGTTGTATCTAGCACATGTTGTATGTCTAGTCTGTCAAATGTCAGCCTGTCTTTTGGTGTCAGTTGCATGTAGCTGCATACTTTCACACGGCCATCTTAGTGTCCCCACCAGCTCAGGTTGTGTCCCCCGATTCTGACGCCTCCTAGCTGCCGACCGTCTGACTCTGACCTAATTTACGTCTCTATAGACCCTTTTCCAGTACACGCTATACTGACGTCACACACAGATTCACGCCACTCTTGGCGGCAGTAAGAAAGCCATTGCCATCTGCGCACATTCGACAAACAAACATTATATTAAGCAGGACATTCATACAAGCCTTAAAATCCAATTATAATCCAAATGTAGTGTGAAATGCACCCGTAAGCAACATGTAAAGAGAGGCTTTTTTTGCTGGCCTTCTGTAAGATCTTCCCCTTGTTCTGCCACCAACTTGTGCACATCGCCCTCTTGCGACAATGTTTGTAAACACAGAAAGGGGTCTATATGCGGGTGTCTTTCTAGTCCTAGTCACATCCTTTGGCAATGCAGGGCGAGAAATAAACTAGCACACCTGAAGCAGAGGATCTGGACTTTAAAGGTAAGAGCCAGGTAGGTAGAAAGACTGTCTTACAACAGTGTATGAAGACCCGTTTTGTCCTCCTCTTGATTGGCTGCGGACACAGGTTCTACAGGCTGGTGTCAGATATCACTCGCTTCCCCACTTTTACGAGGGAGGTGTTTATTTTCTCTGTATTGGCAGCTGGTACTTACATAAGACTTGTTTTGTATTAAGGTCCTCCTTGAGCAAGGTGTCAAGGTTCAGGCTAGGTATGGAAATGATCAAGTCAAGGGTACAATCACTGAGACTGACCTGTCAATACTCCATGCTGAAGGAATGTCAGATAAGTTCACCAAAGAAAAATACCTAATCTGCTTTTAGGTTGAAGTGTTGTTTACATGGTCTTTAGTTTGTTTGCACCACATCTCAAGCAGTAAGCTGACATGTCTGCAGAGAACACATGATCCTAAACAGATATTGGACCGATGTGTTACTCTCATTTGGCAGACGGCCTAATCTTTAAAAACTCAGTCCCTACTAGGCTTGATAATATCGAGTATCAGTGATATTTGACATTGACGATATTGGTTGAGATATTGTGATGTGCAAGACGATACTATATTTGAACTTTACAAATCAAAAGGGTGCAGTTTTATCAGTTATGCTGTATCAATGTTCATAGTCTAATGAAGTATCTATTTTTATGTATTTATTTATGAGAAGGCAACTATAAGGTCACAAATAAGCACAAAAATGACACAGTCTGGAATGATTTACTACTCATTAACAGCGCAAAATGATATTGGATACCAGTGATATTTGGAAGTAGCATTACCTTAGAATAGGTCTACCCAAATTTTGCACAACCAACCCTAGCCCCAACCCTCCATTCCTAGAGTTCAGTGTTAGCTTACTTTCCATTGATTTGAAATGATATAATAGCACATAGGTTTCTACCCATGGCTAGATCCACCAGGGTCTTGGTAGAAGCTTCAGTATTTGTTTATTGAAGAGGTTCAGGTTGTATATGTTCTGCTGCTGGAAAGTGGCGGGTGCAAATAGACAGCCATGTGACGACAGCAGACAGCTGTAGCCAGGTCCTATTGGGCTCTGTGTGCATCACGATGTAACATGAGCGGGGAAGGAGCTGAGAGTGCACTCACTTTTAGCCCTGTTCTGTTAGTGTCATTGACCACATGATCTAAGTCTCCATACTAGAACGCTGCACAGGGACATAGTGTTTTTGACACCTTTTACAGTTCATTATAGTTCATGAAGGGTAGTTTAGAAAGTGATGCCATAATGACATTTGCAAGTGTAGCTTCTTTTACGTAAGATGTTCATTGGGTGTAGAACATTTTTTTATTATTTTTATTATAAAAGGTTGATTTCCATTTTATAGAGGTCAGAGTTGAAAGCGTGATGTCCAAGGTTATGAATGTCTAGAAAACATTAGTCCTTGACCTGAGCTTTGAAGACCACTCTGAACAGCCAAGCATAGAAGCTGCAACCCCATATACACTATTCAGAAAGATACAAAGACATGTTTAGGCCTTGCCCTGAGACATGGCTGAAGACCATGTGTCTATAGTCTTGACTCAGGGAACGTTTAGGACTAATCTTTTATTAGAATGTATTCTGCCCAGAAGTTCCAGGAGTATTTCTATAGGTTATCAATGATTAACATATGAGGTCTTCCTGGGTTATCTGTATTTGGAAAGGTGGAAATCCCGATCTTCTGACAGGCTGGTTAAGTAGGATATTAGCACAGGTTATGATGGTTAAAGAAGTCCCAGCAGATATGACAGCTACCTATCTACAGCTTAGAAGTTGCCCCCTGCCCCAGTCTCTCCCCACACAGACCTTTGTTACAGAATGTCAAATAGCTTAATCAAATAGTGATAATGTGATACATGGAAAGAGCAATGACTGACCTCTGAAAGGGTTGTCCATTAACCATTCCACAAAATGACTAAAGACAAGCAACATTGATGCCTCTGTCTCCATAGCCTACTTCACAAATGAATTCACTTCATTTGAGTCCGCAACCTTACCTGAAGATGAAAATACCATGTTTTTAAGGGATAAGGGATGAAGCCATTTTATGTTCAGTTGAAATAATTTGGCTTATTTGCCTTGGTTAAAACCCCTTGGCCTTCACCCAGTACCCTTCCCTGAACTTAGTCACTTGCCGGCTATTACCCGGTTACTCAACCCTGCACCTTAGAGGCTGTTGCCCTATGTACTGGTCACTTTAATAATGGAACACTGGTCACTTTAATATTGGTTACATACTGTATTCTAGTCAAGGCCATCCTATTAAGCTATTGCTATACATATACTATTCTATCCTACATATTCTAACCACATACTGTCCATAATGTCTATACATCCCATCACATATACACAGTTGAAGTTGGAAGTTTACATACACCTTAACCAAATACATTTAAACTCGGTTTTTCCAAATTCCTGACATTTAATCCTAGTAAAAATTCCCTGTCTTGGGTCAGTTAGGATAACCACTTTATTTTAAGAATGTGAAATGTCAGAATAATAGTAGAGAGAATTATTTATTTCAGTTTATTTCTTTCATCACATTCCCAGTGGGTCAGAAGTTCACATACACTCAATTAGTATTTGGTAGCATTGCCTTAAACAATTTAAACTTGGGTCAAACGTTTCGGGTAGCCTTCCACAAGCCTCCCACAATGTTGTGTGAATTTTGGCCCATTCCCCCTGACAGAGCTGATGTAACGGAGTCAGGTTTGTGCGTCTCCTTGCTCGCACATGCTTTTTCAGTTCTGCCCTCAAATTTTCTATAGGATTGAGGTCAGGGCTTTGTGATGGCCACTCCAATACCTTGACTTTGTTGTCCTTAAGCCATTTTGCCACAACTTTGGAAGTATGCTTGGGGTCATTGTCCATTTGGAAGACCCATTTGGAAGTCTAAGCTTTAACTTCCAGACTAATGTTGCTTCAATATATCCACATAATTTTCGTTCCTCATGACGCCATCTATATTGTGAAGTGCACCAGTCCCTCCTGCAGCAAAGCACCCCCACAACATCATGCTTCCACCCCTGTGCTTCACGGTTGGGATGGTGTTCTTCGGCTTGCAAGCCTCCCCCTTTTTCCTCCAAACATAACGATGGTCATTATGGCCAAACAGTTCTATTTTTGTTTCATCAGACCAGAGGACATTTCTCCAAAAGTACGATCTTTGTCCCCATGTGCAGTTGCAAACCGTAGTCTGGCTTTTTTATGGCGGTTTTGGAGCAGTGGCTTCTTCCTTTCTTAGCGGCCTTTCAGGTTATGTCGATATAGGACTTGTTTTACTGTGCATATAGATACTTTTGTACCTGTTTCCTCCAGCATCTTCACATGGTCCTTTGCTGCTGTTCTGGGATTGATTTGCACATTTCGCACCAAAGTAGGTTCATCTCTAGGAGACAGAATGCATCTCCTTCCTGAGCGGTATGACTGCTGCATGGTCCCATAGTGTTTTACTTGTGTACTATTGTTTGTACAGATGAACGTGGTACCTTCAGGCTTTTGGAAATGGCTCCCAATGATGAACCAGACTTGTGGGGGTCCACATTTTTTTTCTGAGGTATTGGCTGATTTATTCTGATTTTCCCATGATGTCAAGCAAAGAGGCACTGGGTTTGAAGGTAGGCCTTGAAATACATCCACAGGTACACCTCCAATTGACTCAAGTAGTGTAAATTAGCTTAGTAGAAGCTTCTAAAGCCATGACATAATTTTATGGAGTTTCCAAGCTGTTTAAGGCACAGTCAACTTCTGACCCACTGAAATTGTGATACAGTGAATTATACGTGTGTAAATAATCTGTAAACAATTGTTGGAAAAATGACTTGTGTCATGCACAAAGTAGATGTCCTAACTGACTTGCCAAAACTGTAGTTTGTTAACAAGACATTTGTGGAGTGGTTGAAAAACGAGTTTTAATGACTCCAACCTAAGTGTATGTTGTATATACACACACACACAGTACCAGTCAAAAGTTTGGACACACCTACTCATTCAAGGGTTTTTATTTTTACTATTTTCTACAGTTTAGAATAATAGTGAAGACAGCAAAACTATGAAATAACCTGTAGCACTCACGTCTTTAGCCATGAAATGCTTTGAAAGGCTGGTCATGGCTCACATCAACACCATTATCCCAGAAACCCTAGACCCACTCCAATTTGTATACCGCACCAACAGATCTACAGATGATGCAATCCCTATTGCACTCCACACTGCCCTTTCCCACCTGGACAAAAAGAACACCTACGTGAGAATGCTATTCATTGACTACCGCTCAGCGTTCAACACCATAGTACCCTCAGCTCATCAATAAGCTAAGGACCCTGGGACTAAACACCTCCCTCTACAAATATATCCTAGACTTCCTGGTGGTAAGGGTAGGTAACAACACATCCGCCACACTGATCCTCAACACGGGGGGCCCTCAGGGGTGTGTGCTAAGTCCCCTCCTGTACTCCCTGTTCACTCATGGCTGCACGGCCAGGCACGACTCCAACACCATCATTAAGTTTGCCGATGACACAACAGTGGTAGGTCGGATCACTGACAATGATGAGACAGCCTATAGGGAGGATGTCAGAGACCTGACCGTGTGGTGCCAGGACAACAACCTCGCCCTCAATGTGATCAAGACAAAGGAGATGAATGTGGACTCCAGGAAAAGGACGACCGAGCACGCCCCCATTCTCATTGACAAGGGCTGTAGTGGAGCAGATTGAGAGCTTCAAGTTCCTTGACGTCCAAATCACTCCCATTTCAGATAACTCTTTCAAGTGTTTGCATCATCAACATGCCTCCTCCTGTTCTAAGCGATGTGTTTAGATTAAAAGGACTGCCCAACAGATGTCATCAATATGATTGTATATCACAGAGAAGCATCAAGGTTAGTATGACAATTTAATAAACCAGTGAAATTAATCAACTTCCTGCCCTGAGGTGTCTGTGAGGACATCCAGACATGTTGACTTCCTCTCTGTGTTGCCTGCCTATGTTCATATTCTCTTTCAACATCACATGCCCTATTAAGTTTGGGAAAGGTAAATCATATCACGCTTCTCCACTGGCTGTTTTATGCAAATGTGAGCTATTGAAAATTATTGGTAAGAGAGAAACCCTGTTTGTGAATTTATTTACAGAGGAAAAATAGACCAAGGAGCGAGTTCCAGGAGTTATTCTGCTTGGCTGTGTTCTAAGAATGGTCCAGTGACAGGTCTTGACCTATACATTTGTCACATACATTTCAAGGCCTGCAATGGCAGCGCAATGTTTATTTTTTAATTTTATTTATCCGTTATTTTACCAGGTAAGTTGACTGAGAACACGTTCTCATTTGCAGCAACGACCTGGGGAATAGTTACAGGGGAGAGGAGGGGGATGAATGAGCCAATTGTAAACTGGGGATTATTAGGTGACCGTGATGGTTTGAGGGCCAGATTGGGAATTTAGCCAGGACACCGGGTGTACTTCACTCACTGAATGTTTAATGTAGACGTAGCTTGGTCATTGTTTGTTTAGAGGTCGCTCATCCCAATAGTCAGATTCTGTAATCTGTGCGAGATTACTGTGACATAATAGTGTTTTGTCACATGGGCTGTGTTGTGCTTCAAAAAGCAATTGCCATGGCTGTGGTTGCTGTGTTAGGCTGCTTACTAAACAATAGTAATAGAGACTTGTACATACACTCTATATTACTCCCAGTTAAAATTAGCCTATTATCAAAGCCGGTTACAACATTATGTAAAATATCTCTGCTATTATTAGATGTCTGAACCAATGTTTCTGCAAAGTAGTGCCTTCTTCAGCTTCTTGGAAGTCTTTCTTCATGACATTGAAGAACTGACTTTGGTTTGCTTTGTCTTGCAGATCAGGTAAGGCTGGTCAGCGTATCGTGTGGCAGTCAGAACGTGTGGGCGTGTGATGGCTATGGGATGGTCTATTTCCGCGTCGGTACGCAACCCCTCAACCCCAGCATGATGCTTCCTGCCTGGATTTGTATCGAACCACCAGAGCAGGTAAAGCCAGTCTAACCACAGTGCATAGTTTATATGGGTCTTTCTATGAACTAGGGCACCAGTGAGCATTTATTTTATTGGACAACTGTTTGGAGCTTTTACAAAGTCATTAATAAATAAATCAAATAAATGTGAATGCATTAAGATATAAAGGAGGAACATGCATGCATTCAATATAATTCATAAATTGAATTAAAACATATGTTTAAACCCTTTCTCATGCTTAGTCTTCACAGATATGGCAAAAATCATGTGACATAAAACACTACCTTTCTTTCCTTACATTTATGATATTTTTTTGTTATATAGTAAGCTCTTAACAATCAAATTACACTTTGACCCTGATCCTGTGAAATTCCTGGATATTGCTGTCTTTTTTTTTTTGAATGGAGATCTCTGAAGTGTACTGTAACCTGGTATCATTTCGTATCTCTATGTTATGGTGTGAAAACAGTTTATGGGCACACATATCCAAAATGATGTATGTGATTGCAAAATCCAATGCTTCAAACAGAAAGAGTATCTTTAATATGATTAATAAAGCAAAAATCGATACTGTCATTAACAGGGTTCTTCAGTAATTACATAATAGTTATTTGATGCACGTTTGCTATCTAGCTGTTTAGTTACATGGGGATGCAACATCAGCTGATTCAGGAAAGGATTTTCTGAATGACAGTCAAGTGGTAAAGAGCTTGTGTGATACTGCATGTGATTTAACAACTGCCAAGGTGCAGGAATTAATGTTTATTTCAAGGATTGACAGAATATTTTTGTGTCTATGTTGTTATGGTGGTCAATATAATTAGCCTAATTCTTGGACAACATTAAATCAAGATACCTGAGTTAAGATTACTGTCCATGTACATTTTGATTTCTTGTTTTCCATAGTTAAATGGAGCAATCGGGAATGTGAAAACAGCTGTTTATTAGTTTTTGAATGGAAATAAAAATAAAAATGTATAATTTTTGCATATAAACCTCAAAAACAACTTGCTATTTTGATGTTCAAATCTGGTTGGAGTTTAATGTAGAATGCCTGGTCAAGTGCACAGCCAACACTTTATGTCCTTTCAAAGTAGGTCACCCTTCAACCTTCTGTGAATCAATTCATTCATTGATTAATAGCTGCCCATACCGTGCCACAATGGCAAGATAAAGTAAGATTTCTCCATTCCTGCGTACGATTTAGTGTGTATTAACTTATTAATGAACTGATGTTACTGTAAATGGTTAGCGTACTGATAGATCCTAGTTAACCATTGATTATCTTATTAAATTATGCTATGGGGCCAAAACAATAGTATCTGTTGCTAGACTAGAGATATCCCTAGCTATAGTTAGTCTTTGGTTGCACATCTAACTAGCTGGAATGAAGCAAATGTGTAAATATATCCTATCACTGTTTAAAGCTGGTCTCCAGCTACCCAGACCTTTCTGATCAGCCTGTTAGGGTGCTGTGGGTGTGTCCAGCTACCCAGACCTGTCTGATCAGCCTGGTAGGGTGCTGTGCGTGTGTCCAGCTTACACCTGTGCAAATCTGTATGCATAACAATGGAATTAAACATCCAACCAATACCTCAGGAGTTGTACTATAGATCCACCATACACGCAGAGGGTTGTGTGGGGTTCTGTCCAGAAACAACCCCTAGCCCCAGAGAATTGGACAGGTGTAAGCTATACAATCAAAATTCCACCAAGCATATCAAAGGGTAAGGTGGAGCTCTCACTATGTCACCACCCATCAATCCCTCTCAGATCTCCACAAGTGTCTAGACTCTGGGCAGTAGGAGCTATTATGGGTTGTTTCTGGACAGGCCATGGGTGTTATGGTAGCTCAGTCAGTCTGGCACTGTCAAAAAAATGTAATAGCTGTCAAATACTTGAGAGAGTGTGAGAGGTGAGTGATGCAACAGTTTTTTTTATTTTGTTTTTATTTAACTGGGCAAGTCAATTAAGAATAAATTCTTATTTACAATGACGACCTACTCGGGCCAAACCCGGATGATGCTGGGCCAATTGTGCACCACCCTATGGGACTCCCAATAACGGCCGGTTGTGATACAGCCTGGAATCGAACCAGGATCTGTAGTGAAGCCTCTAGCTCTGAGATGCAGTGCATTAGACTGCTGTGCCACTTATGTTAGAGAGTGATGGGTGAGGGATGTGTCCTCCGTTCCTCACCTTCCTCTCAAAGCACATTGGGGGTAGAGGAAGGAAGGTTCTTCCTCTTAGGCTTCAATGCACTTTCAAGGAGAGACAAGAATTGGAGGGGATAAGGATAGAGGAAGCAAGAATGCGATGTCTAGTTTTCACACACTTCTTGAAGAGTTTACTAATTATAATGATTTAGTTATTGGTTATTATTATTGTCAATTATGTTGTTTACAGAACCCACTGTATTATATTATTACATCGACTATTAGAAAATAGAGATGCTGTTGATCTTTTTCATTCTAATGGAAGGTTAAGCATGGCTATAAATGATAGAGGAGTTCACTAAAGCACAAACAGACCTGGCTACTAGGCATGACAAAAAAACATGCAGTATCAATGTTAGATGTGACATTTGAATTACATGTAGATGTTTTGTTGTTGCTAGGAGTTATGGTCTCATTGTGCCTTTTATACACTCATATTCCTTTTACATGTGAAGCTGCAAGAAAATCATATTTAAATGTATATCAAACCATTTTGAAGTGTTGACCCTGATGTCACAAATTGGCCCTTTATTTATAGAAAGACCAATATGATTGCCTACATTGTACATCTGCCTGCATTTGATTAATACAGTGATGGTTGCTTATGTATTTTATGTTTAAGTCAATCCTCATATCTTCAGACTGTTAAAGAAAATTGTCTTAGCATTTTACTATAGATATTGATGATAAAGTCATTCTGGAGACATACAAGACAAAAATACTTGACCCTCACACTGAGTTTATAGTTCAGCCCATGATATCTCCTGTTGTGCTGTGTTGTTGACACCGTCATGGTTTTCTGCTTCATCAGCCACTAGGAGTGCATTTTATTAGAATCCACACCAGTCCCAACGACAGCATGCTGTGGGCCATGGACAACAGAGGGAATGTACATGTCCGCACTGGAATCACAGACGAGATGCCTATCGGCACAGACTGGGAACACATTCCAGGTGAATGACCTGAAGATTGACCAACTAGTCAGACATCCAACGATAATTAATAACACCTTTGTCCGACTCCAAAGACTATGTAATCTACATATTCATAAGTGGAAGATCAGACACCCATTCATAAAACCTTTGTCCAAAGACTAGATCATAATTTTTCCTTTCATTTATCCAAATTATTCCCAGGCTTGCAGGCCAGTCAGCTGGTGCTGAGTGTGAAGACTGTTTGGGTGCGCTGCCCCAACGGGGAGGTGGCGAGGCGCTATGGTATCACTGACAAGAACCCAGCAGGGGACTACTGGAAGAAGATACCAGGCCTGGTCAACTGGCTGACAGGTGAGTGATGAGGGAGGGAGAGAGAGGTGAGTGATGAGGGAGGGAGAGAGAGGTGAGTGATGAGGGAGGGAGAGAGAGGTGAGTGATGAGGGAGGGAGAGAGAGGTGAGTGATGAGGGAGAGAGAGAGAGAGGTAAGTGATGAGGGAGGGAGAGAGAGGTGAGTGATGAGGGAGGGAGAGAGAGGTGAGTGATGAGGGAGGGAGAGAGAGATGAATGGTGAGGGAGGGAGAGAGAGGTGAGTGATGAGGGAGGGAGAGAGAGGTAAGTGATGAGGGAGGGAGAGAGGTGAGTGATGATGGAGGGAGGGAGTGGTGATTGATGAGGCTGAGTGAGTAATGAGTCACCACCATCCATAGCATGACGAGACCCAGCCTCATCTACACCACCATCCATAACATGACTAGGCCCAGCCTCATCTACACCACCATCCATAACATGACTAGGCCCAGCCTCATCTACACCACCATCCATAACATGACTAGGCCCAGCCTCATCTACACCACCATCCATAGCATGACTAGGCCCAGCCTCATCTACACCACCATCCATAGCATGACTAGGCCCAGCCTCATCTACATCACCATCCATAGCATGACTAGGCCCAGCCTCATCTACATCACCATCCATAGCATGACTAGACCCAGCCTCATCTACACCACCATCCATAGCATGACTAGGCCCAGCCTCATCTACACCACCATCCATAACATGACTAGACCCAGCCTCATCTACACCACCATCCATAGCATGACTAGGCCCAGCCTCATCTACACCACCATCCATAGCATGACTAGGCCCAGCCTCATCTACACCACCATCCATAGCATGACTAGGCCCAGCCTCATCTACATCACCATCCATAGCATGACTAGGCCCAGCCTCATCTACATCACCATCCATAGCATGACTAGACCCAGCCTCATCTACACCACCATCCATAGCATGACTAGGCCCAGCCTCATCTACACCACCATCCATAACATGACTAGACCCAGCCTCATCTACACCACCATCCATAGCATGACTAGACCCAGCCTCATCTACACCACCATCCATAGCATGACTAGACCCAGCCTCATCTACACCACCATCCATAGCATGACTAGGCCCAGCCTCATCTACACCACCATCCATAACATGACTAGACCCAGCCTCATCTACACCACCATCCATAGCATGACTAGACCCAGCCTCATCTACACCACCATCCATAGCATGACTAGGCCCAGCCTCATCTACACCACCATCCATAACATGACTAGACCCAGCCTCATCTACACCACCATCCATAGCATGACTAGACCCAGCCTCATCTACACCACCATCCATGAGAGAGAGCGCACCAGAGGTGGGTGGGTGGGTGGGTGAGTGAGAGAGAGCGCGCCAGAGGTGGGTGGGTGAGAAAGAGCGCGCCAGAGGTGAGGGAGTGAGGGAGAGCGCGCCACAGGTGAGGGAGTGAGGGAGAGCGCGCCACAGGTGAGGGAGTGAGGGAGAGCGCGCCAGAGGTGAGGGAGAGCGCGCCAGAGGTGAGGAAGTGAGGGAGAGCGCGCCAGAGGTGAGGGAGAGTGCGCCAGAGGTGAGTGAGTGAGGGAGAGCGCGCCAGAGGTGAGTGAGTGAGTGAGGGAGAGCGCGCCAGAGGTGAGTGAGTGAGTGAGGGAGAGCGCGCCAGAGGTGAGTGAGTGAGTGAGGGAGAGCGCGCCAGAGGTGAGTGAGTGAGTGAGTGAGTGAGTGAGTGAGGGAGAGCGCGCCAGAGGTGAGTGAGGGAGAGCGCGCCAGAGGTGAGTGAGGGAGGGAGAGCGCGCCAGAGGTGAGTGAGTGAGGGAGAGCGCGCCAGAGGTGAGTGAGTGAGTGAGGGAGAGCGCGCCAGAGGTGAGTGAGTGAGTGAGTGAGGGAGAGCGCGCCAGAGGTGAGTGAGTGAGGGAGAGCGCGCCAGAGGTGAGTGAGTGAGGGAGAGCGCGCCAGAGGTGAGTGAGTGAGGGAGAGCGCGCCAGAGGTGAGGGAGTGAGGGAGAGCGCGCCAGAGGTGAGGGAGAGCGCGCCAGAGGTGAGGGAGAGCGCGCCAGAGGTGAGGGAGAGCGCGCCAGAGGTGAGGGAGTGAGGGAGAGCGCGCCAGAGGTGAGGGAGGGAGGGAGGGAGGGAGAGTTAATGAATGGCTTGCTCTTCCATTGGGCTCATTTGAGATCTACTACATTGCAGTCACAATACTGATCTACAAGTCATCCCAAATAACTCCTTGTTAGGGGATCAACATTAGAAAATTGTGTGCCTCTGCTTCGCCTTGCTCAAACTGATCACCACCAACATGCTGATTGTCCCACAGTGACACCCATGGACGAGCTGTGGGCTGTGAGTGTGTCTGGAGGTCTGAGGCACCGGCTCACCGAGACCCTGGTGCACACCATCAATTCCCATGTCAACACAGGCTCCCTGAGAGGAGAGGACCTGGAGGAGGAGTGGGAGGTCATCTAAAGAAGACTTAAATTGTGTTATATTCCCTATATAGTGCACTACATTTGACTAGGGATAGTGCATAGGGCTCTGGTCAAGTCGTGGACTATGAAGGGAATAGGGTACTATTTCTCACGTTTCTCCCCAACTGGAACAACCACTCTTTATTAATATTCACTTTCACTACTGAAATGGGCTGCATTGCATTTATTGGTGGGCACTTTACCTACTGTATGTATTTTTAATGTTATCATCCTATGTACATAATAGATTCTAAGGCAACTGCTAGGTGCTTATGAATCAGTACGGATTGCACAATGGCTCTGTGGACAGACAGGATGGGATGATTGGTGTTACCAAGGGAACGGGGTGTCTCCCAGACCACCTCATGCTGTGTACAACCAGTGTTTACTTTTAACCTAACCCAACCAATCCCTATTGAATTTAATTTAAGGAATTAATTGTTATATTAGTTTTTAAAAAAGTAATTATTGGTGACATTTTAGGAAGGCAATATTTTTCTTCATTTTAGTTAGTTTGCACTTTAATTGAAGTGGGAAGGTAACTGCACTCCCAGTACACAGCACTAGTCAAGACTTGCTACCCTGAGACCGTACACAGCATTAGTCTAGACTTTATACCCTAAGACAGTCTGTTGTTTTCTTAGAAAACATCCTCTCCCAAAGGAACTTACTGTAGCTCTTGTATTGTTTTTTACTTATCGATTTATTCCGATGAATACTGTACGTACCACAACACACTTAGAGCCTTCCAATAGTGTATCTTCAATTAAATATTTAGATCTGTCATACCTCTAGTCCAGTTGAACCACTATCACAGGAGTTATATAGGGCCATGGTCTTTGAATTATGTTTTCATGTTGTTTTAAAGGAAACTACGATGGTAGTATGAAGGAGATCCATTTTTTTTAATAACACAGAAGTAACGTGACTGTAAGTACTTGAATGGAGAAATGTATCATGTTAGTCACAGTGCAAGGGTACCACATAAGTGTAGGTGCTTGCTGTGCACATATTGATTGATGCTTCCTTTTTTTACTGTGGAATACTGTACTCACTAAGGAAGGGATATTTGCAGGAGTTTGTTCTGGGAGATTTATAACACGTGTATTTTGTATAACTACCAGAAAGGGAAACGAACCAAATAATTTATTCCGTCTTAATACAGCTACTGAATAATTAAGGGAATCATGCATTTAATGGTATCATATTGTTGCTTCTGAATACTGTACTCTAGTGCTATTTAATCCTTAGGAGTTTGCCAGTTCAATTCAGATTGACAAAGTCCGGGCCAGAAGTAGTGCACAATATAGATGAATAGGGTGCCATTTGAGATGTAAAATCAGATTTAATGACAGATGTTTTACACTAGACAGGAAAACCCAAAGATCGTGTTGAAGTATCCCCTCTGTGTGTGTCTATATGGGATACACAGCACTGCAAGTCCACTGAATCCTGTTGTATGAATCCATGCCTCTCCTCCATATGAATGAACTTCCTTAATAAAGGTGTTTACAGAGACTGCCTGATGGTGCTGTATGACCTCCGTAGATATAGCAGTGTTTCTCAACTCCATAGAACTGCACATTTTTACTCTAGCCCATCACTAACACAGTGCTGATCTGGAACAAAATTGTGGGGGCCTAGGACAGGACGGGAGCTGAGAATGTTTTCCTTCTGACCATGAGCCATGCAATCATCAGCAGAGAAAACAACCATGAATGTGTGCAAAAAGCACATTCAAACCATTGTGCCATGTTATGGGTAATACCATGCTGTGAAACGTTCATAGTTTTGGACCTAGTCTATTGTTTCTGTAGGTCTGTAACACAACACTTCTCAGTTGCCTGTGTAGTTACTATAGTAATAACGTTCTCTGCCCTGCTTCACTCCACAACTGCCAGATAATGGCCAAGTATATTCTGGTTGAAAGAAAACTGCAACAGGTTCTCTCGTACACAACTCTTATTTACATTGCAACATTATTCAAGTCCAGATGTGTATTCTATAGTGCATTGTTTTTAAACATCAAAATGAAATAACCTTTTGAGTTGTTGTTCCTATTTACAAAGCTGCATACTGCATTTTATTCACACTATTAAATCGTTCACACCATAGCCAAAAATAAACCTGTCGAGTAGTTTCATCTGGTATACTGGTGTAGCCTGAAGTCCAGTGGTTTCAGAAAGTCTGGCAGAGAGTCCAACTGTTTAACAGGTTTAGACTGGGTCATCTTATGCATAGCCTGAACAAAGAGAGAGGGAGGAGATAGTTCTAAGAGCCACTGGAGCGCCTGCTCTCCAATAAGACTCTGCCACAGCCCTGGATTCTTCTGCAACTGTCCCTTCATTTGAAAATTGAATTTTGGCATGAAGAGAATGAGGTAACCAAGGCAGACGTGCTTGCTACGCATGTCAGGCTCGCCCTGACGTATCTGATTTAGGAGGCAGTCCAAGGGGGTGTTCCCATCTCGGTCTGTGACATAAGGACATGCACCGTGTCCTAGTAACATAATCAAACACTCAGGGCGCACCAGTTCGCACGCCAGATGCAATACGTCTTTGCCTCCTTGCATGTGAAAACATCCACGGGTGTTCAAGTAGCTCTGGCGCTCACTATCAGAGAAGTCTTTTAGGGAGTCCATGATCATTTTCAGGATAGTAATACGATTATAGCGAACAGCAACTGTGAGATGCGGTGTTGCTGATGCTTGGCAGCAGCAGAAGCTTTGACTGGGCATCTCCAGTGCACCAACAGAGTATCTGTTGAGGAGGAATTTGGCGTATTGTTGATGGTCGTGAACAAGTGCATACAGAAAAGCCTCGGGTGGAGTAAAAGAGCATGCCCGCCCTTCTTCCCAATGAAACACTTCCATAGTCCGCATGTCCTCGAGCACCCATACTGGTAACAGGTCCCGCACTGCTTGGTAGAAGGCAAAGGAGGTTCTTTGGCACTGTTTCTCTGATTTATAATCGGCCCGGCTGTCAAACACACCTAGATCGTAAGGCATTGCTACTGTGTTCGGCAGATTCCTTTAATTTCTGAATATACCTTTTTTTGCAAGGTATAGCCTAGCACCTCTGTGCCAGCTCTGTTAACATCAACACAGGATGTCAGATGTGATTTAGAAGAAAACAGTTATAAATATATAAAATAATCAATAGCTGAATTTAGGGAACTTGCATAACACACGGCAAAAAGTTTTTCAAATAAAAATGAAAGCCCATAGCAAACGTAACGGCTCTTCTGTCTCGCTGCTCTTGGAGTCTGCGTTCAGTATGTTTCGGCTGTTATTGACTTGCTTCAAACCTTCTTCAGACTCCATCGGCAGTTTATATACCCTTGCAATAGGCAATAGTGGAACTCCTTCACGACTGCCCTCGTTGGTCGCTCACTGCGTCAACAAATATCCCCATTGGCTGTCTGATGACGACTCCAAGGTGAGATTAAATGTGACGTCCTAAATTCCAAGTGCCGTTAACTTTAAAGTATGTGTTTAGTGCGCCATGTGAGCGATTTGTTTGGGCAACGCGCTATCGCCCCTATCGAATGTCCCCAGTGCAAACAGAACCGTCCGGTTGTGGTTCGGCAGTGCATTATGTAATTGAGCGTCTGGTGCAACGCGCCACCTCGGGTTTCATAATTTCAAGGAATTTACATCTTGTTCAGATCGTGTTGTGTCGTCAGGATTAGGTTACACCTATCGACTTTAGACCTATTAAACAAGATATACCACATCAATAACATGGACTACAGGTCTCGACAGGCAACAATATAGGTATTTGAAAGTGTTTTTTAAACGTTGACATTCAAGTTAACCTCAAATTGTGTAACAGCTTGTAGGTTCGTGCAAAAGTCAAATGTATGTGTTATATAACGTATTAGTTTTAGCAGCTTCAGTTTAGGAAAGACAATTATAGGCGTATTTTCGATAGTCCACCACGCCATCTGCCTGCTGACTACGTGTAATTACATGTCATAAATAACCTTGAATTGACAAAGTAGCATATGCACATCTTCATCATCTTCACCCTCATCACCCATTTAAATTCATTTGAAAACATACAGCTTACAATATGTCCACACATCATGGTATGATCAAATCTGACCTGTTGACATTATTTATTATGAGTCATGCAGAAGTGTAAATGCAATTTAAAATGGGTTATGAAGTGGGAAATCAGTGTAAAATTGGTTCTGAATAAGCTAATTAAAATGTGTAGTAAAATAAAACATATATTATTATAGTATCCTTTCTGTTACTGGCCCAATGCTGTAGCCACTAGGCTACCTTTCACCCATACTGGTGTGGAGTTGTATGGGCTTCTACTGTTCTCCATATTCTACTTGAGCATGGTTTTGAGTAATAGCAATCTTAATTTCCCAGTGACTATATCCCAGTGACGATGCAAACAGGCACAGTGATGTTCCATAGTTATAAACCCCAACCCTACTAACATGACATTATGGCATGGGTAATCTGTGTAGCCTATGTAATGAGAAATTGAAGATCACTAAAGATAATATTTTGATTTACTGTATAGATGTGAGCATGACTGCTGCAGCTAGATAGGGCTGGGCTATACTCTATAAAATAGGCCACGTTACAGTTCAGAAGAAGCATGATGGATGAGTTTTTGATTAAATTAATGTTAAGTGGAGAATGAAATACATCACAATCTGTTATCACCACATCTGTGTGGGAATAACAATGGAAAAAGCATAAGAGCAGAGGAAAAAAACAAAACACATTTTGTATCTTATTCATGTATCTGCACAGATACAGTGCCTTCCAGAAGTACTTGGCCAGTGAAGTAAAACAAAAAGAGATGAATTAATATCAGGTAAAAAATTAGCCTATAGAAAGTATTTCCTATACCTTTCCTAGATCCCCATTTAGCAAGATATGAGTCTAGCTCAAGTAGACTATTGAGCTCCCCAAATATTGTTTGACTTCCCTGGCGAGATATTTTTGGAGGGCATAGTTTGCAACTGCATTGCTATGAATACATGCACATACTATTTTAGAGTACCCTTTTCAAGGAGACCAGAAGTAGCTTGATTGTGACAATGTGAATGCAAGACATTGCTCCTTTATAGGGCTTCTGAGGATGGGGACCAGGGGCTCATGACAGATTGAGGTTAATGAGCTAATATAGGTTTAAGCATAATTTGGTCTCTGGCATATAAACAAAAACGAAAATAAATGCAGTCCTTTAAAATAAAATAAAGGGACTGAAATTCATATGATTTGATTAATTTATTCACTGTTTTCAGTGAGATTATTTTAAATAACCTTGGATTTTTATTAATTCCATAAATTGGCTGTATTTGCAGAACTAATTTTGTTTAGTTGCGTAAATTCCCAATTAAATCATTACTTAATTAATTGTAGCCTCTAGTTTCCAGGTAAGAAGAGAATTGGTCCTCATCATTAGTTTGAGGGGTCTCTGTTCAGGGCAAGGCTTGAAAAATTCGGAGTTCCATTTGATGCAGTCGTGCACTTTATCAAGACCCCGTGGAGTGTGAACTAGCAACCGACCTACCTGGCAAGATTCTCGACACCTCTTAGTAACGACTATAATGGACAAAAGTAGCCAGCTAACTAGTCAAAGTCTGTAGAATATAGTTGACAAATGCTGGTGTTAAAGCCACGTAGCTATGCTAATGTATTTCAAAAATCAAGCTTGCTAGTTGCAACCGCAACTTTTATCCAAGTAGTAGCAAGCTAGCAGTGAAGCACCCCTCGCTTACTTGGGTATTTCTTGCTAGCTAGCTTTCTGGGTGGCTGGTTAATATTCAAGAGAGCCACACAACAGCTTTTTGGTCACCAGTCATATTTTTTGGAGCAAGCTAGCTATCTGAACTAATTTAATAATAAAGCAGTCTTTAGCTGGTTAGTTGACCAATTTAATCAGTTGGTCATCATAGTTTCGTCCAGCTAGCCAGCAGCTTAGCTAGCCAACTCGCTAACGTTACTTTGTTCGCTAGCTAGCAAACTAGCAAGGTGCTGCTGACGATAGCCAGACAGTAGCTAGCCGAAATTCAAATAGTTTTGCTCTTTCTCCATTTAAAAAATGCCTGCAATGATGGAAAAGAGTGGTTCAGAAATGTCTGGGAAAAGAAGGGGTAGGAATGCAGTGAATAATCCAAACAAAAGTTTTTCTACAAATGGAAATAGCAACAATTCATGGGAAGAAGGAAGTTCGGGCTGTTCCAGTGATGATGAGCATGGTAGGTCAACACGACAGTGGTAGCCTCGGTCACACTAAACTACTTCATACATTTGTACACTGATTCAAAAATGTTAATCCTGTGTTTATTTTATGTTCAGGTAGTGGTGGCATGAGAGTTGGGACCCAGTATCAAGCTCTTGTGCCAGACTATGATCCAGGTGAGTCATTTTGCCATTCAGACAGTCGTAAAGCTAGAACACGTTACCAGACGTGATAGCCTCGAACAATTCCTGGTTGTAGTTTCCACGAACCTTGACTAAACTGGCTTGTTACTGCTAATCTTGATTCTTCTGACATTCCAACTCCTGTACATGGCTACATTTTGTTTAATGTTTGAATGGATTTAACAACTCAATCACTGATGTTAAAACATATCCAATATATTTCAGCATTTTTAGCTGCTGAATTAAAACATGTTTGAGATGTAATGGCTAATTTAAAAAGTTTATTTTACACCAGTCATAGCTAGGCCCTAAATGTTGGGTGAACGACCATTTATTATTTATTGAGAGAGAAATATTGTTTAGATATGATTGCTACCCATCAAAGAATGAAGCATTATGAAATTGATTGTGTAGCTGCTTTTACTTTATGATTGTAAGTCCTGACTGCTCATGGTCAATATTTGTTTTAAATTGTATAAATTATCTCTCTGTGAGATGATTAATTGGCTTGTGATGCCAATTTCACCAGTTTCATTTTTTTTTTTTTGAAAGATAAAGGCAGAGTAGTTTAAGAGTAATGAAGTCACTGGTAATCATTTAATCCCATTATTCCCCTATGTCAGAGATTGCCAAAGTGGCCGAGGAGAGGGACAACTTGGGCATGCGGGTGTGGATCCCCAGTCGGAACCTGGCCGAAGCTAAATGTAAGGAACATTCAAGCCATTTTCTCATTATATACTAAATGTAAAATAGTTGCTTTTACAAATCTGAAGTTTACCTGAAGCAAAATATTAACTTAATGATTTAACTATACAATAGTAGCAGAAATGGGTAGATGAGTGTTATTCCAGTCTTTTGTCTCTCTTTCTGTCTCTCTCTCTGTGTGTGCCCATGACTTTTTCCACATTTTGGATTCGGCTTTTTCAGCCACACCCGTTGCTGACAGGCATTTAAAATTGAGCGCACAGCCATGCAATCTCCATAGACAAACACTGGCAGTAGAATGGCCTTACTGAATAGCTCAGTGACTTAACTTGGCACTGTCATAGGATGCCACCTTTGCAACAAGTCAGTTCCTCAAATTTCTGCCCTGCTAGAGATGCCCCGGTCAACTATAAGTGCTGTTAAGTGTAAACGTCTAGGAGTTACAACTGCTCAGCCGCAAAGTGGTAGGCCACACACAGAATGGGACAGCCGAGTGCTATAGCACGTAAAAATCGTCTGTCCTCGGTTACCGCACACAAGCTTAAGATCACTTAATGCAATGCCAAGCGTCAGCTGGAGTGGTGTAAAGCTCACCGCCATTGGACTCTGGAGCAGTGGAAATGCATTCTCTGGACTGATGAATCACGCTTCACCAGCTGGCAGTCCGACAAATGCTACCTACCCCAATGCATAGTGCCAACTGTAAAGTTTGGTGGAGGAAGAATAATGGTCTGGGGCTCTTTTTCATGGTTAGGACTAGACCCTTTAGTTCCAGTGAATGGAAATCTTAATGAAACTGCATACAATGACATTCTAGACAATTCTGTGCTTCCAGCTTTGTGGCAACAGTTTCCTGTTTCACCATAACAATGCCCCTGTGCACAAACCGAGGACCATAAAGAAATGGTTTGTTGAGATCGGTGTGGAAGAACTTAACTGACTTGTCGTTCTGCCCCTGAACAGGCAGTTAACCCACTGTTCTTAGGCCGTCATCGAAAATAACTTACTTGCCTAGTTAAATAAAGGTAAAAATAAAATACGGTATTCTAACTCAGGCGAGTAGAACCTCAAGACTTCCCTAGTATTAGAGGTTGTGCACCAGCTGTTTACAAAGAGACACTCCCTCCCCTGAGCATTCCCAAAACTGCTGGTCGTTCCTGCTAGATAAAAAAAAGAATCCACGTCCTTGTTCAGCCATGACTCTTGGAAAAATAGGTTATTATAGTTTTTTTAGATCATGTTGATAGGATCATCTCTAACGGAGCCTGTCCAGTTTATTCTCCAGTGATTGCATGTTTGTCAATAGAACAGAGGGTAGGCGGTTTATCCACTCGCAGACGTAGTCCCTTCAGGTATCCCGCACGTTTGTCTCTATAGCGCTGCCACCGCCTCCTTCTCAGAGGGAGTCTGGGATTTGGGTCTTGTATAATCAATATGTTCTCCACCTCTGACTCATTGAAGGAGAAGTCCTCACCCAAATCGAGGTTAGTGATAGCTGTTCTGATGCCCAGAAGCTATTTTCAGTCATAGGAAATTATGGTGGAAACATGAAACCAACCCCAAAATGTTTTTAAATCCACAGCTTAAAAAAAATGTAAAATAGCACAATTGATCAGGAGCTTTCTAACTCTGCATTGTTGGCAAAGTAAGCATTTCACGGTAAAGTCTACACCTGTTGTATTTCTCACATGCGCCAAATACATCTTAATTAGATTTTTCATTTTATTTGAGCCCGTAAAATGGCTGCCAAAAAAAACAACATTTTAATATCCCTTTGAGCTTGGTGAAGTTATTAATTACATGTTGGATGGTGTACTGCATCAATATACCCAGTCACTACAAAGATACAGGCATCCTTCTGAACTGTTGCTAGAGAGGAAGGAATGCTCTCAGGGATTTTACTATGAGGCCAATGGTGACTTTAAAACAGAGGAGAAAACTGAGGATGGATCAACAACATTGTAGTTACTCCACAATACTAACCTAACTGAAAGAGTAAAAAGAACTGTGCCTGTAAATTAAAAAGTATTATGAAACATGCATCCTGTTTGCAATAAGGTACTAAAGTAATACTGCAAAAAATGTCCTGAATACAAAGTGTTCAGGGGCAAATCCAATATAACATGTTACTGAGTACCACACTCCATATTTCCAAGCATAGCTGTGGCTGCATCATGTTATGGGTATGCTTGTAACCCCCAACATAAATAAATGGAATGGAACTAAGCACAGGCAAAATTCTAGAGGAAAGCATGGTTCAGTCTGCTTTCCACCAGACACTAGGAAATGCATTAACTTTTTTAGCAGGACAGTAACCTGAAACACAAGGCCAAATCTTTAATGGAGTTGTTTACCAAGAAGACAGTTACTGTTCCTGAGTGGCCGAGTTAGATTTTCAAGTAGATTTAAGTCAAAACTCTATGGCAAGCTTGAATAAAATAAAATAAAATTGCAAATGTTGCACATTCCAGGTGTGGAAAGCTTTTAGAAACTTACCCAGAAAGACTCACAGCTATAATCGCTGCTTCCACAAAGTATTGTCTCGTGTGAATACTTATTTAAATTAGATTTCTGTATTTAATTTTCAATACATTTGCAATAATGTATAAAACATGTTTTAACTTTGTCATTAGAGGGTATTGTGTGTAGACGGGTGAGAAAATAAATGCATGTCATCCATTTTTAATTCAGGCTGTAACAAAACGCAATGTGGAATAAGTCAATGGGGTATAGTATATACTTATTGAAGGCACTAACTACTATTTTTATTTTGTTTTTTTACAGTGGATGAATACATTGCAATTACCAAAGAGAAGCATGGGTACAACATGGAGCAGGCACTGGGGATGCTTTTCTGGCACAAGCACAACATTGAGAAGTCCCTGGCAGATTTGCCCAACTTCACACCTTTCCCAGATGAGTGGTCAGTGGAGGACAAGGTCCTGTTTGAACAGGGTTTTAGCTTCCACGGAAAAACTTTCCACCGTATACAGCAGATGGTGAGACACTAAAAATGTTTTTAGTTTTTTTTAAATCTGTTTAAAACCGAATACTTAATTGACAAACATTGTAACACATAGTTGACCATGGCACATGAGACACTAAATACTAATTTGGGGTGCCCATTGTGTGATGTCTCTAAACAACAAATCGTGTAGAAAAATGTGTTTTCCTTGATTGATAAAGTCTTCTTGTGCTAGTTGCCTGACAAGTCCATTGCCAGCTTAGTAAGATTTTACTACTCTTGGAAGAAGACACGGAGCAAAACCAGTGTCATGGATCGCCATGCACGCAAGCAGAAGAGGGAACGAGAAGAGAGGTATGAAAAGTGTGTGCTTTTGTTTAAAATGCATGAACCACATTCTCTCTTCCTTTTAAAAACTTAAATTGGTTAGAAAAACATATTGTAATCTTGGAAAGTCAGGCCAAGAATACATTTTTCTATGTATAAATATGTTGCTTTGTCTTTTTAGTGAGAATGAGGCTGAGGAGACCAATGGTAACACTCCAAGGGATGTAGTGTACGAACCAAATAAGGACGAGAAGAAAGAGGTGGGTCTGTTCAGAGGCTCTTGTAACTTAATACACAAAATAGATGCTGTTTTATTGAACCAACTAACATGTAGATTTTCTGTTTCAGCTGGGTGCTGCACCTGAGAAACAGGAGATAAAACCAGTACCAGTGGTACAGAGGGTAGCTTCTAAATATTTTCATTACCATTTGAATAGAAACAGAAATAATTAATGTTACATTTTCCCTAGTTTTGATACTTTGGCCATTTTAACCCAAATGTATTCCTTTACGTCTAGCCGAATACTAGTATGGCAGAGAAGCTGACCCAAGTCAAGAAAGAACCCCAGGGTCCTCCAGGGAAGAACCAGCATCGTGCTAAAAAGAAGCCTCCTAAAGGAATGCACCTGAGCCAGGGAGACGTAGCTGCTATGTCCACCAGCCCCCCTGCTGCAGTCGGTGTGCTGAGGCAAATCGACATGGAGCTGGTTGCCATCAAACGGCAGGTTAGAGTTAGTCTTAACATCAATACATGAATCTTCTCTCTGCTAGGATTTTCTTCTCTGATGAGAGTAAGTTTTGCGTCAATCATGTGTTGATGTTAATGGGAGATTTGTGTGAAAATTAAGAACAGGACCTAAAGTATCTTCAGTATTCTCCTGTGTCCGGGTGAGAGATGGGTTAACCTAGAAATGTTTCCTGAATGAGTTTTATCCCTTTTCTAGATCCAGAGCATCAAACAGAATAACAGTGCTCTGAAGGACAAGCTTGACGTGGGAGTGGACCACTTCAGAGTACCTGAGGTAAAGCTATTGCTTACCTAGAGTTCTGACCATCTAATTTGGTCTCTTTCTCCATAGAATTAATGTTACTCTTGTGGCTTGTAACCAGGGGTTGGAACAAAATGATTTTCCAATCGTTCCGTTCTGAACAAAAAAAGATTTTGTTTCGCTGAAGTTCTGAACAGGCTTGAACTAAAAATCTATAACTATAGTTCCTTTTTAAACTTCAAATTGTTTTTTTTTAACATTTGACTCCATATTTTAAATTCTTTCACTAATCAGTGTGGATAGAGCAGCTTACTATGGAGCGACTGAATTTTTTTGAGTAGGGAAAGAGTGAGAGATGAAGTTGGCTTGATGCCCTGGGCATCTTGTTATGACATACATTATCTGAATTAAGATCCACAGAATTATACCTATGGAGGAGCGGTTTCTATGAACAAGCTTGAATGTCTTTGAACTTCCGAGATTTGCCTTAACGTTGTACCAGAGCTAGCTAACAGGCTTGTGAATGCAGAGTGGCACCAGAATTAAAATTAAAAACACGTCTTACCATTTTGTAGTTAATAAAACGTAGTGAACCGAAGAAAAATAAACGCAACATTTTACTGAGTTACAGTTCATGTAAGGAAGGAAGTCAGTCAATTGAAATAAATTCATTATTCCCTAATGACTGGGAATAAAGATAAACATCTGTCACAGATACTGGGGGGAAAAAAAAAAGGGATGTGGCGTGGATCAGAAAACCAGTCAGTATCTGGTGTGACCTCCATTTGCCTCATGTAGTACGACATATCTCTTTCGCATAGAGTTGATTAGGCTGTTGATTGAGGCCTGTGGAATGTTGTCCCACTCCTCTTCAATGGCTGTGCGAAGTTGCTGGATTGTGGCGGAAACTGGAACATACTGTCGTACACATTGATCCAGAGCATCCCAAACATGCTCAATGGATGACACGTCTGAGTATGCAGGCCATGGAAGAACTGGGACATTTTCAGCTTCCAGGAATTGTGTACAGATCCTTGTGACATGGAGCTGTGCGTTATCATGCTGAAACATGAGGTGATGGCGGTGGCTGAATGGCACGACAATGGTCCTCGGAATCTCTTCCTAGTATCTCGGAGCATTCAAATTGCCATTGATAGAATGCAATTGTGTTTGTCCGTAGATTATGTCTGCCCATACTATAACCCTACCTCTACCACGGAACTCTGTTCACAAAGTTGACATCAGCAAACCGCTCGCCCACACAACGCCATACATGCTGTCTGCCACCTGCCCGGTACAGTTGAAACCGGCATTCATCCGTGAAGAGCACACCTTTCCAGCATGCCAGTGGCAATCGAAGGTGAGATTTGCCCACTGAAGTTGGTTACGACGCCTAACTGCAAGACAATGGTGAGGATGAGGAGCACACAGATCATCCCTGAGATGGTTTCTGACAGTTTGTGCAGAAATACTTCAGATGTGCAAACCCACCGTTTCATGAGATATCCAGGTGGCTGGTCTCAGTTTATCCTGCAGGTGAAGAAGCTGGATGTGGAGGTGGACATTTCTGCAGTCAGCATGCCAAATGCACGCTTCAACTTGAGTCATCTGGGGCATTGTGTTGTGACAAATCTGCACATTTTAGTGGCCTTTTATTGTCCCCAACACAAGATTCACCTGTGTAATGATCATGCTGTAATCAGCTTCTTGATATGCCATAGCTGTCAGGTGGATGCATTATTTTGGCAAAGGAGAAATGCTCACAAACAGTGATGTAAACAAATTTGTTCACACAATTTGAAAGAAATAAGCTTTTTGTGCATATGGAATATTTCTGGGATCTTTTATTTCAGCTCATGAAACATATTTCCTTACACTTTACATGTTGCATTTTTGTTCAGTATAAATAGTATCCTTAACTAGCATTGAAAAAGTTAATCCATTCTTCTATAGTAAAAAATCTCTCCCTAATTTCTGAATACGCTCAAACACACTGGCAAAGATTTTCAGGCGGCATGCAGACACTGAAATACATTTGAGTGACAGTGAGGACTTTGCGTAGTTGCTTTGTTGCAGATTTTTTGTGGGACTGAAAACAAATGCCCGGAACGTAAAAGAACATTACTAACTAGTTCCCATGCTTTTAAAAAGCGGTTATGGTCCGGGACAGTATAGATCACTTTCGTTCCCGATTCTGTTCCTAGAAAAACTTTTTTTTTTGCGGTTTTCTGTTCTGTTCCCTGAACTGGTTCCAACCCCTGCTTTTAACTCATTATGACCTGTGGTGTATGTCATGTTTGTGTGCCAGTGATAACATGACCATTCATGTCTCAGGTGACCCAGAAGTTCAACACTCGCTGGACAACAGAGGAGCAACTGCTTGCTGTACAAGGTAATTGATTGCAATTGCAACAGATGTTTAGGGATTAGAGAAAGGGAGGAGGTAGAAAGAAAATGTAACCAACTGAAATGGGGCTCATGTGAAAAGTAATGGTATAAAGAATTCCATCTTAAGTTGTTTTGCTGGGGGGGCATGGCACATAATCTACATTTGTATAAAATGTTTGTTCCCTCCATTGTAACATCTTCCAGCCATCAGAAAATATGGGCGGGACTTCCAGGCTATCTCGGACGTGATTGGCAACAAGTCAGTGGTGCAGGTGAAGAACTTCTTTGTTAACTACCGCCGACGCTTCAACCTGGATGAGGTGCTGCAGGAATGGGAGGCTGAGCACGGGATGGAGGGAGCAGCCAAGGGAGGAGAGGAGGAGAAAATGGACATATCTTCTACTGAGGATGGAGCCACCACCCCTGTGGTGCCAGAGGATCAAAAAGAGGTCTGTGACTGACCAGTTTAATTGCATTCTATTATGGATTTATTTTTTCTTTTTATGTAAAGGATTTAATTGGCTAAACTCAGTTATCAATCTCAGTATGAATTGAGACACAATTTGCACTGTGCCCTACTATTTTAGTGGTCCCCTTTTTATTTGCACCAGTATAGTAATTCAGAGGGATGTACAAAGAAATCCAGTCTTTAATTTCAGTTTGATTTGCCAGATGTATTAATTGCAAATACTCCCCATTGTCCCTTTACAGGAATCATCGCCAGTGGCGGCAAAACAACCTCTGGCATCCTGAGTGGTCGGCCATCTTGGATTGTTCTGTTGGCGGAACTCCTCCCTCTGAGATTTGAATTTTGTGCTGAAGAGGCGATGATTAATCTGCACAGGTTACATCCTGCCTGTGTGTGCTTCTTCAAGAAGGTCATTCCTGTTACATCTTCCCCAATTCAAGAATGTTTTGCAGCTGCCCACCAATTAACTCAAGCGCCATTCTTCAGCCGGTCTGACAGTCAAAGTAACCAGGATTATCTGACTGCACTTTATCCCATCACTGTTTTTGTCACCTTGGTGAGAAGGAAATCTTCTGTATCAAATTGAACTTGTTTTTGTATCTGGCCTCTCTTACCCTGTCACTCAACATTACAGATGATCCCTGTGATCTAGACCACAATACACATGTTTAATTTTATCCTTCTGTAACCCTCTTTACTTTGTAAAGACTGTTTTTTTGTTGTGTAATATTTAATCACAATAGGTCTCATTATGAAATGACCCTGTGGATTACTATCCTGTCATTCTGTGTGCTTGACGAAGATGTCTTTGTACACCAGGCAGACATAAAGAAAAAAACACCCCAATAAATACCATCGCAGTGTTGGAGATGGGGTACAACTCCCCTGACTTACCCTGACACAGGGCGTAGAATGAGAGGATGGCATTTCCACAGGAACATTTCATATTGAGACCCAGTGCAAGTTGATACTACATAACCATTTATATTTGTCTTCTTCCTCCCTAACCTTTTGTCTGTGACCCTAGTGCATATTTATTAATAATGCATTAGTTGTTGTAATTAATGTAAGGAACTATAAAGAGGAGCTGTTAAACATTGTGAGGATGTCCATTTTCAGTTTACTAGTAACCTCAGGACAATCGGGTCAACAATTTATGTTATGAATGATTTTCAGTTGAAAGGACCGTTGAATGAGAAGTTAAGTAGATGAATGAGAGAATTTTGACATTTTTAATTTAAACATTGAGTTTGAAATGTGTTATTTGTCAGTTCAAACCTTGTACCTTTCGCAGCAACCTGCCTATTGTATTCAACTGTTTTTAATGTACTGATACCATGATTTAGCGTACTGTTTTGAAACTTTTTTTATATATATATATATATATATTTGTGAAGAAATTGTGAATGCCTGAGGTGGGGTTTTAATGTGTGTACATTTTATTGCTGTCATTTACCATTGTGTATTCAGTTTGCTCATTAATTAACCATAAATAAATTTGAAGGATTTATAGGGACATTTAAAAGATTTCACTGGATGCTCTTTTGTCTTTTCCTGCTATTTGCTTTTAGCCTGGTCCCAGACCTGTTTGCTCTTGCCAACTCCATTGCTTATTATGAGTCACAACATGGCACAAACAGGTTGGCACTCAGGCTCATTTGTTCTGTCTTTCAGCACGACTTGTCATATTTAGGTCAACTCTGTTAGGAAGGTGTTCCAAATGTTTGGTACACTGTGTATATAAAACCTTGAGTGATGAGCAGAACAAGGGATGAGGCCTTTTCTGAAGAAGGATCATGAACTATTGTTTCAGAACAGATAGCACAACTATAAATGTTTTTACTGGGATAGGAAGACATTTTTCAAGTAGAGTATGTGATGGGTACCGAGTGTACAGACAATTGCACATTTCTGTGTCTGACAGCAATTCCCGTAGTACAGTTCACAGTTGATGACACTGCCATCTAGAGGAAATCCGATGCTAAACATCATTGCCTGTCACTGGCTGACTACAATTTTTTTTCTTCATGACGGGGATTTCCTGGGGAAGAAATACCGAAGGGGGGCTTTCCAACTGAGACATCAACAGCCAGAAGAATGAGCGGCGGCTCCATTTTGCTATGTTCCCATCTCGATTTAAAAAAACATTTACTTTAATATTGTTTTTACGATGTCAGCTACCGATAAAATACTCTAGCTGCCTATTTTAAAAACGGAGTTCGGTCGTTTTCATTGTAAGCGGTTACATTGTGGTGTTCGCCTTCATGAACGTGCCATTCACCGAAGCTCCATTTATAACATTGTAGCTCCTGAAAAACGACGTTGCATTTGTCAACGTTACAGATCTGATTCATGTAAGTATTGTTGCTAGCTAGGAAAGTTAATAATATCGTCCATGTTACAATGTGGGAACACAGCATGTAGCTAGCTATGTTTGTAAAAACATGTTGAGTAGCCATACAGTGGTGTACCAAAGCGGGGAGCTAGGGAGGCTTCGAATTGGGGTATGAGGTAATTTCAAATATCAATTTCGGTGTACTGAATTGCCTGCGAGATTTAGCCATCTAAACAATTGTGAAAATATTCTACAAATTGATTATTCTATATAATCACCTTGACATGTCTCATTGTATTATATATTCAGTATTACGCCAATGCATGTGTAATACATTCATTGCAGTTATGACAAATTAGTTGTCAAGTCAGTGCATCAAAGTAATTTGCATAAATTATTATTTGAGTACGGTGAACAGGCTCACACAAGGTACACGGTTAGTGTATTGGCCTATTGGGTGAATATTGGTTGCAAAATAAATGTATCTAAATTCAAATTATATGCTTAACATATGTCAATAATGCCTTTGAATCATGCTAAACAGAATGCCTGTATGCATATGAAACATTGAAAATATTTTTTTACGGAATCTGTTTCATTTTTTATTGACCAGATCTAAGATCACTGTGAAAAAGCATGATTCTCTATTCTCGTAAGATTCAGCTGTTTGAATGTCTGTTCACACAGTTGAAACATGTTCTATTGCTTTCAGGTTAAAGGCAGGCGATAGAATTACGCGTGGGCAATTCCATGTAACAGAATTCTGCTGAGACTCAAATTTTTCACTTCAAAATGTATTCCAAGCCAAAACATTGACTTCAAATTACAGTGAAACATTTTCAGTGGAAATAGTAGTTTACAAAAACATATTTACAGGAAGAACTGTGCAGATACAAAGTAACAGAATAAAACTTAGGGAGATTTTACAGTAATTCTGTTACCAAACTTTGCATCTGCACAGTTTTTCCACTATGATTATTTACTATGTAAGTTGTTCAAAGTAGCCATTGTGCATATACTTGTATTGTTTGTTAAACATTGAAATCAATAGTTTTTGTTTTTCATACATTTTAAAGTGAAAAAAGTGAGTCTCAGCGTAATTCTGTTACTGTGGAATTGCCCATGTACAATGACAGGTCAGTCATAGAATTCCCCTACATGTTACATTTTTTTTTTGTGATGTCATGATACTCTAGCAGCATTCAAGACTTGGTTACATCTGTATGATTGGAGTGGAGAAACTGACCTCTGTGCATTGCATGGCCATATAAGGCTTCTAAACAGCTTCTACCCCCAAGCCATAAGACTCCTGAACACCTAATCAAATGGCTACCCAGACTATTTGCATTGCCCTCTCTATTGTTGTCATCTATGCATAGTCATAGTCACTTTAAATACTCTACCTACATGTACATATTACCTCGACTAATCTGTGCCCCCACACATTGACTCTGTATCGGTACCCCCTGTATGTAGTCTCGCTATTGTTATTTTACTGCTGCTCTTTAATTATCCATATTTTTTAAACTGCATTGTTGGTTAAGGGCCTGTAAGTAAGCATTTCACTGTTTCGTCGCATGTGACTAATAACATTTGATTTGATTTGAAGATGATCGCACTTGAGAAGCTATAACATGTAACAAATGTCCCTCTACTTCTCCATCCAGTCATTCTTACATACAATTTGACCTGTCAACATCAAGCATATGACCAGGTTTAAAGATGAGAATATTGGGCCTATTTCTCAAAAGATCTTGTTCATTCTCCATGTAAATCAGTGAGTGTATTTAACAGGGGAAATACCCTTTTATACATAATGCTCTGCGTTTCATCAAACCGATTTCCCGTAGAGGAAGAGAGACCTGATGAATCTCATTCCCGGCCCAAATGTACCCAAGACGATCTCAACTGTACTATATGCTTTGAATTAGAATAATAGCCTAGCCAATCTACATTTCAAACTTTTGCTGGCAGCTTCGATTCAGCTGGGTCTAGGGTTTGTGTAGGCCTACACCTGTGTGTGTGTGTTTGTGCAGTCAGTCAGTCAGTGATGATAGACAGCGGTGAAGCAGCATGTGGAAAAGCCCCTTCACTATCCCAGGAAGTCCCCTGAGAACCACAGGAACTGGTCAGCCAATAGCCTAGGCTTAACCCACTTGCTCATCCAGTGATGATGGGCTGATGTACTTTCAACGTCGAGGGAAAATTGAAGGCAAACCTGTAGAAGTGGCCAGTCTTGATATCCTAACTAGTGTGAATCTGAATTGTTTCATTTGTATGAATGAGCCAGTTGAACCATGTGAGACAGAATGTAGAGCTGAAGGTTCAGTCATTAGGTCCGTGTTCATCTATTGCTTCATGGAATTCTTCCTTTGAACAATACTTTTTTTATTTTATTTTTTATTTCACCTTTATTTAACCAGGTAGGCTAGTTGAGAACAAGTTCTCATTTGCAACTGCGACCTGGCCAAGATAAGGCATAGCAGTGTGAACAGACAATACACATGCATGATGGAAGAATGTTCCACATACAGTGCATTCGGAATGTGTTCAGACCCCTTTACCTTTTCCACATGTTGTTACAGCCTTATTCTAAAATGGATTAAATAGTTTCCCCCCCTCATCAATCTACACACAATACCCCACAATGACAATGCAAAGACAGGTTTTTAAAAAACATTTTTTTAGAAATGTTTGACAATGTATACAAATGGAAATATCACATTTACTTAAGTATTCAGACCATTTACTCAGTATTTTTGTTGAGGCTTCTTTGGCAGAGATTATAGCCTTGTCTTCTTGGGTATGATGCTACAAACTTGGCACACCTGTATTTGGGGCGTTTCCCCCATTCTTCCCTGCAGATCCTCTCAAGCTCTGTCGGGTTGGATGCGGAGCGTCGCTGCACAGGTTTCAGGTTTTTCTAGAGATGTTCGGATCGGGTTCAATTCCGTGTTCTCGCTGGGCCACTCAAGGACATTCGGACACTTGTCCCGAAGCCACTCCTGTGTTGTCTTGGCTGTGTACTTAGGGTCGTTGTCCTGTTGGAAGATGAACCTTCGCCCCAGTGTGAGGTTCTGAGCGCTCTGGAGCAGGTTTTCATGAAGGATCTCTCCGTACGTAGCTCCGTTCATCTTTCCCTCGATCCTGACTAGTCTCCCAGTACCTGTTGCTGAAAAACATACCCACAGCATGACACTTCCACCACCATGCTTCTCTGTAGGGATGGTGCCAGGTTTCCTCCTGAAATGACCCTTGGCATTCAGGCCAAAGAGTTAAATCTTGGTTTCATCAGACCAGAGAACCTTGTTTGTCATGGTCTGAGAGTCTTTAGATGCCTTTTGGCAAACTCCAAGTGGGCTGTCATGTGCCTTTTTAATGAGGAGTGGCTTCTGTCTGGCCACTACCATAAAGGCTGGGAGGTGGAGTGCTGCAAAGATGGTTGTCCTTCTGGAAGGTTCTCTCATCTCCACAGAGAAACTCTGGAGCTCTGTCAGAGTGACCATCGGGTTCTTGGTCACCTCCTTGACCAAGGCCCTTCTCCCCCGATTTCTCAGTTTGACCGGGTGGCCAGCTCTAGGAAGAGTCTTGGTGGTTCCAAACTTCTTCCATTTAAGAATGATGGAGGCCACTGTGTTCTTGGGGACCTTCAATGCTACAGAAATGTTTTGGTACCCTTCCCCAGATCTGTGCCTCTACACAATCCTTTCTCTGAGCTCTACGGACAATTCCTTCGACCTCATGTCTTGGTTTTTGCTCTGACATGCACTGTCAACTGTGAGACCTTATATAGACAGGTGTGTGCCTTTTCAAATCATGTCCATTCCATTGAATTTACCACAGGTGGACTCCAATTAAGTTGTAGAAACATCTCAAGGATGATCATTGGAAACGGAATGCACCTGAACTCAATTTTGATTCTTATAACAAAGGGTCTGAATACTTATATGAATAAGGTGTTTCTGTTTGTTATTTTTAGTACATTTGCACAAATAAAAAAAAAACTGTTTTGGCTTTGTCATTATGGGGTATTGTGTGTAGATGGATGAGGAAAATAATATATTTAATCCATTTTAGCCTGTATCATAACAAAATATGGTAAAAAGGGGTCTGACTACTGTTGGAAGAATGTTACACATACTTGTTGGAAGAATGTTCCACATTTATTTTTTTATATTTTTTTTATTTAGGCTTTATTTAGCTAAGCAAGTCAGTTAAGAACAAATTCTTATTGACAATGACGGCCTACCAAAAGGCAAAAGGACAATGATGGAAGACCAGCTAAATATTTAGTAGAACCGTACATATGTTTTGATCAGTTTGAGGTTGGATGTTCAGTGGATGATGCTGTCTTTTAGGATGGTGTATGCTGTGATTTGGGTTGGATGTTCAAGCCTAGATTGCTTGCCCTCCTGTTGCTTTCCCTCGGAAAATGAATAATGTGTTGGCAAGTCTATAATAAAGGCTTGTGTCAGTTTAGATTAAGCTGTCCTGTCCTCCATTAGACCATATGGCCCCATATGGACAAAAGCCGTATTGTGATAAATTGCCTGAATTGATGCAATAACAATAAATACATAGGATGATACGTTTATAACAATGTGCACCACCGCAGTTGTTTTTGATCCTTTTGAGCTACTACTTCTACTACTTGATTGTAGTCACCAACAGTCCTTTTAACAGTCACCCATATTAGTAAACTTATTTAATTTCAACTTCACATTTATGTAGTATAGGCTACTTATCGTAGTAAACGATCTCAGCAAAATGCCTGCGGTAAGTGATCTGTATGGTTGGTGTTGATAACTTTCACTTTATCCTCCCAGCTCTACTCCATCTACTTTTGGATATGCTCTATTCCAGTCCCAAGCTGGGCCTTCCTGCTTGTGCACCGCACCCCCCGAGTCAGAGCAGAGATAACATTAGCCCCAGTTAACTACGTCTGTTATGAAGGGGTTTCCCAAGGTTTGGCCTGAGAGTCAGGGCTGTTGATGTGGCAATGAATGCTCAGCATTAACACACTCACACACACATCCTCAGCTCAAACACCATTGTCCCACTCCAAGACCATGTAACATAAGCTGATTGTATACTGTTTTTTTATGAAATGCGTGTTTGTCCTGTATGTTGTAACTGTCGGGTGCATTTTTATTAAACATCTCTTCCCTCCTGTCTTTTTGTGTGTGTGTGTGTGTGTGTGTGTGTGTCCGTGCCCTCGCCAGGTCATGTCAGCAGGGCGGAATGCGGACGTGCGGGAGCTGCAGATCCCCCTCCAGCATTGCTCTCCCTCCCTGGCTGCTCTCTCTCTGGCCCAGCGCCCCTGGCCCAGCGACCCCGACGCAGGCTTCTTACCCCAGCATGGGGGCTTCTGGGACCACTTCATAGCCACCCCAGAGCCCAAATACTGCTGTGAGGCCTGCAGGCTAGTGCTCTGCAACCCCAGGCAGACAGAGTGTGGACACCGCTTCTGTGAAACCTGCATCTCCGAGCAGCTAAGGTGAGGCCTGAGGACAAGAGATTTCAGTTTCATGATGAGTGTGAGAGTGAAGGGGCATGTTTTTTTTTTTGAGGAAATGATAGTTGAGAAATGACAAACGTCTTCTTGTCAGTGTGTTTGATATGTCAGCTGTCTTCTGGTAATGAGGGCTGTCATAATTGTTTAGTGATCGTGTGATGATTATGATTGAGAAATAATGATGTAATTTGCCACATGTTGCTAAAAGGAGGATTTGATTGGACATGAGGCCCAAGGGGGTGTGATATATGGCTAATATACCACGGCTAAGGGCTGTTCTTTATTATAAACTGGTTACCAACTTAACTAGAACGGTAAAAATAAATGTTTTGTCATACCCTGATATACCACGGCTGTCAGCCAAGCAGCATTCAGGGCTCAAACCACCCAGTTTATAATGATAGATTTCTCACTCCGCGTTAATCATCATTGTATTAATGTACCTAAATGTCTTGTCGTCTTTACAGCAAACCAAATCCAGTATGTCCAGCAGATATGGAGCCTCTGTTCAAAGACAAGGTAAGACTATGTGAATGATTTGCATCACTGTCATCATCCTTATGATACCCATGCTAAACAGCCCTATACCCTTTCTAAATGGCCTCGTACATAATCACAGCGTGTCTCCTCACAGTAGCCGTTGTGTTTTCTGTCAGATCTTCCGTGATGTGTGCTGCCATAGAGAGATCATGGCTCTGAGAGTGTACTGTAGGAGTGAGAAGAATGGCTGTAAGGAGCAGATGAGTCTACATCAGGTCATGGTAAGTGTCTGACTGACTCAGGGAAATTGAAAAAGTCCCATTGTTACGCACAGTCATTATTCAAACTCTAGAAAAGTGTTTATCTACAATTCTTGTTGATTTCAGTCACATTGGTTGAACGTTTCCTGTTGAAACTGTAATGACTACAACCCAAATGCGATCTTATTTATAGCACTTCATAATAGGCTACATTTTCTTTACACCAAATCCTTATGATTCCTTTTCCTCCTTTTTTTCCCAGGATCATTTGAATGTGTGTCCGTATTTTGAGGTGCCATGCCCTTTAGGAAAGTGCAAAGAGAAGATGATGCGCAAAGACATTCCTGAGCACTTGAGTTGGAAATGTAAACACAGAGAGACCACCTGTGAATTCTGCATGCACAAGATGGCCATGACTGAATTACAGGTAACTAGAACAACTACTTGAGTTGGGCCGGTGCTCACCGAACCTGTACCTCTTAGAGAATATTGTGACCGGCACCCAAAATTAGTACTGGCACATATTTTAGTCCACCTTAAAGGGCAATTCCGACACTTTTCAACCATATATTCATTTTCTCCAGCACCATACCGGTGTGTCACCGCAAATCTCATAGGGTGTTTCTCAATATGCATACTACCGTGCTCTTGCACTCCCCCTACTGTATTACCTCACGCTGCACCTCCCCATTCACTGAACCTTCTTCCAGCCAGGACAAAGACAACAATAGACGGAATAAGATATGCACACAGCAAACGTTTAACTTCATAATTATGCTATTTGAGAAACACCCAGTGTTTGAAAATTACTGTTTTTAAAATGTTTAAACTTTTGATGGCGTCATCGGGTCTTTTTTACTTTATATTTTTTTATACAAAACGTAGAAATGGAAAGTTTTCACATATGTAGACACTGGTATTGTGCTGGAGATAAAGAAATTAAGTAAAAAAGTTGTGGAATTGCCTTTTAAGCACTGACTACAACAACACTGAATATCTGCTACCGCATGGCAAGCGGTATTGGAGCACCAAGTCTCGGTCCAAGAGGCTTTTAAACAACTTTTACTCCCAAGCCATAAGACTCCTGAACATCTAATCAAATGGCTACACATACTATTTGCATTGCCCCCCCCCCCCCCCACCTTCCCCCCTTTACACTGCTGCTACTCTCTGTTTATTATCCATGCATAGTTACTTTAATAATTTTAACTACATGTACATATTACCTCGACTAACCGGTGCCCCCGCACATTGACTCTGTACCAGTACCCCCTGTATACAGTCTCGCTATTGTTATTTTACTGCTGCTCTTTAATTATTTGTTACTTTTATTTCTTATTCTTATTTAAATTTTTCAGAAACACAAAGAAACCGTTTGTCCTTCATTTCCGGTGGCCTGCCCCAATCATTGTACTTTTCCCTCCATCTTACGGAGCGAGGTAAGGAGTGTATTTTAATGTTTGTAGTATAAAATGTATTCATGCAAGGCAGTATGGGCATCTTTTCTCTTACCATCAGATGGAGTAACATAGTTATAGATGCTGTGATACGGTGTCCCATTTAATTGAGACCACATTGTAATGCAAATGCTTGGTATAGAAGGACATGATTGAACCTAAATGTGTTTCTACTCTCAGCTGACAAGTCATCAACATGTGTGCCCCAAGGCTCATGTCACCTGCTCCTTTATCCGCTTTGGATGCAATTTCAAGGTCAGTCTTCATGTTACTATGATTGTTAAAAGTGGTATTAATAATAATATGCTTAATATAAGTTGTAAGATCATGGCCACTATGAACTCCTCATGATGTCTCTTCTACTCTGTTGTCTGGCTATTGTCCCACTGAACTACAACGCATTTAAGAGAACATGCAGTAGTTTTAAGCTGGTATGTTACTGATATGATATTTTCCCTGATATTCCTCTGTAGGGTCTCAACCAAGACATGAGGGATCATGAATCAAGCTTTGCCTCTGAACACCTGCGGCTGATGGCAACCAGGAACGCTACGCTGGAGGCCAAGGTAATCAACTCTACTTTGTTCTTTAGAACAATTTGCCCTGTGTACCATTAAAGGAAACATGTATAAAGTCAACATAATGAAAATTCACCAGCATCATGACCAACTTCTATTTCATTCCATATGCAAGGCATACAGTGTATAAATATGTTGCCTTGTATCTATCTGCATTACCTGTCATACTTGTTTTGACTCATGATCTAATCACAAATTTGAGTATGTGCTCTTACATGTTACAAATAACACATACATTCTAACAAAATGTATTTTGACAAGTACCCAAAAATAATAAATTGGGAGAAATTAAACTGAATATTCAACCACAACTAACTTGTTAATAACCAAGTAATCACAGGGCTGAATGGTTACGTAGTTCATGGTAATAAAAGCAGTATTAAGACAGAATGTTTTCCACCCATCTAGGTGGAGGATGTTAAAGGAGAGCTTCTGGAGCGGTACAAGGTTCTGCCAGGCCTGAGCAGCCGTCTGTCTGAAACAGAGTCTCAGTACGAGGAGATGAGGGAGAATAACAGACAGCTGGAGCAGAAGCTCACTACCATGCAGGTAAATGAATAGGTTGAAGTATACTGAGTGTACAAAACATGTGAGTTGCACCCCCTTTTGGCCATCAGAACAGCCTCAATTTGTCGGGGCATGGACTCTACAAGGTGTCGAAAGCGCTCCACAGGGATGCTGACCCATGTTGACTCCAATGCTTCCCACAGTTGTCAAGTTGGCTGGATGTCCTTTGGGTGGTTGACCCTTCTTGATACACACAGGAAACTGTTGAATGTGAAAAACTCAGCAGCGTTGCAGTTCTCAATACAGTCAAACCGGTGCGTCTGGCACTTACCATCATACCCTGTTCAAAGTCACTTCAATCTTTTGTTCTCCCCATTCAACCTCTGAATGGCACACATGCACAATCCATGTCTTAACTGTGACCAGGTGAGTCCATCTTTAACCTGTTTCCTCCCCTTCATCTACACTGATTGAAGTGGACTTAACAAGTGACATCAATAAGGGATCAAAGTGTTCACCTGGATTCACCTGGTCATTCTGTCATGGAAAGAACATGTGTTTATGTTTTGTACACTGTCATTATAAAACCTCTCAATAAAGATGTAATACTAGTCTTTGACATACATAATAATACTTGTCTTGTCCCACAGTCCCATTTACTGATTTCTCAGTTGGAGGTAAAGTCCTGTCATGTATGGAACTTACATTAGAAGTAATTTAGCAGACGTTCTTATCCAGAGCGACTTACAGGAGCAATTAGGATTATGTGCCTTGCTCAAGGGCACATCGACAGATTTTTCAGCTAGTCGGCCCAACGCTCTTTCAGCTTACTGGCCCAATGCTCTTAACCGCTAGGCTACCTACCCCCTAGGCTACATGAAGTTTGTGTAACTGTATGTATGTGTTTGTGGACGTTTTCTCCATGTAGAACTTGATGAGTTCCCACTCTGAGAAGCTTTTGGAGATGGAGCTGGAGCTGAGGTCTCTGAGGACCATCCGAGAGGAGGTGGAAACACTACGAGGCACCGTGGAGAGCATTCGTTCCAGGGTTGCAACGCTAGAGGGAGGAAGGGGCGGGGCCATCCCAGCCACACACACACTAGGTGAGTTACCCTGAATGCTCTCTCACTCTCTTTCTGTTTCTGTCTCACTCTCTCTCTGTCTTCCTTTGTCTAGCTCTCTCTCTGTCTCGCTCTCTAGTCTCTCCCTCAGTGTCTCTGTCTCTCTCAACACTTGTCTTGGGAATTCTGTTATTCTTTGCTACTTCACTGTCGCTAAAACCTGTGTAACTCTTTTAGGAGTTGCTCAGAATGAGTGTAGTGTGATATTGGACCGATTTTGATATGTTCAAAGTCTGAAGCTACATTATGAGCAAACAAGTGATTGGAAAAAAACAGTGCTTTAGGGCCTCCCGAGCATCGCAGTACTAGCTGTGCCACTAGAGATTCTGGGTTCGAGTCCAGGCTCTGTCACAGCTGGCTGCGAATGGGAGACTCTTGGGGCGGCGCACAATTGGCCCAGTGTTATCCGGGTTAGGGGAGGGTTTGACCGGCAGGGATGTCCTTGTCCCATCGCGCACTAGTGACTCCTGTGTTTCTGGCCAGGCGCAGTGCACACTGACAAAGTCGCCAGGTGTACAGTGTTTCCTCCGACACATTGGTGCAGCTGTTTTCCGGGTTAAGTGGGCATTATGTCAAGAAGCAGTGCGGCTTGGTTGGGTCGTGTTTCGGATGACGCACGGCTCTCGACCTTTACCGCTCCCGAGTCCATACACGAGATGCAGCGAGGAGACAAGACTAACTACCAATTGGATTCCACGATTCCAATTGGGGAGAAAAAGGGGTTAAACAAATAAATATATATATATAAAAACCAATACAGAGTGGTACAAACATACAGGAGGACTCTTATTCCATTGGCTTTCTATTGTTTCTCTGCAGGTTCTTTAGAGACACAGCTCTCCCGTCAGGACGACATGCTGAGTGTCCACGAGATCCGCTTGGCCGACATGGACCTGCGCTTCCAGGTCCTAGAGACGGCCTCCTTCAATGGGACGCTCATCTGGAAGATCCGTGACTACAAGCGGCGGAAACAAGAAGCCGTGGCGTCAAAGACCCTGTCTCTCTACAGCCAGCCTTTCTACACTGGATACTTTGGCTACAAGATGTGTGCCCGGGTCTACCTGAACGGAGACGGCATGGGGAAAGGAACCCACCTGTCTCTGTTTTTTGTGGTGATGCGTGGCGAGTACGATGCCCTGCTGCTCTGGCCATTTAAGCAGAAGGTGACTCTGATGCTGATGGACCAGGGCCAAGCCAGGAAGCACCTAGGGGATGCCTTCAAACCAGACCCCAACAGCAGCAGCTTCAGACGACCCACGGCAGAGATGAACATAGCCTCGGGCTGCCCGCTGTTCGTGGCCCAGACTGTGCTGGAGAACGGTACTTACATCAAGGATGATACCATCTTCATTAAGGTCACAGTGGACACATCTGACCTCCCTGACCCTTGACCCCTGGTCTGTAGAGAACAGCAGATGTATCTGGATCAGGGTGCCCTTATGTGAGAGATATTGCAAAAGATGGAATGGAGAGAGCAGAAAGAAGGATGGAGAACAAGAAAAGAACAGAAGTTAGAATAAGAGTAAGGTTTCTTTGCAGATCTCAAGGTGCAGCCTAAGCCTGCAGAAAGAGCTGGGTGGACCTCAGAGCAGTTGCCTTTGGTGCCTGTGTTGCTCACCAGATAGGTGAGAGAAGGAAATTGTTATTTTTCAACCAGGCTGAATGTTAAAAAGTCTAAGGAATGCCTATATTACTCACAGCAGGGAGAGGTATAAATGGCAATGGATAGTGGATCATTCTAACCCAAGTTATCAGGATGCAACCATCATCAAACTACATGGACCCAGTATGTATGTATGTATGTATGTATGTATGTATGTATGTATGTATGTATGCATGTATGTATGTATAGCAATCTACCAGAACTAAAAATCATATAGAATGGAGATAGTGAATATATTTCAGTAGACATGAATCATTTCTGCCTTGAAGAACATGGGACAGTGCATCATCCAACACAAGTCGAGGTGTGGAGATAGTTGTCCCGTGCCCAACTATCTTCTGTAATAGCAAATATCTCTGAGAACTCATTACTTGACGTTGATGAAACATGTCTACATTAAAGGCAGAAGATACAATCCCACATGACATGTTGAATAAGGAGATACAATGCAATATGTGGTTGTGTATGTTGTTTGCATTGCTGGTGAAGTTTGGTTGTATTATTGCATTGTTAGAGTACAGAATGTAACGTACAGTATGTATGTTTCTAGTCTTGTGATTGTGTTGGAGAAAGTTGTTGATTGACAAGCTTTTATTAACAGGTGTTGTGTGAGCAGTAGGGTGTGTCTTGTGTGCAGGCTCTTATTTCAGATTTGGTTTTAGTGGACCTGGTCTGCATCTGAAATGTCATTCTGCTACCTATATTGTGCACTACTGTTGGCCAGAGCTGTACAAAAGTAGTGCACTATATAGGGATTTGGGTGCCATTTCAGACACATACAAAGATGGCACAAAGGAATGATACACACCGGTACAGCAATGCCACTGTCTCGCGGAGTTAAGAATAAGACTAGCCTTTCATTTTGAAGATCTATAAAGATCTGTAAATTACTTCTATACTGCTTTTTGTAACATAAACATTGTTTTGTAATGTTCAGAACAGATGCTGTGCATCATATTTTTTTTGTAACAGTTGGGAAAACAAAATGCCTCATTAAAACTCCAACCATGTTGATTGAGCTGAGACAAAGTGACAGTGACTTGTTTTCATGATGGTTGATGGAGAATGTTATTTGCACAAGTTATGTTTGAATGTGTATTAATAAAATTGTTAAACAAAACTTGAATGTGCTTTGATGTTTGATTTCTGTGGAGGAAATCAGGAGAAGATGGGGAGGGATTGGCCACACCCTCTGAAAGCCCTCCTACATCACCAGTCAAGCTCTATCCTGGAACCCACAAGGGAGACAGAAAAGAAGGCACCAGAGAAACACCTGGAGGCTGGAGCTTGAAGCAGACACCAAAAGATCAGGCATGGGATGGAACAAGATTGAGAAGACAGAACAGAGTGTAATAGAGATGAGTCGTTGATGGCCTATGCTCCCTGGGTAGCAATGGACCTAAGTAAATTTGAGTGAGAGGTTATCTTGAATTCATTTTTAAGGCATAGGAAATGGGAGCTACACTTTTTCCTATTTTGAATCAAGGAAAATATACAGTGATATCAAGTTGGTTCATTTAAGTCTTGATGATACGTTTATTTACGGTTGGCTGTTGTGGGTTCGCTTGGACAAAAAAGTCTGTGCAGACTGTAGGGGACCACTGCTTCATAGGAAACAGTCCAAAAACAAATATGGGGAACCCTCCGTGGTGCGGGTCTATCTTCTCCTTCCACTAGATGTCAGGATAGTACCGAATGTTATTCTACAGTATATTTTCCACCACAGGTAGGCTACACCTACAAAGTGACATTTCAGGAGAACCTGGCAGTGTATCCATCAGTGAGTGAACTGTTGCAGACAGATATGTTATGTAGAGCTAACACAATTCCACATTCTGTATGACAGTTCTGATCAGGGTACATTCAGGTCATGTATATTCTCCATGATAAATGTGCATTCTAGTATTTTTGTAAAGTTGCTCCCACCTGGCAACTATTAAATAATTAGCCAAGGTTTTCACATACATACAGTGCCTTGCGAAAGTATTCGGCCCCCTTGAACTTTGCGACCTTTTGCCACATTTCAGGCTTCAAACATAAAGATATAAAACTGTATTTTTTTGTGAAGAATCAACAACAAGTGGGACACAATCATGAAGTGGAACGACATTTATTGGATATTTCAAACTTTAACAAATCAAAAACTGAAAAATTGGGCGTGCAAAATTATTCAGCCCCCTTAAGTTAATACTTTGTAGCGCCACCTTTTGCTGCGATTACAGCTGTAAGTCGCTTGGGGTATGTCTCTATCAGTTTTGCACATCGAGAGACTGAAATTTTTTCCCATTCCTCCTTGCAAAACAGCTCGAGCTCAGTGAGGTTGGATGGAGAGCATTTGTGAACAGCAGTTTTCAGTTCTTTCCACAGATTCTCGATTGGATTCAGGTCTGGACTTTGACTTGGCCATTCTAACACCTGGATATGTTTATTTTTGAACCATTCCATTGTAGATTTTGCTTTATGTTTTGGATCATTGTCTTGTTGGAAGACAAATCTCCGTCCCAGTCTCAGGTCTTTTGCAGACTCCATCAGGTTTTCTTCCAGAATGGTCCTGTATTTGGCTCCATCCATCTTCCCATCAATTTTAACCATCTTCCCTGTCCCTGCTGAAGAAAAGCAGGCCCAAACCATGATGCTGCCACCACCATCTTTGACAGTGGGGATGGTGTGTTCAGCTGTGTTGCTTTTACGCCAAACATAACGTTTTGCATTGTTGCCAAAAAGTTCAATTTTGGTTTCATCTGACCAGAGCACCTTCTTCCACATGTTTGGTGTGTCTCCCAGGTGGCTTGTGGCAAACTTTAAACAACACTTTTTATGGATATCTTTAAGAAATGGCTTTCTTCTTGCCACTCTTCCATAAAGGCCAGATTTGTGCAATATACAACTGATTGTTGTCCTATGGACAGAGTCTCCCACCTCAGCTGTAGATCTCTGCAGTTCATCCAGAGTGATCATGGGCCTCTTGGCTGCATCTCTGATCAGTCTTCTCCTTGTATGAGCTGAAAGTTTAGAGGGACGGCCAGGTCTTGGTAGATTTGCAGTGGTCTGATACTCCTTCCATTTCAATATTATCGCTTCCACAGTGCTCCTTGGGATGTTTAAAGCTTGGGAAATCTTTTTGTATCCAAATCCGGCTTTAAACTTCTTCACAACAGTATCTCGGACCTGCCTGGTGTGTTCCTTGTTCTTCATGATGCTCTCTGCGCTTTTAACTGACCTCTGAGACTATCACAGTGCAGGTGCATTTATACGGAGACTTGATTACACACAGGTGGATTGGATTTATCATCATTAGTCATTTAGGTCAACATTGGATCATTCAGAGATCCTCACTGAACTTCTGGAGAGAGTTTGCTGCACTGAAAGTAAAGGGGCTGAATAATTTTGCACGCCCAATTTTTCAGTTTTTGATTTGTTAAAAAAGTTTGAAATATCCAATAAATGTCGTTCCACTTCATGATTGTGTCCCACTTGTTGTTGATTCTTCACAAAAAAATACAGTTTTATATCTTTATGTTTGAAGCCTGAAATGTGGCAAAAGGTCGCAAAGTTCAAGGGGGCCGAATACTTTCGCAAGGCACTGTACATATAAACCATGTGGTTATGTGAAGGAATTGTAGGATTCCACATTTTTCTTTCTGACATCTGTGTCTAAGCAACATGCATGTTGCTAGGTGCCTACATACAATATTTAATGCAGTACATGTATTCTCATTGTCACTTAATATGGATTCCATGGTGTCTGTAAAAATTTGACAATATAAAAGTCCTGTCCTCCTTCAATATTATTATGAGCGAATTTAAGTTTTCCAAGTCTTCAATGCAAACTTGTATTGTCCATTCAGGTTTGCAGTATAGAGTAAGAAAACTTTACTTCCCTTATGACAATGTCACGTCATTGAAATGTATAAATGGGCTTGGGGTAGACTCAGTATTTTTCCCTCTGGAATATTCAGTCTCATGTCACTAGGTCATTCATAGGGAAGGGCGGTGCCGTTAAGGTAATGCAAATCATAGAGGGAGAGTCCAAGCGAGAGTATTTACTCTCTGTCTGCGTGAGATAAGCCCTTTTTGTATGGCGGTCAATGAGAGTGTAAAATTATGTGAGGCTTATTTAATCGAATATAGGTTTCATAATGTTTAGGCTGTTACACATTTACTGATATAAGTTGATGTACGAGGCCTTCCGGCAACTTTGATAAAAACAACTTGGTTGTGTCTGTTGTTCACAAGCGTAGCCTATCTGCACTCTCATTGGCTAGAATGGTCCCTTCTGATCTCGCCTGCCTTCCATCGTTGAGGACATGTATTTCCATTGTTAGAGCTGTCACCCGAATATCTTGTTAACATAATACTTCATCTTCGCACAGGCACCACTGTGGGGCGAACCACTGCAACGCTGTGAACTACTGCGCCGCACAGAGGAGCTACTGTAGAGAGCAGCCATCAAGCAGTGTTGGGAAAACAACCGTAGATTCTAGATGCCACGTTTTTCAGTTGCCAAATAACATATTTGATTCAAAGTAACAGTGCCCATTTTTGTAAGATATTCGGATACAAAGTAGCCTCGTTGCGCAAACTTTGAAAGCTGTGGAAAATAAGGAAGTAAAACGTTAGTTCTTGATTTGGGAACTTAGAAGAGGAGCATCATCATGTTCAGTTGGGTGAATAAGGAACAAGGAGGCAGAAACAAGGACGGCGAGATGTACCAAACTGTGACGGAGGGTCTTCAACAACTTTACTCAAAAAAATTATTTCCATTGGAAGAAACCTATCTTTTCCATGATTTCCACTCACCTGCGTTGGAGGCAGCGGATTTTCAGAGCAAGCCAATGGTTCTACTGGTTGGACAGTATTCTACGGGGAAGACGACGTTCATAAGGTAACGTTAGTGCATCCAGCAATCAGCAACAGTTATGCATTCTCATGTTTGTGTTAACTTTATTTTACTTACAGGGCTCTCTGCCTGTCAGAAATAATTGAGTTGTTGAATAACCCCTAAGCAGTAGCCTACTTTGACAGTTGTGAGCTGTCAAAATTGAGGTTAATTGCTGTCAAAATGTAAATGGAGGGGGGGGGGGGGGGCGAAACACTGTTGGTTGTTGCCCCCTGCAACCTAATGTAAACACAATTGTCTAGTGTTGGGAATGGGTTAGCATTATGTTAAGGTTGTAAACAGCTTGTTTCTAGTTTACCAATATTCCATATTCCAATTCAATACAACATGAAACATCATCAACATGGCACACCACCTGCTACATAGAATGTTCTTTAATGTCACGATTATAAACTGGGTGGTTCGAGCCCTGAATGCTGATTGGCTGACAACCGTGGTGTATATATAAGCAATAAGTCCGGAGGAGGTGTAGTATATGGCCAATATACCACGGAGAAGTGCTGTTCTTAAGCATGACGCAACACAGAGTGCCTGGACACAGCCCTTAGCAACTGTATATTGGCCATATATTACAAACCCCCGAGGTGCCTTATGGCTATTATAGACTAGTAATCAATGTAATTAGAGAAGTAATATACCAAATACCACGGCTGTCAGCCAATCAGCATTCAGGGCTCGAACCACCCAGTTTATAACAGACCATATACCACGGGTATGACAAAACATGTATTTTTACTGCTCTAATTACGTTGATGACCAGTTTATAATAGCAATAAGGCACCTCAGGGGTTTGTGGTATATGGCCATTATACCACGGCTAACGGATGTTCTTAGCCGTAGTATATTGGCCATATACCTTAACCCCTTGTGCCTTATTGCTTTAGTATAGAAGCAGAGTAGTATTAACTATCCAGTTTCCACCAACTGCTTTCCAGTTTCCACCATAAATATCAATGAGACATGTCTGGTGACCTGGGCCTTTTGTGCTCCCCTGGAGCCTCTGAACAACCAACCATTAAATGAGAGAAAGAATAGAACCATTACAGAATGGGTAAAACTGTCTAAAAATCTCTGAATTTATTGCCATTTTAAGACCTTTTTTCTCTGAATCATCAGGACAGGCGCAAACTACGTCAGTTTCATAACTTGTTGTTCTGCAGCAAGAGAGGACTTGCAGCTAGCTTCACTATCTTTAGGGAAGGTGCCTTTGGGAAGCTACAGTACTCCAGTCTGGTAGCTGCTGAAAGTATGTACACAATACTGAGAATTAGGTCAACATGCACCTTTTTGTTGTACGGGTAACATCTCACCTTGCAGATCATGTGTACAGAAATAAATATGGTTTCAATTGAATCAAATGTTTTTTTACTTGACCATTATTAAGTTGACCTTTAAATTATTATTTTTTTTTAAACGATCAACTTTAGTGAAAACATTTCTTATCTTAAGTAGACTACATGGTCACTTACTGTTAAATTGTATTGCTCATTCACAACACCTGATTTGATTCTTGCAGAGCTTGCAGAGTTACTTCATACATGGATCCCACCCAATTCTAAGGAATGTAATAATGAATCATGGGAGTTTGTGCTATTTGTGCTGTCTTGCCAACTCCTATGGTCATTGTCATGCCGAATGTGACGTGTTTGACAGCACAAACAGATTTGGACCTAAACAAGGCTAGGGAGTTGAGGCCATTAATAGTCATCCTAAAGACATGTCTTTTCCTCTGAGTGGATGTGGACATTGCAAGCTGGCATTCCTCTGTTTGAAGACCTTTGACACAGTGCCATCCTCTCACAGGAAGGACTGATGACCTATTGCATGGTCTGAACTCAACATGTGTAGCTGTTTTTTTTGGTCTTGAGGGGCACATATCAAGCACTCTGCCAGCCTGTAAAGGGTCTAGTGTTGGCACTTGAAAATGTGAGCATGTGCCATCCAGTTAGGCAGATGGCCAAGCTCTCCCATAGTAGCATATTATGTGGTATTACTCATATGTGGTATTCACATTTATTTTCATATTAAAGTATTTTTTAGTCTTTCAGCTTGAAAAATGCAAAATGATAGAATGTATACAGACGCCTCGCACTAGTAGGCGCTGGCCTGATGTGTACAGATGTTTCAGTTAATAGTGTGTTCTGCAAGAGAGCTTTGTAATCATGTTGAAGCTAGGTGATAGATATTGCTGTTGTTTTATTACCTCAACTTCATCAACCATCATGCAAAGACCTATGGTCCATTGTAAAACATTATTTGAAGTGTCGTGTTGTATTGATATGGTGTATCTAGTGTCCGGATGTATTGAAATGGTGTATCTAGTAGAGGTCAACCGATTATGATTTTTCAACGGCGATACCAATTATTGGAGGACCAAAAAAAGCCGATACCGATTAATCGGCCGATTTTTATTTATTTATTTGTAATAATCGGAAATCTTTATTTTTGGACACCGATTTGGACGTTTTTTTTTTTTTACACCTTTATTTAACTAGGCAAGTCAGTTAAGAACAAATTCTTATTTTCAATGACAGCCTAGGTACAGTGGGTTAACTGCCTGTTCAGGGGCAGAACGACAGATTTGTACCTTGTCAGCTCGGGGATTTGAACTTGCAACCTTCCGGCCAAATCGGCCATTCCATTTAATCGGTCGACATCTAGTATCCGGATGTATTGATATGGTGTGTCTGGGTGTATTGATATGGTGTGTCTGGGTGTATTGATATGGTGTGTCTGGGTGTATTGATATGGTGTGTCTGGGTGTATTGATATGGTGTGTCTGGATGTATTGATATGGTGTGTCTGGGTGTATTGATATGGTGTATCTGGTGTCCAGATGTATTTATATGATGTATCTAGTGTTCGGATGTATTGATTAGAGGTCGACCGATTAATCGGCATGGTCGATTAATTAGGGACGATGTCAAGTTTTCATAACAATCAGTAATTGGCATTTTTGGGCGCCGATTACATAGCACTCCACGAGGAGACTGTGTGGCAGGCTGACCACCTATTATGCGAGTGCAGCAAGTTGCCAAGGTAAGTTGCTAGCTAGCATTAAACGTATCTTATAAAAAACAATCAACCTTAACATTGTGTCACTTCTCTTGCGTTCAGTGCAAGCAGAGTCAGGGTACATGCAGCAGTTTGGGCCACCTGGCTCGTTGTGAACTGTGTGAAGATGATTTCTTCCTAACAAAGACCGTAATTTATTTGCCAGAATTTTATATAATTATGACATGACACTAAAGATTGCACAATGTAACAGCAATATTTAGACTTATGGATGCCACCCGTTCGATAAAATATGGATGTCACGGCCGTCCTCCTCTTCATCTGAAGAGGAGAGGCGAGATGGATCTGAGGACCAATACGCAGCGTGGTAAGTGTCCATGGTGAATCTTTAATAAAGAACGACTGAACACTATGCAAAAGAGTAACGAAAACAATAAACCAAATACGGCCGTGAAGCTACAAAATGAGACCTGTGCTGACACAAGCCACTAACATAGACAATCACCCACAAACAAACAGTGCAACCCAGGCTACCTAAGTATGATTCTCAATCAGAGACAACTAATGACACCTGCCTCTGATTGAGAACCATACTAGGCCGAAAACATAGAAATGCCCCAAAACATAGAAAAACAAACATAGACTGCCCACCCAACTCACGCCCTGACCATACTAAATAAATACAAAACAACGGAAATAAAGGTCAGAACGTGACAATGGAAAGAATAAACATTTTGTTTTTGAAATGATAGTTTCCGGATTTGACCATATTAATGACCTAAGACTCGTATTTATGTGTGTTTATTATATTATAATTAAGTCTATGATTTGATATTTGATAGTGCAGTCTGACTGAGCAGTGGTAGGCAGCAGCAGGCTCGTAATCATTCATTCAAACAGCACTTTCCTGCGTTGCCAGCAGCTCCTCGCAATGCTTGATTCACAGCGCTGTTTATGACTTCAAGCCTATCAACTCCTGAGATTAGGCTGGCAATACTATAGGACCTATAAGGACATCCAATAGTCAAAAGGTATATTGAATATAAATGGTATAGAGAGAAATAGTCCTATAATTCCTAAAATAACTACAACCTAAAACTTCTTAACTGGGAATATTGAAAACTAATGTTAAAAGGAACGACCAGCTTCCATATGTTCTCATGTTCTGAGCAAGGAACTTTTTTACATGGCACATATTGAACTTTTACTTTCTTCCCCAACACTGTGTTTTTGCATTATTTAAACCAAATTGAACATGTTTAATTATTTATTTGAGACTACATAGATTTTTATTTATGTGTTAAAATAAGTGTTCATTCAGTATTGTTGTAATTGTCATTATTACAAATATAAAAAACGGCCGATTAATCGGTATCGTTTTTTTTGGTCCTACAATAATCGGTATCGGCGTTGAAAAATCATCATCGGTCGACCTCTACTATTGATATGGTGTATCTGGTGTCTGGATGTATTGATATGGTGTATCTGGTGTCTGGATGTATTGATATGGTGTATCTGGTGTCTGGATGTATTGATATGGTGTATCTGGTGTCTGGATGTATTGATATGGCGTATCTGGTGTCTGGATGTATTGATATGGCGTATCTGGTGTCTGGATGTATTGATATGGCGTGTCTGGATGTATTGATATGGCGTGTCTGGATGTATTGATATGGCGTGTCTGGATGTATTGATATGGCGTATCTGGTGTCTGGATGTATTGATATGGCGTATCTGGTGTCTGGATGTATTGATATGGCGTGTCTGGATGTATTGTTATGGCGTATCTGGTGTCTGGATGTATTGTTATGGCGTGTCTGGATGTATTGTTATGGCGTGTCTGGATGTATTGTTATGGCGTGTCTGGATGTATTGTTATGGCGTATCTGGATGTATTGTTATGGCGTGTCTGGATGTATTGATATGGCGTGTCTGGATGTATTGATATGGCGTGTCTGGTGTCTGGATGTATTGATATGGCGTGTCTGGATGTATTGATATGGCGTGTCTGGTGTCTGGATGTATTGATATGGCGTGTCTGGATGTATTGATATGGCGTATCTGGTGTCTGGATGTATTGTTATGGCGTGTCTGGATGTATTGATATGGCGTGTCTGGATGTATTGTTATGGCGTGTCTGGATGTATTGTTATGGCGTGTCTGGATGTATTGTTATGGCGTGTCTGGATGTATTGATATGGCGTATCTGGATGTATTGATATGGCGTGTCTGGATGTATTGATATGGCGTATCTGGTGTCTGGATGTATTGTTATGGCGTGTCTGGATGTATTGATATGGCGTGTCTGGATGTATTGTTATGGCGTGTCTGGATGTATTGTAATGGCGTGTCTGGATGTATTGATATGGCGTGTCTGGATGTATTGATATGGCGTGTCTGGATGTATTGTTATGGCGTGTCTGGATGTATTGATATGGCGTGTCTGGATGTATTGTTATGGCGTGTCTGGATGTATTGATATGGCGTATCTGGATGTATTGATATGGCGTGTCTGGATGTATTGATATGGCGTATCTGGTGTCTGGATGTATTGTTATGGCGTGTCTGGATGTATTGATATGGCGTGTCTGGATGTATTGATATGGCGTGTCTGGATGTATTGTTATGGCGTGTCTGGATGTATTGATATGGCGTGTCTGGATGTATTGATATGGCGTGTCTGGATGTATTGATATGGCGTATCTGGTGTCTGGATGTATTGATATGGCGTATCTGGTGTCTGGATGTATTGATATGGCGTGTCTGGATGTATTGTTATGGCGTATCTGGTGTCTGGATGTATTGTTATGGCGTGTCTGGATGTATTGTTATGGCGTGTCTGGATGTATTGTTATGGCGTGTCTGGATGTATTGTTATGGCGTATCTGGATGTATTGTTATGGCGTGTCTGGATGTATTGATATGGCGTGTCTGGATGTATTGATATGGCGTGTCTGGTGTCTGGATGTATTGATATGGCGTGTCTGGATGTATTGATATGGCGTGTCTGGTGTCTGGATGTATTGATATGGCGTGTCTGGATGTATTGATATGGCGTATCTGGTGTCTGGATGTATTGTTATGGCGTGTCTGGATGTATTGATATGGCGTGTCTGGATGTATTGTTATGGCGTGTCTGGATGTATTGTTATGGCGTGTCTGGATGTATTGTTATGGCGTGTCTGGATGTATTGATATGGCGTATCTGGATGTATTGATATGGCGTGTCTGGATGTATTGATATGGCGTATCTGGTGTCTGGATGTATTGTTATGGCGTGTCTGGATGTATTGATATGGCGTGTCTGGATGTATTGTTATGGCGTGTCTGGATGTATTGTAATGGCGTGTCTGGATGTATTGATATGGCGTGTCTGGATGTATTGATATGGCGTGTCTGGATGTATTGTTATGGCGTGTCTGGATGTATTGATATGGCGTGTCTGGATGTATTGTTATGGCGTGTCTGGATGTATTGATATGGCGTATCTGGATGTATTGATATGGCGTGTCTGGATGTATTGATATGGCGTATCTGGTGTCTGGATGTATTGTTATGGCGTGTCTGGATGTATTGATATGGCGTGTCTGGATGTATTGATATGGCGTGTCTGGATGTATTGTTATGGCGTGTCTGGATGTATTGATATGGCGTGTCTGGATGTATTGATATGGCGTGTCTGGATGTATTGTTATGGCGTGTCTGGATGTATTGATATGGCGTATCTGGATGTATTGATATGGCGTATCTGGATGTATTGATATGGCGTGTCTGGATGTATTGATATGGCGTGTCTGGATGTATTGTTATGGCGTGTCTGGATGTATTGATATGGCGTATCTGGATGTATTGATATGGCGTGTCTGGATGTATTGATATGGCGTATCTGGTGTCTGGATGTATTGTTATGGCGTGTCTGGATGTATTGTTATGGCGTGTCTGGATGTATTGATATGGCGTGTCTGGATGTATTGATATGGCGTGTCTGGATGTATTGATATGGCGTGTCTGGATGTATTGAATTGGCGTATCTGGTGTCTGGATGTATTGTTATGGCGTGTCTGGATGTATTGATATGGCGTGTCTGGATGTATTGATATGGCGTATCTGGTGTCTGGATGTATTGATATGGTGTATCTGGTGTCTGGATGTATTGTTATGGCGTGTCTGGATGTATTGATATGGCGTGTCTGGATGTATTGATATGGCGTATCTGGTGTCTGGATGTATTGATATGGCGTATTTGGTGTCTGGATGTATTGCCGTAATGTGCAATAAAGGTATTGTATCACAAAACTCTTACTCTGTTCTGTTCCAGGTACCTGCTGGAGCAGGACTTCCCAGGCATGCGGATTGGCCCAGAGCCCACAACGGATGGCTTCATCGCTGTCATGTACGGGGAGAACGAGGGGATTGTCCCTGGTAACGCTCTGGTGGTCGACCCCAAGAAACCCTTCCGCAAACTCAACGCTTTTGGAAACGCTTTCCTCAACAGGTAAAGTGGACAATTTTTGTTTACTACTGGTAACACTTTACCTGAAGTTGCTCTTACAAAGCTGTTACTACATTATGTAACAACAATATTGTAACCATAGTAATTGCAGTATTACTACACAGGTATAAGCATAAAATCACATTACACAATTTAAAGGATCTCTGTGGGGGTAAGATCTTCTCAATATCAAGGGTTACCCACATGGTGGTGTCATTTTTTTTAAATTGCTGTGACATGTGGAATTTTCCATGACATAAAAAGGCGTCTGAGCCTTGGTAAAGGCTTTAGCAGAGATATGTTGAATTGTTCAGCTGATAACTCAAGGTTAAGACATTTTCTTAGATATGAGTATTGATTACAACCAGACACCACCTCCCACTGCCCCTGTCATGTATTATGGGTTCATATTATTGTTTATCTTACCTACATTTACCTCCCTCTCTCACTTTGTCCTAATAAATATGATATTAGTGACACGGGGGCCCTGTTCATTATAACAGCTGTAATAAGTAATTATTCTTGTGAAGTGAGAACACATATTTGAAATTACATTTTTGTTTCACATTGTAGGCATTGTTTTGTTGAGGACATTCATCCAAGCCTGCATTCCTGCATGCAGTGCAAAATAAACCATTGTTTCCTGTCAGCCCAGCGTTTGACGTAGCTGTCATTTTCTTCCACAAACAGTTAGGAGGAAGCAGTGACTTTGTCACCTTTCGTTAGTTGTAGTGCACACTATCTGTTGTTGGCTTGGCTGTCTGTTGTGGGCTCAGTCAAGAGTCTCTCGTAGATATAATTTTAGCCAAACAACACTTGGCCGAAGCATGTTTCCTTTTTCCAGATATTTATAATCCAGGGGAAATGGGTAAGTACTTCTATGACCGTTGCCCAAGTTAAGGTCAAAGACATTCCTGACAGAACAGTGGACGTCTCCTCCTTTCCAGAGAACCTCCGACAAAGCTCATTGTTTCCCGGGCACGTTAATGTGCGTCACACAAGATATCACTTGGAGTATGTCCCCCCCCCCACCCAACTGAAGTTATTTTACATGGATGAATTCATAGCCTTTAAGTTGGAGCCACACCACGTACAGTACCAGTCACAAGTTTGGGCACACCTACTCATCCAAGGGTTTTTCTTTATTTTTACTATTTTCTACATTGTAGAATAATAGTGAAGACATCAAAACTATGAAATAACACATATGGAATCATGTAGTAACCAAAAAAGTGTTAAACAAATCCAAATATATTTTTAATTTGAGATTCTTCAAAGTAGCGTACCCCTTTGCCTTGATGACAGCTTTGCACACTCTTGGCATTCTCTCAACCAGCTTCACCCAAAATGCTTTTCCAACAGTCTTAAAGGAGTTCCCACATAATCTGAGCACTTGTTGGCTGCTTTTCCATCACTCTGCGGTCCAACTCATCCCAAACCTTCTCAATTGGGTTGAGGTCAGGTGATTGTGGAGGCCAGGTCATCTGATACAGCACTGCTTCACTCTAATTATTGGTCAAATAGCACTTACACAGCCTGAACGTGTGTTGAGTCATTGTCCTGTTGAAAAGCAAATGATAGTCCCGCTAAGTGCAAACCAGATGGGATGGCGTATCGCTGCAGAATGCTGTGGTAGCCATGCTGGTTAACCTCTCTAGGATCGTTCGGGACGCTAGCATCCCACCTCGCCAACAGCCATTGAAATTGCAGGGCGCCAAATTCAAAACAACAGAAATATCATAATTAAAATTCCTGGCAAGTATTTTAAACCATTTTAAAGATACACTTCTCGTTAATCCAACCACAGTGTCCGATTTCAAAAAGGCTTTTCAGCGAAAGCAGAACATATCATTATGTTAGGTCAGCAACTAGTCACAGAAAGCATTCAGCCATTTTCCAACCAAAGAGAGGTGCCACAAAAAGCAGAAATATAGATCAAATTAATCACTAACCTTTGACGATCTTCATCAGATGACACTCCTAGGACTCAATGTTACACAATACATGTATGTTTTGTTCGATCAACTTCATATTTATATCCAAAAACCTCAGTTTACATTGGCGCCATGTTCAGAAATGCCTCCAAAACATCCATAGAAATTGCAGAGAGCCACATCAAATAACAGAAATACTCATCATAAACATTGATGAACGATACATGTTTTACATAGAATTAAAGATAAACTTGTTCTTAATGCAACCCCTGTGTCAGATTTCAAAAAAGCTTTACTGCAAAAGCACAATATTCAATAATCTGAAAACAGCGTTCAGCCACAAAAGCAAGCTATACAGTTACCTGCCAATTTGTGGAGTCAACAAAACTCATAAATAGCATTATAAATCTTCACTTACCTTTGCTGATCTTTGTCGGAATGCACACCCAGGACTCCCACTTCCACAAGGAATGTTTGTTTTGTTCGATTACGTCCATATTTATGTCCAAATACCTCCGTTTTGTTAGCGCGTTTAGTTCACTATTCCAAAGGCACAAGAGCGCAAAATCCAGATGAAAAGTCAAAAGAGTTCCATTACAGTTTGTAGAAACCTGTCAAACAATGTTTACAATCAATCCTTAGGGTCTTTTTATAATAAATCTTCAAAAATATTCCAACCGGACAATTCATTACAGAGGAAGAAGAAGGCACGGCGTGACCGCTCAGTTAACAACTGATTGACCTCAGCCTAATCCACTGGTTGAAACAGCTTTTATTCAACCACCTTCCACAATAGAAGCCTCAAACAACTTTCTAAAGACTGTTGACATCTGCTGGAAGCCTTGTGAAGTGCAATCTGGCCCCATAGACACAGCATATTGGATAGGCAATCACTTAAATGAAACTACAAACCTCAGATTTGTCTCAGGTTTTCGCCTGCCATATGAGTTCTGTTATACTCACAGACATCATTCAAACAGTTTTAGAAACTTCAGAGTGTTTTCTATCCAATTGTCACGTTCGTTGAATGGAGAAGACCAAGGATGTCTTGATGTGAATACATTCTTCTATTTATTAATGAAGAAACACTAAACAAACTATACAAACAACAAAACGAACGTGACACTATATATAAACAAGTGCAGACACAGGCAACTAACCATAGACAATAACCCACGAAATACCCAAGGAATATGGCTGCCTAAATATGGTTCCCAATCAGAGACAACGATAAACAGCTGCCTCTAATTGAGAACTAATCTAGGCAACCATAGACATACATAACACCTAGACTAGTAAACACCCATAGACATACAAAACCCCTAGACAGGAACAAAAACACATACATCACCCATGTCACACCCTGACCTAACCAAAGTAATAAAGAAAACAAAGAATACTAAGGTCAGGGCGTGACACCAATATTACTAATAATATGCATATATTAGCATCTGTGACAGAGTAGCAGGAAATTTACTCTGGGCACCTTATTCATCCAAGCTACTCAATAGTGCCCCCCTGTCACCAAGAAGTTAAGTGTGCCTTGAATTCTAATAATTCACAGACGGTGTCACCAGCATAGCACCATCACACCTCCTCCTCCATGCTTCACAGTGGGAACCACACATGCGGAGATCATCCATTCACCTACTCTGCATCTCACAAAGACACGTTGGTAGGAACTAAAAATCTCAAATTTGGACTCATCAGACCAAAGGACATATTTACACCAGTCTAATGTCCATTGCTCGTGTTTCTTGGCCCAAGCAAGTCTCTTCTTATTATTGTTGTCCTTTAGTAGTGGTTTCTTTGGTTTTTGCGACTGCACTTGAAGAAACTGTCAAAGTCCTTGAAATGTTCCAGATTGACTGACCTTCATGTCTCAAGATAATGATGCACTGTCGTTTCTCTTTGCTTATTTGAGCTGTTTTTGTTTGCCATAACATGGACTTGGTATTTTACCAAATAGGGCTATCTTCTGTATACCACCCCGACCCTGTCACAACACAACTGATTGTCTCAAACGCATCCACAAATTAACTTTTAACAAGGCACACCTGTTCATTGAAACGCATTCCTCATGAAGCTGGTTGATTAAAGGTCGACCGATTAATCGGAATGGGCGATTAATTAGGGCTGATTTCAAGTTTTCATAACAATCGGAAATCGGTATTTTTGGATGTCGATTTTGCAGATAAAAAAAAAAAAAAACACTTTATGTAACGAGACAAGTCAGTTAAGAACACTTTCTTATTTTCAATGATGGCCTAGGAACAGTGGGTTAACTGCCTTGTTCAGATTTTTACCTTGTCAGCTCAGGGATTCAATCTTGCAACCTTACGGTTAACTAGTCCAACGCTCTAACCACCTGCCTCACGAGGAGCCTGCCTGTTACGCGAATACAGTAAGAAGCCAAGGTAAGTTGATAGCTAGCATTAAACTTATCTTATAAAAAACAATCAATCAATCATAGTCAGTAGTTATAACTACACATGGTTGATGATATTACTAGTTTATCTAGCGTGTCCTGCGTTGCATATAATCGATGCAGTGAGTATTCGCGAAAAAGGACTGTCGTTGCTCCAACGTGTACCTAACCATAAACATCAATGCCTTTCTTAAAATCAATACACAGAAGTATATATTTTAAACCTGCATATTTAGCTAAGAGAAAGGTTAGCAGGCAATATTAACCAGGTGAAATTGTGTCACTTCTCTTGCGTTCATTGCACACAGAGTCAGGGTATATGCAACAGTTTGGGCCGCCTGGCTCATTGCGAATTAATTTGCCAGAATTTTACGTAATTATGACATAACATTGAAGGTTGTGCAATGTGACAGCAATATTTAGACTTAGGGATGCCATCCGTTAGATAAAATACGTAACGGTTCCGTATTTCACTGAAAGAATAAACGTTTTGTTTTTTCGAAATTATAGTTTCCAGATTTGACCATATTAATGACCTAATGCTCGTATTTCTGTGTGTTATTATGTTATAATTATGTCTATGATTTGATCGAGCAGTCTGACTGAGCGATGGTAGGCACCAGCAGGCTCGTAAGCATTCATTCAAACAGCACTTTTGTGCATTTTGCCAGCAGCTCTTCGCAATGCTTCAGGCATTGCGCTCCAAAAAAAAATAAAAAAAATGACTGCAAGCCTATCAACTCCCGAGATTAGGCTGGTGTAACCGGTGTGAAATGGCTAGCTAGTTAGCGGGGTGCTCGCTAATAGCGTTTCAATCGTCACTCGCTCTAAGACTTGGAGTAGTTGTTCCCCTTGCTCTGCATGGGTAACGCTGCTTCGAGGGTGGCTGTTGTCGATGTGTTCCTGGTTCGAGCCCAGGTAGCGGCGAGGAGAGGGATGGAAGCTATACTGTTACACTGGCAATACTAAAGTGCCTTTAAGAACATCCAATAGTCAAAGGTATATGAAATACAAATCGTATAGAGAGAAATGGTCCTATAATTCCTATATTAACTACAACCTAAAACTTCTTACCTGGGAATATTGAAGTCTCATGTTAAAAGGAACCACCAGCTTCCATATGTTCTCATGTTCTGAGCAAGGAACTTAAACGTTAGCTTTCTTACATGGCACATATTGCACTTTTACTTTCTTCTCCAACACTTATTTTTTGCATTATTTAAACCAAATTGAACATGTTTCATTATTTATTTGAGGCTAAATTGATTTTATTGATGTATTATATTAAGTTAAAATAAGTGTTCATTCAGTATTGTTGTAATTGTCATTATTACAAAATACATTTTAAAAAACAGCCGATTTAATCGGTATCTGCTTTTTTTGGTCCTCCAACAATCGGTATCGGCATTGAAAAATCATAATCGGTCGACCTCTAGAGGTCGACCCGCTTTGAGGACAATACAGTGCCACTGACACGGCCTGCAACGAAAACATGCGGTCTCTCCTTCACTGCAGCCGAGGTGAGTAAGACATTTAAACGTGTTAACCCTCGCAAGGCTGCAGGCCCAGACGGCATCCCCAGCCGCGCCCTCAGAGCATGCGCAGACCAGCTGGCCGGTGTGTTTACGGACATATTCAATCAATCCCTATACCAGTCTGCTGTTCCCACATGCTTCAAGAGGGCCACCATTGTTCCTGTTCCCAAGAAAGCTAAGGTAACTGAGCTAAACGACTACCGCCCCGTAGCACTCACATCCGTCATCATGAAGTGCTTTGAGAGACTAGTCAAGGACCATATCACCTCCACCCTACCTGACACCCTAGACCCACTCCAATTTGCTTACCGCCCAAATAGGTCCACAGACGATGCAATCTCAACCACACTGCACACTGCCCTAACCCATCTGGACAAGAGGAATACCTATGTGAGAATGCTGTTCATCGACTACAGCTCGGCATTCAACACCATAGTACCCTCCAAGCTCGTCATCAAGCTCGAGACCCTGGGTCTCGACCCCGCCCTGTGCAACTGGGTACTGGACTTCCTGACGGGCCGCCCCCAGGTGGTGAGGGTAGGCAACAACATCTCCTCCCCGCTGATCCTCAACACTGGGGCCCCTCAAGGGTGCGTTCTGAGCCCTCTCCTGTACTCCCTGTTCACCCACGACTGCGTGGCCACGCACGCCTCCAACTCAATCATCAAGTTTGCGGACGACACAACAGTGGTAGGCTTGATTACCAACAACGATGAGACGGCCTACAGGGAGGAGGTGAGGGCCCTCGGAGTGTGGTGTCAGGAAAATAACCTCACACTCAACGTCAACAAAACTAAGGAGATGATTGTGGACTTCAGGAAACAGCAGAGGGAACACCCCCCTATCCACATCGATGGAACAGTAGTGGAGAGGGTAGCAAGTTTTAAGTTCCTCTGCATACACATCACAGACAAACTGAATTGGTCCACTCACACAGACAGCATCGTGAAGAAGGCGCAGCAGCGCCTCTTCAACCTCAGGAGGCTGAAGAAATTCGGCTTGTCACCAAAAGCACTCACAAACTTCTACAGATGCACAATCGAGAGCATCCTGGCGGGCTGTATCACCGCCTGGTATGGCAACTGCACCGCCCTCAACCGTAAGGCTCTCCAGAGGGTAGTGAGGTCTGCACAACGCATCACCGGGGGCAAACTACCTGCCCTCCAGGACACCTACACCACCCGATGTCACAGGAAGGCCATAAAGATCATCAAGGACATCAACCACCCGAGCCACTGCCTGTTCACCCCGCTATCATCCAGAAGGCGAGGTCAGTACAGGTGCATCAAAGCTGGGACCGAGAGACTGAAAAACAGCTTCTATCTCAAGGCCATCAGACTGTTAAACAGCCACCACTAACACTGAGTGGCTGCTGCCAACACACTGACACTGACTCAACTCCAGCCACTTTAATAATGGGAATTGATGGGAAATGATGTAAATATATCACTAGCCACTTTAAACAATGCTACCTTATATAAATGTTACTTACCCTACATTATTCATCTCATATGCATACGTATATACTGTACTCTATATCATCGACGGTATCCTTATGTAATACATGTATCACTAGCCACTTTATACTATACTATGCCACTTTGTTTACATACTCATCTCATTTGTACATACTGTACTCGATACCATCTACTGTATCTTGCCTATGCTGCTCTGTACCATCACTCATTCATATATCCTTATGTACATATTCTTTATCCCCTTACACTGTGTACAAGACAGTAGTTTTGGAATTGTTAGTTAGATTACTTGTTATTACTGCATTGTCGGAACTAGAAGCACAAGCATTTCGCTACACTCGCATTAACATCTGCTAACCATGTGTACGTGACAAATAAAATTTGATTTGATTTGATTTGATTAGTTGAGAGCATGCCAAGAGTGTGCAAAACTGTCATCAAGGCAAAGGGTGGCTACTTTGAAGAATCTGAAATATAAAATGTTTTGATTTGTTTAACACTTTTTTGGTTACTACATGATTCCATATGTTATTTCATAGTTTTGATGTTTTCACTATTATTCTACAATGTAGAAAATATATTTTTTTTTTTATGTTTTTAACTTGAATGAATAGGTGTGTCCAAACTTTTGACTGGTACTGTACATGGCTGCATACTACTGTCATGACGTTGGCCTGGGGGTAGGTTTATGACAGTCATAAATAGCTCTTCCCCCCTTTTTCCTCTCTCTACCCTACTGATGTTACATTTGCAAAACCCTTGGTTAACATAGAGATTCTGGGAACAACAGAAGGTGGGGGGAAATGAACTATATTCTGGTAATCCGACCAATGCGGGGGTACTTAATGAATATGATGTCAGTTCGGTTGCCATCTGAGACATTCTCATCAATGATAAGATGACATAAACTCTACAGTGGAAAGTCTACACATCAGAGTTATCGGATTCACATGGAATTGTTGTTCAATTTAAATGTTTGAATATGAAATTATTCATGATGGGATGAAATGTGATTTTAGCTTCTAAAATGTGAGATTTGGGTTTTCATAAGGTCTCTTAAATTTTTTTTTAATGATATACTGTATTTAATATATACTATGTACAGAAAATAAATAATATAAGGGTGGAGGGAAATACAGTTACACCCGAAACGACACTTCTCACTTGGGCTCTGCTCAATCAGTGGCCCGCCCCTGTGAAGGGACATGGGCTATAAAACTTTTCAAACACGCCCTCCTCTCCCTTCCTATATAAAGCCTTGACGAAAATATAACCTCCTGTTCCGAAGATGTATGGACGACGGTTCGATGTCAGAATGGTTCAGATAATAACTATAGAACGAAGCCAACATCAGCGTGAGCTTTGGTTGCGAATGGTATGAACTCTTATTCACTACAGAAGTGATACCTCCTAGCCGTTGAGTTAGCAACAGCAGATGCAAACGAGGGTTAGGAAGGAACAGACAGAGTATTCCGTCTATCACACAATGACGTTACTACAACGTATCCAATTGACCACCAGAGACATTCTTCAAAGGACAAAGGACTCGGTTTGGCAACACAGCCTTCCATCTACCACCAACCTACCGAAGCGCAGCTCAGAGTAAATATTTATTGCATTTTCCTTTTCCAAATGGGCGGTAATTTAGAATGCATAAGATACTATATTTACGATAGCACAGCTTCACCCTTTGTTCCTCAGTCTTCCTGCTCTTTCACTCAAACCCAGCCCTTTTCTTTTGTGTAACAAGCTGTCACATCTATTCCGCCCGCTAGGGACGTATTCCTTTATGACGTAATTTGTAATCAAGTTATGATTTAATTATGTGTATGTGTAATTCTGTGTAATTACTTAGGTATTTAGTAAATAAATGATTAAACCCAATTTTGTATTGCTGATTCAACTTGTGAGCCAGGGTTCGTGCAGATAACCAAGAATTTACAACTGAATTAAGATGACGATTAATATTGACTGCTATTGATGTAAAATATTACTAGGTCTTTAAGAGTTTATTCGGAAGATAACAGCTCTATAAATATTATTTCGTGGTGCACTGACTCTCTTGTTAATCACGTTTACATGATTAGCTCAATCAGGTAATATTAAGCTAATAATTACGGAGAAATTATTTTATAGCATAGCATGTCATATCACTTAATCCGGCATAGCCAAAGACACGACATTATATACTACATTCTAAATCCTTCCTGCCAAAAACAATAGACATTCAGACAGGTATGGGCCTTGCTGCCAACCAGACAGATATACAGCTATCATTAACACTATATTTTCATCAGATCTGATTGAATGGTTGAATACTCATCACTGTTCCTCCAAATCAAAAACATACCAAATGTAGAAAAAGCAATGGATGGGGTAGAAAAGAAAACGTCTCAATATTTTTTGGGACAACATAAGTTAAAATCGGGGTGTTTTCTGTAGCTGGCCTTCGTGTCTATTACGAGTGTTGTGTTTTCTTTTCTATTGTATTTTTAATACTAATGCTACTCTTTTATTTTCTTTGCTCCTGTATTCTTGTAGGTTAATCTGCTCCCAGATGCCTAACCAGGTCCTCCAGGGCATTAGTATAATTGACACACCAGGAATCCTGTCTGGAGAGAAGCAACGCGTTAGTCGAGGTCAGTAGCTAGCTATCAAGCTGAGATGTGACATTGATACAGGAGGATGGACTACACTGCCAAAATGCTTTAAGATGTAGACTTCAGCCACTCAATGTTGCTTTTATTAACATCAACCACCCTTTTAAAACTATAAATCATCAAACTACCCAACTTGGAGAGCTATGGTGGTACTTTTCTTTAAGAAAGAATAGTCATTTTGTTTGTGGTGGATCATGTATCAAGTCTATCCTTGTTTGTATACATTTTACAGATGCACATTTTTCACATACTGGCATTTTTGTATTCTACAGTGCAATAAGGGCAAATGGGTAGCTATCAAGTGTGTTTCAAGTGTCAGAGCATGGGTTGGAGAGCTTTATTAAGTGTTTTGTGTAATTCACCAGATAGATAAGCAGCATGTTCATGCTCTCAATATGTACAGGATGTCACTGTAAGCCAGCGGTGTGTCACAATTGTACCAATATTACATTGAATAATATCATCACCATGAAGCACCAATGGTACAGCATGATGCAACACCTCCAGGGCTCTAGCTATGTTTTCTCCCGAATTGGAATCCAACAATGGCTTTCTAAGCCTCCACTGGAAACCCTGAGATATGAAGTCATACCGTAGGCCTTGCTAGCAGCCCCACTCAAGTTTGTTGAGAAAATTATGGTAACCTCAACCCTATTTTAGATATTAGGGTAATCATGTGCTGCCCTGTTCTCACTTTCTTTTCCTCTTTTTGAAAAACCACAAGGTTTCTGATATGAAAAGCTGTAAAGAAAAACGATACTTATAAGACAGAAACATTGGGCATTCTTCTACATCTGTTCCTGCTTTTCTCTCTGTGTACAGCTGAGGTTGCAGCCATTTCAACATGATTTTAATGATTCATAGCATCATGACATCAGTAGTTTTCATGTTGAGTTATATTATACATTTTTACACAGAGTAGGCCTTTAATATATTTGAGCCATGACGTTATTGATCAATAACGTCATGGCCAAGTGATATAATTCATGACCACTGGACTTGATGAACTCAGAGTAGTTGTCATCAAAATAAAAACGGGTGTTGATATCTTTCCAAGTTCCAATGATTCAAATTAGTCATGCAGAGGAAGTTTGTTTCACGAGTGTCCTTTAGGCTACTATACCGATGTCCGCTGTCTCTCACGTCTCTCACGTCATTACAGCATTGACTGTTTCCACACTCTCCTCTCTCTCAGAGCTCCTCCTAGCTAAATGACTTGGCCCAGTCTGGCTGCTTGCATTCTTTATAGCCTTGTAACCCCTGTCATTGTCTGTGATTATGAAAATAGAGCTGGAATGGATAGTTGCCATTTTACAGGCTCCTGACTAATTTTAGTGTTTTTATTTTGCGACGATCTTAACTTTTTTGGACGTAATATATATAAATGTTTTACCTTTATTTATACAGGTTCTTTCTAATTGAGATAAATCTCTTTTCCAAGATAGACCTGGTCCAATAGCAGCAGGGGGAACAACGTTTCAGACAAAACAACTTACATACACTAACACAACATTAAACAAAACTATAAACACACATACAGTACAACAATTACATATTACATTAAAAACACAAACATCTTGATTAAAAACAGCTGGTCTAAAAACAATTACACTCTTCTATGATATATACATCTATCAAGTGTTTAAACTCCACCAACGAAACTAGATAATCACATTGTAAAATGTTCAGGAGAGAATTCCAGGACCACGGTGCTAAGTAACTATAACTATTTCTACCAAGACCTGTTCTAATTTTTGGTACTGTTAGAAGCAAATCAGAATGGGACCGTAATTGATATTTATTTACTGACCCGACTAAAAAAGAACAGAGATAAAATGGCATTTTACCCATTTTGTCCTTATAAATCAGTGTATACCAGTGTTTAAGCCTACACAATGTTTCCACCGTCGTTTCCTATGACTGAAAAGAAAACGTATAGAAATCAGAACAGTGATCACCAACCTCAATTTGGATGAAGATTTCTACTTCAACGAGTCAGAGGTGCAGGACATACTGCTCACTCCGGACCAGGCCCTAAGAGAGGCAAACCACCTCTACCCTCCGTTCTATTGGCGGGTGTACAATCACTGGAGACCAAATTGGACGAGCTGTAGACCATACTATTTACCAAGAGAGTTTTCATCTATGTTTTTCTATTTATCACCACAAACCGATGCTGGCACTAAGACCGCACTCAACGAGCTGTATAGGGCCATAAGCAAACAAGAAAATGCTCATCCAGAGGAGGCGCTCCTAGTGGCCGGTGATTTTAATGCAGAAAAACTGAAATCCGTCTTACCTAATTTCACCTGTGTAACTAGAGGTGAAAAAACTCTAGATCACCTTTACTCCACACACAGAGATGCATACTAAGCTCTCCTTCGCCCTCTATTTGGCAAATCTGACCATAACTGTCACGCCTTGATCTGTTTCACCTGTTCCTGTTATTGTCTAGACCCCCTCCAGGTGTCGCTTATTTTCTCCAGTGTATTTATCCCTGTGTTTCCTGTCTCTGTGCCAGTTCGTATTATATGTTTCCAAGTTAACCAGCGTTTTTCCCGTTCTCCTGCTTTTTGCATTCTCCTTTTTTTAGTCCTGCCAGTTTTGACCTTTTATGCCTGTTTCTGGACTTTGTACCCGCCTGCCTGACCATTCTGCCTGCCTTGACCACGAGCCTGTCTGCCACTCTGTACCTCCTGGACTCTGATCTGGTTTTGACCTTTTTGCCTGTCCATGACCATTTTCTTGCCCACCCCTTTGGATTAATAAACATTGTAAGACTCCAACCATCTGCCTCCTGTGTCTGCATTTGGGTCTCGCCTTGTGCCTTGATATTAACTATCCTCCTGATTCTTTCTTACAAGCTGAAAAGCTCAAACAGGAAGTACCAGTGTCGCGCTCAACACTAAAGTGGTCCGTTGAAGTGAATGGTAAGCTACAGGACTGTTTCGCTAGCACAGACTAGACTATGTTACGGGATTCATCCAATCGCATTGAGGAGGAGTTTACCACATCAGTCACCGGCTTCATTAACCTTTGACTGCAGTGGGATAATTCAGGGTCGCACAAAGTGATTCTTGGTAGCGTTAAACAAATCTACTTTGAAACAAAAGTATACACCTCACACACATGGTTATGGGTGTAAAAAAAGACCTGTACCATGTCAGATGTAGAGTTGAAATGTATACACTTTTGAGTTTGCCTCCCAAATGTGCACTTTATATACGTCACAGAAGACGGAAATATAACAACACTGTTTATCAGATGTGGCAGGTCTTGCAAACGATCACGGATTACAAAGGGAAACCCAGAAGCGAGCTTCCCAGCGATGCAAGCCTACCAGATGAGCTAAATACCTTCTATACTCGCTTCGAGGCAAGCAACACTGAACCATGCATGAGAGCACCAGACGTTCCGAATGACTGTGTGATCACGCGCTTCGTAGCCAATGTGAGTAAGACCTTTAAACAGGTTAACATTCACAAGGCCGTAGATTACCAGGACGCATACTCAGAGCATTCGCTGACCAGCTGGTAAGTGTCTTCACTGACTCTTTCAATCTCTCCCCGACCCAGTCTGTAATACCTACATGTTTCATGCAGACCACTATAGTCCCTGTGCCCTTGAACGCCTAGGTAACCTGTCTAAATGACTATCACCCTCTAGCACTTGCATATTTAGCCATGAAATGCTTTGAAAGGCTGGTCATGGCTCACATCTATCAGGAATCAAGGTAAGACCCAGATGCAGACACGTCGAGTTGACAATGGTTTAATATTCCAACAGGGGCAGGCAAAAGACAGGTCAAGGCAGGCAGAGGTCAATAAACCAGAGGTGGGGCAACGGTACTGGATGGCAGGCAGGGTCAGAGTAGACAGAAGTCAACAATCCAGAGGTTGAGCAAAGGTACAGGTCGGCAGGCAGGCTCAAGGTCAGGGTCAGGCAGAGTGGTCAGGCAGGCGGGCTCAGAGAGTCAGGACAGGCAAGGGTCAAACCCAGGATGGCGAGAAAAAGAGTGACTGTGAAAAGCAGGAGCAGAGAACAAAAATGCTGGTTGACTTGACAAACAAGACGAACTGGCAACAGACAGAGAACATAGGTATAAATGCACAGGGGATAATGGGTAAGCTGGGTGACACCTGGAGAGGGGTGGAGATAATCACAAAGACTGGTGAAACTGATCAGGGTGTGTCAATATCATCTCAGACACCTTGGACCCACTTCAATTCACATACCGCCCCAACAGATCCACAGATAATACAATTTTCTCTTTCCCACCTGGACAAGAGAGACACCTATGTGAGAATGCTGTTCAATGTGCATTCACATTGACTGGGCTGTAGTGGAGTGGGTCGAGAGCTTCAAGTTCCTAGGTGTCCACATCACTAAGGATCTATCATGGTCCACACACACCAACACAGTCGCGAAGAGGGCACAACAATGCCTCTTCTCCCTCAGGAGGCTGAAAAGATTTGGCATGGGCCCTCAGATCCTAAAAAAGTTCTACAGCTGCACCATTAAGAGCATCTTGACTCACTACATCACCGCTTGGTATGGCCACTGCTTGGCATCTGGCCGCAAGGTGCTACAGAGGGTAGTGCATATGGCCCAGGACCTCTATACCAGGCGGTATCAGAGGAAGGTCCTAAAAATTGTCAAAGACTCCAGCCACCCAAGTCTTAGACTGCTCTCCCTGCTAACGCACAGCAAGTGGTACCGATGCACCGAGTCTGGAACCAACAGGAACCAACAGGAACCTGAACAGACTCTACCCCAAGCCATAAGACTGCTACAGTGCCTTCAGAAAGTATTCATACCCTTATTCCACATTTTGTTGTGTTACAGTCTGAATTCAAAATGGATTAAAAAAAAAAAATTCACCCATCTACACACAATACCCTCTATGAAAGTGAAAATGAAATACATATGTCATTTACATAAGTATTATCACCCCTGAGGTAAAACTTTGTAGAAGTGCCTTTGGCGGCAATCACAGCTTTGAGTCGCCTTGGGTATGTCTGTATCAGCTTTGCATATCTGGATTTGGGGATTTTCTCCCATTTTTCCTTGCAGATTTTCTCAAGCTCTGAGATGGGGAGTGGCTGTGAACAGCAACCTTCATGTCTTTCCACAGATTTTCAATGGGATTCAGGTCTGGGCTTTGGCAGGGCTTTCACATTCTTTGGAGCTTTGGAAGGACTTTCACATTCTTGTTCTGCAGCCATTCCAGCGTTGCTTTGGCTGTATGCTTGGGGTCATTGTCCTGCTGGAACGTAAAAGTTCGCCCCAAGTCTAAGGCCATTTGCAGTTTGAAGCAGGTTCTCATCAAGGATTTGCCTGTATTTGTCTCCATTCATTGGTCCCTCTATCCTTACCAGTCTCCCAGTCACTGCTGCTGAAAGCATCCCCATAACATGATGCTGCCATCACTATGCTTTGCAGTAGGCATGGTGTTAGACGGGTGATGAGCTGTGCCTGGTAGCTCTTTATATTCAGGAAAAATAGTTACATTTTTGACTCATCAGACTGCATAATATTTTGCTTTATGCTCTTTCATGGGCCTTTTTGCAAACTCTAGGCTTGATGTCATGTGCCTTTTTGTCAGGAATGATTTCCGTCTGGCCACTCTCCTATAAAGCACAGATTGGTGAAGTGCTGTAAGTGCTGTTTTCCTTCTGGCAGAATCTCCCATCTCAGCCAAGGAACTGTAGATCTGTCAGAAGGGTCATTGGGTTCACCCCCCTGACCAAGGTCCTTCTTACCTGGTTGCTCAGTCTGGTCGGACGTCCAGCTCTAGGCAGAGTCTGGGTAGTTTCATATTTTCTCCATTCCCCAATGATGGAGACCACTGTGTTCTCTGAGATTTTTGCCTTGACATGCACTGTCAACTGTGGGACCTTATATAGTGTTGTGTCTTTGGCATCATTAAACTGAAGACTGTTAGTTTATCAAATCAATTCTCTGTCATTATTATTACATGATTAACTAATCAGGTAAATGTAATTTACTAGGAAGTTGGGGCACCAAGGAAAATATTCAGATTACAAAGTTATAATTTTCCTAATATAACTTTGAGATATTTTAATATCTGATCAATTAGTCTTCTAATTAATGAATTATTATTTACCTCACGTTAGTCTCATTCCAAACGTCGTAAATTGTTGCTTATCTGCACCAACCCAGTCTTCACTAAGAATCATCCATACATCAATTGTCTCAATCATGTATTAATTAACTAACTAAATAATCACGAAAACCTGAGAAAAATCCAACCAGGAAGTGTGACATCTGAGGTTTGTAGTTTTTCAAAGCATGGCCTACCGAATACACATTGGGATATGGATAAAGTTGCACTTTCTACGGCTTCCACGAGATGTCAACCGTCTTTAGAAACTTGAATGAGGATTCTACTATAAAGGAGGGGCTCATGAGACCTGTTTGAGTCAGTGGTCTGGCATAGTGCCTTGGTCTCATGACGCACACTCCTGACAGAGTTACCTCTCGTTCCAGTGCTTTTCTTCAGACATAGGAATTCTTCGGTTGGAACATTATTGATGTTTTATGTTAAAAATATCCTAAAGATTGATTCCATACATCATTTGACATGTTTCTAAAGGACTGTAACGGAACTTTTCAAGTTTTTGTCTGGACGAAGTGCCTGCGCCTCATGAAGATGGATTACTGGGCTGAACACGCTAACAAAAAGTGGCTATTTGGACATAAATTATGGACTTTATGGAACAAATCAGTCATTTATTGTCGAACTGGGATTCCTGGGAGTGCCTTCTGATGAAGATCATCAAAGGTAAGTGAATATTTATGGTGTTATTTCTAACTTCTGTTGATTCCAAAATGGCACATATTTCTCTGGCTGGATTGGGCTCTGAGCGCCGTTCTCAGATTATGCTTTTTCCGTAAAGTTTTTTTGAAATCTGACACAGCGGTTGCATTAAGGAGAAGTCTATCTTTAATTCTGTGAACAACAGTTGTATCTTTTATCAATGTTTATTATGAGTATTTTTGCAGAATCACCAGATGTTTTGGAATCAAAACATTACTGCACGTAACGCGCCAATTGGATATAAATATGCGCATTATCAAACAAAACATACATGTATTGTGTATCATGATGTCCTATGAGTGTCATCTGATGAAGATCATCAAAGGTTAGTGATTTAGTTTTATCTATATTTCTGCTTTTTGTGACTGCTATCTTTGGCTGGAAAAATGGCTGTGTGTTTTGTTGACTTGGCTATGACCTAACATAATAATATGTTGTGCTTTCGCTGTAAAGCATTTTTGAAATTGGACACGATGGGTAGATTAACAAGATGTTTATCTTTCATTTGCTGTATTGGAATTGTTAATGAGTGAAAGTTACATATTTCTACAAAATATTTTTGAATTTGGCGCGCTGCATTTTCAGCTGAATGTTTTCGAGGGGTTCCGCTAGCGAAACGCCTGCCCTAGAAAGGTTAAAAGATTCAGCAATCTACTCAAACCTTAGTCCTCTCATGGTAATCGAGGTAAGCTGGCCTAATAAGAAATCCTTCAGGAGGGGGTTATATTCGTAACAGTAGAAAGGGGCTGTCCCATGACGCCAGATCAATGTCTGTGCTCATGGGGCGGGTCATTGATTTAGTTAAACTCCAAAGGGAATTGGAGTTTCTTTCATTAAACAGTTTAAAATCATATTACATAATTTCACAAGTAGTTTCGTCTTTACTCATTCATTTTATACAACAATTAGATGCAAGCCTCACAACTGAGACTCTTGTATAAACAGAGTTATGGGAATGTGGCTGTATTGTCTCTCATGAGTTTCACAAAATTGTACAAAACGGACTAGTTCGTAGCTGGATTCTACCCCGGCCATGTACATATTCTCCAAAACATGGAGATTGTTCAGTTCTCAAGTTATGTGATGTGGAAGAGGTTCCTTTGTTCTCCTGTGAACCTCACTCTGTCTATACTCTGGCCATGAGGAGAGAAACTCCTCTAGGAATTTATGACCTGCCTAACAGAGCCTGGGTGTAGGTGGAAGAGAGAGAGGTGGTGAGAGGGGGATGGTGCTTGCTGTACCCAAAGAGGGCCACGTCATGACAATAGGCAGTTGTGTTTCTTTCTAAATCATGTCTGAACAATTGAGTTGGCCACAGGTGGACTCCAATCAAGTTGTAGTGACATCTCAAGGATGATCAAAGGAAATTGGATGCACCTGAGCTCAATTTGGAGTGTCATAGCAAAGGGGTGTGAATACTTATGTAAATCAGATATTTCTTTATTTCATTTTCAACATAAAAAACATTTTAAAAAATGAAAAAACATGTTTTCACTTTTTCATTATGGGTTATTGTGTGTAGATGGGTGAGAGAAAAATCTATATTTAATACATTTTGAATTCAGGCTGTAACACTACAAAATGTGGAATAAGTCAAACGGTATGGATACTTTCTGAAGACGACTGTGAATAGTTAGTCCGGGTAGCTCCTTGGTTAACTATTTAACTATCTGCATTAACGCTTTTTACACAAACATTTTTGACTCACATACGCTACTGTTAATTATCGGTCACTATTCCTCGTAATATGTACATATTAGGGATGCACCAATATGACATTTTTGGCCGATACCAATATCCAATATTTTCTTTGCCAAAAAAACTTGATACAGATACCGATAACCAATATTAAAAAATGTTGCAGCCTTTTATGCATTCTAGTACAGTTAAATAGTTTAAACAAAGTGTCATATGTTCATGTGTTCAGTTAGGAACAGATTCTTTAATAACATGTAAATGAGAAAAAAGACAAATCCATTAATTTTATCACAACACAGACATTCATGACACAAATTTTAGCTGCCACGCATTACAAAGATGGTTAATTTGTTGGTGGCTCTTCTTACTATCCAATCTTGACTGTATGGAGAAACTTAAAATGCTTTGAAAGAAATATTGGATTAAACTAAAATGCAGTTAATAATTTTAGCTGACTCTAGGCTGTCATAAACTGCTATAAATGGCACAACTTAAGGTTTTCAAATGTGCTCAACTGACTTGACTAGTAAAATGCGAGCAAATTTACAACACATCTCATCTTTCATTTAGGAAATAAAAAAATAAACAAAAGAACAAAACTGCTTTGTTTTAAATTAAACTCTTGACCTATACAAGCCATGAATAAACAGCAGAAAAGCCATAGGACTTAGTCAATTTCTTTCCAGTGACTCTAGATGTCTGGGTTACAGTATGACTGTCTAATTACAATTGTAACATTTGGGGAAGTTTTTTTTTAACAAAGAGGACCAGCTCGGCTTTGTCGCAAGAGAGTCTTTCTTTTTTTGTCTACAATGTGTGAAGCTGCACTGAAAAGGTGCTCCCTGTACTAGTGTGGACAAACATGTTCTCAAATGCCATTGAAATGGCAGCAGCGGTATGAGACCCAGAACATTCTTGAGCATGCAATATGGCTTTCCTCAGTACGGAATCCTTGTCGACCCACTGTGCTGTCAGTCTCAGCATGCTCATGAGGCTGACATCGCTGGTCCAAATGTCAGTCGTGAAGCTAATAGCAGTGATACCCATAGCAAGTTGCTCATGGATATGCGTTTCAACAATGTTGTATAACTCCAGTAGGGCAACATCTGAAAAATAGTGCCTACTTGGTAGTGTGTACCAGAGCTCGAGGTGCTCGACCTGTCGGCGAAAGCCAACATCATCCACTACAGAGAACGGTTGCTTGTCAAGGGCAATGAATTCCATTATCTTGGGGTTAATAAATTTCACCTTTGAGTTGTCTAGCAGAAATTTTCTTACCCTTTCAAATGACTGCTCGCTTGAACTTGTTTAGTAGTTGGAAGTGTGCGCTTACTTTTTGTTCTGCTTTTGTTCTAAGTATGGGGGTGATGCACTTTCAAATGAGTAATTAGGTTTGTGGTGTTGAAAGATTTCACTTTCTCCCCTCAGAAAATAATAGCAGCACAAACGTTGCATATGGCCTTTTTGTTATCTTACTTTGAAACTTCAAAATAGATCCACACAGCAGACAGTGTGGGCTAGGTTAGAAAAGCTGTGTTGCGCTGTATTTTTCATGGCGTTATTACGTCATCTACCTATGTTATAAAGGTATGCACGTCAGCTTTGACATCGGTTTTGCACATCCAGCGTTAAACTATAGTCGTGGCCAAAAGTTTTGAGAATGACACAATATTAATTTCCACAAAGTTTGCTGCTTCAGTGTCTTTAGATATTTTTTGTCAGATGTTACTATGGAATACTGAAGTATAATTACAAGCACTTCATAATTGTCAAATGCTTTTATTGACAATTACATGAAGTTGATACAAAGAGTCAATATTTGCAGAGTTGACCCTTCTTTTTCAAGATCTCTGCAATCCGCCCTGGCATGCTGTCAATTAACTTCTGGGCCACATCCTGACTGATGGCAGTCCGTTCTTGTATCATCAATGCTTTGAGTTTGTCAGAATTTGTGGGTTTTTGTTTGTCCACCCGCCTCTTGAGGATTGACCACAAGTATCTCAATGGGATTAAGGTCTGGGGAGTTTTCTGGCCATGGACCCAAAATATCGATGTTTTGTTCCCTGAGTTCCTTAGTTATCACTTTTGCCTTATGGCAAGTTGCTCCATCATGCTGGAAAAGGCATTGTTCGTCACCAAACTGTTCCTGGATGGTTGGGAGAAGTTGCTCTCTGAGGATTTGTTGGTACCATTCTTATTCATGGCTGTGTTTTTAGGCAAAATTATGAGTGAGTCCACTCCCTTGGCTGAGAAGCAACCCCACGCATGAATGGTCTCAGGATGCTTTACTGTTGGCATGACACAGGACTGATGGTAGCGCTCACTTTGTCTTCTCCGGACAAGCTTTTTTCCAGATGCCCCAAACAATCGGAAAGGGGATTCATCAGAGAAAATGACTTTATCCCAGTCCTCAGCAGTCCAATCCCTGTACCTTTTGTAGAATATCAGTCTGTCCCTGATGTTTTTCCTGGAGATAAGTGGCTTCTTTGCTGCCCTTATTGACACCAGGTCATCCTCCAAAAGTCTTTGCCTCACTGTGCTTGCAGATGCACTCACACCTGCCTGCTGCCATTCCTGAGCAAGCTCTGTACTGGTGGTGCCCCGATCCCGCAACTGAATCAACTTTAGGAGACGGTCCTGGCGCTTGCGCTCTTTTCTTGGGCGCCCTGAAGCCTTCTTCACAACAATTGAACCGCTCTCCTTGAAGTTATTGATGATCTGATAAATGGTTGATTTACAGTGCCTTGCGAAAGTATTCGGCCCCCTTGAACTTTGCGACCTTTTGCCACATTTCAGGCTTCAAACATAAAGATATAAAACTGTATTTTTTTGTGAAGAATCAACAACAAGTGGGACACAATCATGAAGTGGAACGACATTTATTGGATATTTCAAACTTTTTTAACAAATCAAAAACTGAAAATTGGCTGTGCAAAATTATTCAGCCCCCTTAAGTTAATACTTTGTAGCGCCACCTTTTGCTGCGATTACAGCTGTAAGTCGCTTGGGGTATGTCTCTATCAGTTTTGCACGTCGAGAGACTGACATTTTTTCCCATTCCTCCTTGCAAAACAGCTCGAGCTCAGTGAGGTTGGATGGAGAGCATTTGTGAACAGCAGTTTTCAGTTCTTTCCACAGATTCTCGATTGGATTCAGGTCTGGACTTTGACTTGGCCATTCTAACACCTGGATATGTTTATTTTTGAACCATTCCATTGTAGATTTTGCTTTATGTTTTGGATCATTGTCTTGTTGGAAGACAAATCTCCGTCCCAGTCTCAGGTCTTTTGCAGACTCCATCAGGTTTTCTTCCAGAATGGTCCTGTATTTGGCTCCATCCATCTTCCCATCAATTTTAACCATCTTCCCTGTCCCTGCTGAAGAAAAACAGGCCCAAACCATGATGCTGCCACCACCATGTTTGACAGTGGGGATGGTGTGTTCAGGGTGATGAGCTGTGTTGCTTTTACGCCAAACATAACGTTTTGCATTGTTGCCAAAAAGTTCAATTTTGGTTTCATCTGACCAGAGCACCTTCTTCCACATGTTTGGTGTGTCTCCCAGGTGGCTTGTGGCAAACTTTAAACAACACTTTTTATGGATATCTTTAAGAAATGGCTTTCTTCTTGCCACTCTTCCATAAAGGCCAGATTTGTGCAATATACGACTGATTGTTGTCCTATGGACAGAGTCTCCCACCTCAGCTGTAGATCTCTGCATTTCATCCAGAGTGATCATGGGCCTCTTGGCTGCATCTCTAATCAGTCTTCTCCTTGTATGAGCTGAAAGTTTAGAGGGACGGCCAGGTCTTGGTAGATTTGCAGTGGTCTGATACTCCTTCCATTTCAATATTATCGCTTGCACAGTGCTCCTTGGGATGTTTAAAGCTTTTTGTATCCAAATCCGGCTTTAAACTTCTTCGCAACAGTATCTCGGACCTGCCTGGTGTGTTCCTTGTTCTTCATGATGCTCTCTGCGCTTTTAACGGACCTCTGAGACTATCACAGTGCAGGTGCATTTATACTGAGACTTGATTACACACAGGTGGATTGTATTTATCATCATTAGTCATTTAGGTCAACATTGGATCATTCAGAGATCCTCACTGAACTTCTGGAGAGAGTTTGCTGCACTGAAAGTAAAGGGGCTGAATAATTTTGCACGCCCAATTTTTCAGTTTTTGATTTGTTAAAAAAGTTTGAAATATCCAATAAATGTCGTTCCACTTCATGATTGTGTCCCACTTGTTGTTGATTCTTCACAAAAAAATACAGTTTTATATCTTTATGTTTGAAGCCTGAAATGTGGCAAAAGGTCGCAAAGTTCAAGGGGGCCGAATACTTTCGCAAGGCACTGTAGGTGCAATCTTACTGGCAGCAATATCCTTGCCTGTGAGGCCCTTTTTGTGCAAAGCAATGATGACAGCACGTGTTTCCTTGCAGGTAACCATGGTTGACAGAGGAAGAACAATGATTCCAAGCACAACCCTCCTTTTGGAGCTTTCAGTCTGTTATTCAATCAGCATGACAGAGTGATCTCCAGCCTTGTCCTCGTCAACACTCACACCTGTGTTAACGAGAGAATCACTGACATGATCTCAACTGGTCCTTTTGTGGCAGGACTGAAATGCAGTGGAAATATTTTTGGGGGATTCAGTTCATTTGCATGGCAAAGAGGGACTTTGCAATTAATTGTAATTGATCTGATCACTCTTCATAACATTCTAGAATATATGCAAATTGCCATCAATCAAACTGAGGCAGCAGACTTTGTGAAAATTAATATTTGTATCATTCTCCATTTTTGGCCACGACTGTACATAGAGCCAATGCCGATGTTGGCATTTTTAACTAATATCGTCCGATTCCGATATGCTTACCGATATATCGTGCCTCCCTACTACATACAGTTGAAGTCGGAGGTGTACAAACACTTAGGTTAGAGGCCACTCCACAAATTTCTTGTTAACAAACTATAGTTTTGGCAAGTCGGGTAGGACATCTACTTTGACACAAGTAATTTTTCCAACAATTGCTTACAGACAGATTATTTCATTTATAATTCACTGTATCACAATTCCAGTGGGTCAGAAGTTTACATACACTAAGTTGACTGTGCCTTTAATCTGATGGGTAAGGTGTTCCACTAGCAAAACCCCACGACAACATTCCGCTGAAAAGGCAGTGCGCGAAATTCAAAATATTTTTTAGAAATATGTAACTTTAACAAATTAACAAGTCCAATACAGCCAAGTCAAAAAAACACAGCCATTTTTCCAGCCTAAGATAGCAGTCACAAAAAGCAGAAATATAGATAAAATGAATCACTAACATTTGATGATCCTCATCAGATGACACTCATAGGACATCATGTTACACAATACATGTATGTTTTGTTCAATAATGTGCATATTTATATCCAAAAATCTCAGTTTACATTGGCACGTTACGTGCAGTAATGTTTTGATTCCAAAACATCCGGTGATTTTCCCAGAAATACTCATAATAAACACTGATAAAAGATGCAAGTGTTATTCACAGAATTTAAGATAGATTTATCCTCTATGCAACCGCTGTGTCAGATTTTTTTTAAACGGAAAAAGCATAAAAGCATGAGAACGGTGCTCAGTACCCAAAAACAGCCAGGGACAACTCTGCCATCTTGGAGTCAACATTCGTTAAAGAAACACTATAAATATTCACTACATGAGCTTCCTCAGAAATAACTCCCAGGAATCCCAGTTCAACATTAAATGACTGATTTGTTCCATAAAGTTCCATAAAGCCCATCATTTAGCCACTTGTTGTTAGCGTGTTCAGCCCAGTAATCCATCTTCATGAGGCGCGACCTTTTCCTCCATGACAAAAACTCAAAAGGTTCCGTTACAGGTCGTAGAAACAAGTCAAAACATGTCTGCAATCAACCTTTAGGATGTTTTTAACATATATCATCAATAAGGTTCCAACCGGAGAATTTCATTGTCTGAAGAAAAGCATTGGAATGGGAGCTAACTCTCTCGGGAGCGCGCGTCATGAGACCGAGGCTCTCTGCCAGACCACTCACTCAAATAGCTCCTATGAGCCGCTCCTTTATAGTAGAATCCTCAAAACAGGTTCTAAAGACGTTGACATCGGGTGGAAGCCCTAGGAAGTGCAAGCACATCCATAAATAACAGGGATTTGAATAGGCATTGTTTTGAAAATCGACTTCTCACTTCCTGTTTGGATTTCTTCTCAAAGGTTTGCCTGCCATATGAGTTCTGTTTTACTCACAGACATCATTCAAACAATTTTAGAAACTTCAGAGTGTTTTCTATCCAATACTAATAATATGCATATATTAGCATCTGGGACAGAGTAGTTTGGGCACGCAATCCAAAAGTGAAAATGCTGCCCCCTACCCCAAAAGGTTAACTTCTTATGGCTTAGATCCCGCTAACGGGATCGATATGACAACAGCCAGTGAAAGTGCAGGGCGCCAAGTTCAAAACAACAGAAATCTCATAATTAAAATTCATAAAATTAAAGGTATTTTACACAATTATTTTACATTTTACACACCAAGATAAACGTGTTGTTAATCCCACCAGTGTCCAATTTCAAAAAGGCTTTACGACAAAAGCACACCAAACGATTATGTTAGGTCTGCACCTAGTCACAGAAAAACACAGCCATTTTTCCAGCCACAGAGAGGAGTCATAAAAAGCAGAAATAGAGAAAATGAATCACAAACCTTTGATGATCTTCATCAGATGACACTCATAGGACTTCATGTTACACAATACATGTATGTTTTGTTCGATAAAGTTCATATTTATATCCAAAAATCTCTGTTTACATTGGCGTGTTACATTCAGTAATGTTTTGCTTCCAAAACATCCAGTGATTTTGCAGAGTTGATGAAAATACAAGTGTTATGCATGGAATGTTAGATAAACTTCTCCTTAATGCAACCGCTGTGTCAGATTTCATAAAAGCTTTACCGAAAAAGCACACCATGCAATAATCTGAGTACGACGCTCAGACACAAAAACAAGACATACAGATATTTGCCATGTTGTGGAGTCAACAGAAGTCAGAAATAGCATTATAAATATTAACTTACCTTTGATGATCTTCATCAGAATGCACTCCTAGGAATCCCAGTTCCACAATAAATGTTTGATTTGTTCGATAAAGTCCATAATTTATGTCCAAATACCTCCTTTTTGTTTGCGCGTTTAGTACACAATCCAAACTCACGAGTCGCGGGCAAGTCCAGGCGAAGGTTCAGACAAAAAGTCATATTACAGTTCGTAGAAACATGTCAAACGAAGTATAGAATCAATCTTTAGGATGTTTTTATCATAAATCATCAATAATGTTTCAACCGGAGAATTCTTTTGTCTGTAGAAATGCAATGGAACGCAGCTAACTCTCACGTGAGCATGCGTGATCAGCTCATGGCACTGTGCCAGACCATTGACTCAATCAGCTCTCATTCCCCCTTCCTTCACAGTAGAAGCCTCAAACAAGATTCTAAAGACTGTTGACATCTCGTGGAAGCCTTGGGAAGTGCAATATGACCCCATAGACACTTTATATTCGATAGGCAATGACTTGAAAAACTACAAACCTCAGATTTCCCACTTCCTGGTGTGATTTTTTCTCAGGTTTTTGCCTGCCATATGAGTTCTGTTATACTCACAGACATCATTCAAACAGTTTAAGAAACGTCAGAGTGTGTTCTATCCAAATATATATCCTAATCTAATAATATGCATATATTAGCAACTGGGCCTGAGTAGCAGGCAGTTTACTCTGGTCACCTTATTCATCCAAGCTACTCAATACTGCCCCCAGCCATAAGAAGTTTTAAACAGCTTATAAAATTCCCAAAAATGATGTCATGGCTTTAGAAGCTTCTGATAGGCTAACTGACATCATTTGAGTCAATTGTAGGTGTACCTGTGGATGTATTTCAAGGCCTACCTTTAAACTCAGTGCCTCTTTGCTTGACATCATGGGAAAATCAAATGAAATCAGCCAAGACCTCAATTTCCAAACACTTGAAGGTATTCTGGCTCTCACAGACCTGTTAGTTTTTCTTTAAGAATCCCTCCTGTTCTCCACTCATTACCTGTATTAACTGCACCTGTTTGAACTCGTTACCTGTATAAAAGACACCTGTCCACACACTCAATCAAACAGACTTCAACTTCTCCACAATGGCCAAGACCAGAGAGCTGTGTAAGGACATCAGGGTTAAAATTGTAGACCTGCACAAGGATGGGCTACAGGACAATAGGCAAGCAGCTTGGTGAGAAGGCAACAACTGTTGCCGCAATTATTAGAAAATGGAAGAAGTTCAAGATGACGGTCAATCACCCTCGGTCTGGGGCTCCATGCAAGATCTCACCTAGTGGGGCATCAATGATCATGAGGAAGGTGAGGGATCAGCCCAGAACTACACGGCAGGACCTGGTCAAGGACCTGAAGAGAGCTAGGACCACAGTCTCAAAGAAAACCATTAGGAACACACTACGCAATCATGGATTCAAATCCTGCAGCGCACGCAAGGTCCCCCTGCTCAAGCCAGCGCATGTCCAGGCCCGTCTGAAGTTTGCCAATGACCATCTGGATGATCCAGAGGAAGAATGGGAGAATGTGGTCTGATGAGACAAAAGTAGTGCTTTTTGGTCTAAACATAATTCTTTGGGGATGCTTTTCTGCAAAGGGGACAGGACGAGTGCACCATATTGAGGGGAGGATGGATTGGGCCATGTATCGCGAGATCTTGGCCAACAACCTCCTTCCCTCAGTAAGAGCATTGAAGATGGGTCGTGGCTGGGTCTTCCAGCATGACAACGACCCGAAACACACAGCCAGGGCAACTAAGGAGTGGCTCCATAAGAAGCATCTCAAGGTCCTGGAGTGGCCTAGACAGTCTCCAGACCTGAACCCAATAGAAAATCTTTGGAGGGAGACCTTCTAAAATACCGGTACTTGTCAATGACCCAAAACATATATATATATATTTTTTAAGGAGTGCCACAGCTGCCACGTGCACATGATTTAACCTGTATCTGTAGGCTAGTGTATGTGTACCTTGGTGTGTATTTTGTCTACAAGTAGGTAAACATTCATTCTATTGGGTAAACATTAATTCTATTGGGTAAACATTCATTCTATTGGGTAAACACTCATTCTGTTTCAGGATGCCCATAGTTTAGTCATTTTCAAAGATGCTGGTTGGCTGTTGTATAAACACTAGTGGTGACTTTTAGATAGTTTTTTCACCCTTGGGCCGCTGTAGCGCTCTTAGTTAGAGGACATATAAACATCTAGTGTTTGATTTGTGGCTGATATTTGTTTGCGTTACATCTTTCTTTTCAAGTCCAGGAAATCATTGCACTCTAATAGATTGTAAATCAAATGTTCTGCAGACAAAAGACTACAAACAATAGCGGAACAGATGAATATCGGTAATTGTTAATACAACAATGATACTACTTCAGTGTTGGCTGAGTGTCATGATTGTAATATTGTTTGTTTTTCCCGCTCAACAGGCTATGATTTCTCTGAGGTGCTGCGATGGTTCGGAGAGCGGGTGGACCGCATCATCCTGCTCTTCGACGCCCACAAACTGGACATCTCAGACGAGTTCTCTGAGGCCATCAAGGCTTTCCGTGGCCAGGATGACAAGATCCGCGTGGTGCTGAACAAGGCAGACCAGGTGGACAGCCAGCAGCTGATGAGGGTCTACGGAGCTCTGATGTGGTCCCTTGGGAAAGTCATCAACACACCCGAGGTGGTGAGGGTCTACCTGGGCTCATTCTGGGCCAAGCCCCTGCAGAACACGGAGAACCGGAGGCTCTTTGAGGCAGAGGCCCAGGACCTCTTCAAGGACATCCAGGGCCTGCCCCGGAACGCTGCCTTACGCAAACTCAATGACCTCATCAAACGGGCTCGACTTGCTAAGGTAAGGTGTTACTGTAACTGTACTCCCCCAGTACCTACTCTGCCCTGCCCATTCTTGTCCTGTCCCTGGAGGCCAATAGTCCTAATAAGACCCATGTCTCTATTAGTGATTAGGGGGGGGGGGGATTATACAGTTACATATCGCAGTGTTGTTTTGGACAATATTATATATACTTTGACTCGATTTGAAAATATTTTAAATGTTTTTGCTCAGCTAGCGCTAGTCGGCTGTACGGAACCTTTGCAAAAATGTTTCATCCTTGTTCTCTATCTTTTTAATTAGTGAGCCAACATGTTTTCAGCACCATTCATTTCCATGACTGATCAAAACTAATTTTACAATGCAATCTCATCTGTCTTCAGGAGACATAGTGTGCAATATGTTTGGAACATCAAATCGCAGTAGAACCACAGTATCAAATTGCAATAAATATAGAATCGTGAGAATCGCTATACATATTGTATCGGCACTTAAGTGTGCTTAAGATCCCGGACTACAACTTTAAGTCTGACCATGTGGTCTTACACCTGTGTTGTTTTTGGCCTGTTGTGCAACATGAACACTTCCTCTGGGATCCCTGGTTTACAGTATTTCCATTCAGACTGGTACTTAAGTCTCCCTGCAGCACACAAAGCAATTTATCCAGAACAGAGGAGGGCCATTCCTCAGAGTGTACCCTTATCTCTTCCGCAATATTTTCCAACTGGCCAGACAAACAGAAATCCAGCAGCTCTCCACATTACTTCCTGCTATGCTGAGAGTGTGTGAAACCATGTGAGGTAGTAAAGCACTCCAGGTTGGCCCTGCCGGTCTCGGTCACCCCCCACCCCTGGTCAGAGAGGAATGTATGAAGTCCTGAAAAAAACCAAGGCCCATATTTACCCACCCTCTGAACCTCTTCCTGCCTGCCTGCCTGCTTGTAAGCACTGGCACTCCAGCCTCCAGCACCATAGTGTTCACACCAACCCTGTCTGTCTCTGTCCGTCCGTCTGTTTGCCCATCCCACAATGCCTGCCTGCTTCCAAGAGGAATAAACATTCTCATATTCTCTGGAAACTAAAAGGCACAACCTTACTTTATCCCCAGGAGCGAACTTCCTCCCAAACCTACTTTATTGAGGAAATGATTGTGTAAACACCGGTGTTGTTGAATGTTCCCCCTGGCAAGGACATTTACAAGGTGGAGTCGCACTTGCAAACATGAGGAACATATTGATAACCCTGCGGGTCCAACAATGCTTGGAGGTTGAAGGAACCTGGTGAATTAATGCAATCAGCTTCTATCTGATGTATTCTGTTTTAACCCCCCTTATCATTTCCCCTTATACAATTTCAGTTCACAAATACACTGTACAAGTCTCATCAACAGGGTCGTCGTTGATAATGGCTGTCCCTGGCCGTGACCCCATTCTCTGAGGGTGTCTCCGGGGGAGTTAAGACATGTGAAAAACACATTTCCAATTCACACATGCGTGTACACACTTGTAGATGTGTGAAATAGGACAAATGTAATCACCCACCAAATCATTATTATTATTATTATGAAACCAGATGAAAATATCAAGCATGTAGAAGGACGAATACCACAAAGATGTAGACAAAAGTTGTATCAAAAGCAGCATGACCTCATACATACAGTGTAATAGAACCTTATTTGAATATGTGGAAAGCTGAAATCTGGAAATTACATAAATAGACAAGTGGCTCAGGCTTGACCATACTAATACTCTCTCTCTACATCTCTCCCATAGGTGCATGCCTACATCATCAGCTACCTGAAGAAAGAGATGCCGTCGTTGTTTGGGAAGGAGAAGAAGAAAGAGGAACTGATCATGAGACTTCCTGAGATCTACACCATACTGCAGAGAGAGCACCACATCTCCCCTGGAGACTTTCCCAATGTCGTCAAGATGCAGGTCAGCTGGGTTACATTGCCCCCCAAATTCAGAATAATTCATATGGCTACTTCCCAAATGGCACCCTATTCCCTTGCACTACTTTTGACCAGAGCCCTGGTCAAAGTTAGTGCAGAAAAAAAGAATAGGGTGCCATTTGGGACACTAGGCAGGTTGCAAGATCAAATCCCTGAGCTGACAAGGTAAAAACCTGTCGTTCTGCCCATGAAGGCAGTTAACTCACTATTCCTAGGCCGTCATTGAAAATAAGAATTTGTTCTTAACTGACTTGCCTAGTTAAATAAAAACATCATAGATGTTTATCTAGGTGCAACTCAGTGGCTCATCTGAAATGCAGAGTATTATCAAATACCGTATGTACCCATTGTCATTTCAGTCATCTTGCATACCTCAACATGAGTAGTGAAACAGTACTTGCAGATACAAGTAAAGGGGTAGATGGAGGGTGCAGATCTCAAACATCAACAGTTCATCAAAACTTCATCATTGGGCATCGTTTTGCACTGCTGGACGTTGCCATCCAGTTGAAAGCGAGAGACGGCCACACCTCTGGCACCTCCCCAGCTCTGTGTGAAAGCAGCTGTTTTCTGTCAGCTACAGGGAGTAGAGCGAGCTAGGCGTCAGAGGCAGACTGAGCCTGGCTTTGGATTAGGAAGGGAAAAGCTCAACTCGTTGAACATAGAGAACCACCACAGCACTTGAAGTGAGAACAGTGCAGCTGGTTGTGAGACATTGTCTTGAGAGAATGCTCCACCATTGATCAGTGTAGTGTGTACTGGTCCCTGAGGAGGACTGTAATTCCCTGTCCTGTTATTGTGTGTTGAGGAGATGGACCACCTGCCATAGTCTCAAATTTCTCTGCTTTTTAGTCATGGGTGTGTACTTAACAAAATGTTCAACACAGCACCGCCGAGACCTGAGACCTTAAGCCAATGTAACCGTTACATATCCTTTGGTCATCCCACCCTAATCCTAGCCCTGATATGACTGTAGGGTCCATTAGACACCACAATAATGGAGTCATATCAGGGAAAGCCTAATCCCTGCTTTACAGATGTGGCCTAGAAGTTTCCTCATATAAACGACAATGGACAGCTCATGGCCACCCAAGTCAGTCAGGATCAATATACACTACATGACCACAAGTATGTTGACACCTGCTCGTCGAACATCTCATTCCAAAATCATGGTAATTAATATGGAGTTGGTTCAGATTTGCTATAATGGCCTCCACTCTTCTCGGAAGGCTTTCCACTAGATGTTGAAACATTGCTGCGGGGACTTGCAAATACAAGCCACAAGAGCATTCGTGAGGTCGGGCACTGGTGTTGGGCGATTAGGCCAGGCTCGCAGTCGGCGTTCCAATTCATCCCAAAGGTGTTCGATGGGGTTGATGTCAGGGCTCTGGGCAGGCTAGTCAAGTGAGCTATACCTGCTGGAGCGCGTGCTACGGGTGGGTCCTGCTATGGTGACCAGTGAGCTGAGATAAGGCGGGGCTTTACCTAGCAGAGACTTGTGGATGACCTGGAGCCAGTGGGTTTGTCAACGAGTATGAAGTGAGGGCCAGCCAACGAGAGCGCACAGGTCTCAGTGGTGGGTAGTATATGGGGTTTTGGTGACAAAACGGATGGCACTGTGATAGACTGCATCCAATTTGTTGAGTAGAGTTTTGGGGGCTATTTTGTAAACGACATCGCCAAAGTCGAGGATTGGTAGGATGGTCAGTTTTACGAGGGTATGTTTGGCAGCATGAGTGAAGGATGCTTTATTGCGAAATAGGAAGCCGATTCTAGATTTAATTTAGGATTGGAGCTGCTTAATGTGAGTCTGGAAGGCGAGTTTACAGTCTAACCAGACACCTCGGTATTTGTAGTTGTCCACATATTCTAAGTCAGAACCGTCCAGAGTAGTGATGGTGGACGGGCGGGCAGGTGCAGGCAGCAAGCAGTTGAAGAGCATGCATTTCGTTTTTCTTGCATTTAAGAGCAGTTGGAGGCCACGGAAAGAGAGTTGAATGGCATTAAAGCTCGTCTGGAGGGTTGTTAACACAGTGTCCAAAGAAGGGCCAGAGGTATACAGGTGTCGTCTGCGTAGAGATGGATCAGAGAATCACCAGCAGCAAGAGCAACATCATTGATGTATTCAGAGGAGAGAGTCGGCCCAAGAATTGAACCCTGTGGCAACCCATAGAGACTGCCAGAGGTCCGGACAACAGGCCCTCCAATTTGTCACACTGAACTCTATCAGAGAAGTAGTTGGTGAACCAGGCGAGGCAATCATTTGAGAATCCAAGGCTGTTGAGTCTGCCGATAAGAATGTGGTGATTGACCCTCACTTGGGGAATGCTATTTGTTTTAGTTAACTTTGCAACAGTATCAAAAATAAATGTTGTATTGTTTTTATTCTCCTCAATCAGGTTGGAAAATAGGCTGATCAGACATCAGTGAGGGCTTTTCGATATTGCATGGTACTGTCTTTCCAAGCTTGTCGGAAGACTTCCATTTTGGTGGAGCGCCATTTCCGTTCCAATTTTCTGGAAGCTTGCATCAGTGCTTGGGTAATTTCTGTATACCAGGGAGCTAGTTTCTTGTCAGACCTTCCTTCTTTTTTTGAGGTGTCATTGCATCTAGTGTATTACAAAGGTTAAGTTTAGATCCTTGGTTAGGTAGTTAACTGATTTTTGTACTCCCAATGTCCTTGGGTAGGTAGAGGGAGCCTGGAAGGGCATCAAGGAATCTTTTGGTTGTCTGAGAATTTATAGCGCAGCTTTTGGAGTCTAAGCAAATTATTTGTTGCCAACGTAAAAAGATGATGATCCGATAGTCCAGAGTTATGAGGAAAAACATTTAAATACAAAATATCTATTCCACAGGACAAAATAAGATCCAGGTTATGATTGTGGCAATCCATAGGTCCTGAGACATGTTGGATAAAACCCACTGAGTCAATGGCTCCAAAAGTATTTTGGAGTGGGTCTATAGACTTCTCTATGTGAGTATTGAAGTCACCAAAAATGTGAATACTATCTGCCATGACTACAAGGTTCGAAAGAAATTCAGGGAACTCCGTGAGGAACACTGTATACGGCCCAGGAGGCCTGTAAACAGTATCTATAAAAAGTGATTGGGTAGTCTGCATAGATGGGAAGCCATTGTCTTACTGCAGGGTTCTCAAACCCTGTTCCTGGAGAGCTACTGTCCTGGAGAGCGCCAACCCTAATATAGCACACCTGATTGTAATAAGCTGATTGATAAGCTGAATCAGGTTAGTTACAACTCGGCTTGGAATGAACCCCTAAAGGAGGGTAGCTCTCCAGAAACAGGGTTGGAGAGCTCTGTCTTACTGTAATGTGTTATTTTGTGAAGCAGGACTAGATTACAAATGACATTGATCCCTGTTTCTTAAACTTTCTTGCTGTCTTTGTTTTTCAGGAGCAGCTCCAGCACTATGACTTCAGCAAGTTCCCCTCCCTGAAGATGAAGCTGATTGAGTCTGTGGACAAGATGTTGGCTAACAAGATCTCCGGCCTGATGACCATGATCCGTGACGAGGAGAGCATGGCACCCCCCGCCATGGTGAGCGGCGGGGCCTTTGAGGGCTCCCAAGACGGTCCCTTCGGCCAGGGCTACGGAGAGGGCATCAGCGCCGGGTCTGACTGTGAGGACTGGATCGTAAGCCGTGACAAACACAAGTACGATGAGATTTTCTACTCCATGAACCCCATCAACGGAAAGATCAGTGGAGTCAACGCCAAGAAGGAAATGATGAACTCCAGTCTGCCCAACACAGTCCTTGGGAAGATCTGGAAGCTGGCGGACTGTGATAAAGACGGCATGCTGGATGACGAGGAGTTTGCCCTGGCGCAGCACCTGATCAAGGTGAAGCTGGAGGGTTACGAGCTGCCCACCGAGCTACCTCACCACCTGGTGCCTCCCGCCCACAGGAAGAACGAGGTCGCTGACATCCTCTACAACCATGACGAGAACTAAAGACAAGCCAAAAAACACCAATGGAGAGGACACTCTATTGTGTCCCAATGCCCAAACTTGTGCACTATGGAGTATGGTGTAGAGGTCGACCGATTATGATTTTTCAACGCCGATACCGATTACTGGATGACCAAAAAAAGCCGATAACGATTGATCGGCCGATTTTAGAAAAACAAATGTATTTGTAATAATGACAATTACAACAATACTAAATGAACACTTATTTTAACTTAATATAATATATCAATAAAAATCTATTTAGCCTCAAATAAATAATGAAACATGTTCAATTTGGTTTAAATAATGCAAAAACAAAGTGTTGGAGAAGTAAAAGTACAATATGTGCCATGTAAAAAAGCTAACGTTTGAGTTCCTTGCTCAGAACATGAGAACATATGAAAGTTGGTGGTTCCTTTTAACATGAGACTTCAATATTCCAAGGTAAGAGGTTTTAGGTTGTAGTTAATATAGTATTTATAGGACTATTTCTCTCTATACCATTTGTATTTCATATACCTTTGACTATTGGATGTTCTTATAGGCACTTTAGTATTGCCAGTGTAACAGTATAGCTTCCGTCCCTCTCCTCGCTCCTCCCTGGACTCGAACCAGGAACACATCGACAACAGCCACACTTGAAGCAGCGTTACCCATCGCTCCACAAATGCCGCGGCCCTTGCAGAGCAAGAGGAATAACTACTCCAAGTCTCAGAGCGAGTGATGTTTGAAACGCTATTAGTGCGCACCCCGCTAACTAGCTAGCCATTTCACATCGGTTACACCACCATTTGGCTGATAGGCTTGAAGTCATAAACAGCGCTGTGCTTGCGAAGAGCTGCTGGCAAAGCGCACGAAAGTGCTGTTTGAATGAATGCTAACGAGCCTGCTGCTGCCTACCATCGCTCAGTCAGACTGCTCTATCAAATATCAAATCATAGACTTAATTATAACATAATAACACACAGAAATACGAGCCTTTGGTCAATAATATGGTCGAATCCGGAAACTGTCATTCCGATTAATCGGTCAACCTCTATTATGGTGTGATGTATTGGCATACTAAGTAGTGTGCTAGTGTGGCTTTTGGGACGCTTGTTTTTTTTTGTCAGATTTGACCCCTCCTGTTAGACATTGATCCAGGATCTAGTCTTATGCAGTAATCCTACTAAAGTTGGAATTAAAGGCTTTTTTTTTTTGCCTTGATATTTTTGACTTACTTTTTTTTAATTATTTTTTTAAGTTGGTTAGTTAACTGTGTCTTATCAAGTGATACAGAGTCCCTCAGTTGATTTTTTTTCTTTTTTTCTGTTCTTGGCAGTTTCGGGTATACCAACACATTTTCTTAAAGATTTGAAGAATCAGTTTCTCAGATATATTTTTAGATGCATGGCAACTGACTGTTTATGTGCCAAGTCTTATTTTCAACCTTTGTCCAAAGCTTTTAATTTAATCAATGAAGGATTTATTCAAAGTATGGACACGGCACTCAAGTTAAGTGAAAGTTAAGTTGTATATTTATCCAGGAACAGTGTGTACCATGCTGCCACAATGTTTAAAGTAATATTTTAAAATCAATATATTTCAAAATTGTCTTAAATATGTTTAGTATGTTGTCAAAATATAGAGGAAGAAAATATGTGGAAGTGTGTTCCTGAACAAATACATGCTTGGAAAGATTAATGGGTGGGAGAGGTTGATGTGATAGACTGGACAAAGGTTAGAGTGCATCTCCTCTTGTTTTAACAGTCAATGACAATGGAAGTGTCTTGGCCAGTTGACCTACTGGGAAAAACATTTTTTTTCAGAGAGCACAATCTGGTTTTGCTAAATTACTGCCGTTGCTTCAATACTAGATTTTCTGCAATTGTTAAGAAAAAAATATGGGTTACCAAAACAGATTTTTTATGTTTGTGTGCTTGTGACAGGAGTGTATTTCTTGAGGACAATGATACTCACAACAAGCTTATGATTGTGCCCTGTCCGTATAGTCAAAAAGGCTTCTTACCTTGCCAGCTTGTAGACTGGATATAGAAAAAATGTCATTCTTAAAAAGAATTTCAAACCTTTAACAATTATCTGAATGTAAAAGTTACAATTTTATTTTGGAAGTGTGTTTTTGTAACATTGTTATTTGAATAGTTGAACAATAAGTCCTGTTGTATTTTACTTCATCCAGGTGGCTTGATGATCATGGGTCAGAGAGATTTCCGTATTAGTCAGCCACCACCCTATGTTTTCATTATACACCGCCCAGAACAGAAGTGCTCCGTGCGTACAACACTGTTGCTTTTGGGGAATGTGCTTGAGTGTATATACCTACCTGTCAACATTCAATCTAAAGTCAAAAAAATAAACACATTTAATAGTTATTGCATAATTTCCTCTCTTGGGAGGTGGAAGCTTTTTTTGCTCGTTGTATAAAGTGTTGCATCAATCATAATGATGAATGTTGTGCAGGAGACATCTCTTTCTAAACCTAAACGGTTATATTATATTCCCACTTATGTACAGCCTCAACATTGTACATTACCATTTGTAAGGAATCCTACAATATAGATTCCTTTGTATCGTTCAAGGAATGTGAATATATTATAGAATGTGTCAAAAGAAAGTGTGTTCATAAATGTTTCTTTTGAATGTATGGAGAATGGGCCTTCGAAATGGACTACCTGCAGTTGCACAATTGAAGATTGCATGGAAAGTGTTTACTCACTAATTATTTATTTTTCAGTTCACTTCAATTGATCAAATTAGTTGGAAAAGGAAGCGAGTTCTGAATGCAGAAGGAACTGTATATCATATGGGTTTCTGTTGAGCCATGGGTGATGCATCAAAACCCATCTCAAACCAGAGGAGGCTGGTGGGATGGCCTGTAGAAGGACGTGCTCATTGTAATGGCTGGAATGGACTCAATGTAATGATATCAAACACATGGAAACAATGTGTTTGACTCCGTTCCATTGAATCCATTCTATCCATTACAATGAGCATGTCCTTCTATAGCTCTCCCCACCAGCCTCCACTGTCTGAAATATGTTATTTGACAATGACTGATTTATACAACTCTTACCCAAATATCAGGTTTGAAAGGTTACCTCACAGGTGAGAGTTACCTACTGTAAACAACAAACACATTTCTGATGGACTTTTATTGCATTGGGCACTTAACCTTTATATCAAATCAGAATCATCATCCATGTCCTTACACCCTCTTTCTGCCATGTAAGTTGCCTATTCATCATATTACTGCCTTCCAAATTAATTATAATGCTAGCCCATACTTTACTGCTTGTGACCACCTCTCAATGTCAACAGTGAAGAGGCGAATCTGGGATGCTGGCCTTCTAGGCAGAGTAGCAAAGAAAACTCCATATCTCAGACTAGCCAAGAAAAGATTAAGATGGGCAAAAGAACAGAGACACTGGACAGAGGAACGTTGCCTAGAAGGCCAGCATCCCGGAGTCGCCTCCTCACTGTTGACGTTGAGACTGGTGTTTTGCGGGTGCTATTTAATGAATCTGCCAGTTGAGGACTTGTGAGGCATCTGTTTCTCAAACTAGACACTCTAACGCCCAATTTTTCAGTTTTTGATTTGTTAAAAAAGTTTGAAATATCCAATAAATGTCGTTCCACTTCATGATTGTGTCCCACTTGTTGCTGATTCTTCACAAAAAAATACAGTTTTATATCTTTATGTTTGAAGCCTGAAATGTGGCAAAAGGTCGCAAAGTTCAAGGGGGCCGAATACTTTCGCAAGGCACTGTATATAATCTATCTACAGTGCATTCGGAAAATATACCGACCGCTTTACCTTTTCCACTTTGTTACGTTACAGCCTTATTCTAAAATTGATTAAAAAAAAAAATCCTCATCAATCTACACACAATACCCCATAATGACATTTTTGCAAATGTATTAAAATGTTAAATCTGAAATATCACATATACATAAGTATTCAGACCCTGTACTAAGTACTTTGTTGCACCTTTGGCAGCAATTTCGGCCTTGAGTCTTCTTGGGTATGATGCTAAAAGCTTGGCACACCTGTATTTTGGGAGTTTCTCACGTTCTTCTCTGCAGATCCTCTCAAGCTCTGTCAGGTTGGATGGGGAACATCGCTGCACAGCTATTTTCTGGTCTTTTCAGAGATGTTGGATCAGGTTCAAGTCCGGGCTTTGGCTGAGCCACTCAAGGACATTTAGAGACTTGTCCAGAAGCCACTCCAGCATTTTTTTGACTGTGTGCTTTGGACGATCAACCTTTGCCCCAGTCTGAGGTCCTAAGCACTCTGGAGCAGGTTTTCATTAAGGATCTCTGTACTTTGCTCCGATCATCTTTGCCTCGATCCTGACTAGTTTCCCAGTCCCTGCCGCTGAAAAACATTCCCACAGCATGATGCTGTCACTTTAGGTGGCTTTTGGAAAACTCCAAGCAGGCTGTCATGTGCATTGAGGAGTGGCTTCCAATTGACCACTCTACCATAAAGGCCTGATTGGTGGAGTGCTGCAGAGATGGTTGTCCTTCTGGAAGGTTCTCCCATCTCCACAGAGGAACTCTGGAGCTCTGTCAGAGTGACCATCGGGCTCTTGGTCACCTCCCTGAAAAAAGGCCCTTCTCCCCCGATTGCTCAGTTTGGCCGGATGGCCAGCTCTAGGAAGAGTCTTGGTGGTTCCAAACTTCTTCCATTTAAGAATGGAGGCCACTGTGTTCTTGGGGAGCTTCAATGCTGCAGACATTTTTTGCTACCCTTCCCCAGATCTGTGCCTCGACACAATCCTGTCTCTGAACACTACGGACAATTCCTTCGACCTCATGGCTTGGTTTTTGCTCTGAAATGCACTGTCAACTGTGGGACCTTATATGGACAGGTGTGTGCATAAAAAATCACATCTTTAGCAGTGCTGGCAGTACTCCTCTGATCTGCTCTGTTGTCAGTGGAAGCACCTTCTCATAGTGGCACAGTTTGGGGGTGCATAGTATTGCTGTGGTGTATATCTCTGCTGGAACTGTGCCGTTTCTCTCACCGGTGGTTCATATCTCGGCTGGAACTGCGCTACTTCTCTTACCTATGGTTCATATCAATGTTGATGGAACTGGACTGTTTTTCTCATCTGTCCTAGGCCACGAGCTGGCCAGTGCTGCTGCGGTGGACCTTGTGCTTGATAATGCATTGTCATGTTATCATGTTCTCTGCTTGGTGGTGGGGGATATTGCTGCGGTATAAACACAGGTTGTTGAATGGATTCTCTAATTCCTGAGACTTCAGCACTCAAGTTCTTTAACACCATCCTATCATACCTCAGTTATTTTAGCTCTGATACCAGGTCAGGGGAACGTTTTGGTGAGTTCTGTTTGGTGAGTTCTGGGGGCATTTCTCTTCAACAGGGGCCTCATCAGTCTGAGCTGATTGGATAGTGGCGGGCCAATGTGACATGGGCATTTTCCTTTTGTTCTGTTTCTCTGTCTCGTTAGCACATGCTATATAGTTCTGTTGCACAGTACTCTCCTCAGTGTGGGTAGAGTCAACTCTGACTTCCCTTCCAGATAGCGCTGCATTTGCAACCCTTGTGCAATAGCTCTTACCACTGCATCCACTATTTCTATCTCTGGATACCCTTTATTTAGTCAGTTTTTGATTTGGTGAGCAAGGCTGGAGAACGTGAGTCTTTCTTTTTGGCCTGGTTCACATATTTGACCGGATATCTTGAACTCTTTGCGCCCTACTGATGGTGTGTCCCTGCATTTGCACTGTGTTTTTTTGGGGGGGTGGACGGGTATGTGTCATTGTAATTTCCATTTTTGTTAACGAGCCCCTGCATCTCACTTTCTTTTTGTTTAAGTGAAAGCCTTAACTTCTCTAGCTCTGTTTGTAGTTTGAGTTCTTCATTTTAATTAGCTTTGGCCATTGAGATAAGGTCACTAGCCTCCTGCATCTCATTTATCATGTCTTTAAGGTTCAACAGTTCAGACATACCATCATCCTCTAGGTCTTCAAATCAAATCAAAAAAGTTGACAATGCTTTCTGGTTTTCTTTTACTGAATTGACCTTGCTGCTGCCTGATGTTCACTCTGACCTCAGTGTCTGTCGAACCTCCACCATAGTCATCTGTCACGCTGTCATCAAGTTGGTTTTGAAGATGGATGTCTTCCTAGCTCGTGGAGACGATCTTACAGGCTGACCACAACGATTGCGTCGCGTGTGTGAGCGTTGCAAAATAAATTTAGAAATCTATGTTATTCAATTATTTCACCCACATAGAAGCAGGTACCCACTTGCCATCTCCTCATTGGTTATACCCACGTGGGTGACTGAAAGACGAACGAGGTCAGTGGCGGTAATGCACCTAATTTATGAAAGTTGCCAATCGCAATATAAAGTCAAGAGAAGAAAAAACCTGGAAGGAAGAGAGATGACTAGAAACAATTCGGTTGACCGTTTTATGTGTGGATTAATTGGCGGAGTAGAGGACCTTGTGAATTTCAGGTAAAATAACAACTCAATGTTTATATCCCAGGAAAAATTTGCTAGCAACAGCAAGCTAGCTAAATAGGACAAATTAGCTAGCAAATGCAAGCTAACTAGCTAAATTGCCATAAATGTTTTAATGCTTTCGACCTGTCCCCAAATTAATAAGATTGGTTCAGAGTTTGTTTTGATATTTTAACCTGTGTGTCATGATCGCGTTTGGTATGGGGGGACAAAATAGATTTATGCCCGATGGCGCACGTACCCAGCCGGTTTGGGTTCCGTGTTAGGTGCATTCATCTCAGCGGAGCCTCAATACCCCTGAAAGGGGGAAATATATAAATAAGGGGCGCCCCTATAGGAATTCCTAGGTATAACCAATCAAACTCAGATTAGACGTCTGCTCTTTGCACACAGATCGCATAATCAACATTTAGATAATTGAATAGCATATTACTTACTGGTACACATTATGATTCTGTATTATTATTTTGTTATTATTAAGACACTTTTAATTCAATCACATAGGCTGTGCCTTCTTATCTCAGAAAAGGTAGAGAGGAGATGCAGGCCAAAACTGAGGCCTAAAGTACAGTACACTAGCCAAGGGACCTTCATGCTTTATGAAGTCTAGACAGCTAACAGTGCAGAGTCTTGGTCAATATGTAACCTCACTCTGTCATCAATAGCAGGAAGGACACACCACCCTCTGGAGAGAAAGAATAGAACTACCGTAATCCAAGGTCTGACATAAATATTGCACCAGACAGACCCATCAGATACATTGGAAGGAAAGAGACAGGCTGTCTTTTTATAGCATTCATTTTGTTTAATGTTCCATTTCTACAAAAAAAAGGTGCTATCTACAACCCATAGGAAAACCATTTGAATAATATGTTTTTGTTTTTGTTTTTTTTGTTTCAGGTCAAACTATTTTGAGTTCCATGTAGAACCCAATAGGGTTCTACCTGGAACCAAAAGGGTCCAAACCTTTTTTGCACTGACTCTATGCACACACACTGGAATCTACCCACACACTCTCAAATATTTACACTGACACTCCAACACACACATACACACACACACACTGCACACGCCCACACACACATAACACACGCACTCATGCATACTCACGCCACACACACACACACACACACACACACACACACTTGAACACTCACCACATACGCTGCTGCTACTGTCTATTATCTATCCTGTTGCCTAGTCACTTTACCCCTACCTATAGGTACATAGCTACCTCAATTACCTCGTACCCGTGCGTATGGACTCGGTACTCGGTACTCGGTACTGCTACTCACTGTATTCCTTGTGTCACTATTTGCATTTTATTTTTAAATCTATGTCATTATTGGAAAATGACCCGTAAGTAAGCATTTCACTGATAGTCTATACCTGTTGTTTACAAAGCATGTGAGAAATACAATTTGATTTGATTTGACTTGGAACCAAAAAGAGTTCTCCTACTGGGAAGTCGAATAACCCTTTGGGAACCCTTTTTTCTAAGACTGTAGGGAAGATAACATTGTTATTCAGATCCCATCACATCCCTTTAAGGAACTGAAGGTGGCTAACTTAAATGGTCAGAATATGACACTGTTCTTTGTGTTTTATGTCCCTCTCTTTTCTGTGTGGATACAAGGTATCATACTATATGATTCAGATGCATGGCTCACCATGTGTATTTGAAATGCCTTCCTTTCTCCTTCCCTTTCCTACTCTCTCTGTCTCTTTCTTTCCCCTGAGTGTTGTTCTGTTGAAATCTGCTCATAAGCAACATACAGTATGCCTTGAATGTCCTGGTAGGTCATGGACATGTTGCAGACAGATAAGCACTCCACTTTACTGGCATTACCCATACACATCTGACTATTAAGAAACCTGGATCTCAAACACACCAAGTTAACCTGAATTTGTATTTGCATTGTCAACTAACTTTTTTTGACTCATTACATATGCTGCTGCTACTGTTTATTATTTATCCTGTTGTCTAGTCACTTTATCCCTACCTATGTACATATCTACCCCATACCTTGTGCATCGACTCTGTACTGGTACCCCGTGTATATAGCCAAGTTATCGTTACTCATTGTGTATTTATTATTACTTTTATTATTACATGTTTTACTTTTCTATTATTTCTCCATTTATTTTCACTGTTAGTCTACACCTGTTGTTAACAAAGCATGTGACAAAGAAGATTTGATTTGACTCCTATTGTCACAACATGGCCATAGGAGTTGGCTATACAGCACAAACAGATCTGGGCCCAGGCTGTAGTGCACTGTACTGTACTAATCTACTCAAACCTGAGCCCTGGCCTGGTGCTGGTAGCTACCCCTCCCAACAGCCTTCCAGCAGCCTTTCAGTCCACCACTGTGGTTCCAGAGAGACCAAGGCAGACCAGTCCTGCTTAGGCTCTCCCATAATTACCCAGCTAGCTGGCAAGCAGAGAGGAGAGTCAATCAACAGACCTGGGTTCAAATACTATTTGAAATATTTCAACTATTTGAGTGTTTTCTCTAGCCTGCCTGGAGTGCCAGATGGGCGGGGGTTGCAGTTGTATGGCTATTATTTTGTTCCATTATACCAGGCAAGCTTAATCAAGCACAGATAAAGTATTTGCAATTAGAATAGTGTTTGAATAAGAATAGTGTTTGAATTAGAATAGTGTTTGAACCCAAGTGTGGCTGTCAGGAGGTAAAACAATCTGTTCAGAGACATATGATTTCCCCGGGGTTTGGATTAGGGAGTGGCCGTCACACTGGTCGGAAGGGAGAGGAGAGAGTGGGAAAGGCATGGGAGGAAAGCAGAGGAGAGGAGGGTAGAGGAGAGGAGAGGAGAGGAAAGGAGAGAAAGGGAGAGAGTGGAGGAGAATATAGGGGGGGGGGGAGAGGAGGAGGAGATGAATGGAAAGAAGAAGAGAGAGTGGAGGAGAAGATAGAGGAGGAGGAGAGGATATGAGAGGAGAGGAAGTCTGAGTGAGGAAGGGAGGGCTGCTTGTCTGAGTCACACTTTAATGGAGAACATTGGCAGCAGACCAAACTAACAGGCCCCAATGTCAGACCAAAGCCTCAGAGCCCAGGCTGGGTCTGCAGCTGGCTGGCTGGCAGTCTGACTGGCTGCTACCAGGCTAACGTTTCCTGCCCCTCCTAACCCAATGTCACAAAATTACACAGGTCAGTGAAAATAGACACCCCAGTATGTATTAATTGTATTTTTGCAGAAGTGGCTAAGGTGACGACGAGTTGATCATCATTTCCTTCCTGACTCGCACAATCTGTGAATTAAATTGTTCATCACATCCACTAATCATATTTCTTGACTGTAACTAGTGACTGTACCTAGTAGTGCTAGCTGCTGTATCGCATTTTTTCAACCACTCCACAAATTTCTTGTTAACAATCTATAATTTTAGCAAGTCGGTAAAGACATCTACTTTGTGCATGACACAAGTAATTTTTCCTACAGATTATTTCACTTATAACTCACTGTATCACAATTCCAGTGGGTCAGAAGTTTACATACACTAAGTTGACTGTGCCTTTAAACAGCTTGGAAAATTCCAGAAAATAATGTCATGGCTTTAGAAGCTTCTGATAGTCAATTGGAGGTGTACCTGTGGATGTATTTCAAGGCCTACCTTCAAACTCTGTGCCTCTTTGCTTGACATCATGGGAAAATCAAAAGAAATCAGCCAAGACCTCAGAAAAAGAAATTGTAGACCTCCAGAAATCTGGTTCATCCTTGGGAGCAATTTCCAAACGCCTGAAGGTACCACATTCATCTGTACAAACAATAGTACGCAAGTATAAGCACCATGCGATCACGCATCCGTCATGCGCTCAGGAAGGAGACGCATGCTGTCTCCTAGAGATGAACGTACTTTGGTGTGAAAAGTGCGACTCAATCCCAGAACAACAGCAAAGGACCTTGTGAAGATGCTGGAGTAAACAGATTCAAAATTATCTACATCCACTTCACAAAATAGATGGCATCACCAGGAAGGAGAATGATGTGGATGTATTGAAGCGACATCTCAATACATCAGTCAGGAAGTTAAAGCTTGGTCGCAAATGGGTCTTCCAAATGGACAATGACCCCAAGCTTACTTCCAAAGTTGTGGCAAAATGGCTTAAGGACAACAAAGTCAAGGTATTGGAGTGGCCATCACAAAGCCCTGACCTCAATCCTATACAACATTGGTGGGCAGAACTGAAAAAGCGTGTACGAGCAAGGGGGCCTACAAACCTGACTCAGTTACACCAGCTCTGTCATGAGGAATCGGTCAAAATTCACCCAACTTATTGTGGGAAGCTTGTGGAAGGCTACCCGAACCGTTTGAACCAAGTTAAACAATTTAAAGGCAATGCTACCAAATACCAATTGAGTGTATGTAAACTTCTGACCCACTGGGAATGTGATGAAAGAAATAAAAGCTGACATTTCACATTCTTATAATAAAGTGGTGATCCTAACTGACCTAAAACAGGGAATATTTACTAGGATTAAACCTTGGGAATTGTGAAAAACTGGGGGGGGGGGGGGGGGGGGGGGGGGGGGGGGTTGGGGGAAAGGGTGGAGTTTGCAAGGGTGCTTTCTGGGGGAGGGGTTTGTTGGACACTGCTCAGGTTTAGGTGTTACATATGCTGATCTTCATGGTTTGGTGCGCTTTCTTACCTTTTTATTGAGTTACATGTTATTCAGGCCATGATAAGAACTACAAATGAGAGGAGGGCAGGGCTTACATTTACTACCTGTGTCAAGGGTTTAAAGAACCAATTAAGAGAGGCAAGGTTCTAGCCCACTTGAAATCACTCTCGTCTGATATTATATTTTTGCAAGGAACCCATCTGAAAAACTATTCTTATAGTAGACTTAAATGTAGGTGGATGGGTCAAACGAGAGGCACTGCGATTCTGGTACGGAAAGGAATTCCCTTTCTATCTAAAAGCACTATTGCAGATAAAGAAGGTTGTTATGTGATCGTAATAGAGGAGATTCATTCTACGTCTGTAACTCTACTGAATATCTATGACCCAAACATTGATAACTCCACATTTTTCAGAAGAGTCCTTGCCCTGGTCATTGGGAGGGGGGGCTTAAATGTGTGCTCAACCAATATCTGTCATACCCCTATCTCCTATTCAAGCAAATTCTTGAATACCTACATTAAAAAAATCTAACTTATTTGATATTTGCAGGATCTCTAACCCAACAGGTAGGGAATACTCCTTTTACTCTCATGTTCACAATGTTTATACTCGAATTGACTACTTTTTGGTTGATGCGAAATTACTCCCTTATACCTGTAATGTGAGGTATCATGATATTATAATCCCTGACCACAGTCCATTCACCTTCTCCCTGAGATTGGTTGACATCGTATCAAACGAGAGGGTCTGGAGGTTGAATCCTTAGCTCCTCACAGAACCAACAATCTGTGAACATCTTAAAGACCAAATTACATTTTTGTTTGATACCAACGACAACACAGAGACTTCTCCAGCATTATTGTGGGAAACACTGAAGGCTTATTTGAGAGACTGTGTCATCTCCTTTCAGTCTGCCAAGAGTAGACAAAACAGAGAAAAATGTGTAGAATTGGAGGGACAAATGCACTTACTGGATAGGGAGAATGCTAGTCATCCATATATGGAGAAACATTAAAAACAATATCGCTTTAAAATTTGAATGTAATCAGATTCTCTCAGCTAAAATTACTAAATGTTTTCTCTATGCCAAGCAAAAATATTTTGAGTTTGGTGACACACCACAGAAATTACTTGCCAGACAACTTTGAAAATCTGAGAGTGACCAAATGATTCACATAGTTATATCTGCATCTGGGGAATTACTCTCTTCCCCCAAGGACATCAATGACAGATTCCATCAGTTTTATAAGACTCTATATACATCTAAAGCAGATCTGAACGCTTAATTATGCTAAACTTTTTGTAGGACTCTAATCTCCCTGCCCTGAGCCAGGAAGATTTCAACTTCCTGAATAAGGAAATATCTCTTGGAGAAATTCGAGAAACAATTACATCTCTAAAGAGTGGAAAGACCCCGGGCCCAGATTGATTCAGCAACATGCTCTCTCCCTACCTGCACAACATGTTGGTTCAGGCCAATGAGGATGGAGCTCTCCCACCTGCTATGGATGAGGCGTTTAATACAGTTATACATGAAAAGGGTAAAGATCAGGAAGAGATAGGGTCATACAGACCAATATCTCTCCTTAATACAGACCAAAAGATTTTAGTGGAAACTCTGGCTTACAGGCTTAGCACTTTAGAGGGCAAATTTGTCCATTCGGACCAGACAGGCTTTTATCTCTAACAGAAACTCATTCTTTAATCTCAGGCGCCTCTTCAACATTATGTATTCCCAAAGGTCACACAACGTGGACCTTGCCGTTATATCTCTTGACGCCAAAGAGGCATTCTCCTCTATGTAACAGAACCCCAATCTAGTATTCCAGCTATTCTCGATATGATTAATTTGTTTGGTACCTTCTCGGGATACAGAATAAATTGGAACAAGAGCAAATTAATGCCCATACGGTTGCAAAACACCTATTGGTTAGAACTCCTTCTATTTAAGTTATCTTCAGAAAAATGTACAGTGGGGCAAAAAAGTATTTAGTCAGCCACCAATTGTGCAAGTTCTCCCACTTAAAAAGATGAGAGAGGCCTGTAATTTTCATCATAGGTACACTTCAACTATGACAGACAAAATTAGAAGAAAAAAATCCGGAAAATCACATTGTAGGATTTTTTATGAATTTATTTGCAAATTATGGTGGAAAATAAGTATTTGGTCACCTACAAACAAGCAAGATTTCTGGCTCTCACGGACCTGTAACTTCTTCTTTAAGAGGCTCCTCTGTCCTCCACTCGTTACCTATATCAATGGCACCTGTTTGAATTTGTTATCAGTATAAAAGACACCTGTCCACAACCTCAAACAGTCACACTCCAAACTCCACTATGGCCAAAGGACACCAGAAACAAAATTGTAGACCTGCACCAGGCTGGGAAGACTGAATCTGCAATAGGTAAGCAGCTTGGTTTGAAGAAATCAACTGTGGGAGCAATTATTAGGAAATGGAAGATGTACAAGACCACTGATAATCTCCCTCAATCTGGGGCTCCACGCAAGATCTCACCCCATGGGGTCAAAATGATCACAAGAACAGTGAGCAAAAATCCCAGAACCACACGGGGGGACCTAGTGAATGACCTGCAGAGAGCTGGGACCAAAGTAACAAAGCCTACCATCAGTAACACACTACGCCGCCAGGGACTCAAATCCTGCAGTGCCAGACGTGTCCCCCTGCTTAAGCCAGTACATGTCCAGGCCCGTCTGAAGTTTGCTAGAGAGCATTTGGATGATCCAGAAGAAGATTGGGAGAATGTCATATGGTCAGATGAAACCAAAATATAACATTTTGGTAAAAACTCAACTCGTCGTGTTTGGAGGACAAAGAATGCTGAGTTGCATCCAGAGAACACCATACCTACTGTGAAGCATGGGGGTGGAAACATCATGCTTTGGGGCTGTTTTTCTGCAAAGGGACCAGGACGACTGACCCGTGTAAAGGAAAGAATGAATGGGGCCATGTATCGTGAGATTTTGAGTGAAAACCTCCTTCCATCAGCAAGGGCATTGAAGATGAAACGTGACTGGGTCTTTCAACATGACAATGATCCCAAACACACCGCCCGGGCAATGAAGGAGTGGCTTCGTAAGAAGCATTTCAAGGTCCAGGAGTGGCCTAGCCGGTCTCCAGATCTCAACCCCATAGAAAATCTTTGGAGGGAGTTGAAAGTCCGTGTTGCCCAGCAACAGCCCCAAAACATCACTGCTCTAGAGGAGATCTGCATGGAAGAATGGGCCAAAATACCAGCAACAGTGTGTGAAAACCTTGTGAAGACTTACAGAAAACGTTTGACCTCTGTCATTGCCAACAAAGGGTATATAACAAAGTATTGAGATAAACTTTTGTTATTGACCACATACTTCTTTTCCACCATAATTTGCTAATAAATTAATTAAAAGTCCTACAATGTGATTTTCTGGATTTTTTTTCTCATTTTGTCTGTCATAGTTGAGGTGTACCTATGCTGAAAATTACAGGCCTCTCTCATCTTTTTAAGTGGGAGAACTTGCACAATTGGTGGCTGACTAAATACTTTTTTGCCCCACTGTACCTATCTAGGAATTGTAATTACCAAACAATACTCCTCACTATTTAAAGAGAATTTCCGCTCTCTGATGCAAAAATTCAAGGCAAACATACCATTTTTGGGAACTCTCCTAATTTCTTTGCTGGGGAAGAATTAATGCCATTAAAATTGTCTTCCTCCCACAATTGCTGTACCTATTCCAGAACATCCCAGGAGTCATACCTTTCATAAACATCTGGACTCAATTATCAATCCATTAGTCTGGGATTATAAAACACTCAGGATAGGTAAAAAAAAACACTTGCAAATCCAAGATGGAAGGAGGATTGTCTCTCCCAAATTGTATATTTTACAATTGGGACGCTAACCTCCATGCTGTTACATTTTTGCTGGATGATACACTTCTGTCATCCAGTTGGTTTAGTATGGAGTGTCAGGATTGCCGCCCCTTCTCTATTGGCACTGTGATTTTGTCGCCTGTCAATTTGGAGATGTCACTTTATAGTAACAATCCTATTATACATAGCACAGTTCGTATCTGGATGCAAATTAAAGTCTACTTTGACATTAGACATATATCATTCCTACTCCCTGTTTCCAGGAATCCCTCCTTTGCCCCCTCTAACCTTGATAACACCTTTGAGTGATGGGGAGAACTAGGGATCAATACCATATGGGATGTATATATAGAAGGGGCCTTTGCCTCCATTGATTTGCTGAGGGAAACCTATAATCTTCCCAGAAGTCACTTTTTCAGATACCAACAGATTTGACATCTTCCAACATTTGGGAATGCTTAACCTTCCATGTTCGACAGATGCATAAAAATATGCCCAACTCAGGCAAACTGATATCTTGTCTATATGACGCTTTTCAATCCGTTCTTCTACATATGCCATTTAGGCAAAATGGGAGGAAGAGCTAGAGACTGACATTTCTGTGGCAGACTGGGAAGATAGCTTGGAGTATATCCACACATGCTCCATTAACTCCAGACATCGTCTCATACAATTCAAGGTATTACACAGATTACGCTATTCCAAAATTACGCTGCATAAGATATTTCCTGATACATCCCCTACATGTGATAAATGTCAGGCTGCGCAGGGTACACTACTCCACTGCTTTGCCCTATGCTCTAACTTGTATGGTTATTTGTTTGGAATTTGTAGGATCCTCTCTGAAGTTCTGGAGACTTCAATTGACCCAGACGCGCTTCTGATCATCCTAGGAGTGTCTGAAACCCTAAACCGATTAACCAACCCCCCAAAACAACTAATCTCTTACTCTCATTTCGGCAACAAAAAAAATCTTGTTGTTTTAGAAAATGAAGGAAGCTCCCTCTACCAAATTATGGCTTAGCGAATTGGCAAACGCTGTACGCTTGGAAAGAATTAGATATATTCTGAACAATAAATTATCAACATTTAATCAAATCTGGCAGCCTCTCCTCTCTTACTCGGCACTGTGAATTTGTATATTTTAACGCACTCTCAACAGTAATATTTCAATCTACCCTTTGGCGGCATGTGCTTGCCCCGGCACCCAAGCAGTTTACTTTGTACCTAGAACTCTGGGTCTTTTTGTTTTTGTCTGCTCTTTTATGTTTAGGTAAGAATTGCATACTTGTCTTTTCTACAAATTTTTTTTATTTATTTTTATTTTACCTTTATTTAACCAGGCAAGTCAGTTAAGAACAAATTCTTATTTTCAATGACGGCCTGGGAACAGTGGGTTAACTGCCTGTTCAGGGGCAGAACGACAGATTTGTACCTTGCCAGCTCGGGGGTTTGAACTCACAACCTTCCGGTTACTAGCCCAACGCTCTAACCACTAGGCTACCCTGCCTAGTGGAAAGGTGGCATCCTATGACGGTGCCACATTAAAAGTCACTGAGCTCTTCAGTAAGGCATTCTACTGCCAATGTTTGTCTATGGTGATTGCATGGATGTGTGCTCGATTTTACACACCTGTCAGCAACGGGTATAGCTGGAATAGCCGACCCAGTGATTTGAAGGGGTGTCTAAATACTTTTGTATATATAGTTGTCATGATGTGGCCCTCTTTGGGTATAGCGAGCACCATCGCCCTCTCTCTCACCACCTCTCTCTTCCCCCTACACCCAGGTTCTGTTATTGCAGGTCATAAATTCCTAGAGGAGTCTCTCTCCTCATGGCCAGGAGGTGTAGAGAGAGAAGGTTTCAGGAGAACAAAGGAACTTCCTCTCCATCATAGAACTTGAGAACTGAACAATGTCCATGTTTTGGAGAAAGTGTACACGGTCGGGGGAGAATCCAGCTACGACCGGTCCATTTCGTTTAATGTTTGTGAAACTCATGAGACAATACAGCCACATTTTTTTTTCACCTTTATTTAACCAGGTAGGCTAGTTGAGAACAAGTTCTCATTTACAACTGCGACCTGGCCAAGATAAAAGCATAGCAGTGTGAACAGACAGCAACACAGAGTTACACATGGAGTAAACAATAAACAAGTCATAACTCTGTTTATACAAGGCTTGCATCTAATTGTTGTATAAAATGAATAAGTAAAGATTAAACCTTTTTTTTTTCATTTGTGAAATTATGTAATTGATTATAAACTGTTTAATGAAGGAAACTCCAATTCCCTTTGGAGTTTAACTAAGTCATAGGCCCGCCCCATGAGCACAGATATTGACCTGGCATCATGGGACAGCCCTTTTCTGCTGTTATGAATATAACCCCCACCTGAAGGATTTCCCACCAGACCAGCTTACCTCGATTACCATGAGAGGGCTAAGGTTTGAGTAGAGAGCATAAACCTGAGTATAAGCTAAGTTTGTAATGTTTGTTGAAACTCTGAGACTATCGATACCGACAGAATAAGAGAAAATCTTTGATACTAATTATTTGTCTGCAGCTAGGAATTCTATACCATTGAATGCTTCAGCCGACAGCCGCCGAAACATCTATTCTATAAGAATATTTCTGAATGGGACTCTGAAGTACCCATTCTAACCCCGAAAGACAGGCTGATGCACTTCCAACAGAAAGAAGGACGATTCCAACAGAGATCACGACACACTGAGCGTAAATATATATATTGATTGCAGTTATTCCCAAATGAGTGAGCGTTCATGTGCGAAGGATTAGGATTTCAATTGTTTTAATTATCAACCGCATAGTGTCTTTTGTATTTCGCGCCCTTCTCAGTCCCTTTGTCTACCAAGCCGCCATGCCGGTTTAGACAACTAAGGCACATCCCCTATCATTTCCTTGTAACCAGATCTGCTTTGTTTGTTTGTGTGTGCATTTCTGTGATTATTTAGTTAGATAATAAATAAATGATTGAGACAATTGATGTACGGATGATTCATAGTGAAGACTGGGTTGGTGCAGATAACCGACAATTTACTACGTTTATAATGAGACTAACGTGAGTTAAAGAACAATTAATTCATTCATTAATTGATCAGATATGAAAATATCTGAAAAGGTGTATTAGGAAAATTATAACTTTGTATTCTGAATATTTTCCTTGGTGCTCCGACTTCCTAGTTAAATACATTTGCATGATTAGAATAATCACGTAATAATAATTACAGAGAATTGATTTGATAAAATAACAGTCTTCATTTGAATGATGCCAAAGACACGACATAGTCTCTATCTCTTTAGTTTTCCCACTCCCTCCCTACTGCTTCCTATGAATTCCATCTGATGTTGTATGCATGTTTAGGCCAGTGCTTGACTTGGACTGAAAAATGGTGCCCGTACTCATTTTTTATATTTAGGTACAGGAACTCTTCAATTATTTTGAGCTAATATTCTAAAGAAGGTGCAGGAACTCAAGCAGAAGAAAATTTGAATTGCCAGTACTCAGTTCTGGTGAGCTCCTGCCCAAGTCAAGTAGGCTACTGTGCTTAAGTAAAAAGGAAAATAATGTCCCGTTTGGAATACTGACAAGTACAGTATATTTTTACTCAATCTGATTGGGTGGGCCTGGCTCCCCAGTGGCCCCCCACCCAGGCCAACCCGTGCCTACGCCCCTGATATTGACCCTTAACTCTGACATGACCTTTGACCCTAGATGGCAGTTACTGCCTTCTTATTTGGTACACCCACTGGAATATGTTTCCATGACAAAAAATGTCAACACTAACTTGTGTTTATAGATTTATTTGTACATGGCTTTCAGTTCCATACAGTTTCAGTTACAGCACAACACAATGGAGGAAGGATTTTGCCCACATGATAAAGCATGTATTTAATGTATAAAAAATGTCAGTAACTCCTTTTGGACTAAATGTGAAGTTACTGCTCTTTCGCTTGGTAGGGCGGTATGGGCCTATTGAACTTGCTCTGGAAATGACACCATATTTGTAGTGGATTTATGCATAGTCCATCTTTATCTATGGTTATCTACGGTATGATGTTGAGGAAAGCATATCCTTGTGTCATATCCACATCAGATCTAGTCAGGGATGGGCCCTTTGCCTGTATATGATAGGCGACACACACACGCACGCACGCACACAAATATACATACTCACACACAAGGGCATCAACCTGGGATTCAGGCTCCCTCTGCAGGCTGTTGGTCTGAACTGCACTTCTCCTAATCTTGAATGCACCGTAGTTTCTAAATAACGGCCATGCCTTCTCTGACTGTTCTGTGGATTAGGCCAGGGATTTCACTGTGGAGTAATGGGAGGACGGGTGGTGCTAGTGCTAAACTAATCAGATCAGTACAAACACAGATCCTGTAATGTAGAGCAATCACTGTCTGTTGTGTGGAGAAACAGACACTGAGACACACTGTAGCCGGAAGCTAGGAGCACAGAGTGCTGTTTGTTTTGAATGGACTGAGACTGAGCCAAGCTGGGAGACATTTCATCATCATCCCCAACATGCTGACACGTGGAAACAAACCCAGCAGCATGTTTCTGCAGTGCTAAGGTATGATCATGCAGGTGTATTACAGTACAGTAAATCATTATGAGTGGAAGGTTGCGTGTGGAATAAAGCAGCGGTGAAATGATCATTTACAAAGAGCAGTGGAGCTGACAGGCATAACATGTCCTTCGGTGGCAGTCTGAGTTACCAATAGGTTAGGTGGCAACACAGGAGAGAGTCCACTAGCATTTCGCTAAACCCGCAATAACATTGGCTAAATATGTGTATGTGACCAATGCAATTTGATTTGATTTGACTATTAGACCCCAAAATGGCCAAGCAGAGCAAGGTGTGTACTGGCCTAGTGTATATGTAGGCATAGTGTATTTAGGCCTAGTGTATATATAGGCCTAGTGTATATGTAGGCCTAGTGTGTATGTAGGCCTAGTGTATATGAAGGCCTAGTGTATATGTAAACCTAGAGTATAGTATCGTTGTAGTGAGCAAGGTGTGTGCTGGTGTAATGCGTATGTACCGATGTAGTGAGCATGGTGTGTAGACTACTGTTGTAGTGTGTAGCTATGTCTTGACTTTGGTTGGCTTAAAGATCTAGCCTCCATCCACATCAACGGAGGCTGCTGAAAGGAGGACGGCTCACAATAATGGCTGGAACGGCGCAAATGGAATGGCATCAAACACATGGAAAACGTGTTTGATGTATTTGATTCCATTCCGCTCCAGCGATTACCACGAGCCCATCCTCCCCAATTAAGGTACCACCAACCTCCTGTGATCCACATGCAACCTTAACCCTTTTGAGACTCTGTTTGTAACTGCAGTGTAGGTACGAATCATTGTTTTGACAGCACTGAATAGAGAATGACTGATTGTTCGAGAGCAGACAAAAAGTCTGAATTATGCTTCTGCAGAGCCCTTTAGGCTAAAGATTGTGCAGAAGCCTATTTACTTTTTTTCAATATGTATTTATTTTCTATAGGTTCTACATTTCATGTGTTTCTTTCTGATCCGTTAGTGTAATAACTCTCCCTCTTCCAGATGGAAGTTCTCCTGAAGGAGCTAGATGATCAGAAGATCCATAATGAGAGAATGGTGTCTGACCTCCTGCTGTGGAACATTTAGCACTGAGGAATTGAGGCATTGAGGAAAACTTCTTCAGCCTGCGCTGCTGAGGCTGTCCAGAGCAACTGGAGCAGCTAGCCCAGAAGTTTGTCAGGAAGGTAATATTTGTAATTTTTTTGTTTTGTAACTTTGTCTTAGTGTATTTTATTATTATTATGTGTTATTTATTTTGCCATTGAGGACCACTTTGGAAATAAGTGTTTAAATGAATATTGCTTTCACATCTTGTAGATTGATATATGCATACTTTTTTTTCCACATATTAACATTTTGTAACACTTTCTAGGAAGGACATGAGTAATGCTCTATGACATCCTTTATAATGCATTATTGTGTGTACTCACTTACTGTATAATGTGTTATGACACTGACAACAATTTAATTCAATTCCATTTAGGCAGGGCTGAGGGAGGGCTATCTGGAGGACACAGCCCAGCTGATCAGCAGACAGTAACTGACGGGGTTAAACAACCCGGTGTAGGTCCAGGCTGCAGCCCGGAGACTGGAGGCCCTGGGGACAGACACACTGGTTAGGGAGCTTCACATCAGAGCCCTCAGCGACATGGCAGCTGTCATCAAGAAGGGGAACTACCACAGAAAGGCCCAAGTCATCCAGAAGTAAGGCTTAGAAGTTGTTTATACTATCAAGGCAAGGCCCAAGTCATTTGGAGGTAAGGCTTAGAAGTTGTTTATACTATCAAGGCAAGGCCCAAGTCATTTGGAGGTAAGGCTTAGAAGTTGTTTATACTATCAAGGCAAGGCCCAAGTCATTTGGAGGTAAGGCTTAGAAGTTGTTTATACTATCAAGGCAAGGCCCAAGTCATTTGGAGGTAAGGCTTATGACTAAACTACCCCGGCAAGGCCCAAGTCATTCGGAGGTAAGGCCTTGAGACATGATCACAAATGTCTCTTTTTTATTTGTGGGAATACTGAATTCCTGGTGATTTTACGATCTTTAAAAAAATTGTCAGTATGTTTGTTACTTATTGCTCCAAGTAATTCATCAGAAAGGTAAATACTGCCTACTTGACTGAAAATAACATATCTGCATCAGTGTTTTCTGTCCGTTGTTTCAGAGAGGTGAGAATCACAAAGCGCTGGAAAGACCTGCTCCAGTTGCAGCAGAAGAAAGAGCAGCTGGGGGGCATTGTGAACACACTGAGAGACATCCTCAGAGACATCCAACTTGTCACCCAGGAGCTCAGAGCTCAGTATCTACAGATACAGAACTAATGGACAGCAAACAACACAGTATAATGTACAACTGTTTAACAGTATAATGCTTAATGCTTCCTACTTACAGTATGTTTGCACAACTAAGTCTCTCTCTCTCTCCTTCCCTCTCTATCCCTTCCTTCTTTCCTCCCCCCTCTCTCTCTGTCTCTCTCCCTATCTCTCTCCCCCTTCTCTTTTTTTCTCTCTCTCTCCCCATCTTTCTTCCACCCCCCATCTCTCTCCCCCATCTCTCTTTCTTCACTCCTCTGTCTCTCCCCCATCTCTCTCCCCATCTCTCTTTCTTCACTCCTCCATCTCTCCCCCATCTCTCTCCCCCGTCTCTCTTTCTTCACTCCTCCGTCTCTCCCCCATCTCTCTCCCCCATCTCTCTTTCTTCACTCCTCCGTCTCTCCCCCATCTCTCTCCCCCATCTCTCTCCCCATCTCTCTTTCTTCACTCCTCCGTCTCTCCCCCATCTCTCTCCCCCATCTCTCTTTCTTCACTCCTCCGTCTCTCCCCCATCTCTCTCCCCCATCTCTCTTTCTTCACTCCTCCGTCTCTCCCCCATCTCTCTCCCCCATCTCTCTCCCCCATCTCTCTTTCTTCACTCCTCCGTCTCTCCCCCATCTCTCTCCCCCATCTCTCTTTCTTCACTCCTCCGTCTCTCCCCCATCTCTCTCCCCCATCTCTCTTTCTTCACTCCTCCGTCTCTCCCCCATCTCTCTCCCCCATCTCTCTCCCCCATCTCTCTTTCTTCACTCCTCCGTCTCTCCCCATCTCTCTCCCCCATCTCTCTTTCTCCACTCCTCCATCTCTCCCACTTCTCTTTTTTCTCTCTCTCTCTCCCCCCATCTTTCTTCCACCCCCCATCTCTCTCCCCCATCTCTCTTTCTCCACTCCTCCGTCTCTCCCCCTCTCTTGCACCCCTCCTACTTCCTCTCAGATTTTAACAGGGTCCTCTGACATTAGGGAGGTGGTGGCTCTGCTTCAGAAATAGGACCTGCTGAAGACCCAGATCTCTGGTCATGGAGAGACTCTGAGTGCCGTCAGTAACATTGTCTTAATGGGGACGCACAGAGACTCACTGCAGATCCAGACCCGGGTCAAATCACTCAGTGCTCAGTACAGCTCTTTGGTGGCACTTAGTAAGAACAGGTGAGCATGCACATAACCGCTTAGGCCCAAATACAATCAATTGCAGATAACGGAGAACCACATGTTCATTCATAAGACTCTATTTTAACTAAAGGTGTGGTTTTGCCTCAGTAATGATGACATTTGGTGAGAGAAACATCTTGCCGGGTGTGTTCGTTTCAGAATGGTTTACACTTCAGATAGAGCATAAACACTCTTTATCTGCAATTGATTGAATTGGTTCTTAGTTTATATTTAATGACAATAGAGTCCTATTAGTACCTGTAGGTCTGTGTAAAATGTGTAACCACAGGAACGGTAACTGTTGATTGAAGTGGGTCTATTGCTGGTTATTGCCTTAATGAATCAACAGGAGGAAACTGCTGGAGGGCCAGTTGAAGCTGTTTGAGTTTTTTGACGACTGTGAGGAGGTGGAGGTGTGGATTTATGAGAAGTGGCTTCCTCTGTAGTGTGCCAGGCTGAGAAGAGACTTCAGCCAGATCCAGCTGGATTTTCAGAAACAGGTAAGACATTGTCTACGTCACAAATAGCACACTATTCCCCATAGTGCACTACATTTGACCAGGGTCCTGGTGAAAAGTAGTGCACTATCTTGAGAATAGGATGCTATTTGGGTCAGACCTTCTTCAGTCACACAAACATTGATTATTAGCAATCAATAAAAAACTTAAATCCATGGGCATAACAAATAAATAGGCATAGGCCTGTCGAAATACACTGGTATTTACAGTATAAACGGATGAAAAAAAAGTAATATCTTAATGTGAAACAAACACTCAACTCACATATTTATATGTGTTTGTTGACCTACCGAGGTGCTGTACCATCAGTCTCTGTGCTCGGGGGTCATCAGTAGAGGTCTGGAGATGTGCCGAGGGAAACACCCCAGTTAGAAGGACATCCAGAAGTCGGAAGTTAGTCCTGACCCTCAAACAGCAGTGGGAACACCTGAAGGACGAAGTGGCCAATTGCAAAAACAGACTGCATACAACCATTGTCATCAAACAAGTTACAACCATTAAAAACATGCACAAATAAAAGTCACAGAAATAGAAAGTTTGACAGAAGGATTATATGTAGGGAGAATGTATGGAATATGTCTAACTTAGCTAGTACAGTGCCATTATTTTATCCACAGAATTACTGGGCCTTCAGAAAGTATGCAGACCGTTTGACTTTTTCTACATTTTGTTTGATTTAATAAATACAAAATCTTCAGCAATCTGTACAAAATACCTTCTAATGACAAAGCGAAAACAGGTTTTTAGAAATCTTTGCAAATGTATTTAAAATGAAATATCACATTTACATAACTATTCAGACCCAAAAATTGCCGACTCAAAATTGAGCTTAGGTGCATCTTGTTTCAATTGATCATCCTTGAGGTGTTTCTACAACTAGATTGGAGTCCACTTGCGGTAGATTCAATTGATTGGACATGATTTGGAAAGGCACACACCTGTCTATATAAGTTCCCACAGTTGACAGTGCATGTCAGAGAAAACACCAAGCCATGAGGTCAAAGGAATTGTCCGTAGAGCTCCGAGACAGGATTGTGTCGAGGCACAGATCTGGGGAAGGGTACCAAAACATTTCTGAAGCATTGAAGGTCCTCAAGAACACAGTGGCCTCCATCAATATGAAATGGAAGAAGTTTGGAACCATCAAGACTCTTCCTAGAGCTGGCCGCCCAGCCAAACTGAGCAATCTGGGGAGAAGGGCCTTGGTCAGGGAGGTGACCAAGAACCCAATGGTCACTATGACAGTGCTCTAGAGTTCCTCTGTAGAGATGGGAGAACCTTCCAGAACCATCTCTGCAGCACTCCACCAATCAGGCCTTTATGGTAGAGTGGCAAAACAGAAGCCACTCCTCAGTAAAAGACACATGAGAGCCTGCTTGTTTTTTGGAGTTTGCCAAAAGGCACCTAAAGACTCTCAGACTCTCAGACCATGAGAAACATTCAGAAGGCCGCTGGGCCAGACGGATTACTAGGACGTGTACTCCGAGCATGCGCTGACCAACTGGCAAGTGTCTTCACTGACATTTTCAACCTGTCCCTGACTGAGTCTATAATACCAACATGTTTCAAGCAGACCACCATAATCCCTGTGCCCAAGAACACCAAGGTAACCTGCCTAAATGACTACTGATCCGTAGCACTCACGTTTGTAGCCATGAAATGCTTTGAAAGGCTGGTCATGGCTCACATCAACACCATTATCCCAGAAACCCTAGACCCACACCAATTTACATACCGCACCAACAGATCCACAGATGATGCCATCTCTATTGCACTCCACACTGCCCTTTCCCACCTGGACAAAAGGAACACCTACGTGAGAATGCTATTCATTGACTACAGCTCAGCGTTCAACACCATAGTGCCCTCAAAGCTCATCACTGAGCTAAGGACCCGGCTACTAAACACCTTCCTCTGCAACTGTATCCTGGACTTCATGACGGGCCACCACCAGGTGGTAAGGGTAGGTAACAACACAACCGCCAAGCTGATCCTCAACACGGGGTCCCCTCAGGGGTGCATGCTCAGTCCCCTCCTGTACTACCTGTTCACTCATGACTGCATGGCCAAGCATGACTCCAACACCATCATTAAGTATTAAGCCTGATCACTGACAACGATGAGACAGCCTATAGGGAGGAGGTCAGAGACCGAGCAGTGTAGTGCCAGGATAACAACCTCTCCCTCAACGGGATCAAGACAAAGGAGACTACAGAAAAAGGAGGACCGGGCACGCCCCCATTCTCATCGACAGGGCTGTAGTGGAGCAGGTTGAGATCTTCAAGTTCCTTGGTGTCCACATCCCCAACAAACTATCATGGTCCAAACACACCAAGACAGTCATGAATAGGGCATGACAAAGCCTATTCCCCCTCAGGAGACTGAAAAGATTTGGCATGGGTCCTCAGATCCTCAAAAAGTTATACAGCTGCACCATCGAGAGCATCCTGACTGGTTCCATCACCCCCTGGAATGGCAACTGCTCAGCCTCCGACTGTAAGGCACTACAGAGGGTAGTGTGTATGGCCCAGTACATTACTGGGGCCAAGCTTCCTGCCATCCAGGACCTCTATACCAGGCGGTGTCTACCCCCAAGCCATACTCCTGATCAGCTAATCAAATGGCGAACCAGACTATTTACATTGCCCACCCACCCATCTTTTACGCTGCTGCTACTTTGTTTATGAATGATGCATAGTCACTTGAACTCTACCTACCTCTGCCCTCGAACATTAACTATTTACCAGTACCCCCTGTATATAGCCTCGCTATTGTTATTTTACTGATGCTCTTTAATTATTTTTTACTTTTATAAAAAAAAATTTAACCTATTTTTCATAAAACTGTATTGTTGTTTTGGGCTTGTAAGTAAGCATTTCACTGTAAGGTACACCTGTTGTATTCGGCGCATGTGATTAATTTTTTTGATTTGATACGGTACCACAAACTGTTAGCGCCTACATAAAGCTGTGCCAACAACACTTAGTATTACTTTCTTAGCTACAGTATACATATCTCCCTGGCATATTACATAATTTATGCAGGAGCATACAATACATATTTGGATTCAACTTGTTGTACTGTGCTCACTTGAACAGGAAGGTGGCGCGGCGGTCCTTCGTGGGCAAATTTTGTCATCAAACTTTGTCATCAAAGTCTGGCATTCTCTGGATTTGTGGTGCTTTCAAGACAACTAGGAACTTGGAAAAAAAACAAGGTTTAATCATGATGACGTCAGTGATCTTCAGGCCGTACCCCTGGAAAGAGGCCAGAGTTCCCGACCTACAATTTCAAGTTGGATGACCATTCAAAACGTATTTTCTTAGTCGGAGCTTGTTTTTTCCCCGAGTTCCCAGTTGTCTTGAACTCACTGAAATCAGATTTCCCAGTTCCGAGATAACAGTTGTTTGGATTGACAGCATGGACAATGTTGAATGTTTATAATTTTTTAAGCTTGGAAAAGAGACCCTTAAATACAGATTTGTTGTTGAATTTGCGATTTCCAACTTGTTGTGTAATGTTTATGTCCGATGATAACTGATACGTTTTATCTATAATTTCTCTTCATTATTTCTCTTCATATGACAAGGCTTTAAAAGGATTTGCAAGTAGATTGTCGACTTGATTCATGATGATGAGAGCTAGCTAAGATTTTGAAAGTAGGATTTTTACATGATCAGTCCAAATCAAAGCTACTATATAACATGATTTGAAGTAATTTTATCTGTGGCCAATGACCTTGAGCCTTCTTGGATTGGCACTTCTAATGTAACTCTATTGTAGCCCCCATGGGGCTTGAAATTTTTAGCTCTACCCTTAGATCTGGCGGTGACATAGTGTCACCATGAGAGACAGAAAACTGAGCCAATCACGGCGCAACTAGAGAACATTACCAACCCCTACACTCCATATTTTCTGCTGGCTGCCCCACCACCACAGAAAGCACTGAGCTAGACTGAAACACCTGCATTTTGGAGTTGCCTTACTCAAGAAAGCAAAAAGGAGACCATGTTTGTATGCAGCTTTACTAATGCTACTATTATTATTTTATTCAATTTTTTACATTGTTTGCAAACTGATAAGTGACACGTATTAATGTCAAAATAACATGCAAAACAGACAACCCCCACAAAATAATTTGGCAAACAACAACACTAAGTCAATCACAAATTTGAAAGACCAGTATATTACCTGAGTCAACAGCTGCAGCTCCTGTCCGTACAGCAGGCGATAGGGTCGTTGGAGGACTGGACGCTGCTGTTGTGTGCAAAGAGAATTACCTTCAGGTTGTCCGCCCACCATTCCTGGTACCCGTCAAGGGACTTGCCCATGGGAGTTTTGAGGATCTGGTTTGTCCATTCATCCAAACCTGGAGGAGGAGGTAGGAAAGGGATATCTATTGACAATATAAGATATTGAACTATATAACCTTTAACATCTGTACCTTGTTCCAGAGTTCACGACCTCAGTCACTTAAGATGACCTCAGGAGAACTGTGGGTGTTGAGGATGTCCATCAATGCCCTGGAGGTGGCCTCGTAAGTGTGGTCCTTGATGGGTATCATACAAAATGAAAATAAAGGTTTGGTTCCAAGCACCCTTTTTAATGGGTTACAGAAGGGAATTTTTGAGTTAAGCACATTCTCTTGCTTTACTGACCTTAATGGGTATTGCCTCCACCCACTTGGTAAAGTAATCAGTTGCTGTTTTAGACACCAGCTGTTGCCATTCCTGGATTTCGTGAAGGGTCTGATGAGGTCCACCCCTAACATTTAAAGTGTTAGAGAGAAGATTACTTCCTTCTTAGCCGTATCTGCCTTACAAGTATGCAGATTTGCACATTTGTAAGGATACTGACACACACACACACACACACACACACACACACAAACACACACACATTTTATAATATTGACCTCTGCTGTGGTCAAATGAAGCAACCATTACAAAACAACTTATCAGGGAAAAATTTGAAATGTGACTCTTACTGATCAGGGTCCATGGTGAAACAACTCCAGCGCCACAATCTTCACCCTCTCAAACTTCTGGCAGACTAGACAGGTACTGACCTTTAAGCACAGTGACAAATTGAAACATTGTGTGCTCTCTGATATAACATTAATTGAAATTATAATAATTTCAGATATAATAGAATGTGATTTATAAACAAAAGTTTATTTCACTGTCCCAGCTGTCCACATCCTTGACAATCCCACAACAGAAGAAGCGTAGGTTGATTTTGGCAATCATGTGCTTCACACCGAAATGGCCAGCATGCATCTCGGTCAGCGCGGCCTCCTCCTCAGTGAAAATCACCCTCCTGTGTGGCTGGCCATCCTTCCCCTGTAGGTACATGTGATTGCCTAACAAGTTCAAAGACACGAGTTGTTGAAATACTCAAGTCTAAGTAAATTGCACTGCTTTCTTTCTCTCTCTCTCTCTATCTCTCTCTCTGTCTTTCACTCTCTTCCCACCACTCTCCCTCTCACATTCATCCTCTCTTTCTCACTCCCCCCCCCCCCCCCCCCCCCCTTCTCTCTCTCTGTCTGCCTGTGTCTGTCTAACGAAGACAACTAGTTAAGGGCAGTAGGAATTACTATAATTACTTACACCTATCCATTTGAAGGATCAGGGCTAACTCATTGCTATATATCAGTACCTCAATATGGCCAACATATAACTGTAAATGTATAAATCAAATCTAATTTTATTTGTCACATACACATGTTTAGCAGATGTTAATGCGAGTGTAGTGAAATGCTTGTGCTTCTAGTACCGACAATGCAGTAATAACCAACGAGTAATCTAACCTAACAATTCCACAACTACTACCTTATACACACAAGTGTAAAGGGATAAAGAATATGTACATAAAGATATATGAATGAGTGATGGTACAGAACGGCAAAGGCAAGATGCAGTGGATGGTATAGAGTACAGTATATACATATGAGATGAGTAATGTAGGGTATATAAACATAAAGTGGCATAGTTTAAAGTGGCTAGTGATACATGTATTACATAAAGATGGCAAGATGCAGTAGATGATATAGCGTACAGTATATACATATACATATGAGATGAGTGATGTAGGGTATGTAAACATTATATTAAGTGGCATTGTTTAAAGTGGCTAGTGATACCTTTTTACATCAATTTCCATTATTGAAGTGAGCTGGAGTTGAGTCAGTATGTTGGCAGCAGCCACTCAATGTTAGTGGTGGCTGTTTAACAGTCTAATGGCCTTGAGATAGAAGCTGTTTTTCAGTCTCTCGTTCCCTGCTTTGATGCACCTGTACTGACTTCGCCTTCTGGATGATAGCGGGGTGAACAGGCAGTGGCTCGGGTGGTTGTTGTCCTTGATGATCTTTATGGCCATCCTGTGACATCGGGTGGTGTAGGAGTCCTGGAGGGCAGGTAGTTTGCCCACTGTGATGCGTTGTGCAGACTTCACTACCCTCTGGAGAGCCTTACGGTTGTGGGCGGAGCAGTTGCCGTACCAGGCGGTGATACAGCCCGACAGGATGTGCTCGATTGTGCATCTGTAGAAGTTTGTGAGTGATTTTGGTGACAAGCCGAATTTCTTCAGCCTCCTGAGGTTGAAGAGGCGCTGCAGCGCCTTCTTCACAATGCTGTCTGTGTGGGTGGACCAATTCAGTTTGTCCGTGATGTGTACGCCGAGGAACTTAAAACTTACTACCCTCTCCACTACTGTCCCTGTCGATGTGGATAGGGGGGTGTTCCCTCTGTTGTTTCCTGAAGTCCACAATCATCTCCTTTGTTTTGTTGACCTGTTTTGTTGACCTGTTTTGTTTTCCTGACACCACACTCCGAGGGCCCTCACCTACTCCCTGTAGGCCGTCTCGTCGTTGTTGGTAATCAAGCCTACCACTGTAGTATCGTCCGCAAACTTGCGTATAGCTAGCAATGGTTGTTGAAAAATGGTTGTACATAGCTAAATCCTTCCAGTTTTCTAATAGAAGTTAACTACTTAACGTTACCTTGAATCGTGAATTTCTCTGCCCCCTACTAATGTTGCGCCTCTTGTCAGTGGTGCCTTCATAGTACCATAGTATCAATCTCTTCGAGGGATGCCATTGAAGTGCAAGCTAACTTACACTGTATATACAAAAGTATGTGGAGACCCCTTCAAATTAGTGTATTTGATTATTTCAGCCACACCTGTTGCTGACAGGTGTATAAAATCAAGCACAAAGCCATGAACTCTCCATAGATAAAAATTGGCAGTAGAATGGCCAGACTGAAGAGCTCACTGACTTTCAACGTGGCACAGTCATAGGATGACACCTTTCCAACAAGTCAGTTCATCACATTTATGCCCTGCTAGAGCTGTTCCAGTCAACTGTAAGTGCTGTTATTGTGAAGTGGAAACCTCTAGGAGCAACAACGGCTCAGCCGCGAAGTGGTAGGCTACACAAGCTCACAGAACGGGACTGCCGAGTGTTGAAGCGTGTAGTGTGTAAAAATCCCATGACCGAGCAGCCGCACACAAGCCTAAGCTCGCTATGCGCAATGCCAAGCGTCGGCTGGCTAGATAGCGTTAGCTAAATAATACTGTCTGGCTAGCTAGCTGACTAGGGAGGCTGAGCTAAATATACTGAACAAAATTATACACGAAACATGCAACAATTTCAAAGCTCATATAAGGAAATCAGTCAATTGAAATAAATAAATTACGCCCAAAAATCTAAGGATTTCAGATAACTAGAAAAACAGATATGCATTTGTTGGTCACAGATACCATGACAACAACAAAAATCCATGAGCCTGGATCAGAAAACCAGTCAATATCTGGTGTGACCACCATTTGCCTCATGCAGTGCAACACACCTCCTTTGCTTAGAGTTAATCAGGCTGTTGATTGAGGCCTGTGGAATGTTGACCCACTCCTCTTCAATGGCTGTGCAAAGTTGCTGGATATTGGCGGGAACTGGAACACTCTGTCGTACACGTCGGTCCAGAGCATCCCAAACATGATCAACGGGTGACATGTCTGGTGAGTAAGCAGGCCATGGAAGAACTGAGACATTTTTAGTTTCCAGGAATTGTGTACAGATCCTTGCGACATGGGGCCATGCATTATCATGCTGAAACATGAGGTGATGGCGGCGGATAAATGGCAAGACAATGGGCCTCAGGACCTCGTCACAGTATCTCTGTGCATTAAAATTGCCATTGATAAAATGCAATTGTGTTCTTTGTCCGTAGATTATGCCTGCCCATACCATAAATCCACCACCACCATGGGTCACTCTGTTCACAATGTTGACATCAGCAAACCGCTTGCCCACATGGCACCATACACGTCGTCTGCGGATGTGAGGCTGATTGTACATACTGCTAAATTATCTAAAAGAGTGTTGGAGGAGGCTTACAATAGAGAAATTAACGTTTAATTCTCTGGCAACAGCTCTTTTGGACATTCCTGCTGTCAGCATGCCAATTGCACGCTCCCTCAAAACATGAAACATCTTTGGCATTGTGTTGTGTGAATAAACTGAACATTTTAGAGTAGCTTTTTATTGTCCCCAGCACAAGGTGCACCTGTGTAATGATCATGCTCTTTAAACAGCTTATTTATATGCCACACCTGTCAAGTGGATGGATTATTTTGGCAAAGGAGAAATGCTCACTAACAGGGATGTAAACAGATTTGTCCACAAAATTTGGTAGAAATAAGCTTTTTGTGCATTTGGACATTTTCTGGGATCTTTTATTTCAGCTCAATTAACATGGGACCAACACTTTACATGTTGCGTTTATATTTTTGGTCAGTGTAAGTACAGTAGCAAGCAATGTCAATCTAAAAACAGCTTCAATAATTTTTCCCTGCTTAACAATATTTTCTTATCTCGTTACAGTCTTTTCGGTCTTCTGAAGCAGTAGGTAGTCACCGTCAAAAACACCATCCTTGGAGAACAATTCTGAGGTCATACTTTTGTGCGTACTGAGCGAGCGCTTACAGTGCCTTCGGAAAGTATTCAGACCCCATGACCTTTTCCACATTTTGTTATGTTACAGCCTTATTCTATAATACTGTATATATATATTTTCATCAATCTACACACGTTTTTAAATACCTTTTTGCAAATGTCCTGACTAGTCTCCCAGCCCCTGCTGCTGAAAAACACCACCACAGTATGATGCTGCCACCACCATGCTCCACCATAAGGATGGTACCAGGTTTCCTCCGGACGTGACGTTTGGCATTCAGGCCAGAGTTCAATCGTGGTTTCATCAGACCAGAGAATCTTGCTTCCGTCTGGCCATTCTACCATAAAGCTTGATTGGTGGAGTGCTGCAGAGATGGTTGTACTTCTGGAAAGTTCTCTCATTTCCACAGAGGAACTCTGCAGCTCTGTCAGAGTGACCATTGGGTTCTTGGTCACTCTGACAGGGTAGCCTAGTGGTTAGAGCGTTGGACCGGAAGTTCAAACCCCCGAGCTGACAAGGTACAAATCTGTCGTTCTGCCCCTGAACAGGCAGTTAACCCACTGTTCCTAGGCCGTCATTGAAAATAAGAATTTTGTTCTTAACCGTCTTCCCTGGTTAAATAAAGGTTTAATTAAATTACATTTAAAACAACCTCCCTGACCATGGCCCTTTTCCCCCGATTGCTCAGTTTGGCCAGGCGGCCAGCTCTAGGGAGAGTCTTGGTGGTTCCAAACTTCTTCCATTTAAGAATGATGGAAGCCACTGGGCTCTTGGGGACCTTCAATGCTGCAAAAAAAAAAATTGTACCCTTCCACAGATCTTTGTCTCGACACAATCCTGTCTTGGAGCTCTACAGACAATTCCTTCGACCTCATGTCTTGGTTTTTGCTCTGATATGCGCTGTCAGCTGTGGGACCTTATATAAACAGGTGTGTACCTTTCCAAATCATTCCCAATCAATTGAATTTACCACAGGTGGACTCCAATCAAGTTGTAGAAACATCTCAAGGATGATCAATGGAAACAGAATGCACCTGAGCGTAATTTTGAGTCTCATAGCAAAGGGTCTGAATAATTACGCAAATAAGATATTTCCGTTTTTTGTCATTATGGGGTATTGTGAGTAGATTGATGAGTATTTTTTTTTTAACTATACATTTTTAATAAGGCTGTAACATAACAAAATGTGGAAAAAGTCAAGGGGTCTGAATACTTTCCGAATGCACTTTTTATTTAAAAAAATACTAACAAAATGTTTTGTTTTGAATTATATAATAGCCTGAGTACTAGATGTGGTAACAAAACACATGTATTACCATGCAACAGAGCACACACACCAACACTGAATGATTATAAATCCATTAAATGTATTACTTGATGTTTATGTTTCTCATTCAAATATATCACTCATTTACATTTTCTAAACCCATTGAAACCCATCTCTTACACTACGTTAGCCATTTAGTGAGTAAGAGTCTTCCAGACTTGCTGGATAACTATGAGTTTCTCCTGCGCTGCTCTGCCTCACGACGGGCAGCTCTGGAGGATCAGCTAAACCTCTGTGTTTGAGAGAGAAAACAGGGAGCTGCAGAGCTGGCTTTTCTCCCTCAAGACCCTGGCTGAGTCAGAAGACTTTGGACAAGACCTGGAGGACGTGGAGGGTATGTATGATGCAGGGTGGATGACGCAGAGTGGACTATTCCCTTGTTTCCATTATACAGGGAAAATTAAGTGCAGCTCAAGTATTTAGGGCTGAAGTGGACAAGCCAAGTGCTGGACAGTCTGTATCAGAAGTTGGGTGTATCATTTATATATTGCTGTAGCTGAAAACTGTCTTTTTGAGATTACAGTTGTGAAATACTGTAATCAGACAAGTAATGATCCACATCAAATACACTTTTATTCATCGAGTCACTCTTTAAGGTATTGCAGAAGAAGTTTGGAGACTTTGTGGCTGAGATGAACACGCAGGGCCAGAGTAAACTGAGTACTGTTCAACAACTAAGACAGGAGGTGAAGTCTGCTGAAGAGCAGAGACGAGAGACGGCACTGCATAAACTATGGGACAACTTCAACCAGAATGTGAAGATTAGAGTTGAGGTAATAGTATAAATCCAGTTATTTTATCATCTTGTTTCTTAAATGATACATAAAATGGTACATTAAACGGTAGGCAAGAAAGGTCATGTCTGCTCACAATTGACAGACTTTTTTCAAAATGTATATGTATTACTCTGGTTAATGCCTATAGGCTTTAGCTCAGTGGGCTAACACTGTCTTGTTGTACCGGTCAGTTACAACTGACTCATTAAATAACTGTATGTGTTTCCAGAGAGACTTGGTGGTCATTGAGACGGAGGTGCCTATAGGCTTTAGCTCAGTGGGCTAACACTGTCTTGTTGTACCGGTCAGTTACAACTGACCCATTAAATAACTGTATGTGTTTCCAGAGAGACTTGGTGGTCATTGAGACGGAGGTGTCCTGGACTAAAGAGGAGGGGCAGGGGCTGACCAGGAAGTACCCCCAGGTGCGGGCAAGTCTGCAGGTCTGCAAGTCTGCAGGCCAAGGCCATCCAACGCAGGAAGAAACTGGGGCAGGCTGAGGCTGTGCAGAGATATCTCACAGAATGGACAGAACTCATGTAGGTCTACGTATTTTGACTTAATGTAGTTGGGCTTAAGGTGATGCCATAATGTCAACCGATGCTCTGTCACATTAATGATGTGCTTATAGATGTGTAATATGCGCTTTAGGAACGTATAATTATTGAGGTGTGACCTGACCTGGACCTAATTTGTAATTGAACATATAATTGTAATATACATTTGAGGGCTGTTATGGTTTTGAATCATTAGGTTATTTTAATTTAGCCTTTGTTGCCAAGGACATGGCTAAAAGAGACACTGTCCCTGGGGAGAGGTGAGGAGGGGAGGGCGCTGACCTGGAGAAGCTAATAAAAAGACACGAAGAGTACCACGTTCAGATTGACATGCAGCTCAACAAATCACAGCCCGTGAAAGATGAGGGAAAATACCTTGTGGATGAAGGCAACTACACGGGCCAAGAGATAGCAGCACAGTACTTTACATTCAGACATAATGTCAAAGCAACCTAAACATCAACATATGTTAAGCATTATTGTACTCATGTTTCTATTATTATGTCTTGTGTCACAATGTTAAATGTCCAATGCAGCCATTTGTATCTTAATATCTAATTTTGAGGCAATTAAGTACCTTACTGTGATTGTTTTTGTAGTATGATCTAAAATAAGAACGCGCGACAACGAGGTTCTAGCTCCAGCCTGTTTATTAACCTAACCCTCGCATGTCCTACATAGGTACGGATACCCCCAAGGGACAACCTACTACATCTTCCCCTCTCCCTTGAACAAGAACTCAACATGCATAACCACTGAAGCATAACTGAAATGCAATTTGGAAACCAGTATTATTCTCTAACATGCTACTTCCCATCCTGAAACAGTATGAAAGCATTCAATCACACAGTATGAACATTAACTTAGGTACAGTCTCTGTGGCCTCAGTCTGTGTGGCTGGTAGATCTGGAAGAGCTCTGAGGTGTGTTTTGTTCCTTCGTACCTCTTCTGAGCCTGTGTACACCACATAGGAGCGTGGGGCATCCGCTTTCCTCAGCACTATTGCTGGTGTCTTTGAGTTTGTAATCCACACACGTTGACCTTCGGTCAGCTCTGGCCTCTCCTTAAGGCACGTTGTCTCCGATTAAAGTCTCCAGTTTGCGTTTGTTTCAGCCATTTGAGGTGAGGTTTTCAAAAAGAAATTCCCAAAAGTGTTTTCTGGTCTAGGAAGGATAGAAGGTGACTACAAAATCCGCCTGAAAGAGGATGCTGTCCCCTATGCCCTTACCACCCCCCGCCGGGTGCCTATCCCTTTATTGGCCAGAGTAAAGGAAGAGTAAAGGAAGAGTTGGGGAGGATGGAAGAAATTGGGGCTGTGTCTAAAATAGAGTCCCACAGACTGGTGTGCAGGGATGGTGGTGGTCCCAAAAGCCAATGGGCAAATAATTATCTGTGTGGACATGACTAAATTGAATGAGGCACTCTGCAGTGAGAGACACATCTTACCAGCAGTCACTGGCTCAGTTGTATGGCTCACAAGTCTTCACAAAGCTGGATGCCCGCAAAGGTTTCTGGCAGATACCGCTGTCATCAGAGAGTAGGGCACTCACAACGTTTAACACCATTTAGAAGTTACTGTTTTTCCATTTGGAATCGCTTCCGGTCCTGAGCATTTCCAAAGACGCATGTCCCAGCTGTTGGATGGGCTGAGTGGCGTCATAGTCCACGCGGATGATGTGCTCGTGTGCGGAAATGACAGAGCAGAACATGATGTAAGGCTCACAGCAGTTCTGACTCCAGTAGACTGGCCTGACACTCAATGAAAAATGCACTTTTGCACAATCAGAGGTATTTTTCTTGGGACACAAAATCAGTGCAGCTGGAATAGAGCCGGACCCAGAGAAGATCAGCGCCATCACAGATATGCCCAGTCCCCAGAATGTGGCTGAAGTCAGGACTTTCTTAGGCATGGCCACATATGTGGGTAAGTTCCTCCCACAGTTCTCAGATACAACCAAACCTCTGAGAGACTTACTAGCCAAAGAGAATGGCTGGTCATGGGGTCACATGCAACAGGTAGCGTTTGACAAAATCAAAGGAGATCTGGCCTCACAGAGAGTGCTGGACCAGTACCGTCCCCACGCTAAGACAAAAGTATCAGCAGATCATCCTTTGGCCTAGGGGCGGTCCTCACACAGATGCAGGACAACAAGCTTATCCGACACAGAGCAAAGATATGCTCAAGTGGAGAAGGAGGCGTTGGCTATCACATGGGCATGTGAAAGGCTCAGCCAATACCTTATTGGCCTGCAGTTTACAGCAGAGACTGAAGTACAGGTGTCCATTAATGCAATAAGGGACAGTCTACCTGCATCTCAGACCAAACTGCAGCAGATTGCAGAGGAGCAACAGCGAGACCACATCTGCCAACAGATAGTGCAAAAAGGGATGGCCCAGGCAGGAGGAACTGCCTCAACTGCTGAAGCCCTATTGGGTGCACCAAAGTTACTTCCACTGTAATGGAGATCTTCTCATGAAAGGACAACGGATAGTTATCCCAGAGACTCTACAACCAGAAATGCTAGACAGAGTGCATGATGGACACATGGGAATAACCAAATGCAGACTGAGGGCTCAACAGTCAGTGTGGTGGCTTGGTCTGAGTACCCAGATTGCCAAGCTAGTGGCCCAGTGTGAGGTCTGTACAAAATGTCAACCTTGTCATCCAGAGCCAATGATGGCAACGGAGCTGCCAAAACGGCCATGGCAAAAGGTAGGGGCGGATATGTTCTATTGGAAAAATGACACTTATCTGCTAGTGGTAGATTACTACTCAAGATACATTGAAATCGCAAAGACACCCATAACCACACCAGCTGGTGTTATCAATGGATTAAAGTCAATTTTTTCCAGGCAAGGGGTCGCTGAGGTCCTGGTTACAGATAACGCTCCCCAGTTCTCTGCGAGCTCCCTTTCTGTTTTTGCCGCAGAATATGACTTCATACATGTGACCAGTAGCCCCTACCATGCACAGAGTAATGGTGAGGCAGAGAGAGCTGTGAAAACAGTCAAGGGACATCCTACTACAGTTTTCAGTTAAAAGGGTAAACAAGAAACATAAATGGCTTCTTAGCGAAAAGCAATTTCTCAAGTAAGAATTTTGCTAGGACTGTCTGGGAGGGATCTGAGTGGGGGGGGGGAACTGTTGTCAGAGAGGTTTGGAACTCTCTTTATTGGTCTATTAACTAATTTACCACCAGGCAGCCCAAACTCCATTCAACCAAATACTTTTCAAATAGCTCTTACACTAAAAGGGCTTTATTCAAATGTTCAAAATTTCACAGTATTATTCCGACCTCAAAGTGTGGAAATATATATAGGGAATGTGCGTTTTTCACTGTACTACCATTTAAATGTTGTTAAAGGAACATTTAGAAGCTGGTTTTCATGAATGACTATCTATTGCTACCCATTGCAGTTGGAGGAGCGTCTTCTGGAGCTGAAGGAGTTGGAGACACGGGTGCAGGAGGTCTGGGAGGAGTGGAGGCTGTTGTACCAGGAGGAAGTAGAGATCCTACGGCTACAGAGGGAACTGGAGCAGGCAGAGCACTGGCTCAGTACCTACGAAGCCACTCTGAGGGCAGAGGAGTACGGGGTGAAGACAGCCCAGTTAAAAGCAAGCCTTTAGCTCAGCGGGCTAACACACTCTTGTGGTGCACAGGAGACCTGGGTTTGAACTTAGTCACTTACATAAGTCATCATGCTTTCTGATAATAGTATGAAATAGTTAACATTTTCTTGAATTAACGATTTTTGATGATACTGCTTGCACCCAATAGGGCTTCAGCAGTTGAGGCAGTTCCTCCTGATACGGCTTTAGTCTTATGTATTTTCGTTTTTGACACACTAAGTGAAAGTTGGTTAATCCTGGTTAAATTGCTCAGTGATGCCTGTTTTCCTTCCCAGGACTCTGTGTCAGACATTCTGGAGAGGAAGAAGAAACAGGAGGACTTGGGGGCTATGATTCAAGCCCAAAGTGACAGGTTCAGCACCTCACAGAAGAAAAAAACACAGGAGAGTGACAACTGATGTTACGGCTCTCTACGGTTGTCTGTCATTTTTTGACAATGACAAACGAAAAGATGACTTTTGCATGAATACAGTAGATAACTCACACGTCTAGATCCAAGATCGCGTAGCAGTGCAGACTGTCACGCCCTGACCATAGAGAGCTGTTTATTCTCTATGTTGGTTGGGGCGTGACAGTGACTAGGGTGGGTTATCTAGGTGATTTATGATCTATGTTGGCCTGGTATGGTTCCCAATCAGAGGCAGCTGTTTATCGTCGTCTCTGATTGGGGATCATATTTAGGCAGCCATTTCCCCATTGTGCTTTGTGGGATCTTGTCTAGGTATAGGTGCCTGCGAGCACTTCATTTTTTATTTATTTATTTATTTCACCTTTATTTAACCAGGTAGGCTAGTTGAGAACAAGTTCTCATTTGCAACTGCGACCTGGCCAAGATAAAGCATAGCAGTGTGAACAGACAACACAGTCAATAAGTCAATAACACAGTAGAAAAAAAGAGTCTATATACATTGTGTGCAAAAGGTATGAGGAGGTAGGCGAATAATTACAATTTTGCAGATTAACACTGGAGTGATAAATGATCAGATGGTAATTTACAGGTAGATATATTGGTGTGCAAAAGAGCAGAAAAGTAAATAAATAAAAACAGTATGGGGATGAGGTAGGTAAAAATGGGTGGGCTATTTACCGATAGACTATGTACAGCTGCAGCGATCGGTTAGCTGCTCAGATAGCAGATGTTTGAAGTTGGTGAGGGGAGGGAGATAAAAGTCTCCAACTTCAGTGATTTTTGCAATTTGTTCCAGTCACAGGCAGCAGAGAACTGGAATGAAAGGCGGCCAAATGAGGTGTTGGCTTTAGGGATGATCAGTGAGATACACCTGCTGGAGCGCGTGCTACGGGTGGGTGTTGCCATCGTGACCAGTGAACTGAGATAAGGCGGAGCTTTACCTAGCATGGACTTGTAGATGACCTGGAGCCAGTGGGTCTGGCGACGAATATGTAGCGAGGGCCAGCCGACTAGAGCATACAGGTCGCAGTGGTGGGTGGTATAAGGTGCTTTAGTGACAAAACGGATGGCACTGTGATAAACTGCATCCAGTTTGCTGAGTAGAGTGTTGGAAGCAATTTTGTAGATGACATCGCCGAAGTCGAGGATCGGTAGGATAGTCAGTTTTACTAGGGTAAGTTTGGCGGCGTGAGTGAAGGAGGCTTTGTTGCGGAATAGAAAGCCAACTCTAGATTTGATTTTCGATTGGAGATGTTTGATATGAGTCTGGAAGGAGAGTTTACAGTCTAGCCAGACACCTAGGTACTTATAGATGTCCACATATTCAAGGTCGGAACCATCCAGGGTGGTGATGCTAGTCAGGCGTGCGGCTGCAGGCAGCGAGCGGTTGAAAAGCATGCATGGGGATGGTAGGGGACGCCATGTGCGACTGACGTGTTTTCCGTTTGCTCCCGTGGTATTCTTAAAGTTTATGTGAATTGTGCAGCAGAACCATATTTATTTTCAGGTATTAATTTGGTGATCCCTTTCCGTAAAAACCAAGACTACTTTGCTTCCGAATGTCAGCATGTCGACCAAACATAAGGCCAAAAGCATGACTTTGAGAAAACCCGGCCTACAAGACCCGCTCTCATCACCGCCCTCTCCTGAGTCTGAGGGCCCGGGGACGCACACTTTACCCGGGGGCGCGGCTTGGCCTGGCTGCGCTGAAATGAACATTCTCGAGGCCATCAAACTACTATGCTCTGAGATAGTTGAAATGAAAACACAGGTGGTTGCTACGATTGAGGCCAGAATACAGGAGGTTTCTGATACTTTAAAAGCAGATTTAACCATCCTGCGGAACGAGACTGTGCCAGCAATCACATTACTCAAAACAACAACTGCGTCACACACTACAACGATTGCAGCACTGGAGACCTCCGCTACTAATGTCTCCGATTTAACTACATCCCTGGAGGCTGAAGTTAAACGCCTAGCTGGGGATTTGAAACAGGTGAAGGAGAGCTGTGTGAGTTTAGAGGGATTCTCTCGCCGCAATAATCTGAGACTTGTATCGGTCCCAGAGTACACAGAATCCTTCTTGCCTCATATGAAAAGCCCCTGATTGATCGAGCCCACCGGTCGCTGCGCCCAAAGCCCCGGGATGGGGAGAGGCCCCGTGACATAATTCTTCGAGTGCACTTTTTTCATGAGAAGATGGAGATCCTCCTACGAGCCCGCAATACCACTCTGAGCTTTCAAGGACAGAGCTTTTCCATCTACCAGGACTACTCCCCCACTGTTTCCAGGCAGCGCGCAGCTTTCGGACAGGCCAAACGAATACTTCGGGACCATCCAAGTGTGAAGTATGGACTGCGATTCCCGGCCCGTTTATGGATATCTCATGAGGGTAAAGACTACACATTTGAATCTCCGGATGAGGCTATGGCTCACATTCAACTTCACATCAAGAAGTCTTGAATATGCTCACAGTTCAGCAACTGTTGCTTGCGAACTGTGCATAGTAAGTAACCCACTTGTGGTACAATTATGTTTAGGTATAACAGGCTAGTCTTGTGATGTGATCTAATGTTTTGATCATCTAGTGCGTGTGCCTTATCTCGCTCACCTATTTAGTTTGTTTACACATTGTCTCAGTGACTCAAAATATTTTTGGTTATTTGTTTACTGCATCCGTTTGCAATGACCCAGTAAACAGTAAATGTCTCCCGAGGCTACACGGTTTTTGGGGCCTCACTTTAATTTTAAAAGTTTTGAGCGTCATTTATGCCCAGCAAACGCACACATAGTTTTTTGGTATTGGTTGTAAGCTGTCTCAGCTTCAACTAGACTACTATTATAATTACTATTATTTTTGATTGTCTTACTACGATTTCCTTACTTCAAATTAGATTTTTGGCTGAGAGCCTTTATACATTTTATTTATTTTCTCTCTCAATGCCTGTTATAAGACTGGGAATACAATTATATACATCTACAAGTGGTGCTTTTGTCATTCCGTTTGCACAAGGGATTCGGCTTTTTTTTATTTGAAAAAATACGTACAAATCTTTCTTTTTGCTGCTTGATCCACTAACAAAACGCGACTGTGAGCGGGACTGTGGGTTTAGGTTTAAGACCGCACTCTCACAGACATACTGTGCGAAGAGAACATGTTCTATTTAGGCTTGTACCTCGTTTGGGGAGGTATTGTCTGGGATGGGGGGAGGGGGTGGGGGGGCAGGTTGAATTGTTCAGTTCTAATGTTGTCATTCTGTCTTTTTAGTTTTTTTTTCTGTACTTTTTCCAAACATTTACCACCGTACATTATTACTCTGAGACAAGTTATTCTGGGGGTTTTGGGCGCTCATTGCTTTTCCATTCTATGCTCTAAGGACAGGGTTGAATAACGGGAATGCCCAGAGGGGCCGAAATAATATGATCAAGTACATTTCTTGGAATACCAAAGGGGTTAACAACCCGGTGAAGCGTAAGAGGGTGTTGACACACTTAAAGGGTTTGAATGCAAATATTGCATTTCTACAAGAGACTCACTTGAGGACTGGTGAGCATTTTAGGATGCGTAAGGACTGGGTTGGTCAAGTGTTCCACTCAAACTTTCATAGTAAATCAAGAGGTGCTGCTATTCTGGTTGATAAAGCTACTCCCTTTGTAGCTTCTGAGGTTATTGCTGATCCTAAGGGACGATACGTCATAGTAACCGGTGAACTGTTTTCTACCCCTCTTGTTTTGGCTAGTGTTTATGCTCCCAATTGGGATGACACAAGTTTCATTTCTTCCTTTCTGTCTGCTATTCCCAATTTAGATTCTCATTTGTTGATTTTAGGGGGGGATTTCAACTGGAAAATGTCCCCAGTTCTTGATAAGTCCTCACAAACAAATACAGGCCCATCTAAATGTGCCCTACTTATTCAATCCTTTCTTCAGAAATATGCTATGTTTGAGGCCTGGCGTTTCCTACATCCTACAGATAGACAGTATTCCTTTTATTCTCATGTTCATCAAGCATACTCCCGGATTGATTACTTCTTTTTGGACAAAAAACTTCTGCCTAACCTTCGGCAGTGTACTTACGAGAGTATTGTTATCTCTGACCATTCACCATTAGTGCTTGAACTAGAGTTTCCCCAGCGACCTATGTGTTATCAATGGCGTCTCAACCCCATTTTACTCTCAGAAAAGGAGTTTGTCAATTTCATTTCTTCTGAAATCACCTTATTCCTAGAAACTAATTCAACACCAGGTATGTCCTGCTCTACCATATGGGAGTCTCTCAAAGCATACCTACGTGGCCAAATTATTTCTTATACAGTCAACCAAAACAGAGTTCGCTCCAAGCGACTTCGGGACCTGAGCGAGTCCATAGCCACATTGGATGAGAAGTATGCTACGGATCCTTCCTCTGATCTGCATAAAGAGCGCCAACTACTAGGCAAGCTGAACAGTTACTCTTGCGAGCTCGATACAAAGTCTATGAACAAGGCGACAAGGCCAGTAAACTCCTTGCGCATCAGATCCGTAAATCTGAGGCCTCACGTTTAATCCCACAAATAAGGACCCCGTCTGGTGCCACCACAGTTATACATAAAGAGATCAATGATCAATTTAAACAATTTTACTCTGCGCTATACACCTCTGAATCCCCTCAAGACCCCTTGCTGATTGACTCCTTCTTTAATGGCTTGAATATGCCTTCAATTGATACAGACTCCCATGACTGTCTAGAAGAAGAATTTACGCTTGAGGAGATTGCAACAGCAGTGTCCGCAATGAAAAGTGGTAAATCACCGGGTCCAGACGGTTTTCCAACCGAATTTTACAGGACGTTTTCTGGTCTGCTTTGCCCATTCTTGTCTCAACTATTTTCAGAGTGCCTCAATACTTCAAAGCTACCACCTAGTCTTTATCAGGCTTCAATTTCATTACTACTAAAGAAAAACAAAGACCCCCTGGAATGTGGATCCTATCGCCCAATTTAAACTGTGATTACAAAATCCTAGCTAAGCTTTTAGCCATCCGTATGGAAGGCTTGCTGCACCAAGTAATACACTCTGACCAGACTGGCTTTGTGAGAAATAGGCATTTATTTTTCAATGTTAGGCGCCTTATGAATATACTGTACTCCCCAGCGTCGGAGGACCCGGAGGTGGTGGTCTCACTTGATGCCGAAAAAGCGTTTGACCGCGTTGAATGGGATTACCTAACAGCTGCCCTTTATAGATTTGGCTTTGGCCCCAAATTCATTGCGTGGATAAAGATTCTTTATTTTTCCCCCATGGCTTTGGTACGGACTAATAACTTGTCCTCTGACTATTTTCCCTTGCACCGCGGATCCAGACAGGGTTGCCCACTCTCCCCCTTGTTGTTTGCTTTGGCAATCGAGCCTCTCGCCATTGCACTACGCTCTAATGATGCCATTCAAGGCATAATCAGGGCGGGCTGGGAGCAGAAAGTCTTGCTATATGCTGACGACCTCCTTTTGTTTATCTCCAACCCCGATACCTCATTGCCACGTGCCCTATCTGTTCTTAAAAAGTTTGGATCAATCTCAGGGTACAAGCTGAATCTAGGCAAGAGTGAGCTTTTTCCGGTAAACAAGGCTGCTTTAAAGTGCTCTTTTACAAGTTCTCAGTTTAGGATTGTCCGGGATCAATTCACTTACTTGGGAGTAAAAGTGACAAGGAAATATTCAAATTTGTTTCAGGAAAACTTTGTTGCTCTAGCAGACAGATTGAAACAATCTTTTACTTTTTGGAATTCGCTACCCCTTTCTCTTATCGGAAGGATTAATGTCATTAAAATGAATGTGTTGCCCAAATTTTTATATTTATTTAAATGTTTACCCATTTTTATTCCAAAATATTTTTTTATTTCACTGGATCAAACATTCATTTTATTTGGGATGGCAAGGTACCACGGATTGGTAGAAAACATTTACAGAAGCCTAGGTCATTGGGGGGTTTAGCTCTACCAAATTTTCAGACATACTACTGGGCTGCAAATTTCAGAGTCGTTCTGTACTGGCTGCAGACTGATCCTACTGGCCCTAGACCACTCTGGGTCCAGATGGAGTCTGAATTGTGTAAACCTGCAGCACTTTCCTCTGTGCTGTGCTCGTCTCTCCCAGTGTCCCTAGGCAAAAGTTGTGCCAACCCAATTGTAAAGCAGTCTCTTAAAATTTGGAATCAGTTCCGTTTAGCCTTTAGCCTCCGAGGCTTTTCTCTATCAGGCCCAATCAATCAGAACATTTTATTTCCTCCATCTTTGAATGATGGGGCTTTTGGCATTTTGCACTCACTAGGCCTTTCCTCGCTAGCCCAATTATTATTTGATGATACATTTGCCTCTTTTTCTCAGCTGCAGGAAAAGTTCAATCTCCCCCAATCCCACTTTTTCCGCTATCTCCAGACTAGAAACTTTGTCAGGGCTAACACACCTGGATTTCCCAATAGGCCTGCGAATACAGCTATAGAGAGCATCTTGGAGCTGAACAAGCTTCCCAGGGGTGCAATTTCAGATGTATATGCAATCATTCATAACTTACAGAACCCTTCTTTGGTGCCTTTAAAGACTCGATGGGAAAAGGATTTGGGGGAGGAACTTGGGGAAGACGCCTGGGAATCTGTGCTGCACAGGGTGCACTCGTCCTCTTTTAGCACTAGACACAGCCTCATTCAATTCAAGGTGGTTCATCGTATCCACTGGTCGGGGGCCAAACTTGGAAGAATATTCTCTGATTTTGATCCTACCTGTGTCAGATGTAAAGTGGAACCAGCCACACTGTTGCATATGTTTTGGGGCTGTCATAAACTGTCAGGTTTCTGGGAATTAATATCTAAATGTTTCTCTGATATATATGACACTGTTATAGATCCATCTCCCCTTACAGCCCTTTTTGGAGTACTGCCCATGGGTACCCCCCTATCAAGAATCCAGTCGGACACTGTTGCTTATACAACTCTTTTAGCTAGACGGCTAATACTACAGAACTGGAAGATGGCAGCTCGCCCATCTTATAAATATTGGGTGAGGGATGTGTTGTGCTCTCTGAAACTAGAAAAAATTCAATTCAATTCACGTGGGAACCCCAAACTGTTTGATGAGGCTTGGGCTCCATTCCGGTCTTACTTTAAACAGTCCATCCTCTGATGGCATTCCAATTAATACTAAAATAAGTCTGTGACTTAAGGGTTGGAGGAGCTTCTCTCTGTGTTTTTGCATGCATGCATGTGGTTTTACTAGCGTTTAAGAGCAGTTGGAGGCCACGGAAGGAGTGTTGTATGGCATTGAAGCTCGTTTGGAGGTTAGATAGCACAGTGTCCAAGGACGGGCCGGAAGTATATAGAATGGTGTCGTCTGCGTAGAGGTGGATCAGGGAATCGCCCGCAGCAAGAGCAACATCATTGATATATACAGAGAAAAGAGTCGGCCTGAGCATTGAACCCTGTGGCACCCCCATAGAGACTGCCAGAGGACCGGACAGCATGCCCTCCGATTTGACACACTGAACTCTGTCTGCAAAGTAGTTGGTGAACCAGGCAAGGCAGTCATCAGAAAAACCGAGGCTACTGAGTCTGCCGATAAGAATATGGTGATTGACAGAGTCGAAAGCCTTGGCAAGGTCGATGAAGACGGCTGCACAGTACTGTCTTTTATCGATGGCGGTTATGATATTGTTTAGTACCTTGAGCGTGGCTGAGGTGCACCCGTGACCGGCTCGGAAACCAGATTGCACAGCGGAGAAGGTACGGTGGGATTCGAGATGTTAAGTGACCTGTTTGTTGACTTGGCTTTCGAAGACCTTAGATAGGCAGGGCAGGATGGATATAGGTCTGTAACAGTTTGGGTCCAGGGTGTCTCCCCCTTTGAAGAGGGGGATGACTGCGGCAGCTTTCCAATCCTTGGGGATCTCAGACGATATGAAAGAGAGGTTGAACAGGCTGGTAATAGGGGTTGCGACAATGGCAGCGGATAGTTTCAGAAATAGAGGGTCCAGATTGTCAAGCCCAGCTGATTTGTACGGGTCCAGGTTTTGCAGCTCTTTCAGAACATCTGCTATCTGGATTTGGGTAAAGGCGAACCTGGAGAAGCTTGGGCGAGTAGCTGCGGGGGGGGCGGAGCTGTTGGCCGAGGTTGGAGTAGCCAGGCGGAAGGCATCGATAATCATGGATTTATCGGTGGTGACCGTGTTACCTAGCCTCAGTGCAGTGGGCAGCTGGGAGGAGGCGCTCTTGTTCTCCATGGACTTCACAGTGTCCCAGAACTTTTTGGAGTTGGAGCTACAGGATGCAAATTTCTGCCTGAAGAAGCTGGCCTTAGCTTTCCTGACTGACTGCGTGTATTGGTTCCTGTTTTCCCTGAACAGTTGCATATCGCGGGGACTATTCGATGCTATTGCAGTCCGCCACAGGATGTTTTTGTGCTGGTCGAGGGCAGTCAGGTCTGGAGTGAACCAAGGGCTATATCTGTTCTTAGTTCTGCATTTTTTGAACGGAGCATGCTTATCTAAAATGGTGAGGAAGTTACTTTTAAAGAATGACCAGGCATCCTCAATTGACGGGATGAGGTCAATGTCCTTCCAGGATACCCGGGCCAGGTCGATTAGAAAGGCCTGCTCACAGAAGTGTTTTAGGGAGCGTTTGACAGTGATGAAGGGTGGTCGTTTGACTGCGGCTCCGTAGCGGATACAGGCAATGAGGCAGTGATCGCTGAGATCCTGGTTGAAGACAGCGGAGGTGTATTTGGAGGGCCAGTTGGTCAGGATGACGTCTATGAGGGTGCCCTTGTTTACAGATTTAGGGTTGTACCTGGTGGGTTCCTTGATGATTTGTGTGAGATTGAGGGCATCTAGCTTAGATTGTAGGACTGCCGGGGTGTTAAGCATATCCCAGTTTAGGTCACCTAACAGAACAAACTCTGAAGCTAGATGGGGGGCGATCAATTCACAAATGGTGTCCAGGGCACAGCTGGGAGCTGAGGGGGGTCGGTAGCAGGCGGCAACAGTGAGAGACTTATTTCTGGAGAGAGTAATTTTAAAAATTAGTAGTTCGAACTGTTTGGGTATGGACCTGGAAAGTATGACAAAACTTTGCAGGCTATCTCTAGAGTAGACTGCAACTCCTCCCCCTTTGGCAGTTCTATCTTGACGGAAAATGTTATATTTGGGTATGGAAATCTCAGAATTTTTGGTGGCCTTCCTGAGCCAGGATTCAGACACGGCAAGGACATCAGGGTTAGCAGAGTGTGCTAAAGCAGTGAGTAAAACAAACTTAGGGAGGAGGCTTCTGATGTTGACATGCATGAAACCAAGGATTTTTCGATCACAGAAGTCAACAAATGAGGGTGCCTGGGGACATGCAGGGCCTGGGTTTACCTCCACATCACCCGCGGAACAGAGGAGGAGTAGTATGAGGGTGCGGCTAAAGGCTATCAAAACTGGTCGCCTAGAGCGTTGGGGACAGAGAATAAAAGGGGCAGATTTCTGGGCGTGGTAGAATATATTCAGGGCATAATGCGCAGACAGGGGTATGGTGGGGTGCGGGTACAGCGGAGGTAAGCCCAGGCACTGGGTGATGATGAGAGAGGTTGTATCTCTGGACATGCTGGTTGTAATGGGTGAGGTCACCGCATGTGTGGGAGGTGGGACAAAGGAGGTATCAGGGGTATGAAGAGTGGAACTAGGGGCTCCATTGTAAACTAAAACAATGATAACTAACCTGAACAACAGTATACAAGGCATATTTACATTTGAGAGAGACATATAGCGAGGCATACAGTAATCACAGGTGTTGAATTGGGAGAGCTAGCTAAAACAGTAGGTGAGACAACAACAGCTAATCAGCTAGCACAACAACAGCGGGTAAAATGGCGTTGACTAGGCAGGGAGGGTCGGATTAACTACACACAGAGCCTGAGTGCGGCTGGGGCCGACAGATAAAACATAAACAAGCAGAATGAAGTACCGTGATTAATGGACAGTCCAGCATGCATCAATCAGCTATGTAGCCAAGTGATCAGTGTCCAGGGGGCAGCGGTGGATGGGGCAGGGAAGCTAGACTGGCGAGTATTATCCAGGTAAAAAAAACTGTCTGGCTGTGCAGAAGGTAAAAGCCGCTAGCAGTGGCTAACAATGACTAAATAGCTTGTAGCTAGTTAGCTGGTTAGCTTCTGGAGGTTCTTGAATGTGTTCTAAAAATTAAAAATAATTGTGATTCTGTATCACATTGGGTGAGGCAGGTTACCGGAAGGTATAATCGAATTAAGAATCGAAAAGAGATTGAAAGTAAATATGGGTCCAGTGAGTGGTTGGGATGCGGCGATTCAAACAGTTAGCAGGCCTGTGCTAACAAGCTAACAGTTAGTAGGCCGGGGCTAAACAAGCTAGCAGTTAGCAGGCCGAATTAGCAAGCAAGCAGATAGCAAGGGCTAGAAAGTTAGCCTTTGGGGGACGTCGCGATGGGTGAGTCTGTTTATGCCTCTTCATGCGGTGACATCGATAGACCGGTCGTGGGTCCGGATATTGTAGCCCAGGAGTATGCTTCGGTGGTAGCACAGGAGCTCTGGCCAGGCTAGCTTCAAGCTAAGTGGATGGAAACGCTAGCCAGGAGTAATCATCCGGGGTTGCGGTTAGCTAGTTAGCTAGTTGTGAAGATCCAGCTGAAAATGTTCCGTTTGCGGTGGGAATCCGGGGATAAAAATAATAGGTCCGTTATGCTCTAGTTAGAGTCGCGTTGTTCGAACTGGCGAGAGCTTTCCGATTAGCTGATGACCGCTAGCAATGGTTTGCTGACTGATAGCTGGTAGTTAGCTGGCTAGCTTCAGTTGAGGGGTTCCGGATCCGAAGTAAATATAAATACTTTAGAAAAAAAGCAGATCCGCGCTACATTGGGTGAGGCAGGTTGCAGGAGAGTATTTAGAAGTTGAGGTTTAGCAAAATGTTTTTAAAAGATGTGCGAAGAAAAATATGTTAAAAAAAAAACTATATATACAAGGGACACGACACGACAAGACGTCTGACTGCTACGCCATCTTGGATAACATTGAGCTTCACGGTTTGTTTAACGTGTTATTTGTTTTTTCTTTTCCTAATAAAGAGGATGGAAACATACCACGCTACATCTTGGTCCACTCCTTATAACGATCGTGACAGCAGACGTTGTTTATCGTTCTCCCGTGTATATTTTGTATTTTGCACCTTTTTTGTATATATTTCAATTTATTTTCTCTCTTTTTCCATTTTTAAATTAAATATACCTTCTGGCAACCCGCCTCACCCAATGTGATACGGATCTGCTATTTTTAAACCTTATAGCCAGAACCTCCATCAAAAGCTAACCAGCTAATTAGCTACTAGCTATTTAGTCATTGTTTGACACTGCTAGCGGCCTTTACCTTTTGCACAGTCACCAGTCGCTTTTAGCCTCGATAATACTTGCCAGCCTGCCAGTATCGGACTGTTTTCTCCACTACAACACCGGATTCCTGCCGTAAGCCCTGGACCATTTCCCCTGATCATCACAGCCAGCCCCAAAGCTAGCTTTGAGCCAGGCCCACCTGCCGGCCTGCGCCGTGATCACTCGGCTACACAGCTGATGCCTCCTGGACTCTTCACAAACACGACTAGAATCCACTGCTCCACCGGATTATTGCCGTAAGCTCTGGACCTTTGCATCGGATCATCGCTGCTAGCTAGCTGCTGCCGAGTGGCTATAGTGGCTAACGCCCTTGTCCCGAAACTAGCACCAGTTAGCCGAGAGTCAGGCGCATCTCCTAGCCAGCAAACTAAATTACTCCAGCTACAATACCTCTTTTGCCAACTGGCCTGGACCCTTTGTCGACATGGAGCCTCACCGTTCCATCATGACTGGTCTGCCGACGTAATTCCATCCGTTGTGCTCTCAACCGGCCTTTGCCGGACGTCGGAGCAGACGTTTCTACTAGCCCCGGCCTGCTAACTCTTTTTTTTTTTTTTACGCTGTGTCTCCCGCTTGCTAGCGTAGTAACGACTTCTCAGCGGCTTCCCTGTTTCATCTATTGCTGTTCATTGGACCCTATGATCACTTGGCTACATAGCTGATGCCTGCCGGACTGTTCATTAATCACGGTACTCCATTTAGTTTATTTTTGTTTATCTGTCGGCCCCAGCCTCGAACTCAGGCCCTGTGTGTGCGAACTGATCCTCTCTGCCATTCATCGCCCTTTTACCTGTTATTGTTGTCATAGCTGATTAGCTGTTGTCTTACCCGTTGTTGTCTTAGCTAGCTCTCCCAATAAACACCTGTGATTGCTTTATGCCTTGCTTTATATCGCTCACTAACGTCAATATGCCTTGTATACTGTTTAGGATAGTTATCATTGTTTTAGTTTACTGCGAAGCCCCTAGTCCCACTCAACATGCCTCAGATACCTCTTTTGTCCCACCTCCCACACATGCGGTGAACTCACCCAGCATAACTAGTGCGTCCAGAGATGCAACCTCTCTTATCGTCACTCAATTTATTGACTTCTGTAAACATTAACATGCATGAAACCAAGGCTTTTACATCAGAAGCCTCCTCCCTAAGTTTGTTTTACTTACTGCTTTAGCACACTCCGCCAACCCTGATGTCCTTGCCGTGTCTGAATCCTGGGTTAGGAAGGCCACCAAAAATTCTGAGCTTTCCATCCCCAACTACAACATTTTCCGTCAAGATAGAACTGCCAAAGGGGGAGGAGTTGCAATCTACTGCAGAGATAGCCTGCAAAGTTTTGTCGTACTTTCCAGGTCTTTGCCCAAACAGTTTGAGCTTCTAATGTTAAAAATTAATCTCTCCAGAAATAGGTCTCTCACTGTTGGCGCCTGTTGTAGACCCCCCTCAGCTCCCAGCTGTGCCCTGGACACCATATGTGAATTGATTGCCCCCCATCTATCTTCAGAGTTCGTTCTGTTCTGTTTAGGTGACCTAAACTGGGATATGCTTAACACCCTGGCAGTCCTACAATCTAAACTAGATGCCCTCAATCTCACACAAATTATCAAGGAACCCACCAGGTACAACCCTAAATCCGTAAACATGGGCACCTTCATATATATTATCCTGTCCAACTTGCCCTCCAAATACACCTCTGCAGTTTTCAATCAGGATCTCAGCGATTACTGCCTCATTGCCTGTATCCGCTATGGATCCGCGGTCAAATGGCCACCCCTCATCACTGTCAAGCTCCCTAAAACACTTCTGCGAGCAGGCCTTTCTAATTGACTTGGCCCGGGTGTCCTGGAACGATATTGACCTCATCCCGTTGGTAGAGGATGCCTGGTCGTTCTTTAAAAGTGCTTTCCTCACCATCTTAAATCAGCAAGCCCCTTTCAAAAAACATGTAGAACTAAGAACAGATATAGCCCTTAGTTCACTCCAGACCTGACTGCCCTCTACCAGCACAAAAACATCCTGTGTCGGACTGCGACAGCATCGAATAGTCCCCACGATATGCAACTTTTCAGGGAAGTCAGGAACCAATACACGCAGTCAGTCAGGAAAGCAAAGGCTAGCTTTTTCAAACAGAAATTGACATCCTGTAGCTCTAACTCCAAAATGTTTTAGGACACTAAAGTCCATGGAGAATAAGAGCACCTCCTCCTAGCTGGCCACTGCACTGAGGCTAGGAAACACTGTCACCACCGAAAAATCCATAATAATCGAGAATTTCAATAAGCAATTCTCTATGACTGGCCATGCTTTCCTCCTGTCTACCCCAACCCCGGCCAACAGCACCGCACCCCCCGCAGCTACTTTCCCAAGCCTCCGCAGCTTCTCATTCACCCAAATCCAGATAGCAGATGTTCTGAAAGAGCTGCTAAAACCTGGACCCGTACAAATCAGCTGGGCTAGACAATCTGGGCCCTCTCTTTACAGTCTGAGCGACAACCTCTCGTATCGTCCGAGATCCATAAAGATTGGAAAGCTGCCGCAGTCATTCCTCTCTTCAAAGGGGGTGACACTCTAGACCCAAACTGTTACAGACATATCCATCCTGCCCTGCCTTTCTAAAGTCTTCGAAAGTCAAGTTAATAAACAGATCACTGACCATTTGGAATCCCACCGTACCTTCTCCACTGTGCAATTTGGTTTCTGAGCTGGTCATGGGTGCACCTCAGCCACGCTCAAGGTATTAAACGATATCATAACCGCCATCGATAAAAGACAGTATTGTGCTGCCATCTTCATTGATCTGGGCAAGGCTTTCGACTCTGTCAATCACCGTATTCTTATCTGCAGACTCAACAGCCTTGGTTTCTCAAATGACTGCCTTGCCTGGTTCACCAACTACTTCTCAGATAGAGTTCGGTGTGTCAAATCAGAGGGCCTGTTGTCCAGACCTCTGGCAGTCTCTATGGGGGTACCACAGGGTTCAATTCTCAGGCCAACTCTTTTCTCTATATACTGTATATCAACGATGTCACTCTTGCTGCGGGTAATTCCCTGATCCACCACTACGCAGACAACACCATTCTGTATACATCTGGCCCTTCTTTGGACACTTTGTTAACAAACCTCCAAACAAGATTCAATGCCATACAACACTCCTTCCGTGGCCTCCAACTGCTCTTAAACGCTAGTAAATCTAACTGCATTGTATCATTTGATTTACACAACACTTTGAAGAAGAAAAATATTTTTTATTGTTAAACAAACAAGAAATAAGACAAAAAAACTGAAAGCTTAAGCATGCATGCATGCATCAATACTTTGTAGAGCCACCTTTTGCAGCAATTACAGCTGCAAGTCTCTTGGGGTATGTCTCTATAAGCTTGACACACCTAGCCACTGGGATTTTTGCCCATTCTTCAAGGCAAAACTGCTCGAGCTCCTTCAAGTTGGATGGGTCCCACTGGTGTACAGAAATCTTTGTCATACCACAGATTCTCAATTGGATTGAGGTCTGGGCTTTGACTAGTCCATTAAAATACATTTAAATGTTCCCCTTAAACTATTTGAGTGTTGCTTTAGCAGTATGCTTAGGGTCATTGTCCTGCTGGAAGGTGAACCTCTGTCCCAGTTTAAAATCTCCGGAAGACTGAAACAGGTTTCCCTCAAGAATTTCCCTGTATTTAGCGCCATCCATCATTCATTCAATTCTGACCAGTTTCGCAGTCCCTGCCGATGAAAAACATCCCCACAGCATGATGCTGCCATCACAGCATCATCATGGTGTTCTCGGGGTGATGAGGTGTTGGGTTTGCGCTAGACATAGCATTATGCTTGATGGCCAAAAAGCTACATTTTAGTCTCATCTAACCAGAGTACCTTCTTCCATATGTTTGGGGTCTCCCACATATCTTTTGGCAAACACCAAACGTGTTTGCTTATTTTTTTCTTTAAGCAATGGATTTTTTCTGATCACTCTTCCCTAAAGCCCAGTTCTGTAGAGTGTACGGCTTAAAGTGGTCCTGTGGACAGATACTCCAATCTCCGCTGTGGAGCTTTGCAGCTCCTTCAGGGTTATCTTTGGTCTCTTTGTTGCCTCTGATTAATCCCCTCCTTGCCTGGTCCGTGAGTTTTGGTGGGCGGCCCTCTCTTGGCAGGTTTGTTGTAGTGCTATATTCTATCTTTTTTTATAATGGATTTAATGGTGCTCCTTGGGATGTTCAAAGTTTCGGATATGTTTTTATAACCCAGCCCTGATCTGTACTTTTCCACAACTTTGTCCCTGACCTGTTTGGAGAGATTCTTGGTCTTCATGGTGCCGCTTGCTTGGTGGTGCCCCTTGATTAGTGGTGTTGCAGACTCTGGGGCCTTTCAGAACAGGTATATATATACTGAGATCATGTGACACTTAGATTGCACACAGGTGGACTTTATTTAACTAATTATGTGACTTCTGAAGGTATTTGGTTGCACCAGATCTTATTTAGGGGCTTCATAGCAAAAGGGGTGAATTTATATTTTTTAGTTATATTTTCATTTCACTTCACCAATTTGGACTATTTTGTGTATGTTAATTTCATGAAATCCATATATAATTCTATTTCAATTACACATTGTAATGCAACAAAATAGTTAAAACGCCAAGGGGAATGAATACTTTTGCAGGGCACTGTAAATAGCCTCTAAAATATATGTGAACAGATCATAAATGTCCCAAAAATATATATTGGAAAGCTTTGAGTGCTATAATATGATACGATATCCAGTGCTTGACATGGACTAAAATAGCTGCTGGTACTCATTTTTGGTGCCACTACTGTTTATATTTAGGTGCAGGAGCTCCACAATACGTTTGAGATAATATTCTAGAAGAGGAACAGGAGCTCAAGCAGTAGAACATTTTAGGTGCCAGTACTCAGCTCCGGTGAGCTCCTGCTCAAGTCAAGCACTGACAATATCAGTACTTGTTTTATTTACAACTTGTCTATCATCAACTGATTTCAGCCAGTGTTCCTCTAAAACTGTCTGGCTAGCTAGTTATCAAACATACAGTGCAGATCAATATTTAAAATTAATTATTTTACACAATATCTTATCACAGGACTGACAACCTGGTTGAACAACTCCTTGACATAAATGGTTGATCTTTATCCCATCATAAGATGGTTCATGTCCATTCTTGTGTTCTAATTCCTAATTCTATGTCCCTCTCCCTCCTCTTCCTCCATCTGTAAGACCCTGACCACCCAGAGCACAGCTTCTGTGGCCCTGCTAGCCCCCTCTAGATCTCCACACTCAAGTCAACCCACCTCCATCCTGTCCATCCTCTCCCACTACAGAAACCTGTAGCCATGCCCGCTACGATTCCAATGGATTATCAGCTAAGGAAGAAGCGTTGCCTCCCACAGAGAGACCAACTATCACCCAAGACATGGCTATCACTCAGAGAGGGAAAGTTAAACAGGCCTGAGGAGCTGGCTCCAGCCCCAGCCCCAACCTCACCTGAGCCAGCCTCACCTCTATCTCCCCCACCCTCACCTATGTTAGCCAAAGCCTCATCTATGATGTCGGCCCCAGGTTGTCTTGGGTCACCTGTGTCGGCTCGATCCCCACCTGTGTCTGTGCTTGTCCCCTCTGAACCTCCTGAGCAGCCAGATGAGGAATCCACCACTCCCCCTGATCTCCCTTCCCCACCGTACATATTTATAGGTCAGAGGTCAAGTGCCTGTCAAAATGGATGGGATGTTGGCGATCAAGTTGAAACAAGGCGGAAACAAAGTAAGACCCTCAGCCTGTTTTAATACCTCATTGTAGAGGACTGAAACACTCTGACCTGAAACAATTGTTGATGCTGTTGAAGCTAAGTCATCTCTAGTTTTTTTAAATAATTAAATAATTCATTATCTACAACTAGCTGAAGCAATAAAAGCAGACAACTGTGTTGGTTTGCAGGGTTTGGACAACTGGGATGCTGTCTATGGAGTACTGGAGAGGGAGACACAAAGACAGGGTTGCTGTTCAAAGACAATGATGCAGCTACAGGGATGTCTTACAATTTAAGTGAATTTATTAGCTATCTTTTCAGGTTTAGGAATTAGGTACAGTATGTTACTTGTTGGTGCCCTTTTGCGGAGGTTTACCTGATGGCCGCCGATCAATATAGTATTTAAGGATGACCCAGATTACAGGAGAAATGACCATATCTTCAAACTAGTCCTTCACATTACTAAAATATCATTTATGCTTAAAGTGGCAATCTAAGTACTGTAGCATTGATGCTATGTTAGAAGTTTGAGAACATTGTAATAAAGTATACAGAGACTGATGCACCTCTGACAAAATGTCTGTGACTGTCTGTTTTGCTGCTTGTGTATGTTCTTCAGTCTGGATGATGGCAGTCAGTACCTGCATCCAGAAAATTCTGGAAAGTCCTCAGACTTAAGATTCTAGATAAGAAAACTGTCAAATAGATGGGCCACTCCTTAACACTTTGTTATTATAAATGAATAACACATCTTTTACCAGTGCCTTAAATTTGGCAGCACGTAGCCTAGCGGTTAAGTGCATTGGGGCCAGTAACCGAAAAGTCACTGGTTTGAATCACCGAGCCGACTAGGTGATAAAGCTGTCGATGTGCCCTTGAGCAAGGCACTTAACCACAATTGCTCCTATAATTCGCTCTGCATGGGAGCGTCTACTACTGACTGAAATGTGAATGTGAAATATTACAAAAACAACCATTGACAACGAAATAAATTCCAGGTGAGACTATACAATTGTTTGCCTCAATTTGACCTATTACACAATGGTTCCAAACAACTATTTAGACACTGAAAGAAATTAAATTAAATAGTTTGGTATGTTCACATTATATTATTTGATATAAAGTACCAGTCAAAAGTTTGGACACACCTAGTCATTCAAGGGTTTATTTTTTTAAATTATTTTCTATATTGTAGAATAATGGTGAAGGCATCAAAACTATGAAATAACACAATTGGAATCATGTAGTAACCAAAAAAGTGTTAAACAAATGATATTCTTCAAAGTAGCCACCCTTTGCTTGATGACAGCTTCACACACTCTTGGAATTCTCTCAACCAGCTTCATGAGGAGTGCTTTTCCAAACATCTCGAAGGAGTTCCCACATATGCTGAGCACTTGTTGGCTGGTTTTCCTTCACTCTGCCGTCCAACTCATCCCAAACCATCTCAATTGGATTGAGGTTGGGTGATTGTGGAGGCCATGTCATCTGATGCAGCACTCCATCACTCCCCTTGATCAAATAGCCCTTAAACAGCCTGGATATGTGTTTTGGGTCATTGCCCTGTTGAAAAACAAATGATAGTCTCACTAAGAGGAAACCAGATGGGATGGCTTATCTCTGCAGAATTTTGTGGTAGCCATGCTGGTAAAGTGTGCATTGAATTCTAAATAAATCACTGACAGTGTCACCAGCAAAGCACCCCCTCACATCACACCTCCTCCTCCATGCTTCATGGTGGGAACCACACATGTGGAGATCATCTGTTCACCTACTCTGCATCTCACAAAGACATGGTGGTTGGAACCAAACATCTCAAATTTGGACTCATCAGACCAAAAGACAGATTTCCACTGGTCTAATGTACATTGCTCGTGTTTCTTGGCCCAAGCAAGTCTCTTCTTCTTATTGGTGTCCTTTAGTAGTGGTTTCTTTGCAGCATTTCGACCATGAAGGCCTGATTCACTCAGTCTCCTCTGAACAGTTGATGTTGAGATGAGTCTGTTGAACTCTGTGAAGCATTTATTTGGGCTGCAATCTGAGGCTGGTAACTCTAATGAACTTATCCTCTGCAGTAGAGGTAACTCTGGGTCTTCCTTTCCTGTGGTGGTCCTCATGAGAGCCAGTTTCAAATCAAATCAAATCAAAATGTATTTGTCATATGCGCTGAATACAACAAGTGTAGACCTAACCGTAAAATGCTTACTTACAAGCCCTTAGCCAACAATGCAGTTCAATAAATAAATAGTATAATAAATAATAAATAGTAGTCTAATCAATCAAAAACACAATAAATGTACATAACAACAACGAGGCTGCATACAGGGGGTACCGGTACCGAGTCAGTGTGCAGGGGTATAAGTTATTTAAGGTGATTTGCAAAATGACTATGCATAGATAATAAACAGCATACTGTAGCACTTGGTTTTTGCGACTGCACTTGAAGAAACTTTCAAAGTTCTTGAAATGTTCCGCATTGACTGACCTTCATGTCTTAAGGTAATTATGGACTGTCATTTCTCTTGTCTTATTTGAGCTGTTGCTGACATAATATGGACTTGGTATTTTACCAAATATAGGGCTATCTTCTGAATACCAACCCTACCATGTCACAACAAAACTGATTGGCAAAAACACATTAAGAAGGAATTAAACAAATGAACAAGGCACACCTGTTAATTGAAATGCATTCCGGGTGACTACCTCATGAAGCTGGTTGAGAAAATACTAAGAGTGTGCAAAGTTGTCATGAAGGCAAAGGGGTGCAACTTGAAGAATCTCAAATATAAAATATATTTTGATTTGTTTAACACTTTTTGTTTAACAATTTTTGTTTAACACTTTTTTGGTTACTACATGATTCATATGTTATTTCATAGTTTTGATGTTTTCACCATTATTCTACAAGGTAGAAAACAGTGAAAATAAAGAAAAACCCTTGAATGAGTAGGTGTTTCCAAACGTTTGAATGGTAGTGTACATCAATAACTCCTTATTAAATACTCTGAGATACTTTGAAGCCTGTTATAACATAACATTTTCGGAAGATGATTGTGAAGCTCTAACCTCTAAGATCATTGTGGACTATAGGAAAAGGAGGACCGAGGACACCCCCATTCTCATCGACGGGGCTGTAGTGGAAAAGGTTGAGAACTTCAAGTTCCTTGGTATCCACATCACCACCAAACTGACATGGTCCAAGCACACCAAGACAGTCGTGAAGAGGGCACAACAAAACCTATTCCCCGCCAGGAGACAGAAAAGATTTGGCATTGGTCCTCAGATCCTCAAAAGGTTCTACAGCTGGTTGCATCACTGCAGAGGGTAGTGCAAGGCACTACAGAGGGTAGTGCGTACAGCCCAGTACATCACTGGGGCCAAGCTTCCTGCCATCCAGGACCTCTATACCAGGCGGTATCACAGGAAGGCCCTAAGAATTCTCAAAGACTCCAGACGCCCAAGTCGTAGACTATTCTCTCTAATACTGCACAGCAAGCGGTACCGGAGCACCAAGTCTAGGTCCAAGAGACTTCTAAACAATTTCTACCCCCAAGCCATAAGACAACTGAACATCTAATCAAATGGCCACCCAGATTATTTGCATTGCCCCCCTCTCATTTATGTTGCTGCTACTCTCTCTTATTATCTATCTATGCATAAGTCACTTTGATAACTCTACCCACGTGTATATATTACCTTAATAACTACCTCGACTAACCGTCATACCATACATATATAGCCATACCATACATATATAGCCTCCATTGTTATTTTACTGCTCCTCATCAATTATTTGTTACTTTTATTTCTTTTTTTTGTTGTATTTTTCTTAAAACTGCATTGTTGTTTAAGGGCTTGTAAGTAAACATTTCACTGTAAGGTTGTATTTGCGCATGTGACAAATACAATTTGATTTGATTTGATTTTAAAGTAATTTGTGATATTTCCTGTGAGTGGAGTCTGTCATCTTAACAGTGGATATCTTCATATCATCTTTACAATTGTCAAAATGCCACAATGTTATTCTGTTGTAAACTATGAGCATTTGTTGATGATATGTTAGCAACAACAGATATGTTAATTTCCTAATTTTGTTGATCTACTTAAGATTTTGCTACGTGATCTTTTCTCATGCCACTGCCTATTAAAAAATATTCATGTATTTATTCTATCGAAATAATCACATTCAGTTGGCGTATTTCATTTTAAACAACAGTTCAATCCACAATAATTTTCAAATCACCACTTTTGCTAATTGAAATAGGCCCAATATCTCCGATGTGGAAGCAAATAGATCATCCTTAACTTGCTCAAACGAAATTTTGCGTAAACGATTCATTATGCCAATGACGAATTAGCCGATATTGAAATTATACATGTGCATTTTAAGAAGCCTACATTTTTGGTGCATGTGTAATTTTATCGATTAAAGGTCTCCAATCTTGTTTTGAAAACTTTAGCACATTTTGAACATCACATTGTGTGAACAGTGTTCGTATCGTAACATATTTTAATCAGTACAACTAAATGAGTGGACATTTCCAAAGACAGTCCTTTTCGAAATTCATTTTCATGTCATAATTTAATTTAATTTAATCACAGTGTGATTACGATGGATGCACTTTTACCACTTTTACTTAATAGAAGGTGCAATAGTCAGGTTTCGATTATTTTCGATACAGACTTCAACTAAGAAAAAACGAAAGGACTTGTTTAACATTGAGCATGTGTTAGTCTAATGAACCCTGCATTCAGATAAAATTAGGGGACAATTTCTTATCTAATATTCCACATTTATTATGATTTTCCCCCCATTTAGGCTAGCACTGTCTCACTTTTGATCATCTGATTGGACGGTCATGTTTGTGTTGCAGATTCTGTCAAAATAAATGTTTTTGATGGAAATGTTCAGTTTCTCTGGAATTGAGAAATATGTGGAGAATTATATCACAACATACAGTCGAAGAAGAAGCGTCAGCAAATTACATGCCACAAATAATAGATCTTTCGACGTTTTCGATCCTAGGCCTTTGGCAGGCTACAGTAGCGTACTATGCCTCCTTGAATCAGCAACATTTGCCCCCGCACGGTGGCGACAGAGACAATGAAAGCAACAAGCCATTCAATTCCTCAAGTCTATTCCTTGTTTTTGTAGTTCAAAAGTGCATTCGAGATGTTGCAATTGGTTTAACATCTAAGCTGTGTCTATTTGTGAAAGAATTTGTGATTTTTTTTCTTCATAATTGCTGGTGCACATATTTCCGTTATGATGCGTACTATGCCTGGACCTAGACTTTTTGCGATGGAACCCAAAAGGTCTAGGTCTGCCTATAGCTTATACCGCACAATCATGTTGTTGAATTTGACACACTTTGGGTAATGCGCCATGATATTTCAGGTCATGCGTTTCATCAAACATTTGTATTGTTAAAAGCATGTAGTCATAGGCGAGACATGTGGGTACACACAAAAATGGTTCCATGCTTGCTTCATATATGGCACCCCTTAAGGTTCTACATAGAACCGAAAATGGTTTCATTTAGAACCCTATATGGATCCAAGGATTCATATATTTGGTTCAGTGAAGAAGAACCCCTGGAGTTCTGATCAAATAACAATTTAAAAGGGTTCTATATAGAACCTTAAAGGGTCATTTACATGAAGCAAGCGATGGAACCCAAAAAGTGTAGAAGAAAGGGATCAAGGGATTCTATGTAGGCTCGGGTTATTTCCCGCAAACACAATGATTGGAATATAGACCTATTAGCAAGCAAGATAATTAGTGTGGACTTGCAAAGCAAAAGTCCTGACTTTAAATATTTGCCAGAGCTGGTGAGGCATTGTCCAAGTGGCTGCTACACAGAGTGGACGCGGAGAAGTCCAGTGGCTATAAGAGTCAGGCTGGTTCACAGACTTACCCATAAAAAAAATGATCATCAGAAGATTCCATCACCATCATCTACCATCCTCAGTCCACCTCCCTTCGATCAAGCCATGAACTGACCCCCTCCATCTTCAGAGGATGCAGCTTTCAAACACTTGGCCTCTATTGAATGACCTGTCATTATATAGTGTTTGTTCGTTGTTTTCTCTGCTTCTCTGCTGTTCAAATCTGGAATCAGAACATAATTATCTTCTGCGGATGAAATGATTTATCTTTTTTAGTCACATCAACAACTTTTCCTCTTAACTTTTTGAAACAACTGCTGTTTTGACCACTTTACCAGCCCTTTAGATAAAAACTTAGTGAATGCCATAATTGTCCATTTCTCTGCTATTCAAATATACCATCAGATCAAAGATAGATTGTACTGATCCAAACGATATAGCTGTTTAAATAACTGTGTTAACAACTTTTCATCTCAACTTTTACAAACAACTGCCATTTTGACCACTTTCCTAACAAGTTAGACAAAAAGTTGGAGAGTATAACATCTCAGTCTACTTTGCTAGTCAAATCTGGAATCTGAACAGAAATACAGTATATTGTACCAATCTAATCATACAGCTGTTATAGTAAACACATCAACTTTTCGTCAAAATGTTTTCAAACAACTGCTGTCTTGACCACTTTCCCTACACTTTAGACACTTTATGACATTGTGGTACATATCTTTGCTATTCAAATCTGGAAATGAGAATATAAATAACTACTGCCAATCAAGAGGTACAGCTGTTTTAGTAACCACATCAACTCATTGTTGAATTAACTTTTCAGAACTTTCAAATTATAATTCCTGACATTTAATCCTAGTAAAATTCCCTGTTTTAGTTAGGATCACCATTTTATTTTAAGAATGTGAAATGTCAGAATAATAGTAGAGAGAATTATTTATTTCAGCATTTATTTATTTCATCACATTCCCAGTGGGTCAGAAGTTTACATACACTCAATTAGTATTTCGTAGCATTGCCTATAAATTGTTTAATTTGGGTCAAACGTTTTGGGTAGCCTTCCACAAGCTTCCCACAATAAATTGGGTAAATTTTGGCCCATTCCTCCTGACAGAGCTGAGTCAGGTTTGTAAGGCCTCCTTTCTCGCACATGCTTTTTCAGTTCTGCCCACCAATGTTCTATAGGATTGAGGTCAGGGCTTTGTGATGGCCAAGCCAATACCTTGACTTTGTTGTCCTTAAGCCATTTTGCCACAACTTTGGAAGTATGCTTGGGGTCATTGTCCATTTGTGACCAAGATTTAACTTCCTTACTGATGTCTTGAGATGTTGCTTCAATTTATCCACATAATTTTTGTTCCTCATGATGCCATCTATTTTGTGAAGTGCACCAGTCCCTCCTGCAGAAAAGCACCCCAACAACATGATGCTGCCACCCCCCGTGCTTCCCGGATGGGATGGTATTCTTCGGCTTGCAAGCCTCCCCCTTTTTCCTCCAAACATAACGATGGTCATTATGGCCAAGCAGTTCTATTTTTGTTTCATCAGACCAGAGGACATTTCTCCAAAAAGTATGGTCTTTGTCCCCATGTGCAGTTGCAAACCGTAGTATGTCTGTTTTATGGCGGTTTTGGAGAAGTGGCTTCTTCCTTGCTGAGTTGTCTTTCAGGTTATGTCGATATAGGACTTGTTTTACTGTGGATATAGATACTTTTGAACCAGTTTCCTCCAGCATCTTCACAAGGTCCTTTGCTGATGTTCTGGGATTGATCTGCACCTTTCATAATACATCTCTAGGAGACAGAACGAGTCTCCTTCCTGTGCGGTATGACGGCTGCATGGTCCCATGGTGTTGATACTTGCGTACTATTGTTTGTACAGATGAACGTGGTACCTTCAGGCATTTGGAAATTGCTCCCAAGGATGAACCAGATTTGTGGAGGTCTACAATTTGTTTTCTGAGGTCTTGGCTGATTTAATTTGATTTTCCCATGATGTCAAGCAAAGAGGCACTGAGTTTGAAGGTAGGTCTTGAAATACATCCACAGGTACACCTCCAATTGACTCAAATGATGTCAATTAGCCTATCAGAAGCTTCTAAAGCCATGACATCATTTTCTGGAATTTTCCAAGCTGTTTAAAGGCACAGTCAACTTAGCTTATGTAAACTTCTGACCCACTGGAATTGTGATACAGTTAATTATAAGTGAAATAATCTGTCTGTAAACAATTGTTAGAAAAATTACTTGTGTCATGCACAAAGTAGATGTCCTAACTGACTTGCCAAAAGTGTAGTTTGTTAACAAGAAATTTGTGGAGTGGTTGAAAAAGGAGTTTAATGACTCCAACCTAAGTGTATGTAAACTTCCGACTTCAACTGTATGTATTTATCTATCCAGTCATAACTTTCTTTTAACAGCTTTATAATTTCATTAAGAAATTAATCTCAGGGTTACATTTTCAATATAAAATAGTTGACTTGTTTATTTATTTTAAACTTCAGCAACGCCTTCTGTCTTCTGTACTCTATTATTACGGTTGTCACATACTTTGGAATTCTATACTGTGGTATTCTATGCTGTGGTATTCTAGTAGGATTGTGCACAAGTGTAGTAGGCTAGTCTGAGTGTATTTATTTGTGATGATCAAACTGCCCCACAATCCAAAGTAATAAGGTTGATAGTGTAGTCTAACAAAATAATCAGACCAATTATTTTGCTAAATTTAACTATGAGTATTTTTAACTGCTTGGCTTAATTAAAACATGTTCAACTTACTCCGCTACTTTTAAAGAGTTAAAGCAAGTACCACCATTTTTTTCTTCATGAAAAATAACCATCTAGTTTATTTTTGGTAATTTCTTTTTCACTATTTCTGTGTGTTGGTTAATACTTATAGTAGTTATATTTATGACATTTGCATTAGTTTGAGGTTTTCTAGTAAATACAGGACATCATGTTTTGAACATCGATTACGTTGTGTTTGAATTGTGATTGAAAAGCAACAGAAAAATCAACATCCTAATTGTATAATAATACATTTTAAACGGAACAACATGTTCCAGATATAAAGGCTTACCCTTTATAATGTTTACACGGATTCTATAGAAATCATTCATAAGCAAATGTCATCATCTGCCTCGCTACAAACTGGCAAAGGGCTTATTTGTCAGATTACCAGATATAGCTCTGCATATTCTGTTTAATTTAATATATATGCCTGTCTTTCTTGTTTTACAAAATCGCACCATTATTCGGCTTGCTTGTAAAACATTTAATTGTGAACTACACTGAGTGTAAAAAAGTTAAGGAACACCTAATGTCGAGTTGCACCTACCCCCACCCCCCTTTGCCCTCAGAACAGCCCCCATTCTTCAGGGCATGGACTCTACAAGGTGTCGAAAGCGTTCTACAGGGATGCTGGCCCATGTTGACTCCAATGCTTCCCACAGCTGCGTCAAGTTGGCTGGATGTCATTTGGGGGGTGGACCATTCTTGATACACACGGGAAACTGTTGAGCGTGTTAAACCCAGCAGTGTTGCAGTTCTTGACACATTCAAACCCGTGCGCCTGGCACCTACTGCCATACCCCGTTCAAAGGCACTTTGAATGGTGCACAAACACAATCCATGTCTCAATTGTCTCAAGGCTTAAAAATCCTTATTTAACCTGTCTCCTCCCCTTTATCTACACTTATTGAAGTGGATTTAACAAATTACATCAATAAGGTATCATAGCTTTCACCTGGATTCCCATGGTCAGTCTATGTCATGGAAAGAGCAGGTGTTCCTATTGTTTTGAACACTCAGTGGCCCCAAGCCTATAGAATTGTCTTCATTCGATAGGTTATTCGTTATTCCGATCACGCGCCTCCTAAAGCTGCTGCTACAGCTGATTAAATCAATCACCACACAGCTCAAAGATTTAACAATGTTGGTCTCGGCCAGTATAATCAGTTAAGAAAATGTAAATACATTTTCCTTGATAAACTAATGATAAAACTCCCAAAAATAGGATTTTTCCCAAAATGACGAGATTGCAATAGCGACAAATATCTCTGTTCCACCATTTTTTATGTATTACTTCAATTGACCTAACCACAAAAGAGAAGAAAAAAAACCTTCCTGTTGTATATGAACATTGGCTTGAAATTTAGCATCTTCCCGATTTATTGCAGGAGAACATACACACCTTCAATTGAGCTCTCACTTTATGGTTGGCCAATAAATGAATATAGCCTGCTACACACATTAGAGGAAGACGAAATGCAAACACTCTTTTCAACTGTGCAGCTATCCCACACATGGCTATCGACTACGGAACATAACGGTCGAAATATTGCAGGCCTGTCTGTTATAAATGAATACAGATTTACAATACAATAATACAGCACCTCTAAACAAAATCGCAATTAAAAAGTTTGCCATTAGGTTAGGTCCCAAAAAAGTTTTCCACGGCCAGACCAATTTTAGAATCAAAATGTATGATCAAATAATTAGGCCTACGTCGAATAATTATTAATGATTATTTATCAAGGTCTATAAATCAATATAAACGGTTTGCTGTGATAACAGTTGTAGAGATACTTTATCTCTGTACCTAAATTATGCTAAATGTGTTATAAACTGAAGTAGTAACTTGTGTTTCTGTTAGCCATTACAACACATGCATAGAATAGTTTCATTTCAATTCCAGAGCAAACATTGTATTTTCATTTTATCAATTGAATCAAAATTATTTTCTCCAATACCCCCAAGCCATAAGACTCCCGAACAGCGAATCAAATGGCTACCCAGACTATTTGCATTGTTCCCCCCATCCCCTCTTTTATGCTGCTGCTACTCTACTCTTGATCTATGTATAGTCACTTTAACTCTACCTACATGTACATATTACCTCCACTAACCGGTGCCCCGAACAATGACTCTGTACCGGTACCTCCCGTATATAGCATCGCTACTGTTATTTTACTACTGCTGTTTAATGATTTTTTTTACTTATCTATTTTTTACTTATTTTTCTTAACTCTATTGTTGGTTAAGGGCTTGTAAGTAAGCATTTCACTTGTTATATTCAACACATGTGACAATATCATTTGTTTCTGCATTGCTTGCTGTTTGGGGTTTTAGGCTGGGTTTCTGTATAGTATTTTATGACATCAGCTGATGTAAAAAGGTCTTTATAAATACTTTTGATTGATTGATTGATTCAACAGACTTAGATTTCCCCTCTGCATTACACCAGCTTTGTAAACCAATAGGCTTTCTGTCCTATACCGCTAGGGGGATCTCTGCTCTCATTTGTGTGCCAGTATCGTTCAGTTTAATAACGGAGTTTTGCTGTCTGTGCTTGCCTATCGTCTCATGACCACATAACACTATTTGTGCCCGAAAGGGAATAATAACTGTTTAGATTAACGGCGTGTTTATAAATATGTTACAGTAGGCCTACCTGTTGACATTGTAATCAAAACAAATCCATGCCTATACACGGATTAAGCTAATACTTTCAATATATATTTTTTACCTTTATTTTACTAGGCAAGTCAGTTAAGAACAAATTCGTATTTACAATGATGGCCTACCTCGGACGACGCTGGGCCAATTGTGCGCCACCCTATGGGATTTCCAATCAAGGCCGGATGTGATACGGCCTGGATTCGAACCAGGGAAGCTGAGATGCAGTGCCTTAGACAGCTGCGTCACTCGGGAGCCCAACTAAATTGTGCTTGTCAGTCTGAGAGATTAAATTGTAAGCCTTTGTTTTAGGTGTGGAACATAACATAGTTGGAATTTTATTTTTTAGAATTATACTTTTATTGCCGGAACTTCGTTCTAAACCATTATAGGCTACCATTAATTTACTTTAGGTTCCCTTACGGAAACATGCAGTTTAAATAACTTTTTATTTAAGGTAGACATTTACTTTTGGAAATAAGACAATAATCAAATTATTTTGTTAGGCAATAATCGCAACAAATAGACCTTCTGATCTCCTACTCTTCGCTATTAATCCTCAATATTGATGTGCTGTGCATCAGGCCTGTGCATCAGTTATTGTAGTAGGCTAGGTTAATTACCTTATACAGACACCTGTCATAATCGGTGGCTGAGGTAGCAGCGTCTCCAAATATGTGTTTTTAAAACAAGCACACGCATTAAATCAAATCAAATCAAATCACATTTTATTTGTCACATACACATGGTTAGCAGATGTTAACATAGCCGTCACAAAACAAACGATGCGGCGCAGCATTTGCAGGGTGTATCAAGTAGATGAATGTGATTTGTGATGAAATCGGATGCATATGCGTCCTCACTTACTGGCGCTACACAGGCCTAGGCCATAATTGTCTTTCATGCAGTTTTCAAATGTAGCCTATTTTAATTATTGGTTATTGCTGGTATTTTTTTTACTCGTAGAACCTATTCGTTAAATATATTAAATGATGTATTGGTGGTTTGCAAACTAACTTGCTATAACAAAATAGACGATATAGGTTGCAGAGATAATACCACAAACTTTAGAAAGGACGTGCTCATGACCTTGTTTGTTTACTCCCGCTGGTTTCCAGAGCTGAAAGAAAGTGTTGACAACCAGTCCGTTCCTTAAGTGATGCGATATGGCTGCTCAGGAGTATCACATTCTCTGTACAACAGCTATAGTCTCCGGGAAAGTTGGACTCATCACCACCATGAGAATGCAATATATATATATTTTTTGTACATGTACAATTTAGCAGACACTTTTCCAGAGCGACTTACATGAGCAATTAGGGTTTAACCCTACCTTACTCAAGGGCACATCAACAGATTTTCACCTAGTCAGCTCGGGGATTCTAACCAGAGACCTTTCGGTTACTGGTCCATCGCTATTAACCGATACCTGCCACCCATCACATTGCCACCCATCATATTGCGCATAGATTAGATATTTGCGTTGCTGGTGCTTATAGGCCTACACAGTTTACCTTTCTTAATTTTTGCAAACCTGAAATGAAATTACACGACTTTTTAAACTATTTGCACTTGGCAATGATATACCAAACGTATTGTTGAAATGTAACTTATCGAACATATTTGGACTATAGGCCTACTCAAAAAAACTTTCATCGTGCTTTGTCCCACTCCCCCCTCCCCCTCACTTCAGATATTGGATAAAATGAAGTGCGTTACTATAACAGCATAACATATTATTATTATTATTGTTATTGCTATTATATCGGCTATTATTGTTTTGATTAGATGTTAATAATAGCAGGCAAAAGTATTGAGAAAAATCCGAGGTAGCCAATCGTCATAGCACTATCTTAAATCATCAATGACTAATCACCAAACAACATACTGGATATCATACCAACATCATGACAGGACCAAAATATCGAAAATAATATTATTTGTTTAATTGTGTTATTATAAGACAACTACAACTGTTATAGGCCGACAACTACGTTATTTTTGGATATCTTTGTGTAATCTCTATTTCATTTTTTTCTTCAAACACATGATGTTGGCTTGACATTTCCAACGAATGCCACTAATATTTACATGAATGTGCATCAACAGTAAGTCTAGCCAACAAAAGTCACCTTGTGGGAATTCACGAGGCTCTCAGTTTCCACCACTTCTTTCGCACTGTTGCGCTCGCTTTTTGGTGAATTTGTCTCCGCGTACGTGCACCTTCGTACGTGTGTGTGTGTGTGTGTGTGTCCCATATGAGTTTACCTAAATATACAAATACAAATACACAAATAGACAAGCTCTCTAAGCTGGTTTGACCTGGAACTGGTCTGAGCTGAGCACTGTGAGAACCATATATCATGTCCAAAATGTAGGCTACTCGTTCTCGCAATACTTTTACGCATCTGGACTAAAGTGATACATTTGAGATTAATTTCAGATTTCAGATTAAATCAATGGAAGATTGGTGAAAACGATGCTTTATTCGACTCCAAGGTGCACCCATTGTTCTTGTAGAGTTATGACCATATTTGTATTTATTAAAGATCTCCATCAGGCAGCAGTTCTTCCTGGGCTCCAGCAACATTAAGGCAGTTATATACAATTAAAGATATGACAAAACATTACATTTCATGACACTTTTCACAACACATTAACTGTGTGCCCTCAGGCAACTACCCCCCCCCCCCCCCCCCCCCCCCCCTGTGAACCTTGTTAACTGTCAGAGGGATTTACTAGTATTAAAGGTCTACTGTACGCTTTGATATGTGGTTAAAGTAGTAGACTTTAATAATAATACTATTAATACAAGGCCTACTTATATACTAGGCCACTGTACTAGGCCTACTACTACTAATCGTAGACTAGCCCACTACTAGGTTGATAATGGTAGGCCTAATACTAATAATTATGATATGTTTGTGATGTTTGCAACGCCGCATATCCTATAAATAAAATATAAAGGACGCACGACCCCAAGATGGAGATCTCGCTCTCCAAGTAGCTGACCGTCGGGGCTTGGATTTATTTGAACTCTAAAAAGATGGAGGGGAAACAAACATAATTAAATATGAATTAAGTATAATATTTGAATGCTGCCTGAACATCTAATAAGGACCATGAACATAGGCTTCATGCCGTTTTGCTACGGTGGAGATAGGTAGCCTAAATCTTCCTCCATATAAAAACGTCACAGTCATGTCCATTTTTCAAACATAAGATGTCTAATATCCACATTTGAATAGAAGGCTACTTATGCTTGAGACATAAAGTAGTACCTTTCTTCGGCCGCTACATTTCTGTGATCCTCTTGTGTTTTTTTTCCAACGAGATGTAAACAAACTTTAAAGACGGAGAGATATGTTGAATCAGCAATCTGGAAATATCAAGAGCAGTGAAATGGATTAAGGTTATGTGGTCCATTTTCTTGGTATGATTTTGGTCCGAGAAATAAATCCTTTGTTGATAAGGATGAGCCCATTCTGCGTTGCATTGGTGAACGTGTGTATCCTTGCGCACTTAAGCAACTGCTAAGAACTACTCTGTGATTGGCTGGAAGAAGGGAGGACGCGTTAATACTTATGGTGCTGTGGTTGGCTGTAGTCCGTAAAGGTTCAACCAATTTTTTTTTTACAGCGTAGTGTCTGTGGCTCCATAATTAATTGTAGCTATCTGTCTCCTATCGATGTGTTGTAAAGAACATGAAATAGTTTTTATTAGCAGAGTTGCCGGTGTAAGATATTGAGATATAACTGTGCTGCTGCTTATTGCAATTTGACCTTGCGTGTGATGTTGGATATGGGAGAACGGAAAGAAGTGAAAATGATTCCTAAATCATCTTTCAGTATAAACAGTCTGGTGCCTGAAGCCGTCCAAAGTGACAACCACCACAGAACCGTGTCAGAAGAAGAGGGGAAGATCCCTTTACCTTCTTCAGTGCAAGATGCAAAGTCAGAGAACATTTGCACCAAAAGTGACAATTCGTCCAATGAAACCACTTGCATGGATGAAAAGGAAAAACAGGAAGAGAAGAAGGATAGCAAAGAGGGAGAGAGCGGTGGGAAAGACGGTGAAAAGAAAAACGGCAAGTACGAGAAACCACCATTCAGCTATAATGCTTTAATTATGATGGCTATTCGGCAGAGTCCGGAGAAACGACTAACTCTGAACGGTATTTACGAATTCATTATGAAGAATTTCCCCTATTACCGGGAGAACAAGCAGGGTTGGCAGAATTCCATCAGGCATAACCTTAGCCTAAACAAATGTTTTGTTAAAGTCCCGCGGCACTATGATGACCCGGGTAAGGGGAACTACTGGATGCTTGACCCCTCGAGTGACGATGTGTTTATCGGTGGGACAACAGGCAAACTTCGCCGGAGATCGACCACATCCAGGGCAAAGTTGGCTTTCAAGCGGGGTGCTCGTCTTACTTCCTCTGGGTTGACCTTTATGGATAGAGCCGGCTCTCTATATTGGCCAATGTCACCATTTCTTTCGCTTCACCATCCGAGGGCCAGCAGCGCATTGAGCTACAATGGGACATCATCGGCTTACCCTAGTCATCCTATGTCCTACAGTACAATGTTGACTCAAAACAGTTTGGGGAACAACCATTCTTTCCCTTCTTCCAATGGCCTAAGTGTTGACAGACTTGTGAATGGAGACATTCCCTATGCCACTCATCACCTAACGGCAGCGGCATTGGCGGCCTCTGTGCCATGTGGTCTATCAGTGCCCTGCTCCGGGACATACTCTTTAAACCCATGTTCGTCCATAAACCTCCTTGCAGGACAGACAAGTTACTTTTTCCCCCATGTCCCGCATCCATCAATGACCTCCCAGAGCAGCGCTTCGATGGCGGCCAGGGTTGCATCCTCCTCCCCGCAGGCGCCCTCATCTCTTCCCTGTGAGTCTTTAAGGTCTTCGCTACCAAGTTTCTCTTCAGGACTTTCTGGAGGACTTTCTGATTACTTCACACATCATAATCAAGGGTCAACTTCAAATCCACTTATACACTAACAAAACATCCCTCGGGAGCAAGACTGTAAGTGAACATTTTACACCCGTTTACATTCTAAAACATATAAAGAAAATATAAAGTAAACAAAGAGAAAAACAAAATGAAAGCAGCCAGAACTGAAGTCCAGGTATTTTTTAATAATATTCTGCATTTATTTCTGTGTACGTAGGCATATGTCATGTTTCGGGGAGTTGTTTATTATTCCACCGTCAGCAACGTGCAATGTGATAACAAAAAAATAAGAGTACATGTAGGTTTTGGACTGAGAGGCATTACCTTAGAATGTGTATTTAAATAGTCTGCAGATTTGCCTAATTTTAATATTAAGAATATCTAATACCATCACATCAACCACCAGTCTCCATGTTTGCAGTATTATCACGTATCATGAGTGCACTGGTGGAATATGATTTTTGCAACAACAAAAAAATAACACTAATTTGTATTATTTTTCCTTTTGAAATAAATGTGTTTTTAAAATGCAGAATAACCATACCAACCCATGGCTCTTTGTTATTTTGTCCTCTCCCATTATGAACAAATTAGGCTAGTACTTTATGACATTCATTTATATATTACATTTTCACAATACTGTTATACTTTATAGACCAAAGAATGGGTTTAGAAAAAATACTTGAGAATTTCAGTATTCAGCACCAGAACAGATTCAGAAGGGGACAAAATGAATGAATGCCTTTAGCTTGTGTTGTGCATATTTTACTGAATGTGGTCACCACCAGACCACATCCTTTTGTACTTAGTGAACTGTCAATACCTATTGTAATTATAGGTTAACTTTGCGAACGTGTAACCCGTGTTGAGCAAACGCCTCATGCAAATATGGAGTGATTGTTTATGTTGTCTTTAAATTTCATGGTTGTGATATTGTGGTCTTATTCCCGTGTTTTGTCGCTAAAACTGTCAATCGAACAAAATAAAATAATAGGTTACGTCCACATCTGATGAAAAGTTTGGTCTTTTTTGTCTTTCCGAATATTAGTACGTTTCGGTAAGTTGTTATGTTGCATGTGGTTGTTTATTGGACTACTGTGCAGGCAACACTGTGCGTGGAGGACCTAGGCCTTGACCGTGAAAGGCCTCTTCCGTTCAGCGTTTGGCTTTGAGAACCAACTGACAAAAAAAATGTTTACCCTTTCTTTGTCTCCCTTACTTTCACCACTTGGTACATAGTATGTGTTTGTTAAAGACAAATCAGGCCTACCCATGTTAAATAAACTGCAATCACACATTAGCAATCGTGTGGCAAAGGGATGGATAAGATGAAACATCTAGTAGTAGGCAGAATGCCCGTGACTATTCATGGTCTCGTGCAGGCTGTTTTTGATTCGGTTTAGCCCTTTAGCACTTATTAACAGTAACCGCTGGTGTTTGTGTGGTTGTGTATTTGTCCTTCATCTCCCTCATATCCTCTATATTTAGCACTTATTAACAGTAACCGCTGGTGTTTGTGTAGTTGTGTATTTGTCCTTCATCTCCCTCATATCCTCTATATGATGAGTATTGATTGATTCGCTTCGGGGGTATTACATTGTTCAAACTCAGACCAGGCCATATAGGTCTACATGCGTTCCTAAAGCATTTATATGTAATGGTAGGCTAAATGAATAATACGGAAATTCATGACTATTTAAATGCCTGTGCAGCTATAACCTGTAGAATACGTTTTACTTAATTGTTTTCTTTATTGTATTTTTCTTCATCCGAAGTGGTAGTAGGGCATACATAGTACAAATAAAACACAACAGAAGCGTACATAGCCTACCTTTCAACGCTGTGGGGTCAGTAATTTGTTCATTTCCTAAAGAGGCCTCGTGTTAAATGAGTATGCAACTGTAATGCAATAACCTTACTGCTTTTCACAATGGACTAGTGCAACTCAATATCTCCTCGCTAGATGTTATCGTTCAAATGTTAAATGGGGTGACCACTCAAAAGGCAATGAGGTAGGGTTATATCTTGAAGAAATATATCTTCTTAAACTATGGAAATATATACAGTGTACGTGCTCCAAGAAACAATATGATACATTTGAAGCAGAAATGTTGTTTCCCACACAAAATATCAGATAATATTTACATTTATTCACAGTTTGATAATAAATAAAATAAATTCTAAACGGTGGACATACCATATTGTTAGGCTATTTAAAATTTAGGCTACGCCAACAGGCGTATACAGAATATGAAGAATCAAATAAAATGCCTAACAATATGCTTGCACTTTTAGCCACAACAATTGTCAATTAATATGCCTGAACCACAGAGAGGAAAGCGTTAACTAAAGGATTGCGTGCCAAGCGTTGGTCTTTACAACTGGGTTGCTTTACCCTGTACTGCATGGGTGATGTAACCGCTAATCGAGGCGGAAATATGTACGCTACTGTCTGACAGCACGATAATAGATATTTTTAAACCTATAAGTGAGTAATTTCAAGTTCTCGTATTTTCGGTGTCTCATGTGTCATGAAGACTACAATCTGTGTATGCCATTTTAAATATGGATTGGGTAAGGGCGTGGTTGTACCTCAAAGCGACAGCAGAGCGATTTGAGGACATCCTCCAGTCCAGCCTAAGACTCAATCCAGACACCAGCTACTCAAGAGACTGGACTCGCCAACCGGAAGTGAAAAATCTATGACACATTTAGACTAAAATCTAGACCTGTAGGCTATCAGTGTTACATCTATATTTTGAAGTTAAACATAGACGTATTCCCAATCGACAAATGCAAATCTATGAATGAATGAAAACACCAATTTTAGAATAGCACCATACTCGATTCTCTGGTAATATCTTGGTTAAGTTAAGGTGCACAAAGTCTGTACTGTAGTAGGAAATGACATAGACCCCAAGAGAAACCAGCCGATTAAGGTAATTGACTAACAGACATGTTTATGAATGTATGTCGACACGAATGTATGTCGACGCAGACACATAGGATGACAACTGACCTTTATGCACGTTTACACACGGATGGGAATGGTGGGGATATCCTATGTATTTGGTGTCCAATGAGTAGGCCTGTGCACCAAATCCTGCTTTCTGCACAGAACTAGCATAACAGCTGTATGGTAGGGCACGTGCAGGGGCTTCAGTATAAACGTATAGCATAGCAACACTCCTGAGGCTCAGCGCGCATGGGTCTAAACACACAAATATCTGACCACAAACATTAACATCATCAACAAGAACAACAACAGCAGCTAACAACAATTGGTGCTGATGCCTCAGCAATAATAGGCCTGGGTCAATCCACGAAAATAATTACATTTGCATACCTTATCCCTTTGATATTTGAAGTAGAAATTGTGCACAAATAGGCCTACTGAATATTAAATGCCTGCTATAGTCAATTAAGTGCCCTTTAATATAGACCGCATTAACATTTCTATAGATCTGATTTGTTAATATGATTAAAGACTTGCTAAGGTGCCAAAATTCAGTATTTTGACATGCCCCTCTATGCATCCTCTGTGACTTCTAGGATGATTTTAACCCACTTAACCCCAACATTTCTCCAAGATGGCACCATTATTGTAAAGACTTAGTTATTCTGTTCCTTTGACAAAGTCATTTGTGAAGGTTATTGGGTTATTTATTTAATGTGATTAGTGATTCATTTTAAGGTAAAAGAAACCCCTTCCCTCATTTTAAGGTCAACCCTCTTACCAAACGGAACACTCGTTTTAATATGGTGAAACTATTCCTATAAAAAAAAAATATTTTCTAAAGAAACATTGAACATCTAATAGTCAAATTAATGTAGAATCAGGTGCGCTGGTTCTACCATTTTTTGTGAAGCTTGCATTCAATTGTCTCTCCCTGTTACAGCTTCTATTCCCCCTGTCACATGGGATTCATGGCTGATTTAAGATTAAATCGTCAACCCTGTTAGGGTCAACCCTGTTACTTTATTTGGCACACTTACTATAGTATTTTTTTTTTACCTCTTGAGATGGGAAAACTAATTTATTTTATGAAGTTGAAGATTTGCTCTTTATGACAGAATGTTAAAATGAGGTGAAACCAAACTTTTCTTGGGACCAAATCAAAAGGCACGGATTTGAATAACACTAAAAATATGAATAATATTATTAATACGAATAAGACTATTACTACTACTGCTACTCTAATACTACTACTACTATTACTACTACTACGAATAGCCTAATAAAAAAGGAGCGAATGATAACTACGATTGCATAGTCCTACATTTTTTTCTGAATAGTAGTCATGTACTTTAAAAAAAATGGTAATATCCTTTATTCATTTATGACCAAAAAGGTGGAAGTATTAATCAAAATACTTGTATTTTTTTCATTCCTTGCCTGTGTGTGTACAAAAAGCTTGCATCGGCCATTATCTTGTAGGTCTACGCCTCGCAGATTGAGGGCGCTAGAATATTTTAGAAGGCTACGTAATATCATGATAACCACCTTAACCCTTCATGGCTAACATTGAAAATGCGTGCAGAGATGTGGAGATTAGCGTTAGGGTTATGATATGGCAGCGTAAGGCTTGTCAAAGTGCAGGCAGAAATATTTTCAGTTATTTATTATTCAGTCCCAGTAATACACAATGTAGGTGATGGTCACTGGTCAGAGGCGTTGATGTAAAAAGTCTAAATTTGAAGTAAAAATCTGTCCGTTATATGCATTACATAGATAAAGTAATTAATTTTAATAATAATAACAGGCCTGATAATGATAATAAAAATAAACAATAATAATAAACAATTAAACGTGTAAGTGTAAAATTATACAAGCGTGTGTGGGTGTGTGCGTGTGTGTGTACAAGCGCGTGCGGTTGTGTGTGTGTTAGGTGTCATTATTTTATTCAAGTATGTCATGTCCAGGCCACACCACACCACACCAACAGCGATTAAATATGTCTCGAATGCTGGTTAAACAATACTTATTTTGCGGTAGTCTGTCAAACCTGTCCCTAGTTTGTGAGACGCAACAGGCTATCCAACATCTAGCCCATACACGCAATAATAACATTTTTGTTGCAGTCTCTGACTGTATTACTTTGCTAGAGGTTCGTGTGAACGAACTAGAAAACATTCGACAGATCGTGAATAATCGTTTTAATGAGTGTGTAAAGCGTGCGACTTGTTCCACCGAGCTGTCGGGTTAAACAAACAACCCATACCCTGACGAAATCCGATTGTTTAAGTGCAAAGTCGTGTCATTTCAATTTACTTCTACTTCCCGTGAAACTACAGATCAAATACACAGGGGCCCAATCCTCCCAATCATATGACATATCAATATTTTCTTAAGCCGAGTGTGCTCTATTTTGGGTTATTTCTAGCCTCATGCTCGAGCGCTTTCTTTCAATAATTTATAGATTACAGAAAGGAGTAGGCTAGCCGGTCTAGACGAAGGGCTACTGGGTCTATTTGTTTTGATAATGCATTTTAATCACCATTATTATTATGTTCTGTGAGAGTGCATCTCTCCCTAAAAATATAGTTATGTTTAAAAAAATAATAATTGTTAGCTTTTTTTTGTTGACAAGAGGATGAATTCTTACATAGTAACTAAATAATGGGCCGTTGTTTTAGTAATGAATGAAACAACGTGTGATTTCATTTTCTCCCCCAGTCCTTTAGTTAGTTATATGCTATGTCAAAATACATAAATGGCGCTGGATCTTTAAAATATATACATATATATATATATATTTCACCTTTATTTAATCAGGTAGGCCAGTTGAGAACAAGTTCTCATTTACAACTGCGACCTGGCCAAGATAAAGCAGAGCAGGGCGACTAAAACAACAACACAGAGTTACACGTGGAATAAACAAACGTCAGTGTAAAGTCAGTGTAAAGCTGACAAAATAAATGATTGTGTGTGTGTGCGGTTTTGGTTGTTGTAAAGTAATTAACTATTATAATTTCAGATGCTTAAAATAATGCAAAAAAAAGTATTAAGGATAGGCCTGTTTGATAGGCGACAGTGACAGAAAACTGCAACACTGTGTGTGTGTGTGTGTGTGTGTGTGTGTGTGTGTGTGTGTGTGTGTGTGTGATGTTCGCCGCCGGCAGGTTAGTATCCTATGACCAATATGTTTGTATGTTTGAGTAATCGCCTGTATGGGTATGCCCATTGGGGAACATAATGCGGTTGCGTATAACACCGTTTGATGAGTTGGTCAACAAGCAGATTCATCCACAAACACGGAAGTATTGTTTTACTTCTGTTTTGAGGAAATTAGAACAATGGGAGGATCCGTCTTTTGGCTGTAAAAAAAACATGTCAAAATTAAAATAAAATAAACATACATTAAGTAACTGGATCGATATACTTTTCGGTCCAAGTGTTACCTGAACAAAACAAAATAATTGTTGGCCAAACTTAGCTCCAATTTGAGAAAACTTCAGTCAATTTAAAATGTGTTTGCTCGAGTTGATTACACTTACACAGTACTTTTAACATATAATGTTTTCCACTTACATTTTTGACACACGTTGACATACATGATTACATTGTGCATGTTCATTTATAGAGTAATTATTATTCAACGTGTCCTCACCTGGGATTTGAACTGACAACCTCTTGGTTCATGGCACACCAGGTCCAGTGTGGCTCAGTTGGTAGAGTATGGCTCTTACAACGCAAGAGTTTTAGGTTCAATTCGGAAGACAAGTATGAAAATGTATGCTCTACTGTAAGTCGTTCTGCACAAGAGCGTCTACTAAATCACAAATAAAAAAATCCTGCTTCGTCTCCTAGTAATATTAGGTTGAAACAGTGTATATGTATCCTAAATCAAGCTTCCCACTTAGCCTATCTGGCCTAATTTACATATTCATAAAGTACCAAAATGGCTGATTTTATGGTTCGTTTAGGCCCATAGACGAATTTACTACAAGTTGATGCATTGTTGAGGACTGTTGGAGGCTGCTTGTCAGTGAGTTTTGATATTGAGACGTTATTCATGTAATTTGATTGATCAAGCTGCGCGCTCACCTGAGACAACTTGTCACGCACAACCTCATGGTGCTGGTGCTCAACGTTTATTGTTTGCTCAAATTTTATGTAGTACGTGCATCATAGCAACTTTTTATATAGTAAGCTGCACTAACGTTCACTGTTGCTGTTGTTTATAACGCTGTACTATATCTAGGCTACCTAAATCTAAAACATTTAGCAGTGCGACCAAATTATAACCATAATCTGTGAAAAATCCCCAACTGCGCCTAGAACTCCCCAACTGACTGCGAATAAAATGATGGACAGACTTGAAGAACAATTAAGCCTATGATGCGTGAGAGCTATTTTGGAGAACTATTCTACAATTTACCAACGCTTGACGCATAGGGCTGTACATGGCCAGGCCCGTTGACATAACCCCGCAGAGTTGTATTCATTCAATAGAGGCCCAAAGCCTATTTCAGAGAGTTTTCTTTCTAGAGACGGCATGGTTTAAACCAACGTTTGTCCAACGTTTGTCTGTTAGAGGTGATCACAGAAGGGGACACCACCTGGGTGAAGACAACCCAAATCTATTTTCTATAGCTGATGATTGTGTATATTAATACTAAAAAAAATACAAAATAAAAATCATTTTTGTAATGAACAATAATAATTACCAAATGTATTTTAATGTATTTATTATTCGGCTATCGTCCAATAGGATTGTGTATTATTATTACTCCACTACTAAATATAATAGTAATAGTTCTACCCATCAGGCACCTGGGTATATAGCCTACCCATCAGTACTACAGCATATTCAAGCCACGGCTTGGATTCACTCATTTGAAGGTTTCATGTATCTAGATACCCTCGGGGCCACAAAGCATTGTGGTGAACATTTATATTTTCAAGAATGTAGGCTACAGAAAAACATAGGCGAAATAATATTGTCGATTTATTGAAGACATAGGCATTGCGATATTAGCTAAAGTCATTCAATGTGTAGTTTTAATTTCAGTATCTTATATTTCAATGTGGAGGCCTAGTTTATAATTTTGGTTTGTCAACGCGTGTGAGAAAGAGCATGATTTTCTTTTTTTTGTTGCAATGTTTATTTTCTGGTGACTTTTAACATGAACATTAGTGACATCTAATAATATAACAACAATGTGTATTATGTCGACGATGATGATGATGATGCAGTAGCTTAATTTGATCATCCTGTTGTACTGTATTCAATGTTTAAAAAGGCTACCAAAGTTTGTCATTTAATTTTTAAAATATCAGACCTGATTTGCCCTAACGAAAAATGTATCAACCCCTACAAAAAAATGTCCGCATTATAATTCACATTTCCTCTTGCTGTAGGATTATTTTCCTGCTGTAGCAAACTGGGTCAAATTAAGATCCTACATCTGTAGTAGTTGGCTAGTAGTATAGTGTGGCAGGACTTGTGTTACTGGTATAGTTATGCCGCAGCTTGATAGTAGCAGTTGTTGTCGATGAAATGCTCTCTAGCACGTTGTCTGGTGTTAGATCCTCATGCGCTGTAAAATGATATTTGGAAAATAATAGCAACTAAACCGGTTTATATGCTACCCCAACCCAAACTATTGTCGTAACCTTCTCACTGAGAACAAGAGTTCCAATAAGTCAATATGCTGCCGGGGGGTAAGTCTGCAGCAGGCATAGGCCTACTTTGAACAAATATTACATTTTTTTTAACCTTCAAATGGTGTTATAAATATATACTGTTTGTATCACTATATAGGTATTTGGTATGTGAAAAGCATAGCCTACTGACTGCACCTTTAATGGGGTAGCGATGTCGGTCTCTTATGCTGAACAACTAAAATCATGAATAATCTTGATCAGCTAGCCTAGTCGCAGTGATGGGCCAGTCGCAATAGTTAAAGTAGGTGTAATAGACTACAGGCATTTTATAGTGTCATATTGCCAATGCATGGCCCATCATTAAGCCGAGTTGTCAATATGCCTATATCATTTCCATGGTCATCAACTGTGGCTTGTTGATAGTGCCTGGATTATGTCAGATCTATTGAACAAATTACTTTAAAGAGCAAATAATTGAGACACTTTCAACTTTAAACCTGTGCCTAGAGAGTGAGTGGTGCTTTGATGCATTCTCCATCATCTCTATAAACCAGAAGTAAAACCTCGCGTAATTTGGTCAAATGCTACACGCAGAATCTGCCCACGGGAGATTACACTCGCAATGAAAATGAGAATTTTGATATCAAGAGAGGACATCAAATCAAATCAATTGTATAGCCCTTCGTACATCAGATGATATCTCAAAGTGCTGTACAGAAACCCAGCCTAAAACCCCAAACAGCAAGCAATGCAGGTGTAGAAGCACGGTGACTAGGAAAAACTCAAAATCAATAAAAATCAATAAATACTACTACTCCTGTGGCCTATGTGTGTTCAAATAGATGTAATCTGTTAAACACTTCCATGATGTGTTGGACATTTAAACGTGTCATACGATTATATAGGATTACATTTTAGGCCCTTGCTTTCGCACTTTTTTTGTTCAGCTCGCTTGTGATAATTAGTTGGAAATTAGATTGCATACAATTATTCATATACCGGTTCCACATGTGCAGCGCTGACTAATTTCTTCACTTGTTGCGTGTAGAGAGATAATGGAATGGATTATTCTCCCCTGACGAAACAGTCTGCTCTAGTGGGGTTAAGCCGAAAACAACAAACAAACATCATTAGATTGCTGCTGTATTCAATTCTAAAATGTTTTTCAGATATTGGACTCAGTTCTCAGCTCCTCATCCACTTTTCTTTTCACCCCTGAAAAAGAATGGAGACGTATTTTTTATTCCGTCTCTTGGGTTGTGAGGCAGGTTGTCTGTCAGTGAGGTGTGGCGACAGTCTGTCTACAAACCGTAAACTGATATGGAAAGTGCTGGAGGAAAACGGGCAAGAATCCGGACTTGCAAGCCGAGATATCGATCTACCTCAAGCACCTTAACAAAGACTCACCTGTTTGCCTTGTTCATACTTTACTTTATGCGGTCGAATGCTTGTTTTGTTTCACTTTTCTTTTATTTCCATGGATCTGAGCTTTGATACACTTTTGAGAGTACATAAACACCATGTTGTACCTGGACATCCCCATCTCCCGTGGAGCTCCGGTGGTTGAAAGTCAAGACCACTCCTCTCCCTGCCGCCTCACCCACTCAAACATCGAAACAGAAAATTACTCTTCGTTGTATTTCGAATCAGACCAGGCATAAACATTGGCTTATTCATTCAGCCGACCAGTGTCCAATAACATCCAACGTGATATACAACTAATTACTCCATTATGGCCCCAGTTAAGGCTTTATAAATAGGATCCACTAAAATGTAGTTTACTATTTATCAAACTTCTTCTTGAGCTATTTGATAAACATATCAATATTCGTTTCTTTGGCTTGTAAAGTCCTACCTATTCGGGCCTAATAGGGGCGCGCAGATCCTTGCAGATCCCTCCATTCATAGCCAGCACTCGGTTTGAACAATGATAATATTACAGTATTTTCTGCTGTGTTGTGTGTTGTGGTGTTGTTGTTCTGAATATCCTTTGTAAATAAATCATAATTTTATTAAGTACAACAGTCAGGGACACGCCACACATCGGCGGCAGGTAGTCTAGTTGTTAGAGCGCTGGGCCAGTAGTAAGCGAAGGGTTGCTTGATCGAATCCGTAAACCGACAAGTTAAAAATCTGTCGTTCTGCCCCTGATCAAGGCAGTTAACCCACTGTTCCTGGGCCCTCATTGTAAATACAAATGTGTTCTTAACTTATTTTACATTTGGCAACACATCTTCCCCAAGAGACCGAACCTGTATTTCTCACATGGTGGTAACACTTGATAAATGCAGTCCCCAAGTTTCCTATTTTATTTCAACCTGCTTATGACAAACTTTGTCGGCCCTATTTGCATGATAGGTTGAATTAATCCGTGTATTACGCAGACCTAACATATCCTGTTGACATTTTGCTCTCACACTCCGGAGTAATAGCTGCCTAACTAATTTATTTAGCTACTGTGTTAACAGGTTGGGGCTTTGAGTGCTCTGGTGACCTATAAGCCAACAGAATACATCCGTAAAGTGGCTATCTCATGTAGCCTATTAGTGCTAATGATGAGGGTAATACATCTAACCTTAGAATGAGGTAAAACCCTCTCCACCAAACATACTAAATTATGATTTTGTAGCAGTTTTTGAACTCTAATTCATCTTCTCATCAATAGACAGTTTGCAGTGTTGTGATGGCTGTATCTCATAAAGAAGTGTTCACTATAGGTAGAGTTATAGTGTGTGTGTCTGTGTGTGTGTGTGTCTGTGTGTGTGTAAGGGCTGATGTTCTGTGATCATGGGTTTTGTTATGTGGAAACAGTTGTGTTTGGGGTGCCCTCTTGCTGACTTTAGCCCTTGGCCCTCTAATAGTCTGATCATGAGCCTGTGACTCTCTGAATAGTTTTCACTACTCATCCCTGCCTGCCTGCCAGTGTGTGTGTGTGTGTGTGTACGTGCTTGGGTGTGTGCTTGCCTGTGTCTGTGTGTGTACGTGCATACATTTAAGGTGTTTAATCAAAACAAGTCCATTCACTGAGCATTTAGTTGTTCATTTTAATAGGAATTTTATTTGTATGTATGCACAAACATTAAGCAGCTTGTTGTTGTAACCCTGTTATGATGATAATACTGATCAACAATGCCTTAGGGAGCTTATAGCACAAACACATGAAGCAGGTTCAGTTGTATTATATATACAGCCATATACACTAAATTCGGGTTGCATCACTGCCTGGTATGGCAACTGCTTGGCCTCCGACCGCAAGGCACTACAGAGGGTAGTGTTTACTGACCAGTACATCACTGGGGCCAAGCTTCCTACCATCCAGGACCTCTATACCAGCCTGTGTCAGAAGAAGGCCTAAAAATGGTCAAAGACTCCAGCCACCCTCGTCAGACTGTTCTCTCTGCTACCGCACGGCAAGCGGTACCGGAGCGCCAAGTCTAGGTCAAGTCTGGGTCTAAGAGGCGTCTAAACAGCTTCTTCCCCCAAGCCATAAGACTCCTGAACATCTAATCAAATGGCTAGCGAGACTATTTGCACTGCCCCCCCCCCCCCCCCCCCCCTTTACGCTGCTGATTCTCTCTGTTATTAGTCACTTTAATAACTCTAACTACATGTACATAGTACCTCAATTACCTCAACTAACCGGTGCCCCGAACATTGACTCTGTACCGGTACCCCCTGTATATAGCCTCTATTGTTATTTTACTGCTGCTCTTTAATTATTTGTTACTTTTTAATTGTAATTTTATTTTTTTAAGTATTTTTCTTGAAACTGCATTGTTGGTTTGGGCGTGTAAGTAAGCATTTCACTGTAAGGTTTGATTTGATTTGATCCCCAATTGTAGAGCTCCTGTCCTATTGAGGGTCTGTATGCCTAGTTGGTCGTCTGCCTTATCTGTTGTCCTGGGAATCAGAAGAATATGTTGGCATCCACTGCATCTCTCCGACAGTCCAATCTGGCGAGACATGTTTTGCCAATAGTTTAGCCAATGCTGCTAGCCATAATGTATGTTTGTTAATAACATTAAAACATTCTCTTCAAATGAAAAGTAGGTTTGTATAGCATCAGTATACTGTTCGAATGTTAGCCTACATGCCTTGCATGGATAGTATGTTTTTCTTCTATGCCAACAGAATAGTTGCCCTGTGCTCTAACAATGGAATCCCCCTGAGACTTGTTAAAATGTCACCTTCTCCCCCGTCAATCAGGCTAGTCACTAACTAGATCTGCGCTGTTGGGAAAACTACACCAATCCCACAGATGTGCAGGTTGTGTTACTTTTGTCAACTTTACATGAGGTTCCTGAGGGTATCCTAGATATACACTAATGTTACCTTGACAACAATAAAAGCAGAGGGAGAGTATCAGCTAGGTTTAGATAGATTTAAATTGATTGAAGTTGACGTGAATGAGGTAAGGTAGAGAGCTGCATGCAGCCTTATAGAAGTATGATAGTAATAGTATTAGAATAATACAATTTGAATATAATTAGAATATGAGTTCAATGAGTCTGTCCAGCCAGCCTCAACTCCTAGCAAATTTGTGATGGGGTGGATCAAATGACAAAAAAATTGTCACATTGTTTTCTTGGTAGGTATGCATCATGTCATGATGCCCACAAAATAAAGAAAACCATCTCTAAAGATAAACCATCTCTTTTTGTTGTTGATATTAAAGAAAACTTTCACCTAATTGATGAAATAATTTCTTGTCATTTTGAATTACATTGTACTACTGGACGTGCTACTGTACTGCACCAAACACTGCAATTGAAAATCACGTCAACATCATCATCCTCTGATTCTATTTGGCTCTTCCCTTCCACAACAATCAAATGATGTGTTATTGTTTCGACAATAGTCTTTAGAGCAGAGCCAATACAACTCGTTAGATGTGTTATTGTCTTCCTCCCAGTCCCAGCCTCTCTAGCAGTGGGAGCAACAGTAGACTGCATCCGCCCCATGATGTGTTGCTCACCCATGCTGAGAATGTTTACTGTTGTAATCAAGGTCCATGTAACTTGTTTGTGAAATGTTTTGCCTTTATGTTTTAGAGGTGCTATATAATTTGCAAATAGTGGGGCATGAAGTCACAGTTTGATTAAATGGCTGTCTGCAAAAATGAAAACAAAATAAGCTATCTACAAAATGGAGAGGTTATGTTTGAAAATAAAATGATTTCTCGCTTCCGAAGAGAAGCCGATTTAACATTCAGCAAATGGGAGAGCTCGCACTTGTATTTTCATATGTACCATTTCTATTCCTATTTAGAAGAACATTATGGATACATAATGAAATGCATGATTGTTTAATGTGACTTATATTTAACTTTACTCGATTCTGTTTAGATGTTTTTCAAGAAGCGAGCTATTCTTTACTTTTTGTAAACATTATACATCAGCCTTATATAAATAATTACACATCAACACCAATACACCGGCTGGTGACAGAAGTATCATGCCTAGACGTCAGCATGTTTACGTTTTCTAATAATACCATGTCGCATACATAGCTTCAAACATGTGACACCACTATATTGTGTTTAGATGATGATGTAACCACTCTGAGACTTTGCATGGAGCTCCTGGGTTACTATCTGTGTTTCCCCAACATTTCCTGAAGTTTGCTGACAGAAAGGAGACTGCGGCTCTAAACAGGCTTTTCTGTGTATTAAACAGCTCTCAGCCCATGGGATTTCTCAAAGAGGGGTCTGAACTGTCAGAGACCTATCATAGCACTAAATGGAATAAACATGGACAAACACTTGATTATGCATGTTGTTGCTTGCTAGTGTAGTAAATTGTTATTATAATAATTTTTTCCTAAGGTCTTGGTGGGTCTGTTAAAGTTGAAGCTTGTGCAGATTCAGGTTCATGCTCTTTGTTCCACATGGATCTGTCTAAGTGTTGTTTTAGGGTAAAAAAAAATCCCCTTGACATTTTGACATTCTACAAATAAAACGTGTTGGTGCATCTGGTTTGCTTGGTGCTTTTTGACACCACGGTCTCATTTTGAATGGTGCAAATTACACTTGACATTTAAAAAAAATGTACTTGTTGAAAAAGATTTAATATATTTATATTTATTTCAGTTTATTTATTTTTTGGTCGCAGTGGGAGTAACAAAACACACTTTTTGATGCTATTCAATGATGTTAGCTTGTATTGTCAAACCTGTGTTTAACTTCCCATGTCTACAGTCAATAAATATACGCATCTGTTTTATGTTGTAATGTTTATTTCAGTGTTTATTGGCATTGGGGATTATTTCAACTGTATTGAAAATTGTCTGAACATTTGATAAACATTGCCCATTAAACATTTTATGTTAAACATTGCACATCACTACTACATCAGATAATTAATGCAGTGGCAGAATACCATGAGGCCAGGTGTTATAAGGATTAAAACCCCAGCTGCAGCTCACTGCAACTAATAACTGATTGTGAAAGTGGTGAACATGGTGTGTAGAGGGTTATCAAATTCACATGGGATGACATTTGCTGTTTTCCCCAATACCCAGTGCAACACATTAAACCTTGTCACTGTTGTCATGTCTGCCAGTCCTCCAGTAGAGCTCCCAATGTAACTATCTCCCTGTCAATAATGAGATTTTATGGAGTCCCTTACATGTCCCCATCTCCCCTGCTCCCCAGGCACCACAACCTGAAAACGCAAGAACAGAAAGACACTTTTTTTAGGGTTAGTGGTCTCGCTGTGAATGTTTTTCAAATTTGTGAAAGAAAAGAGATGTAGACCCTCCTCTGCCACCAATTTTACAGACCAATTATCTACTTGGAGTTAAACAAACAAACAGCCGCGCTGCTGAGTGCTGGCAGGTCTCTGGCTGGTGGGTGACCTCCGAGCCTTTCACAGGGCTTTTACACCAGATCAATTCCTCATCACAAGAGCCAGCGCCAGCCCCCTTCATGATTCACCTTGCTCATTCACCTGCCATGGTCGCACGGGCTCCACACCAACCCAGAACCACCTTTCATTCATTGATCACCTCTGTATCATCATCATTATAAAGGACGAAGGAACTGGGAAATCTATTTATTTACAGACGTATCACTGTTTTTATCACCTACCACAAACTGGGGTTTGTATTGCTGCTCAAATAAATTAATGTTAGTTTATTATTATTATTGTTTGAGAGATAGAGACTATGTGCATCAGCAGAGGCAGAGCATGGGTGTAGGCTGACAGTGACAATTGTCAATTTCAGCAGGAAGCAGCACAGACAGCTAGCTATTAGTCAGCCACAGCAGAGTAAAATCAATGGCATCCTGATTAGACTGATGACAGCACATTCACAGTTCGAGGCGGGAGTGTCCAGACATAGGCGAGGTGTACAGCAAATAAGCTCTACTTGTCTGCACACAAAGAAAATCCACCCTGCTTTGTTTATCAGGTGTAAAGATCTGGAAAGACTGCTGGGGAATAGGGACATTTCAGATGTTATTCTCCGATAGGGACATTTCCGTTATTTTAGCTCAACCATTTCAGCACTGATCTGATTTTCATGTCTCGGCAGAAATGTTGATCTAACTGAGCACCATGCACTGGTGTCACACAATAATGCTGCTATCATTATTACCTGAATAGTCTGACAAACAAATTTTCACCCCAAAAAGTGCTTTTCATAAATAGCCTAAAGCACAAATGATGATAGATCTCTTAGCAAAAGGCTGGGATAATGTGATGGATAGACAATGTGTTGATGCATATTGATTATGGTGATATTGAATGAGCCATGACCAAGTGTGCATTGTTGTTAAGACATTTTAATGTTAATTACTTTTGAATCATTCATTAAATTCACATACAAATCTTCATTTAATTCACTCTCTCTGGACCTATTGGCATTGAGTAGTCGACTTAGATTTTTCACAGCCATTTTGTACAGTGCCCAGATTAGGAAGCCCATATTTTACAGTATAGATAATAGAGGGCTCAAATACTTCTCATTCATTCTATCTAATTTGCCTCCAACATAAGGTTAAGATGTTCACTTTGATGATGCTCCGCTTGTTTTCAAACTCAACACTGCAAAGTTTCTCCAGTTTACAGACCCCTCCCACCAACACTTTAAGTGCCTTTGATGCCGGTTCCCAGACGAGGCTGCTTTTGTGCATAAATTGCAGCTGTTACATTTGTTGTGAGAAGTTTGGAGAAAGAGAGAGGAGAATGTTTGTAGAATGTTGTTTTTTCTACGCCACATCTCCAGATCAATCTGTGAGCAGTAAATGGATATTATTAAACAGCATGGGGCGCCTCAGACGACGAGGCTCAGGCTTCATGGAGCGCTAAGCGAGGAAGAGGGTTCTCTCTCTCTCTCTCTCTGCAACAGGGCAATTGTTGACACGTTTTTTTTTTCTGCCAATCTACAGCGCTCCTCCAATTGTGGCTGCCATGGCAACCTGCTCTTACCCGTGGTGGCAGCTGGCAGCTCCACACTTGCAGAGTTGTGCTGCTTCTATGATTGGCGACTCATGAAAAAAGAGGGAAAATAGAGGTGAAAACAGGCCTCTGCAACACGCATGGCAACTCAGTACCCCAATGATTTGTCTTGGTTCATCTGGAATACAAATAGCCCTGGCAAACACCATAGTGCTTTGATTTCAGATCCCATACAGCAAGGAGAGGAAGAGCATGCATTTCTTTGGTCCATTTGTAGACCTGTGTGTGCGCGTGTGTGTGCATTAATGCGTGTGTGTGTGCATACGTGCGGGCGTACGTACATGCATGCATGTGTGTGCGTTCATGATGTGCTGTAACACAATGCTGTGATGAAAGTATGTCTCTCTTCAGCTCACTGCTACAGTGATAGGCCACCACAAACAAGCTCTGTCAAAACTTCATCCTTATATCAACACTAAGGCCTTTATTTAATTTGACAACTACACAGCCTTGCCCTATCTGTCACAATATAAGATAAAGAAACTAAAGGTTATATATTTTAATATTGTAATACATCAGGTTTTTTTTTCGTGGTACAATTATTTCCCCCCCTCAAAACATGAGGCACTTGCAACACACCAAGTCACACCATAGTCATCTAAGTATCCTAATCTGTTCCTTCCACTTTCAGTGCAGCGCAACCTGGAATGTTCTCATATGTCAACCTGCAGGCTGCAATGAGCTATCACTTCAACACTCAGCCCCAGCAACCAATACCTCAGGGTGTTGTGCAAAAATGAGAGAGATAGAGATAGCTGACTGGGGGTAAAGCTTCCCAGTGGTTCACACAGCTAGGAGGTGAAAAGGAGAGGAGTGGGGAAGAGAACAGGAAGGATCTTTATCTGAACCAGATGTGATTAGATATACAGCTCCAGTCATGTGTGTGTTTTCAGACTAATCTGTGTTTAAAGGGAAACTCAACATTGTCTACCTTTGAGGTTATAGAAAAGTCAGTGCATACAGTAGAGAAGACCACTACACATGTTCTCAACAGATAGACAATGCGTCCCAAAAGGCACCCTTTTCCCTATGGGCCCTGGTCAATTGTAGTGAACGATACAGGGAATAGGTTGCCATTTGGGATGTATCCAAGATTTTGAATGATACTCACTTGTGTATGACTGTATGATATGTAAGATTATTTTCTTCATTAAATGTTTGACTTCCGTTTAATTGTTGAGAATTGAGTGAGGACCCAATGTGCTCTGTCATTCTAAAACCTGTATATGGATGGAACTTAACCTGTCTGGAACATAATCAGTCTGGAACATAACTAGTCTGGAATTTATTTTTTCAATTTAATTGAACCTTTATTTAACTAGGCAAGTGCGTTGAGAACAAATTCTTATTTACAATGACGGCCTAACAAAAGGTAACAGGCCTCCTGCGGGGACGCGGACTGGGATTAAAAATACAAATACATTCAACAAAAATATAGGACAAAACACACATCAGGACAAGAGAGACAACACAACACTCCATAAAGAAAGACAGAGGACAACAACATAGCGAGGCAGCAACACATGACAACACAGCATGGTAGCAACACAACATGACCACAACATGGTAGCAACACAACATGGCAGCAGCACAACATGGTAGCAGCACAAAACAGGGTACAAACATTATTGGGCACAGACAACAGCACAAAGTGCAAGAAGGTAAATACAACAATACATCATGCAAAGCAGCCACAACTGTCAGTAAGTGTGTCCATGATTGAGTCTTTGAATGAAGAGATTGAGATAAAACTGTCCAGTTGGAGTGTTTGCTGTAGCTCGTTCCAGTCGCTAGCTGCAGCGAACTGAAAACATGCACAGTACCATTGTCCTTCCTCATGACTATGATATGTGTTGTAGACTTTGTATGACCCCTATCAAAAGGTGCCGTGTAGTGTAGTACTCGCTTGTTGTGTTCTCGACAGCTGAGAAAAAAAAAAACTTTGTATGACCCCTATCAAAAGGTCACTTGCACAGGTAGTGTTCCTGACAGATGACAAATAAAGAATATGTCAAAGAACCTTTTTGTCTTCATGGTTTCTTCTGTAGCAGAGTAACAAACAGACATACATCTCCACAAACTATATGACTGATCATGTGCAGAATGTGATTTCATCACAAGAATACATTCCATTTAGTGTTTAATGCACTTGGGGGAGGGGGGATTGGATGTTACTGTATGTACAGTATGTATTTCTTGAAAACTCACTTCACTCCGGTAGTAGGCAACCCATTAGGAAAATGCCGATGTCATTCTGAAGGCTTTGACATCTATGGAGATTGAACAAAGCAGAATATCTCTGACAGAATATATTTTGTAAGATAAATATGTTGTGCAATTTCAGAACCCCATTAGAGAAGCCATTTTATATTGTTATGCTCCATTTTATACATCCCTGTTTGAGTGAAGAGGGCAGAGTAGAGCACACATTATCATCGTTTTAGGCTTTAAGCTGTCATGAAATTGCTGCAGAAAAATGTCTTACATGCCATTGTTGAAAAGCTGTAATTTTATCGTGTTTCAGGAGTTATCTATCTTGTGAAATTGTTAACTGGGTGCAAAAATGGGCTTGTAAGTATTAGGACAATAGCAATTCCAGAACAACTGGGCAATTTGTAAGGGATGTTCAGTAGATTCTTTCCCTCTGCTTCTTTAAAGTACTATGGGATTGTTTATAACCAGTTGAAGGGTACATTTCCTCCCGTGGTAGCCAATATTTGAGCACATAAAAATGTTTAAGAGCTGACATGTTTAAAATGCAAATACAGTCCCTCTGTGGAACTATAGATTTCGAAAATATTCAGATTCCAAGTGGAATTTCATGTATGCAACTAGACAATATTCTAGTTGTAAGTGAAAGTTAATTTCAATCGTGTAGCATGTGTGTTAATTTTCTCGTGCAGCATTCACACGCTTGCCCACACTCCCAGTGATCCGGTTACTATACCTCACAGGTAAAGGGCTTTACTTTACTAAGAGGCTTTGGAGGCTGGAAGATTGACCTTTGAATGACTCCATCTCCACTCCTCCTCCTCTCAAAAATCCATCTCTCTTCCAGAGTAGGCACCAATCACGAGGGCTCTTTCCACAATGGAAATACCTGTAGGTGAAAGGTTATGAGCTGAGGAAACTTCGAACCTGACACAAACATCACAAAAATGTTTTATCCACCGTCTTTCCCGAAAGGCATCAAATTGGTTTAAACGTTGTAGTTTGGGGTTGATAACTGTTGATTTGCAGTCTGTAACTGTATGCTAAGAACCTGGAGCCTCCTTGTGAAGTGTTGAAAAGCAGTTAACCAGCTGGTGTTCGTGAAGTCTATAGGGCCTAACCCTCCCTCCTTTAAACATGGGCACATCACAACCAGGTTCCTGGAAGTTAGTTAGCTGCAGAACAGAACATTCGCTGATTGGACAACCATCTACCACAAACCGTTAGCAAACTAAATGATGAATGGACGAGGATGTAGAATGAAGCAGCTTTGGAGTTATTTGATTGTGAAGTGCAGAGAGTGGAAGTCAAGGGAACTAATAGAGGTAGAAGACAGAACCCAGCTGGACCTGCACCCCTAGATAGCTTTCATGAGCCAGGCAGATCTCCTTTCAGATTGATGTAGCTAGTACAGACAGACTGTATGTTTCATTCATTTCTGCCTACTTTGTCTCATTTCCTTTACCTCGAGTGAGAGATGTCCCTGTCTCGTTGATTTAAAGGTGTTTGTGTGAGCTACCGTGGTCCACTGAAGAGGATTTGGTCAGGGTGCATCCTGAGGCTTAGTCATAGTAGAGGTGAAGAGGTCAGCTGGAGGTTTTGACTGAGAGATCAGAAGTCAAGCCACACCAGCATCTTTTTTCAATGGGGCTTGAAATGGTGTTTTCCTGGCTTCAAACACTGGTGCGCATCAGGGTTGGGGTCAATTCCATTTCAGGGTTGGGGTCAATTCCATCCCCAGCTCCAACAACTACAGACTCCTCAACATCAACCTAAGTCAAATCAATCTTTATTTATACAGCACATTTCAGACATGGAATGCAACGCAATGTGCTTGACAAGAAAATAATAATAAAAAACAAAGAAAATTAAAGCGGAAATATTTACCACACAACAAACATAGGATAAAAATCAAAAGAATTACACAAACAAAATGACTAAAAAGCAAAGATAAAAATGTGTGTTTAAAGATCTCTTCTAAATATGTCCACAGTTTTGGCCCCCCTCAGATTCTCTGACAGGCTATTCCAGAGGCTGGGGGCATAATAACTACAGGCCTCTGCAGGCCTCGGTCCTAGGCTTTGGGATAGGTAAAAAGCCAGAGCCACAGGACCTGAGGGACCTACTGGGTACATAACTTAAAAGCATGTTTGACATGTATTGGGGCGCACAATCGTGGATTGATTTAAAAACCAATAGAATAATGCAGAGACCTTAAAATGTGAGGCTAGATTCTATCTCTAACAACAAGTATCTTGGTCTTGTCTTGATTTAGCTGGAGGAATTTGTGAGCCATCCAAGTATTTAAATCCATAATACGGTCTAATAATTTATCCGTGGAGCTAAAATCCTCTGGTGACAAAGAAATGTAAAGTTTTGTCTTATTGGCAGAGTAAAATCAAAGCTGTGCTTTCTGATAAAGCTGCCAAGGGGTATATATCAACTGAACAGTACCGGACCCAAAATCGAAACTTGTGGAACGCCACATGTGATACACTATATATATATACAAATGTTTGTCGACACCCCTTCAAATTAGTGGATTTGGCTATTTCAGCTACACCCATTGCTGACAGGTGCATAACATTGAGCACACAGCCATGCAATCTCTTTGGACAAATATTGGCAGTAGAATGGGTTTACAGTAGAGCTCAGTAACTTTCAACGTGGCAGCATCATTGGATGCCACCTTTCCCACAAGTCAGTTAGTCAAATTTCTGCCCTGCTAGAGCTTCCCCGGTCAACTGTAAGTGCTGTTATTGTAAAGTAGACATGTCTAGGAGCAACAACAGCTCAGCCGCAAAGTGGTAGGCCACACAAGCTCACAGAACGGGACCGGTGAGTGCTGAAGCATTTAGCGCATAAAAAATTGTCTGTCCTCGGTTGCAACACTCACTACTGAGTTCCAAACTGCCTCTGGAAGCAAGGTAAGCACAATAACTGTTTGTCGGGAACTTTATGAAATGGGTTTCCATGGCCGAGCAGCCACACACAAGCCTAAGATCACCATGTGCAATGGAAAGCATTGGCTGGAATGTTGTAAAGCTCACTGTCGTTGGACCCTGGAGCAGTGGAAACGCGTTCCCTGCCCCAAAGTGCCAACTTTAAAGTTTGGCGGAGGAGGAATAATGGTCTGGGGCTGCTTTTTATGGTTCAGGCTAGGCCCTTAGTTCCAGTGAAGAGAAATATTAACGCTAGAACATACAATGACATTCTAGACCAGGGGCGAGCAATTCCAGTCCTCGGGGGCCTGATTGGTGTCATTTTTTCTCTATCTCAAGCAAACACAGCTGATTAATCAAATTGTATTCTAAAGTGAAGATCATGATTAGGTGATTATTGGAGTCAGGTGTGTTAGCTAGGGCTGGGGAAAAACTGTGACATCAATCAGGCCCCTGAGGACTGGAATTGCTAACCCCTGTTCTAGACATTCTGTGCTTCCAACTTTGTGGCAACCGTTTGGAGAAGGCCCTTTCCTGTTTCAGCATGACAATGCCCCTGTGCACAAAGCAAGGTTCATACAGAAATGGTTGGCCGAGAGCAGTGTGAAAGAACTTAATTGGCCTGCACAGAGCCCTGACCTCAACCCCATCGAACACCTTCGGGATAAATTAGAAAGCAGACTGCTTGTAGTAACCAAAAAAGTGTTAAACAAATCAAAATATATTTTATATTCTTCAAAGTAGCCACCCTTTTCCTTGATGACAGTGTTGCACACTCTTGGCATTCTCTCAACAAGCTTCATGAGGTAGTCACCTGGAATGCATTTCAATTCACAGGTGTGCCTTGTTAAAAGTTAATTTGTGGAATTTCTTTCCTTCTTAATGCGTTTGAGCCAATGAGTTGTGTTGTGATAAGGTAGGGTTGGTATACAGAAGATAGCCTTATTTGGTAAAAGACCAAGTCCATATTACATCAAGAGCAGTTCAAATGAGCAAAGAGAAATGACAGTCCATCATTACTTTAATACATGATGATCAGTCAATCCGGAACATTTTAAGAACTTTGAAAGTTTCTTCAAGTGCAGTTGCAAAAACCATCAAGCGCTATGATGAAACTGGCTCTCATGAGGACCACCACAGGAAAGGAAGACCCAGAATTGCCGCTGCATTAGAGGATAAGTTCATTAGAGTTTCCAGCCTCAGAAATTGCAGCCCAAATAAATGTTTCACAGAGTTCAAGTAACAGACTCATCTCAACATCAACTGTTCAGAGGAGACAGCGTGAATCGGGCCTTCATGTTCGAATTGCTGCAAAGAAACCACTACTAAAGGACACCAGTAAGAAGAAGAGACTTGCTTGGGCCAAGAAAAATGAGCAAGGGACAAGCAATTGAGATGGCTTGGGATGAGTTGGCCCGCAGAGTGAAGGGAAAGTAGCCAACAAGTGCTCAGCATATGTGGCAACTCCTTCAAGACTGGTGGAAAAGCATTCCAGGTGAAGCTGATTGAGAGAATGCCAAGATGTAGAAAATAGTAAAAAGAAAAGAAAAACCCTGGAATGTGTAGGTGTGTCCAAATTGCTGACTGGCACTGTATATGCCAACTTGCCCTTAATTTTCTATTAAAGTTATCAACTAAATCATCACAAGAGGAAGGCAGAATAGGTGGTGGAGTATTGTTCATATACTCAATAAAATCTGTTGCAGCTTCAGAGGTAAGATAGCATTTCTTAATGATGTGTTCAGTATTACCCTGTGCTATGGACAACAAGGTAGTAAAACATACTCAGTGGTGATCAGATAAAACAACATCAACAATAGATGATATGTCAATAGAAAGCCCCTTGGTAATAACCAGGTCCAGACTATGGCCGCGGTTATGGGTGGGCCCAGTAACATATTGGATAAAGTCCAAAGAGATTAATAAATGAAATGGCCTTGGAGCCTTTGTCAACATGAATATTAAAATTGCCCAACATAATAATTTTATCACAGTTCTCAAGGACAATAGGCAATAGTTCAGATAAATCAGTGAAGAAAGTGGGGCAGTGCTTTGGTGGCTTTTACAGGGTTATGACCAGCACCGTTGGCTGACATTTACAGTATAGCATGATGTTCAAAAGACCCAAAGTTGGCCTCTCGAGTGGCTCAGTGGTCTAAGGCACTGCATCGCAGTGCTAGCTGTGCCACTAGAGATTCTGGGTTCGAGTCCAGGCTCTGTTGCAGCCGGCCGCGATCGGGAGACCCATGGGGCGGTGCACAATTGGCCCAGCATCGTCCGGGTTAGGGGAGGGTGTGGCTGGCATGGATGACCTTGTCCCATCTCGCACTAGTGACTCCTGTGGCTGGCCGTGCACAGTGCATGCTGACACGGTCTCCAGGTGTACAGTGTTTCCTCTGACACATTGGTGCGGCTGGTTTCCGGGTTAAGTGGGTATTGTGTCAAGAAGCAGTGCGGCTTGGTTGGGTTGTGTTTCGGAGGATGCATGACTCTCGACCTTTGCCTCTCCTGTGTCCATATGGGAGTTGCAGCAATGAGACAAGACTGTAACTACCAATTGGATACCACAACATTGGAGAAAAAACAGGGGGAAAAGAATACTAAATAAAAAAATACACCCAAAGTTGCCAAACAAAATGTCCTCCCACCCATTTTCCCTTTTCTGAGTATGAAAAGCTGTTGACTGTCTGTTGACAGCCATGTTTCAATGAGAAACATGAAATCATCTTTGCGCTCAGTAATGAGGTCATTGATGAGAAAAGTTTTACTTGTGATTTCTCTAACATTTAAAAGCGTCATATTCAAAGAGTGTGGCCACTCTACCCCTGGGGCATCTGCCCGAGGTAATCAATGGAATAGCAATCAAATTATTGACGTTACAACCACGTTTCTGACAGTCTCCAATCTATCATAATGGTAGGAGATGACAGTTTTTATAAACTCACTAGAAGGCAGAGTTAAAATAACATAAATTAGGTTACTCACAATAACCACAGTGCCATTTCTATAGGAGTGGTTTCCAAGTCCTCTGTTGCTTATTCTGACAGGGAGAACTGGAGCACTCCCGACTCTGTCCATCAGTTGCAAAGTTTCTTCAGGTACTCGTTCAGGGCAAAGAGTCAGCTGAAACGTTCCAAACCCCTTCAGTAACATGGGAGGGGGTCAGAGATAATTATTATCTTCCCTGTGCTAGGGTGTTAAACATGTTTGTAGTCCTCCCTCAGTTCCTCAGATCGCCTAAAACTAAGGTCATTAAAACCTACGTCAGTGACCATGGTGTAAATATTTGAGTAGTTGGCAGGAACCGTGGGCAGGAGTTGATGTTGAGGACACGGGCTCCTGGGTGACAGTGGACCTTGGTCAGTCCACAGACCATAGGCAAGCCGATGGGGAAGCGACCTGCTGAACTGCGGTCGCCGTGGGGAAGGTGCCACTGGGCTGCCACTGGTTGTTGGTATACAACCAGGATTCGTGCTGACTCCCGGGGCTGGCAGGTCAATCTCAAGTGGGGCAAAGCTGTCTGATAGCTAGATCGGATTTTCTCGGATAGATGAAGGGTGGCCAGACTGCCTCTCCGATCTGCTAAGCCTTGCAAGTGTCCAGTCTCCCATGGGCCGCAGAGTTGAGCTTAACATCTGTTTGTTGGATTGGGACAGATCAACGTCGCCCGACTCATCGACAACTTTGCAACAGGAGGCATTTAAATGTTTTATTTGTTTTGCCTGGGCTACAGCAAGGTCGGTGTACTTAGAAAGCAGGTTATCCTTTTCTCGCAGCCGAGTCAACAGCCAGAGGATCTCTTACCTAAGCTGCTTGACGGTTGTGCATTTAGGGCAGACAAATCCCTGTCCATTTTCCAGTTCAACCTTCATCTTGTGATTGTGTGGAAATGATCTCACACCTCAAGCATTTGTGCCCAGGCGTGGATAAAAACATAGCGTTAGCCTGCTTTGTTTTAATGATGGCTAGCAGCTAACTACTACTTACCAAGAATCCAGGACACAAACATGCTGTCACGCCCCGACATTAGTTATCTATGTTTTATGTATTATTTTGGTCAGGTCAGGGTGTGACGAGGGTGGGCATGTGTGTTTTGTCCTGTCTAGGGTTTTTGTATATCTATGGGTTTTTTGTATGTCTAGGTAATGTAGGTCTATGGTGGCCTGAATTGGTTCTCAATCAGAGGCAGCTGTTTATCGTTGTCTCTGATTTGGGATCCTATTTAGGTAGCCATTTTCCATTTTGGTTTTGTGGGTTATTGTCTATGTGTAGTTGCATGTCAGCACTCGTTATTATTAGCGTCACGGTCTTTTGTTAGTTTGTTCAGTGTTCTTTGTAATAAAGAAGAATGTATTCAAATCACTCTGTGCCTTGGTCTCATCGTTACGATGAACGTGACACATGCGGTCCCAGCGTTGCCAAATCCGTAGCAATACAAACTTTTATTTATGATTAAAAAGGATTTAATGAAAACTATTCCATAAAAACAATAAACCCAGCTCCAACAACCACAGACTCCTCAACATCAACCTAACCCCCAGCTCCCTAACCCCCAGCTCCAACAACTACAGACTCCTCAACATCAACCTAACCCCCAGCTCCCTAACCCCCAGCTCCAACAACTACAGACTCCTCAACATCAACCTAACCCCCAGCTCCAACAACTACAGACTCCTCAACATCAACCTAACCCCCAGCTCCAACAACTACAGACTCTTCAACATCAACCTAACCCCCAGCTCCCTAATCCCCAGCTCCAACAACTACAGACTCTTCAACATCAACCTAACCCCCAGCTCCCTAACCCCCAGCTCCAACAAGTACAGACTCTTCAACATCAACCTAACCCCCAGCTCCAACAACTAGACTCTTCAACATCAACCTAACCCCCAGCTCCCTAACCCCCAGCTCCAACAACTAGACCCTTCAACATCAACCTAACCCCCAGCTCCCTAACCCCCAGCTCCAACAACTACAGACTCTTCAACATCAACCTAACCCCCAGCTCCAACAACTACAGACTCTTCAACATCAACCTAACCCCCAGCTCCCTAACCCCCAGCTCCAACAACTACAAACTCTTCAACATCAACCTAACCCCCAGCTCCCTAACCCCCAGCTCCAACAACTACAGACTCTTCAACATCAACCTAACCCCTAGCTCCAACAGCTTTAGACTCCTCAACATCAACCAAATGCACAACTCCAACAACTCCAGACTCCTCAACATTAACTTTTCATGTAAACACAGTTGGATACCTGCTACAGGACACATCTGGGGCCAAGCCGGAGTTTCTGTGTGTGTGTATATGTGTGTGTGTGTGTGTGTGCATGCGTGTTGTGTGCAACCAGATTTGGCAGTACTGGTGTTGAGAGAGATGTAGGAGGCTAGGGTGCAATGAGCAAGTGGCTGTTGAAAGAAGGGAACAGAATGCTGGTAAGATATGTGTGTTAAGAAAGAGACCAATGGGAGAGATCCCAGGAGGAGGATATTTCAGGGACATGGTGAGGGAATCTTGCACTGGGTGAAGGGTGATACAAAACATTGGTACATGAGAGATTAGGTAACGATAGGAGTAACGTTCACCACAGCAGGAGAGGAGTCAATGTCATGGTCTGTTCTCCAGGAAGATAAAAATTTAAAAGTTGTTATTTCAGTTTAATGTAACAAGTTGGTCATTCATAACACAACCTGTATGCAGCCAGCCATTAACTTGATATGAAAATACTATGAGTAGTCGAACATACCATCTATTTAATTGATTCCAAACAGTCCACATAACTGGAATGTGCAAAATGGAGATCATCAAAGAAATGTAATCAGGACATAAAGTTCCTGCAAAACAGTAACACTGCTGTAGAACGTTAGGATGAGACTGGTGTATGAGGACGTACTACATACTGTATATATTTAGCACCTGTTCTCATCAACCTTTGTGTTATCTTCCCGCAGGCCTCTTTCTAACTGTGTCCCCAGAGAACAATTTACAGTTATACATATTTCACATCAGATTTCATATTACATTTCACCTCACATATCACCCAGAATCTATCTACAGAATCATAGTGTTTTCAATCAGCTTCATTAACCAACTTGAAATTAGAGCTATGAATGACAAAACTCTCTTTTGACCACATCTGCACCACTACTGACACCAGACTGTTTTTGATTACTATCAGCATTTTGGGTAATGCAGGAAATGTAAAATGTGCAGTGTGTTTGAGGTTTAAAAAGTATTCTAAAGTCTGTTATTTCCATTTTGAAATGTGAGACTTGATTTATAATGAATATTTCCTGTTGCTGCAGGATTATTTTCCTGCTGTCGCAAACTGGCTCAAATTAAGAACCTACATCTGTACTGTATGATCACTACCTGCTGGTCTGATCCACATCTACTTTCAGTGGTTGATAATATTCTTCACAGCTAGTTCACAATTGAACCCCAACCAGTAAACTTAACTTTAATGATTACATCATAAGTATACATATAAATAATTTCCGGTAACACTTTAAGTGAAGGTTCCATTTGTAAAGCGTTATATACAGGTTGTAATTATGTTATTTCCCATTATTTAATAATTTGTAAATGTATTATAAACCATTAATAAATGGGTAATAACAAATTGGTCAAAATAGTGCGAAAGCCAGTCAGTGCTTGCCAAAAAGTGAGTCACTACTTACCTCCAGCTATTAACCATTTATAAATGCACATACAAATGCGTATAATATTGCCTGCAACTTACTTTGTTTCACGGAAACATGGCTCCGATACTCTGTCGGAGCCAGTAAAGCCAGTAGGATTCTCAGTACATTGCGCAGACAGGAATAAATATCTCTTCGGGAATCCGAAGGGATTAAATGCCGACCATATTATCGACCAAGAGAATTCTCCTCCGTCATCGCCACGGCCGTTTACATCCCACCTCAAGCCGAAACCTCGACAGTTCTAAAAAAAAATATTTGGACTTGCAAACTGGAAACCACATATCCTGAGGATGCTTTTATTGTAGCTTGGGATTTTAATGATGCAAATCTGAGGACTAGGCTGCCAAAATTCTATCAACATATTGACTGTCCTACTCATGCTACTAAGACTCTCGAATATTGCTATTCAAACTTCCGGGATGCTTACAAGGCCCTCCCCTGCCCTCCTTTTGGGAAATCTGACCACGACTCCGTCTGGCTCCTCCCGTCCTATAGACAGAAACTCAAACAGGAAGTGCTCATGCTTCGCATTATTCAACGCTGGTCTGACCAATCGGAATCCACGCTTCAGGATTGTTTTTGATCACGTGAACTGGGATATGTTCTGGGTAGCGTACGAAAATGATCTAGACGCATACACGGATACAGTGACTGAGTTCATAAGGAAGTGTATAGGAGATGTAGTACCCACTGTGACTATTAAAACCTACCCTAACAAGAAACCTTGGGTAACGAGTTGAACTGAGAGTCAGGGAAGCAAGTTCAGGGAATGAGTGTTTTAATAAATAAACACAACATAACATAAAACAAAACAAGAAGCACAGACTTAACAATGGAACAGAAACAGTAACGCCTGGGAAAGGAACCAAAGAGAGTGACATATATAGGGAAGGTAATCTGGGAGGTGATGGAGTCCAGGTGAGTATGATCAAATCAAATCAAATGTATTTATATAGCCCTTCGTACATCAGCTGATATCTCAAAGTGCTGTACAGAAACCCAGTCTAAAACCCCAAACAGCAAGCAATGCACGTGTAGAAGCACGGTGGCTAGGAAAAACTCCCTAGAAAGGCCAAAACCTAGGAAGAAACCTAGAGAGGAACCAGGCTATGTGGGGTGGCCAGTCCTCTTCTGGCTGTGCCGGGTGGAGATTATAACAGAACATGGCCAAGATGTTCAAATGTTCATAAATGACCAGCATGGTCGAATAATAATAAGGCAGAACAGTTGAAACTGGAGCAGCAGCACGGCCAGGTGGACTGGGGACAACAAGGAGTCATCATGTCAGGTAGTCCTGAGGCATGGTCCTAGGGCTCAGGTCCTCCGAGAGAGAGAAAGAAAGAGAGAAAGAGAGAATTAGAGAGAGCACACATAAATTCACACAGGACACCGAATAGGACAGGAGAAGTACTCCAGATATAACAAACTGACCCTAGCCCCCCGACACATAAACTACTGCAGCATAACTACTGGAGGCTGAGACAGGAGGGGTCAGGAGACACTGTGGCCCCATCCGAGGACACCCCAGACAGGGCCAAACAGGAAGGATATGACGCGCAGGTGCGCGTAACGATGGTGACAGGTGTGCTCCATATCGAGCAACCTAGTGACCTAGAGACCGGAGAGGGAGCACACGTGACACCGTGGATAGATGGTAGTATTCGTGTGAAACTGAAAGCCCGAACCACCACATGTAACAATGGTAAGGTGACTGGTAATATGGCAGAATATAAACAGTGTAGTTATTCACTCCACAAGGCAATCAAACAAGCTAAATGTCAGTAAAGAGATAAAGTTTTACAGGCGCCTAACCAATTGTGGTATTATGTGTTTTTTTCGCATTATTTGAAACTTATTTGGTACATAATGTTTCTGCCACCGTATCTTATGGCAAAAAAGAGCTTTTGGATATCAGGACAGCGATCACTCACCTCAGATTAGACAAAGATTTTTTCCTCAACAAGCAGGAAGCACAGGATATACTGTGAACACCAGACAAGGCCAACATCCCCGTTATTGGCAAGAGAAAGAGACGCAGGTACAGAAGACACAGAGCGGGGTGCCTCGTAAGAATTCAGAGAAGGCGAGTGGGAAAGCTGCCATTACCGTCAATATTACTCGCCGACATACAATCATTGGACAATAAATTAGATTAGGTACAATCACGAATGTCCTACCAAACTGTAACATCTTATGTTTCATGGAATTGTGGCTGAATGATGACATGGATATTCAGCTAGCAGGATATACGCTGCACCGGCTAGATAGAACAGCACACTCCAGTAAGACGAGGGGGGGAGTGGGACTGTGCATATTTGTAAACAACAGCTGGTGCACGAAATCTAAGGAAGTCTCTAGATTTGTTTTCTTACGTGTTATTTCTTACATTGGTACCCCAGGTCATCTTAGGTTTCATTACATACAGTCGAGAAGAACTACTGAATATAAGAGCAGCGTCAACTCACCATCAGTACGACCAAGAATATAACTTTCCCGAAGCGGATCCTGTGTTCTGCCTTTCACCCTGGACAACGGAATGTTGGCGACCCAAAACAACGACTTCGTAAAAGAGGGAAACGAAGCGGTCTTCTGGTCAGACTCCGGAGACGGGCACATCGCGCACCACTCCCTAGCATACTTCTCGCCAATGTCCAGTCTCTTGACAACAAGGTTGATGAAATCCGAGCAAGGGTAGCATTCCAGAGGGACATCAGAGACTGTAACGTTCTTTGCTTCACGGAAACATGGCTCACTCGAGAGAGACGCTATCGGAGTCGGTGCAGCCAGCTGGTTTCTCCACGCATCGCGCCGACAGAAACAAACATCTTTCTGGTAAGAAGAGGGGAGGGGGTGTATGCTTTATGGTTAACGAGACGTGGTGTGGTCACAACAACACACAGGAACTCAAGTCCTTCTGTTCACCTGATTTAGAATTCCTCACAATCAAATGTCGACCGCATTATCTACCAAGGGAATTCTCTTCGATTGTAATCACAGCCGTATATATTCCCCCTCAAGCAGACACATCGATGACTCTGAACAAACTTTATTTGACTCTTTGCAAACTGGAAACCACATATCCTGAGGCTGCATTCATTGTAGCTGGGGATTTTAACAAGGCTAATCTGGAAACAAGACTCCCTAAATTGTATCAGCATATCGATTGCGCAACCAGGGCTGGTAAAACCTTGGATCATTGCTATTCTAACTTCCGCGACGCATATAAGGCCCTCCCCCGCCCTCCTTTCGGAAAAGCTGACCACGACTCCATTTGGTTGCTCCCTGCCTACAGACAGAAGCTAAAACAAGAAGCTCCCGCGGTGAGGTCTGTTCAACGCTGGTCCGACCAATCTGATTCCATGCTCCAAGACTGCTTTCATCACGTGGACTGGGATATGTTTCGTATTGCGTCAAACAACAACATTGACGAATACGCTGATTCGGTGAGCTAGTTCATTAGAATGTGCGTTGAAGGTGTCGTTCCCATAGCAACGATTAACACATTCCCAAACCAGCAACGATTAAACAATTCCCAAACCAGAAACCGTGGATTGATGGCAGCATTCACGTGAAACTGAAAGCGCGAACCACTGCTTTTAATCAGGGCAAGGTGACCGGAAACATGAATACAAACAGTGTAGCTATTCCCTCCGCAAGGCAATCAAACAAGCTAAGCGTCAGTATAGAGACAAAGTAGAATCGCAATTCAACGGCTCAGACACAAGAAGTATGTGGCAGGGTCTACAGTCAATCACGGATTACAAAAAGAAAACCAGCCCAGTCATGGACCAGGATGTCTTGCTCCCAGGCAGACTAAATAACTTTTTTGCCCGCTTTGAGGACAATACAACTAAAACATGCGGACTCTCCTTCACTGCAGCCGAGGTGAGTAAAACATTTAAACGTGTTAACCCTCGCAAGGCTGCAGGCCCAGACGGCATCCCCAGCTGCGCCCTCAGAGCATGCACAGACCAGCTGGCTGGTGTGTTTACGGACATATTCAATCAATCCTTATCCCAGTCTGCTGTTCCCACATGCTTCAAGAGGGCCACCATTGTTCCTGTTCCCAAGAAAGCTAAGGTAACTGAGCTAAACGACTACCGCCCCGTAGCACTCACTTCATGAAGTGCTTTGAGAGACTAGTCAAGGACCATATCACCTCCACCCTACCTGACACCCTAGACCCACTCCAATTTGCTTACCGCCAAAATAGGTCCACAGACGATGCAATCTCAACCACACTGCACACTGCCCTAACCCATCTGGACAAGAGGAATACCTATGTGAGAATGCTGTTCATCGACTACAGCTCAGCATTTAACACCATAGTACCCTCCAAACTCGTCATCAAGCTCGAGACCCTGGGTCTCGACCCCGCCCTGTGCAACTGAGTACTGGACTTCCTGACGGGCCGCCCCCAGGTGGTGAGGGTAGGTAACAACATCTCCACCCCGCTGATCCTCAACACTGGGGCCCCACAAGGGTGCGTTCTGAGCCCTCTCCTGTACTCCCTGTTCACCCACGACTGTGTGGGCACGCACGCCTCCAACTCAATCATCAAGTTTGCGGACGACACTACAGTGGTAGACTTGATTACCAACAACGACGAGACGGCCTACAGGGAGGAAGTGAGGGCCCTCGGAGTGTGGTGTCAGGAAAATAACCTCACACTCAACGTCAACAACCACCCGAGCCACTGCCTGTTCACCCCGCTATCATCCAGAAGGCGAGGTCAGTGCAGATGCATCAAAGCTGGGACCGAAAGACTGAAAAACAGCTTCTATCTCAAGGCCATCAGACTGTTAAACAGCCACCACTAACATTGAGTGGCTGCTGCCAACACACTGACTCAACTCCAGCCACTTTAATAATGGGAATTGATGTAAAATATATCACTAGCCACTTTAAACAATGCTACTTAATATAATGTTTACATACCCTACATTATTCATCTCACATGAATACGTATATACTGTACTCGATACCATCTACTGCATCTTGCCTATGCCGCTCTGTACCATCACTCATTCATATGTCTTTATGTACATATTCTTTATCCCTTTACACTTGTGTGGATAAGGTAGTAGTTTTGGAATTGTTAGTTAGATTACTCGTTGGTTATTACTGCATTGTCGGAACTAGAAGCACAAGCATTTCGCTACACTCGCATTAACATCTGCTAACCATGTGTATGTGACAAATAGCATTGTTTAAAGTGGCTAGTGATATATTTTACATCAATTTCCATCAATTCCCATTATTAAAGTGGCTGGAGTTGAGTCAGTATGTTGGCAGCAACCACTCAATGTTAGTGGTGGCTGTTTAACAGTCTGATGGCCTTGAGATAGAAGCTGTTTTTCAGTCTCTCTGTCCCTGCTTTGATGCATCTGTACTGATCTCGCCTTCTGGATGATAGCGGGGTGAACAGGCAGTGGCTCGGGTGGTTGTTGTCCTTGATGATCTTTATGGCCTTCCTGTGACGTTGGGTGGTGTAGGTGTCCTGACAAAGCCTATTCCCCCTCAGGAAACTAAAAAGATTTGGCATGGGTCCTCAGATCCTCAAAAGGTTCTACAGCTGCAACATCGAGAGCACTGGTTGCATCACTGCCTAGTACGGCAACTGCTCAGCCTCTGACCGCAAGGCACTACAGAGGGTAGTGCGTACGGCCCAGTACATCGCTGGAGCTAAGTTGCCTGCCATCCAGGACATCTACACCAGGCGGTGTCAGAGGAAGGCCCTAAATACCAGCAGCATACCACCATGCATACCACTGCTGGCTTGTATCTGAAGCTAAGCAGGGTTGGTCCTGGTCAGTTCCTGGATGGGAGACCAGATGCTGCTGGAAGTGGTGTTGGAGGGCCAGTAGGAGGCACTCTTTCCTCTGGTCTAAAAAAATATCCCATTGCCCCAGGGCAGTGATCGTGTAGGGTGCGGTTTTTTGGATGTGATGTTAAACGGGTGTCCTGACTCTCTGAGGTCATAAAAGATCACATGGCACTTATCTTAAGAGTAGGGGTGTTAACCCCGGTGTCCTGGCTAAATTCCCAATCTGGCCCTCAAACCATCACGGTCACCGGATAATCCCCAGTTTACAATTGGCTCATTCATCCTCTTCCTCTCCCCTGTATCTATTCCCCAGGTCATTGCTGCAAATGAGAATGTGTTCTCAGTCAACTTACCTGGTAAAATAACGGATAAATAAAAATATTGTCGAAGACCCACCTCAGTCATAGACTGTTCTCCCTACTACCGCATGGCAAGCGGCTTTCAACAGCTTTTACCCCCAAGCCAATGGACTCCTGAACAGGTAATATAATGGCTAACAAGACTATTTGCATTGTGTTCCCCTCCCCAAACCCTCTTTTACGCTGCTGCTGCTCTCTGTTTATCAGATATGCATAGTCAGTTTACCTATACATTCATGTACATACTACCTCAATTAGCCCGACTAACCGGTGCCTGTATATAGCCTCGCTACTGTTATAGCCCCGCTGCTGTTATTATTCACTGTCTTGTTACTGTTGTTTTTTATTTCCTTATCTATTGTTCACCTAATACCTATTTTTTCTTAAAAATGGCACTGTTGGTTAGGGCCTGTAAGTAAACATTTCACTGTACTGTTTTATTCAGCGCACTTGACAAATAGACTTTGATTTGATTTAAAGTGGAGTCGCAATTCAACGGCTCAGACACAAGACATATGTGGCAGGGACCATAGACAATCATGGACTACAAAAGGAAAACCAGTCACTGTGCAACTGGGTCCTGGACTTCCTGACGGGCCGCCCCAGGTAGTGAAGGTAGGAAACATCACCTCCACTCCGCTGATCCTTAACACTGGGGCCCCACAAGGGTGCGTGTTCAGCCCCCTCCTGTATTCCCTGTTCACCCATGACTGCGTAGCCTAGCACGCCTCCAACTCAATCATCAAGTTAACAGACGACACAACAGTAGTAGGCTTGATTACCAACGATGACAAGACAGCCTACAGGTTGGAGGTGAGGGCTCTGGGAGTGTGGTGCCTGGAAAACAACCAGGCACCAAAACAAAGAAATGTCCACAAAACAAAGAAATGTTTGTGGACTTCAGGAAACAGCAGAGGGTGCACCCCCCCTATCTACATTGATGAGACCACAGTGGAGAAGGTGGAAAGCGTACACATACTATTCTACGGTATCTTAGTCACTTAATGTTTTCTTATCTGACATTACTCATCTCATGTGTATATACTATTTCCTATACTATTCTACTGTATCTTAGTCAGTTCCGCTCTGACATCGCTCGTCCATGTTTATATAGTCTTAATTCTTTCCTACTTCGATTTGTGTGCATTGGATATGTGTTTTGTAATTTGTTAGATATTACTTGTTAGATATTACTGCACTGTCGGAGCTAGAAGCACAAGCATTTCGCTACACCCGCAATAACATCTGCTAATCACGTGTAAATAAAATTATTTGATTTGAATATTGAACGCTTATGTATCATCATGCAACCTTATTTTCAATGGTTGTGCAGTTAAACAATTGTTTTTTTCTCACTTTTGGGTGTGTTGCATTGTTGCTCTGTCCCATGAACAGAAATGGTTCATTTTCAGACCAATGGTCAACTCCCATGATGTACTGTTGCTCTTTTCCAGGAACAGAAATGGTTGGTTTTCAGACCAATGGTCAACTCCCTTGATGCGTCTTGCCTACATTTGAAATCCTGATGATGCATTGTGGTTCACTTATTTCAGGAATGAAGGCTTCATCTCAAGATCTCAAGACATATTATCGGTGTGGTTCACTGGTTTCTGAAAACATCCCAGACTTTGTGAGATCTGCCCATCTGTGAAATACGCTTGAAACAAAGATGACCTGGAACGTGCCCAGAATGTTGTGTTGACACTGACATCATGTGACAGTGAGTCCTGAAGAATCATGATGGGCGTGGCTATGAGAAGTGTGCAAATTCTCTAAGAAATTTGTTTATCTTTTGAATACAAAAGTTTTGCTGGATGATTTAGCACGCTGCTCAGCTAGCTAAGTAGCTAGCTAGCTAGCTAGCTAACTTTTGCTAGCACCTCTGTCCTACCTAACTAGCTTGGAAACATTAGGTAACATCTAAAATGTATTTTTGAATATCGTATAAATAGTAGAAATCATGATAATGATATTAGAGTAATGTAGCTAGTGTCTATGCTAAATTATCATACATTCCTCTTCTTTCCCACACACTTCTTCCCCCCCCCCTCTTCTTTCCCATAAGGTCTCAGGGTGTTTTCACATATGTGACTTGTTTCAGGAAAATAGGCATATGTCGCAAGTCACGTCTTCACAGGAGAGTCATTTGAACGTTTCATTTTATTTTTATCAAAATGCGTTGGAACATTTGAACTTTCATGTACTTTAATAACAAACTTGTGTGCCATCTGTAAATACAAATAAAGTCAAATTAAGAGCCTAGTTGGTTTCGCCACAGAAAAAGACAGGAACCTGGACATGAGTTTTAGAAAGAAGATGCTACTCGGCAGACCAGTCTATAAAATGAGCTGCTCATTATGTGTAGATAATCCTTTCTACTGCAGTTTTTTCGAAAGATGTAACGTTAGCCATGAAGAACTGCAAATGTGTAGCTAATGTTCTCAATAACATTGCTGCCCTGAATTTATCAGGCGCTATCGACAAAGGTCAGTGGAACTACTTTCAGAAGGACAATCGTACCATGCTGACTCTATATGACTCTGAAAATGAATCAGAGAATGAGGAATTCCCTGATTTAGGTAAAATAATTTTAATTGAAAAAGACATTGTAGAGACTTCTGATGACGGTGATGGGGAAGAAACGGTGATCAACAGTGTTGGTGTCACAGAAGAAGTTGACCGAGTTTTGAAGTCAGTGGAATGTCTGGTAGAAGCAGAGAAGGTTAAGGGTAGAAGCAGAGAAGGTTAAGGAGATGAATACAATTCTGGCATTTGATTGCAAATAGAGGCAGAGTCGAAAAGAGAACACAGAAGGCTATTGTGTAAAACACCTGTCTACGGATTACATCTTCAAACTAAGGGCAACCACGGCATTCATGACAAAGAGAGAAAAATATCTGATGACTCTCATGGCATTGCACATAGTCAGTGTGAACCAGAGTGACTTGACACAACGGGCCAAGCAAGCTGTACAAACAAAACGGAAACGACACAGGACGTCTTATTTAATGAAAGGGGTTGCAGTCTGCCGTGAAGCGTTCATCCATGTAAGAGTCTAGCTACAGTTTTGGATATTATAAGTTTCTAATTTAGTCAGAAAGTTGTTTTCATTGCAAGTTTACTGTGAGCTAGCTAGCTCGCTAACATTAAGTGTGTGATCCGTGTAGTAATATTGTCTCAGAAAGCTATTTACATTGTTAGTTATAGCCTAATGTTAGCTAGCTAACATAGAACCAATTTGGTTAACTGTAGCTAGCTAGGACAATCAGTTTGTATTGTGAGTACTCTATGGATTGGGATTATGGTTCACTGTTTAGCTAGCTAGCTAGCTACATGTCTAAACAAAAGACCCCAAGTTAAAGCGTACTGTTAGCTAGCTAGCTGACGTTAGAATGCTGGCTCGCTAGATAACAGTATGACCTGTGTAGTAATATTATCTCAGCAAGTCATTTGCATTGCTAGTTATAGCATAATGTTCGCTAGCTAACTAGCTAACATTGAAACTATTGGGTTAACTTCAGCTAGCTATGACAATTGGTTTGTATTTCTATTACTCTATGGACTGGGATTAGCTACATGTCTAAACAAAAGACTCCACTTCACCAGATGATTACATTCCCCATCAAGTTAGCCAGGTGTGTCTGACAGTGATTACAGCTATCTATTGTGTAACAATGCTAAAATATTTGTGTCTGGAATTTGTCTTTCAGCATCAGTAGAACACGCCTGACTCTCCTCCACCAGTCATACAAGAATAATGGTCTAATGCCTCCCATTTAAAAGAGAGCTGGCCCAAGCAAGAACAGGTTACACCTGAAGCATGAGGACTTACAATAGTTGTAAGATAGAGTTGTGGACTTCATCAATAACTATGTAGAGGATAATGCAAGAGTACTAGCAGGATGCGTCCCAGGACACATCTCATGGGACAAAAGCAGTGGTGTGGCGTCTCTACAAGGAATCGATAACAACACTTGGTATGTAAAGCATAAACAACACGTTTAGATTATTTAATTTACCTCCAACATGATTGGCACTACTTTTATTTATCTCACAATATTTCAGTATTTTACAGAGGTACGTGTAGTCTGGCTGTCTTCCTTCAGGAATCTGTGTAGAAAATTTCTGCCCCACATCTCAAGCACGAAGCCCCAGACAGACCTGTGCTAGCAGTGCCAGAGGAACAACTTTCAGGTTTTCAGATCTGCCAATCTGCCATAAACTGTTAAATCTGTTAAACTGTTAAATCAACCAAGAGCAGCATCTCCTGCTTGTTCAGAGTGAGCGGTCTGTCTACCAGAAGATGGTTGCTGACTGCAAGACCACCTGTCAAGACCTGCAGTTGTCTCTAGGGGCCCCTATTGAACCAGCAAGCAAAGACATCAGGATGCATTAACAGCTTTGATTTTGCTCAACAAGTAAGCAACATTTCCTCTTTTATAATGATTATATGAAGGAGATAGATAAATAGATAGATAGATAGATAGATAGCTATACACACAAAACAAAGCTAAATATATGTATATATGAAGCAGGAAAATGCCTTTCAGTGAGCTGTGTGAAGACAGACTGACGGGGGTGAGACAATTCATTTAAATGTATCTTTAATGTTTTTGTTGTTGTTTGCAGGTGCACTATCCCTTTGACCCTATGCAGCCAGGTCCCATCTACTTTTGAACTCCTCGCAAGTGTGGCTTGTTTGGTGTCTGCTGTGAAGGAATACCACAACAAGTCAACTACTTGAATGATGAAAGAATGTCATCCAGCAAAGGCAGCAGCGCAGTCATTAACTACAAGCACCATTTCTTCACCAACTACGAAGTTGGGGAAACATGTGTGGACCTGAATTGTGATAACTACAGTCGCCAAAACAAGAACAAGTTTGTGCTCTGGTATTGTGGTATTGGTATTGTGGTATTGGTATTGTGACCATGCGCAAGCTCCATCACAGTCTGGACCTTCACTTCCTGATCACAGGCCACACCAAGTTTGCCCCCGACTGGTGCTTTGGCCTCATCAAGCAGCGCTTCAGAAAGACCAGAGTGAACACTTTGTCTGAGATTGCTGGTGTTGCACTGTGACAGGGGTCAACATCCCACAGCTGGTTGGACTGGAGGATGGTATGGTGCTGCTGGAAAGCTATGGCTGGCAACAACACCTGACTCTGTACTTCAGGCCGCTGTCACAGATCAAACAGTACCAGCACTTCAGGTGAATATCATTTTAATTGCATTGTATGAGGCTATTCTTCTTATCTAAACTTGGGAGGTGAATTGATGTTATGCAAGGTTGTAATGTCTTCTTAATTCTTTTTGTTATTTCCAATTTTACAACTTCAATGCTCAAGGAGCATTTGGACTCAGTCGGGACCAGGTTTCAGCTGCTGCGCAATGCTGACATCCTTCCTCTCATCGATGGTCTGCCTGTACAAGCACCAACTGGACTGGACACAGCTAGACAAAAGTATATTTTTCAGGGGATCAGGGAGTTTTGCGACGAAGAGGCTATGGACATCACAAAGTCAAAGGCAGGACAGAAACAGGCTAAAAAAATATAGATTCCTTGTTCATGCGCGGTTTGGACGGACCAGTTCATCACTGGGGGCAAGTTACCAGTCATCAGCACTATCTGCAGTGCTTCTATGGACATTCACATGACACTCTCCTAACACACGCCATACATTGCTACTACTATATCTGTTTGCATAAAACTACCTCATCTATCACCAGGATCACTGATCGTGTTATTGATATTGTTCTTTCTCTATTGCATTGACACTTGTTCTTTTTTTCTATATATTTACATCTATTTTTGATATTGCTATGATACAATTAACCATTTATCTGTACTGTTTACACCTTCTGTAGATACCCATCCAGTTAGCAAGATGTGGCTTGGGGTTATAGCATTTCTTTCACATGACCGATTAATTTAGACAAGTGTGTCTGGGTAAGCGTCATGTAATATTTATAAAATATTTTTATCTGGACACTTTCTGTTTACCTGGAATTTGTCCTTATTGTAGGCTAATACTTTTACAAATTTTAGCCTTAATCTTTACCCCACTACATGACCTTTAGCACAACCTCACATGTGAATCCTTAAGGAGATGGGTGGGGCTAAGGCATAAGAGGGTGGGAACAATTCTAAATGGGTGTAGACAAAAGAGCTCTCCAGTAGGTGTACCAATATATTCAAGGGCCATTTTCTCAAAAAGTGTGGTTACGAGTTTATCAACTTCCAAAGCATAATGACTTCCCCATTGTTCCTCAAATGCAGTGTATGATATACCATTTTGTAGCTCTAAGTCTCTACTTTTATCCAATGTAAAACACACAATTTCTCATTTTTCTACATAAGACCGAATCAAGTCACACATAGTCCTCTTTCAAAAAACTGATCTCAGTCCTTTTTAAAGTGAACTCAGGGTAAAAAAAAAAAGCAAAAGATCTCAGTTCTCTTTGTATTCGCAATGCCCTTGCCTTTGAATGAAGATCAAACTCTTTTGCCAGTTCACTTCATCTATTTTGTGGACTGAGTCTTCTTTGCATTCACATTGCTATGTTTAGAAAGGAACCAAGATCTTGTTCCATCATGCACTCTGGGTTTTTACAAAGTGCGAGACAAGCCATTCAATCAGAATGCGTTATCAGACAGCTACAGTACCAGTTAAAAGTTTGGACTTCTTTGAGGGTTTTTCTTTATTTTTACTGTTTTCTACATTGTAGAATATTAGTGAAGACATCAAAACTATGAAATAACACATGTGGAGTCATGTAGTAACCAAGCAAGTGTTAAACAAATCAAAATATATTTTATATTCGAGATTCTACAAAGTAGCCCCCCTTTGCCTTGATGACAGCTTTGCACACTCTTGGCATTCTCTCAACCAGCTTCATGAGGTAGTCACCTGGAATGCATTTAATTAACAGGTGTGCCTTATTAAAAGTTAATTTGTGGAATTTCTTTCTATCTTAATGCATTGGAGCCAGTCAGTTGTGTTGTGACAAAGTAGGGTTTGTATACAGAAGATAGCCCTATTTGGTAAATGACCAAGTCCATATTATGGCAAGAACAACTCAAATAAGCAAAGAAAAACGACATTCCATCATTACTTTAAGGCATGAAGGTTAGTCAATGCTGACAATTTCAAGAACTTTTAAAGAAACCATCAAGCGCTATGATGAAACTGGCTCTACTGAGGACCACCACAGGAAAGGAAGACCCAGAGTTACCTTTGCTGCAGAGGATTAGTGAATTAGAGTTAACTGCACCTCAGATTGAAGGCCAAATAAATGCTTCACTGAGTTCAAGTAACAGACACATCTCAACATCAACTGTTCAGGGGAGACTGTGCGAATCAGGCTTTCATGGTCAAATTGCTGCAAAGAAATCACTACTAAAGGACACCAATAAGAAGAAGAGACTTGATTGGGCCAAGAAACACAAGCAATGGATATTAGACTGGTAGAAATCTGTCCTTTGGTCTGACGAGTACAAATTTGAGATTTTTGGTTCCAACCGCTGTGTTTTGTGAGATGCAGAGTAGGTGAATGCATGTGTGGTTCCCACCGTGAAGTATGGAGAAGGAGATGTGATGGTGTGGGGATGCTTTGCTGGTGACACTGTCAGTGATTTATTTAGAATTCAAGGCACTCTTAACCAGCATGGCTACCACAGCATTCTGCAGCGATACGCCATCTTATTTGGTTTGTGCTCAGTCGGACTATCATTTGTTTTTCAACAAGACAATGACCCAAAACACACCTCCAGGCTGTGTACGGGCTATTTACCAGAAATTCCTTATGAAGCTGGTTGAGAGAGTGTTTAAAGCTGTCATCAAGGCAAAGGTTGGCTACTTTGAAGAATATAAACCACTTTTTTGGTTACAACATGATTCCATATGTGTTATTTAATAGTGTTGATGTCTTCAGTATTATTCTACAAGTAGAAAATAGTAAAAATAAAGAAAAGTCCTTGAATGAGTAGGTGTGTCCAAACTTTGGCTGGTACTGTATGTTGTACCCTATGTTGTGATTCTCACCAAATATGTTGTCTTCTCAAACTGTTCATACCCTACAATTAATAAACAGTTTATGAAGCTCTCTTAGCCTATAGATCACATATCACAAACAAATCATATGAACTAAAGACTCCACACATTTTGGAATTTCTGTGCATCCTTGACAATCGCTAATCAATATCCAAAAACAGCTGTCCAAAAAGTTAGCCAAAATGTTGGTAACTCATTTGTTAATTATCAGTGGGTTGCCACTTTTAATAAGGTATCATTTTAGCAGTTATAAATATTGATAACTCAGTTATTAATGTTCACATGTCTGTCACTTTACAATAAGGTATACTTTTAGCAGTTATACATGTGGGTAAATCCTTTATAGATGATTTGAGAGTACACTCAGAGCTTAAACGTACTTATAGGCAGTATTGGGTACTCATCACTACATACATGAGAGAAGATTCAACACTTCAACACATGTTCATTCAATGAATGGTGGGTATGAAGACTAAAACATTCAACGTTGTGAGAATACCTCCTCCACTGTTTCACCCACCAAAGATATTACGGTTACCATTTCACACCAGAGCGTTCACCATACTTGGAATATCACAGAGAAGTAGTAAGTGTGTGTTGATATAATCTGGTAATGGGTAATAATGATTGAATAATGTTCTGAATGTACATTTCTTCAGGACATAAAGGTTTCAATGGTCAGTCAAGACACACCATGAAAACCAAACTCTTCTGTTCCCGAGACAACAATGCATCGCACCCAAAAGTGAGAAAATAACTATTGCTTAACTGTGCAACCCTAGAAAATAAGGTTGAATGATGATACACACGGGTTCATCTTATAAGCATTTGTAAATGATTAATAACTGGGGGTAAATATTGGCTCACTATTTTGCAAACACTAACCAGTAATTGCACTCTTTTGACCAATGCAATATAACGGTTTATTAATGGTTTATAATGCATTTACAAATAATAAATAACATGAATAATGTCATAATAACACCTTTATAAACCGTTTACAAATGGAACCTTAGTGTAAAATGTTATCCAGTTCCTTCAACTGGAAAGCGGTTTCCTGTTTTATCACAATCTGATACTGCCTGTGGAATTTGATTGTAGCTGCAACAAAGGAGCCTTCACCACATTCTATAATTCTTTCCTGTTGACTGGTTTTTAGTTGATTGTTTGGATTAAAGTGGATGCAAGTTTTCTCAATGCATTCCTGTTATTTTCTCACTATATTTCTGCAACACCTATCTCCTTAATGAATTGAGGCAACAGAAGCAACATCTGAAGAAATTGACACTGTCGTGAACAGAGCCCAATGTCACCCTTCCCCCATGTGAGCTGAGGATATGAGTGTGTGCTACTTCAAATTTTTTATATTTTCACGCAGAAAATAACAATCCCCGGTGCTTCACCCCCTTCTCCCTCTCTCTGACACTCTCTGACACACTCTCTCTGACTCTGTCTCTGTCTGTCTCTCTCTCTCTCTCTCTGACTCTTTTTTCTCTCTTTCCCTCACACTCTCTGTCTCTCTCTCTCTCTGACTCTTTTTTCTCTCTTTCCCTCACACTCTCTGTCTCTCTCTCTCTCTGACACTCTCTCTCTGACTCTCTCTCTCTCTCTCTGACTCTCTCTCTCTCTGACTCTCTCTCTCTCTCTGACACACACTCTCTCTCTCTGACTCTCTCTCTCTCTCTCTCTCTCTCTCACTCTCTCTCTCTCTCTCTCTGACTGTCTCTGTCTCTGTTTCTCTCTCTCTCTCTCTCTCTGACACACACTCTCTCTCTCTCTGACTCTCTCTGACTCTCTCTCTCTCTCTGACTCTCTCTCTCTGACTCTCTCTGACTATTTTCTCTCTCTTTCCCTCACACTCTCTGACACACTCTCTCTGTCTCTGTCGGTGTCTCTCTCTCTTTCTCTCTCTCTCTGACACTCTCTCTGACTCTCTCTCTCTCTCTCTCTCTGACTCTTTTCTCTCTCTTTCCCTCACACTCTCTCTCTCTCTCTCTGACTCTCTCTCTCTCTCACACACTCTCTCTCTCTCTCTGACTCCCTCTCTCTCTCTCTGACACACTCTCTCTCTCTCTGACTCCCTCTCTCTCTCTCTGACACACTCTCTCTCTCTCTGACTCTCTCTCTCTGACACACTCTCTCTCTCTGACTCTCTCTGACTCTCTCTCTCTCTCTTTCCCTCACACTCTCTGTCTCTCTCTCTCTTTCCCTCACACCCTCTGTCTCTCCCTCTCTCTTTCCCTCACACCCTCTGTCTCTCTCTCTCTTTCCCTCACACCCTCTGTCTCTCTCTCTGTTGTGCGAGGACTGAGGATCAGCCAGGCTGCATATTATCAGCATGTCATGCCACCACTGAGCCCCCCATCCTCCTACAAAACGACTGCGTACCAACAAGGTTTCTAATATTCTGTTGGAGATGTTTTGTTGATACTATCATTAGCTTCACTATATGGACAGACACACTGTACTGTACTGCATGACTACACACACTGGAGTGCTTATTGAGATTAGCCATAACAACACAGTTTCTCCGAAGATCAGAGAAAGCTCTTACCTTGGCTCGCAGTGACTCAAACACATGCTATCTTTCAGGTCACTTACCCACACTACATCAATAAGTCACTTGACTAACTTGTTCGACCTGAACTCTAGCTAGGTGTTTTGACAACATCTCACACCAGAAGACATTGCAAGCTGGAGCTTTGAAACTCAATTTGATTTGTCACCAAGGAGCATTTGGACTCAGTCGGGACCAGGTTTCAGCTGCTGCTGAAATCAATTTGATTTGAGACATGAAAAATGTATTGTGTTTATTTTTACAAGGTGGTGCATGTTGCCACTGTTAAGACTTAAGACTTCAGAGCTTGGATCAATGTCATAGGCTTGTCACAATAGATGTATTCCTTTGTCTGACTGCACTATTCTTGTCCCGATTATCATATTGGCCCTATCAGTCAACATTAAGGAACATGTTAGCAGAAGAGTATAGTTAGTCTAGTGTTATTTAAAATCAATATCTGCATCATGAAAGAAGATTGACAGCATGTCGACAATGATCCAAACAGTTCATGTTAGCTACAGTCCTACACTGTTGTTCAACATGGTTTATTTTAAATGTATCAATCATTTTGATTATATAAAGACACAGGAGAGGGGCACTTCTTTGGTTCTAGCTCTATAGCATGAGGTGCTCTTTGATCATGGGATGAAACACTATTGAACAAAAATAAGTTGATTCTGGATTGTAAACAATGCCAAAACAGCATTGTGCAGGCACTCATTTAGTGGGAAAATTAAAAAGTGTTCATTGTTAACATGAAGGCTTTTACATTTTTCCGCGTGAGAGTGCCTTGATTACTTCTGGTTGTTTTGCACAGAGGCTTTTTCGATATTGTTTACTATCCGGCATCAACATTTTGATTATATATTTACGACTATTTCTTTCTTGTCATAATTTCATTTCTCTATTCATGCAAACTGTTGACATGTTAAAGTCTCGGAAACAGAAGAGCTAATTGTTTATGCCTTCAATATTTTCTATTGTTTGAGGGAACTCATGTTTAAAACCCCAAATTATTTTACATTTACATGATGCTGGTTTTACGAGTAGTACGGCATTAAAAACAAGCCTGTTTATTCCATGATTGAGACCCTTGTATAAACTAGCTCATTATCAATAGCGTGTACAAGAAAGGTGTTTTTATCAGCTTTTTGAGAAAAGCAGGAGAAAGAAGAAGATAACTAATTTACACTCTTCCACAAGCTCCAGTATTCTTTTCTCTGTGCAAAGCCAGGGATGGCTGTTGATTGAGTGAGCTAAACTGCTGGCCTTTCATGCTCTGTTAGGGCATTTCCAATGCGATTAATTGGTTTTGTTGATAAATCTGTTCATTACTAGGTAATTGCTGTTAACTTTAGGGGAATGAATGGTTTAGGAGAGCTTGACCTGAAAGTGGTAAAGGTTGGGACTGTGAATGTGTGGCGTTTCTTCTACCTGCATTGTCTGGGTCAGAGAGGGGTGGGAAGTGCAGCCGGTAGCTTTGTCTGCTTTGTTTGGGGGCAGGGGGGTGGGGAGAGGGGATTCTATCCGTTTGGGGCACAGAGCATCCATAGCTTGAGCCTTTCCTCCCTCCTCACCCCAGTAAGGATGAAAAGATAGTGTGACCTGAGGATGGATCCATTCAAATGAAAGCGCGCTTCCTCCAGGGGAGTGTGGTGAAATGGCCTGAGGGCAACGGCCCTGTCTGAGATGCCTTTCTTTCATTTACTCCCTGCTCTTGCTCATTAGTAGAAACATGCCCGTAAGTCCCCACTCACTTCCCCCTCTCTCTTCCTGGAATGGGAGAGGGAGCTGGTCTCAATGGAAGACAGAAAACAGAGAGAGAAAGAGAGGGGGATTAAAAATAGGAAAAAGGAGAGTGAGAGAAAGAGAAAGAGAAAAAAACAAGAGAAATAGCGAGATATGGAGGTGCCTACCTTGTTTTACAGTCTATTACGAGAAATGGTAAAATGCTTTGGTCAGTATTGTTAGATACTGAGGAAGATGTTTTGAAGCGGAAAACTGTTGTGGCTGACCCGTGAAATGACACATTTCCATCAAGGCTAATTATATCCGTAACTGAACCGCAAACCCACAATTTACATAAAAACATCTGTCTTTCCAACTTTGACAATTGTGTATAGTACTGTATATGTCATGTAAAGTGATGTTTGATAAGTTAATGTGTTGGTAGTGCACAGTTGGATCCTTACTAATTGAACTCGTGGTACATTTGGCATCTCAGTTTATCACCACACACATCTATTATTTTTTCATGTCATGTGTTCAGTATTGGTGTGTTGGATATAGGTGCCTACTGATTACAGTAAATCAACTACACTCTTTTTTTGGATGTGTAATTGCTTATAACCCTTAATGGTCAGCACTCTAAGGCATACCATTCCCAACATGTCCGTTATGTTATGCCTCCCATCTCTATTGTCTAAATATTGAGAAGGGGTTCAGTTCACAAGAATCCTTCATAGGATTTATTGAAAGGTGAGTTGACACAACCACTTTCATGTCATGTGCATTGTCTTCCTCGGGTACAGTTGGGGTTAAGAAGGCACTCTAATAGCCTTGATCAGATACAACACTGAGTGCATATCACAATCTGTGACACTGAATGTTCCATCGAATCTGGGTTCCATCAGGCCAAATCACAGCTAATCACAGCTTTAGGTTCTGTAAGTATACACAATGCAGCCTCGGACATCAACTGATACGTAACCTGCTGCTTTATGATGCTTTTGTGTTAGCCTGCCTGTCACACACACACGCACGCGCATGCACACACTGTCACGCTCTGACCTTTAATATCTCTGTTTTCTTTCTATTTTGGTTAGATCAGGGTGTGACAAGGGTGGGTTTGCTAGTTTTTGTGTTGTCTAGGGTTTTTGTATGTCTAGGGGTTTTGTAGGTCTAGGTACTTTTTGTCTACGGTGGCCTGATATGGTTCCCAATTAGAGGCAGCTGTTTATCGTTGTCTCTGATTGGGGATTATATTTAGGTGGCCATTTTCCCTTTTGTGTTTGTGGGTTCTTGTTCGATGTTTAGTTGCCTGTCTGCACTACTCATATTAGCTTCACAGTTCGTTTTGTTATTTTGTTTGTTTGTTCAGTGTTCATTCTTAAATAAAGAAGAATGTACGCATGCGCTGCATCTTGGTCCGATTCATTATGACGAACGTGACAGAAGAACCCACCACAAAAGGACCAAGCAGTGTGTTCAGGAGGAATGGACCTGGGCAGAGATTCTGGATGGAGCAGGACCCTGGACGCAGGCGGGGGAGTTTTCCCTTCCGAAGGAAGAAATAGAGGCAGCGAAAGCAGAATGGCGATATTGCGAGGAGAAATACAAACGACGCAAGCACGAGAGGCAGCCTCAATAATTTTTTGGGGTGGCACACAAGGAGATTGGCTGAGTCAGGTTGGAGACCTGAGCCAACTCCTTGTGCTTACCGTGGGGAGCGTGTGACTTGTCAGGCACCGTGTTATGCACCATCCAATTCGCATTCATAGCCCAGTGCGCTCTATTCCAGCTGCTCGCATTTGCCGGGCTAGAATGGGCATCCAGCCAGGACGGATGGTGCCGGCTCAGCGCTCCTGGGTTCCAGTACACCCCCTTTGACCAGGATATCCTGCGCTGGCTCTGCGTACTGTGTCTCCGGTGCGTCTGCACAGCCCAGTGCATCCTGTGTTAGCAACCCACACTTGCCGGGCTCAAGTGAGCATCCAGCCAGGACGCATTGTGCCAGCACTACGCTCCGGATCTCCAGTGCGCCTCCACTGTCCAGTACATCCTGTGCCTCCTCCCCGTACTTGCCCTGAGGTGCGTGTCTTCAGCCCGGTGCCACCTGTACCGGTTCCACGCACCAGGTCTCCAGTGCGCATCCTGAGTCCAGTAAGTCCTGTGCCTCCTCCCCGCACTCGCCCTGAGGTGCTGGTCACCAGCCTGGTACTACCAGTGCCGGCACCACGCATCAGGCCTCCAGTGTGCCTCCCAGTCCGGAACCTCCAACGACGGGCCACAGTCCGGAACCCCAACGACGGGCCACAGTCCGGAACCTCCAATGATGGGCCACAGTCCGGAACCTCCAACGACGGGCCACAGTCCGGAATCTCCAGCTGCGGTCCACACTCCGGAGCCTCAAGTGACGGGCCACAGTCCGGAGCCTCCAGCGACATTCCCCAGTCCGGAACCTCCAGCGACGGTCCCCAGTCCGGGGTCTCCAGCGACGGTCCCCAGTCCAGAGCTTCCGGCGATGATCCAGGGTCCGGTTTTACAAAGGCGGAGGGTCCAGACTAAGGAGGGGTGGCTGCGTCCAGAACCGGAGCCGCCACCGAGGGTAGATGCCCCCCGGACCCTCCCTATAGGTTCAGGTTTGCGGCCGGGAGACCTTTGGGGGGGTACTGTCACTCTCTGACCTTTAATATCTCTGTTTTCTTTATATTTTGGTCAGGGTGTGACGAGGGTGGGTATGCTAGTTTCTGTATTGTCTAGTGTTTTTAAAAGTTAGTTATTTATATGTCTATGGTGGCCTGATATGGTTCCCAATCAGAGGCATCTGTTTATCGTTGTCTCTGATTGGGGATTATATTTAGGTGGCCATTTTCCCTTTTGTGTTTGTGGATTCTTGTTCTATGTTTAGTTGCCTGTCTGCACTACTCATATTAGCTTCACGGTTCGTTTTGTTATTTTGTTTGTTTGTTCAGTGTTCATTCTTAAATAAAGAATGTCCACATAGCGCGCTGCACCTTGGTCCGATCATTATGACGAACGTGACACATACACACACACACACACACACACACACACACACACACACACACACACACACACACACACACACACACACATACAAACGGTCTGTGTACAGTGGCTGGTGTAAGAGATACTGATATGTAGATGGGTTGTGCTCTTTGAGTAGTACAGGTAGTGGGTTAGGTGGCTGGCAGGCAGCTAGCTACATATTCCTGACAACCACTAACTACCGTTAATTACCCATCACTATGCTAAAAGAGGTGTCTATTAGGATCGCTGCAAACGGCTGTTAGTTATGCTCTATATTAGATTGCCTCTAAAAGGATGCCAGTATCTCATATCCTAAGCCATAATATATATTTGCTGCACCTCTGGACAGATTGAGCACTGTCTTTTCCTATGGCCATAACATCTCTCCATTATCATCTGTGTGGGCGACGGACTACAGAAACTTTAGCAGTGGTGCCATCAGATTATTTGACTTGTTCTCAGGTGTTTGTGTTTTCTGAGTCTGTTTTCTGTTTGCCAGTAAAGCATGTGCTCTTCAAGGTACAGGGACTTTGGCGACACTAATCTTCAGCACCTGTGTTGTCAGCATTCTCTGTAAAACCTATTTGACCTCAGGGATTTGGTAAAAGAGGTCTTCACTACCTGCATATGGTTATTTCTATAGACACATGTTGTGAGACAGTCATTTCAGAGTATATATTTATTTTGTAGAAGCAAAAGCGAAGATAGTAAAGTGCATTCGGAAAGTATTCAGACCCCTTGACTTTTCCCACATTTCGTTACATTACAGCCTTATTCTAAAATGGATTAAAGAGTTGTTTTCCCTCATCAATCTACACACAACACCCCACAATGATAAAGCAAAAACAGGTTTTTAGTCATTTTAGTTAATTTATTTGGAAAAGAAAATACAGGAAATATATAATTTACATAAGTATTCAGACCCTTTATTCAGAACTTTGTTGAAGCACCTTTGCCAGCGATTACAGCCTCGAGTCTTCTTGGGTATGACGCTACAAGCTTGACACAGCGCTATTTGGGGAGTTTCTCCCATTCTTCTCTACGATCCTCTCAAGCTCTGTCAGGCTGGATGGGGAGCGTCACTGCACAGCTATTTTCAGGTCTCTCCAGAGAGTCCGGGCTCTGGCTGGGCCACTCAAGGAAATTGAGACTTGTTTCAAAGCCACTCCTGCATTGTCTTGGCTGTGGGCTTAGGGTCGTTGTCCTGTTGGAAGGTGAACCGTAACCCCAGTCTGAGGTCCTGAGTGCTCTGGAGCAGGATTTCATCTAAGATCTCTCTCTGTGCTCCGTTCATCTTTCCCTCGATCCTGACTAGTCTCCCAGTCCCAGGCGCTGAAAAACATCCCAACAGCATGATGTTGCCACCACCATGATTCACCGTAGGGATGGTGCCAGGTTTCCTCCAGACGTGACGCTTGGTATTCAGGCCATAGAGTTCAATCTTGGTTTCATCTGACCAGAGAATCTTGTTTCTCATGGTCTGAGAGTCCTTTAGGTGCCTTTTGGCAAACTACAAGCAGGCTGTCATGTGCCTTTTACTGAGGAGTGGCTTCCGTCTGACCACTCTACCATAAAGGCCTGATTGGTGGAGTGCTGCAGAGATGGTTGTCCTTCTGGAAGGTTTTCCCATCTCCACAGAGGAACTCTAGGGCTCTTGTCAGAGTGACCATCGGGTTCTTAGTCACCTCCCTGACCAAGGCTATTTCTCTCCGATTGCTCAGTTTGGATGGGCGGACAGCTCTAGGAAGAGTCTTGGTGGTTTAAAACTTCTTCCATTTAAGAATAATCTTGGGGACCTTCAATGCTGCAGAATTTTTTTGGTACCCTTCCCCAGACCTGTGCCTCGACACAATCCTGTATCGGAACTCTACGGACAATTCCTTCGACCTCATGTCTTGGCTTTTGCTCTGACATGCACTGTCAACTGTAGGACCTTATATAGACAGATGTGCCTTTCCAAATCATGTCCAATCAATTACTTTTATCACAGGTGGACTCCAATCAAGTTGTAGAAACATCTCAAGGATGATCAATGGAAACAGGATGCAACTGAGCTCAATTTCGAGTCTCATAGCTAAGGGTCTGAATACTTATGTAAATAAGGTATTTCTGTTTTTATATTTAATACATTAGCAAAACTTTCTAAAGAACCATTTTCACTTTGTAATTATGGGGCATTGTGCGTAGATTGATGAGGCACATTTTTTAATCTATTTCAGATTAAGGCTGTCACGTATCAAAATGTTGGAAAAGTCAGTTGGTCTTAATACTTTCCGAAGGCACTGTATGTCTGCACAGTTAGATAGAGCACACATTTTTGCACTACAGGGAGGGGACATAAGTGATATTTCACTTGGAGACGTGTCTGTCCATTCACATGATTTGTCTCAAACATTCAAATAGCCGATTACTAATTCCCAAAGTGAGTTGCTTCTCAATAAAACAGTTAGGCTACAGCTAACCTGTACATAGGCCATCTACCTCATCCCCATACTGTATTCATTTATTTGTCTTGCTCCTTTGCACCCCAGTATCTCTACTTGCACATTCATCTTCTGCACATCTACCATTCCAGTGTTTAATTGCTATATTGTAATTACTTTGCCACCATGGCCTATTTATTGCCTTAACTCCCTTATCTTACCTCATTTGCACTCACTGTATATAGACTTTTTGTTTTATTTTGTCCGACTGTATGTTTAGTTTATTCCATGTGTAACTCTGTGTTGTTGTATGTGTCGAATTGCTATGCGTTTATCTTGGCCAGGTCGCAGTGGCAAATGAGAACTTGTTCTCAACTAGCCAACCTGGTTAAATAAAGGTGAAATAAATGTTTAAAAAAAAAAAAAAACTGGTAACGGATGATCTTCAACTTTGTCCCTCTCGCGAGAAGCTTTACCCTTTTAAATAAACAACCGTTTCCTGCGAAACCCTTTCGATTCGTTCTCGTATTGAGGTGAAACTTTGAGAGGTCATCACTTAGGCTAGCTAGTTGATAAAGATAATCTAAAAACACCCATGAGTGTGTGATCCCCAGCCTGACCCAGGCCTCTGACTAACCCCAGTATTTAACCCCAGTATTTAAGGAAAATAAACATTGGAGATGGTGTGGAATGTCATCACACTGAGGACGTTTATTAATTTGTTTAGAGACTGCAAAGTGGCCAGTCAGTAAGTGAGTATGAGGTCTTGGAAAAGTAGCGGAGGGGAAAGTAACCCAAGATGCTAATGATCTATGGCATTACAAATGGCTGGGTGGGAGAGATGGAGAGAGTGAGATCTGGGTGTAACAAGATCTGTCCAGAATCACCCCTGAAAAGGTACAACAGCCATTATCCCAGGGGATAAAGAAGACATGATTTCAATCCTTATGAATCATTCTTTCCCCCTGCCCCCAAGGGCACCGGAGCTGTAGACACGTTGTCATGCTCTGTATGAATTTATCTTGTTTGGTTGTACTGAAAGAGAAAACATACATACGTATATTGTGTTTACTGTATGAGAACTGTAAAGTCTAATTGAACAATTCATGTTTTTGTCTTTTCTTTACTGCAGCACTCACTCATTGTACTTGATAAGGATTTCAGCTAGCTCTACTTAGGCAAATCAACAAGAACAATGATTGGACAGATTTTGCAGCATAACGTTGGTACACACACAATTAAATAAAAAATAATTAAAGTCAGTAAAGATATTTGATGAATGTTCACATTTTCCTTCTTGGTAACAGAACAATGGAAAAAGTTTCCTCTCATGCCAGCAGTGTATTGTAACCAAGTGTTAATGAGAGAGCAATTGCCATCTTATATATAAAAATAAAAAAATAAAAAAATAAATACAACTAAATAAATACAACTTTTGTCTGTGTGCCATCCTCTTCAATTTCCTTTCCCCCTCTTCCTTCATGTTATTATGTATATTGGCTAAGGTCAGAGGTGAAGGTACAGTGTGAATAAAGAAGTCTACTTAGCATGTCGTTAGGAATACAACATATAGAGTCTGCTATGTAGCCTAACATGACTATTAGGATTGTGTTGCTAGGCTTTAGGGATTTTGATAACATACTGTATATAATCTCAGCCGTACCTCCATTGGAACATGTGTTTTTTTTGTGATCACAAGCTATACGGTGCGTACCTGTTTGCTGCAGTATTTTGAAAGCCATCTCAAAGAGAAATTGAAACATTTTGTACGTTTTCAGTCAGAAAAATAATTTGTGGTGAGTTCTCAGGGGTTATATAAGGTATATTTTCCCAACCTGTCTGCGGAAGAAGACTGTGTCAGAGGTATCTAGTCCATGAGAGTTGCTCTAGCTGGCTTTCCTCCACCTTTCCCCCAGTCTGACTCTGAGAAACTCATTTTCATGCCTGGACAAGTCCAACCTGTCAATCGCCTGTATTATGTGTGTTCCTTCCTGTTGAGGCCTACTTAGCTCAGTATCCAATGTACTGCTCTCTGTCTGACTAAGGTGCAAAATCCAACCTGATACACTTTTCCTCCGCTCTCAACCATGAGTTACATCCCTGTCATATGACCTTTTGCATGGTTTGTTCACAGAATAATATTCTCTACCTAACTGTATAGCCTCTCATCAATTGTTCCTCGCTTTGCAGACAACTTCACACATTGCCATAGTAAGCAGTGACCCCACTAATGATCCTTATGATTGGTTACCAAGGTTACTGGTGGACCTATACTGCCAACAGCCTCTGTGCTACAGGTGTGAGGTGAACTCTATCTAGCCTCTGACAAATCTGGGTCTTTCCCACTCTGGTCTTTGTGTTTAAAGGGCAAGACACTTTTCAACCACATATACTTTATCTCCAGCACCATACCAGTGTCTACATATGTGAAAACGGTACGTTTCTATGATCTGTGGTTAAAAAGATAAGAAGAAAGGTCCTAAAAAATGCTTCTCTGTGACATCACAGGGTAGGATTAAAAGTAAGAATAACAGTGATTTTCAAAACCTGCAACGAGTTTCTAGCCAGAGGGAGGATCTTTTCTTGCTTCCCACATCACAAACACAATCTCATAGTGTTTGATAATTTTTGATGTTGTCATCGGGTTTAACTTTTTTAAACTTTATATTTGTTTCTACAAAACGCAGAAATGCGGCATTTTCACAAATGTAGACACTGGTATTGTGCTGGAGATAATGAAAATGAGGTTAAAAAGGGGTGGAATCACTCTTTAAAGTGGACTCACAAGAGAAAACACAGGTCTTGCAGTTTCGCTTACAATCCAAATGATGATTCGCTATTGATGAAAAAAAAGAAAGTAAGAGGTAAATCAATCAACCAATCATCTTCTTTAGCATTCCTCCTGTGTAATTGGCTTCAGGTGTCATGATAAGCTAAGGACCCGGGTGTCTAAAGTCATGTTCCAAGCACTATTTCAAGCAGTCTGAAATGTCTGCCCACCGGCAGATATCTCGTGGGTGGGTGTCTGGTGAATGAGCAATGTGCAAACTCAGAGGCTACCTTTGGGCTTTATTTTGACTTTTGAGCACAGGTTTTCTTTGATGTTTATGATGAAAGGTGAGACTAGCATTAGGTAGCTACCCTGGGGCCTGACACTAAATCTTTACATGAGGCAAGGACTCCACACAGAACAATGGTTCTTTACATTCATTATTAGAAGCCATCAATCACTTGTTTACATCTTCTCAATGCAGGTGAAACACAGCTCTTTGTCATAGCGGGAGTAACAAAGAGTACAACAAGGCTTGGGATCAGGTTCTCTTCTCTCCATCCGTGTGCACTCTCCATGCCAGCCAGAGAGACAGATCAAAATGCAACCTTGGAACTCCAGTAGAAAACATGTCAGCTTTTTTGCCTCCAAGTTTACTGATTCACCCCTTTGTTTAAAACATGGTTTTATCCAGATGGAAGTTCAGTCCATACAAATATGAGAGAAAGACTTGAAAATAGGTTGACTTGTGGTATTATATGTCACCTGAAGGGATATAATTACACTCAAGGTGCTAACAGTATTTATCTAGCCTTAGCAAAGGAACACAATTCAGGGACAAAATAATGGCCGGTGTTGTCTTCCTTTGAGCCAGTTTTGTTGCTGCAGTTGAACTTGATCAAACTTTCTGGTGAATAACAGGTGCGTCGACTGTGCCTCACTGTGTATGTGATCACATCCCTGGATCAACCCAAACAACGATTTCCCCACAAAAGACAAAGGCTGCTCTCTCTTTTTTCATTTGTTTGCTTTTCCTGTATAATTTGCATTGTTGGGCCTAAGTCAAAGAGAGTTTTCATCAGAGAGCAAGGAGGCAAATAACCCTTTTAGGGGGATGACAACTTAGCACGCCCCGTCGTCCCTGGGCCCTGGGTATGGTAAGGGAATCAGATGTTTATTTATTGTGTCACAACCACGGCTTTTCCCAGGATACACTGAGAGAGGAGTCACATAAACGGTGTGTGTTTGTGTGCTTTTCAAAGAGGTTGGGCTCAAAGCAAAATATGAATTTCCATGGACTGTAAGGAAAATCTACTAACACAGTATTCTTCTAAATTTCCTGTTTTACAAGCTTTGTTTTACAGCTATTAAACAGTTATAAACAGTTATACAACGGTATAAAAATCACAGATGCATCATTCTTTACTTTGGTTTTATATTCAAAGAACTGTCAACGGCATTGTGCTTTAGTGACAAAAATAGAATAAAAGATTTTACTTTCTGAGCCACACATTTCCCTTGGTCATTCAGATATTTAGCTGTGGTCTTAACAAAGCTTTCCATTCATAAGGAGACCTTCCTCCTTAAAGTAACACAACAGCCCTCACCTGCAGAAAAAGCAGTCCCATCATCTGCAGACAAGTATTTTCTGGCAGTGTTGCTCTGTACATTTGGCTGACGATTACATCGAGACCTGAATGAAACATCATGTTACTGGCGTTTTTTCCGTTTCCTTTTTCTAAAAACATTTTTATCCGCGTGTTGCAGTGCAGAGATTTGCTGTTCAGATCTGAGAGAATAACAGGGAATATGCTTTTGGACCTGTAGACCTTCTCAAGTTTCACCTTGTAGACAATTCCTTTCACACATTCAAAGCCTTTGTTTGTGTTTGTTGAATAGGGCCTGATATTCTAAGTGTCAACTTAGCCTTCAACTTTCTACTTTGGTAATTCTATATACATCAGTTGCTTTTTGTACTTGGGTTTTATGCGTTGCACTGTTCAACACGTTGGCAAAGGAGCCAAGCCGATGATTCTGAATAATAATTCTGAATAATGATATACTGTAAGGCATATATGGGAGGCGAAGTCAAGCGCAGGAGAGCTGAGTGTAATAAACAGGCACACTTTAATACCGGTTAACAAATGACAGCACATAACACATACTAGTGCCAAAACACGGTCTAAAACAAAAGTCAAGAGCCTGACAAATATTCACATAACAGATAACAATCACACACAAATACAACAATTCTGTGTAACTGTATCAAATACATTGATGAGACTCAAATGAGCTTTCACTGGTGAACATGTATGACTACTTTTACTAGTGAACATGTATGACTACTTTCACTAGTGAACATGTATGACTACTTTTACTAGTGAACATGTGTGACTACTTTCACTAGTGAACATGTATGACTACTTTTACTAGTGAACATGTATGACTACTTTTACTAGTGAACATGTATGACTACTTTTACTAGTGAACATGTGTGACTACTTTCACTAGTGAACATGTATGACTACTTTTACTAGTGAACATGTATGACTACTTTTACTAGTGAACATGTATGACTACTTTTACTAGTGAACATGTATGACTACTTTTACTAGTGAACATGTATGACTACTTTTACTAGTGAACATGTATGACTACTTTTACTAGTGAACATGTATGACTACTTTTACTAGTGAACATGTGTGACTACTTTCACTAGTGAACATGTATGACTACTTTTACTAGTGAACATGTATGACTACTTTTACTAGTGAACGTGTATGACTACTTTCACTAGTGAACATGTATGACTACTTTTACTAGTGAACATGTATGACTACTTTTACTAGTGAACATGTATGACTACTTTTACTAGTGAACATGTATGACTACTTTCACTAGTGAACATGTATGACTACTTTCACTAGTGAACATGTATGACTACTTTTACTAGTGAACATGTGTGACTACTTTCACTAGTGAACATGTATGACTACTTTCACTAGTGAACATGTATGACTACTTTTACTAGTGAACATGTGTGACTACTTTTACTAGTGAACATGTATGACTACTTTCACTAGTGAACATGTATGACTACTTTCACTAGTGAACATGTGTGACTACTTTTACTAGTGAACATGTATGACTACTTTCACTAGGGAACATGTATGACTACTTTCACTAGGGAACATGTATGACTACTTTCACTAGGGAACATGTGTGACTACTTTTACTAGTGAACATGTGTGACTACTTTCACTAGTGAACATGTATGACGTTGCATCTTTCTTGCACTCTATTTACTGTTGAAACAATCCTACCATGTATCTTCTATTGCAAATGACAAGGTGATTATTCACTAGGCCTAGCTACCGCTTTCCTCTTTTCAAGAGATGAGTCCATGTTTTCCGTAATGAGGTACCTAATTTATCGTGTCAATAAAAGCGGCACTTCTACCTCATTTCTGAGTGAGGAATTTGGAAGTGAATACTCTCTTGCCCTTTCCCTGTGAGTAAAGCTCCTCTTCAGCTCTTTTGAGTGCTATGATAACCCAAACTCAACGAAAGTTGGCACACATTCCAGAGAAGCTTTTAAAAACGATGACGTCTCCATTGTACACAATCAGCAAAATAGCTGGTCAACTGTCAAGCTCTTCTTATGCGATGTTTTGTAAATAATGTGAGATAATGACTTTAAATACTTGCAGGCAACCGTTTTACTACGAAGATACTATTCCAGGACACAAGAGGCTGTCTGGAGTCGCCTGTGGGCTCCACTTGTCAGACAGAAGTAAAGGTTCTCTCAGGTCAGACTGCCACTTGACTATGTTGCTGCTGCATTGAATTACAGCCCATGGACAAGTCCCTCTCTTTCTGTTGGATATTCAATCTTCTGATAAATTGTTTTGGAATTTGAGGCCTCAGTGAACAGAACGTGTTTTGAAGCAGGTTTCTGTTGCCCTGGTGGAGTGGAGCCACTGGGATGTGAGGTTCAGGAGTCGGACAGCCAAGCTATCTGTCAGGACTCAGGTTAAACCCCACTTAACAGATTGGGCTGAGCAACGAGGACTAAAGTTTACTTAATCCAAGCTCACTCAGTGCTGGAGCAGCTAGCGCCACAGGCTAAGGTGTGATGAATAACACACTAATGTTGTGTCAAGGCCACTACAAACTACAACAGGAGAGTAAACATGTAAATATTATTTCTGTTGGACTTTAGTCAGATGAGTTTGGCCTCAGGGTGCGTGTGTACACTATATACACACTCACTCACACATTACACTGACACTCTCACACAAAACCCACAAATATTAACACACACACACACACACACACACACACACACACACACACACACACACACACACACACACACACACACACACACACACACACACACACACACACACACACACACACACACACACACACACACACACACAATCTTATTTTATTTAATTTGTTTGTATGTTTATGTAAACTGAATATGTGGATTTCATGTCAAGCCCCATAATAAATGTCTCAACGGATTTGGACGGTTCAGTGTGGTCATTGGCAAGAGCCAGGATGATTGAGCGAAGAAGAAGATGTGCAATAGGAATAGACTGGTAATGCTACCTTTATGAATCATGCTTTAACAAAGAGGCTGAAGAGCGTCAGAGTAGAAACAAAGTGAGGTCCAGGAAGAGGTGTACTATGGCAGCCTACAACAAGAGAGAGGATGAGACCCACCAGGAAACCAGGGTCTTATTAATTAGGCACAAAACAGAAGAAAGTGGGGAGGGACTACATGGATTTGTTCACCAGGAACACCTTATTTTCATTTTGCTCTGTGGTTCCCTAATGGATACAACCTAGGGGAGAGCTGGAACACCTGCTGTGAGTGGTTTTCCTACTTTGCCCCTTAGGGGCACCGTAGTTACCCAATTAGCATTGAGAACGTTTATCCTGTCACTAATAGATATCTTATAGAATATTATACTGTAGGTGACATTGCCACGGTGAATGTGGGGACAGGTTGATTCGTCTCCCCCAATCATTTCTTTACACAAAGTGTACAAAACATTAGGAACACCTACTCTTTCAATGAGATAGGCTGACCAGGTGAATCGAAGGTGAAAGTGTTAAATCCACTTCAATCAGTGTAGATGAAGGGGAGGAGACAGGTTAAATTAGGAGTTTTAAGCCTTGAGACAATTGAGACATGGATTGTATGTGTGTGTCATTCAGAGAGTGAACGGGCAAGACAAAATATTTAAGTGCCTTTGAACGGGGTATGGTTGTAGGTACCAGGCGCATCAGTTTGAGTGTGTCAAGAACTGCAATGTTGCTTGGCTTTTCACACGCATCACTTTCCCGTGTGTATCAAGATCAAGAAGGGTTGAGGAGTAACGGGTTACATGTAAGGGATTCCAAAAAACAGGTAAGTTTAATGTAGATGATTACTTCAAGGATTACTTTTCAATTCAGAATGGAGGTTTGCGAAAATAAATATTTGACTCTTCTCTATTTTCTCAATGTCATTTAAATCAGCATTGAAAAAAGGTGCAAGTTTAAGTTTGTTCCACCTGAGCGAGTCTGACTACAAGGCAGAGACCACTATGATTACACACCAAATGGGTTTGATGGTTCGTGGGAAAAGAGCAGCAATCGGGTTTTGTAGGCTACAGTCCAAGGTATGTCTTCCAATGGTATGACTGCTGTCGGGATCCAAAGATTATCCAACTTGAATAAACGCTTGGATTTAAGGATGACAGGTGTGGTGTAGACTACGGCAATACGGATATCACTTATTATTGTTATCACTGTCACACCCTGATCTGTTTCACCTGTATTTGTGATTGTCTCCACCCCTTCCAGGTGTCGCCCATCTTCCCCATTATCCCTTGTGTATTTTAACCTGTGTTCTCTGTTTGTCTATTTCCAGTTCTTCTTGTTTGTCAAGCCAACCAGCATTTTTGTGTTAGCTCCTGCTTTTCCCCAGTCTCTCTTTTCTCGTCCTCCTGGTTTTTGATCCTTGCCTGTCCTGACTCTGTACCCACCCGCCTGACCACTCTGCCTGCCCCTGAGCATGCCTGCCGTCCTGTTCCTTTGCCCCACCCCTGGATTACCGACCTCTGTCTGACTTGACCCTGAGTCTTCCTGTACCTTTGCCCCTGTTGCTGTAATAAACATTGTTACTTTGAAACAGTCTGCATCTGGGTCTTACCTTGATACCTGATAGTACGAACTGGCCATGACTGACCCAGCAGACCTGGGCCAGCTGTGCAACACCATCTCCACCCAGGGAGCCACCATCGGTCTGCATTAGGAATTGCTTTGTGGCCTTGTGGAGGGGGTCCAAACATTGGCTGAATGCCATGACCGGGCATTGGACAGTTTGCTGAAGCAATTCCAAGGGTTGTCTGGGAGGTTGCCTACCATGGTGGTAACCCCACAGCTCCTCAGCTCCTCAGCTGCTAGTAGTGCCGTCTCATCGGTCACTCCACCTTCTCGGGAGCCCCGATTACCTCCTCCGGAACGCTTCAAAGGCACCTGATGGAAGTTCCTAGCTCAGTGTGCCCCTGTCTTCGAGCTCCAGCCCTCCTCCTTCCCCTCAGAACCCTCCAAGATAGCCTACCTCATCACACTGATGTCTGGGAGGGCTCTCACCTGGGCTACTGCAGTGTGGGAACAACAGCCGGTCATATGCGTTAGTCTGGAGTGGTTCGTGGGAGAAGTGAGGAAGGTCTTTGATGCCCCGTTCCCCGGGCGAGAGGCCGCCCGGAAACTAAACCGGCTTCGGCAGGACTTCCGTAGTGTAGCTGATTATGCGGTGTATTTCCACACGTTGGCAGCAGAGAGTGCTTGGAATCAAGAGGCACTGTTCCATATGTTGATGCACGGCGTCTCGCAGGGGGTCAAGGACGAGCTTGCAGCCCTCATCGCCCTCATCGCTTTGACCATCCGTATCGATGGGCGATTACGGGAACGACGGAGGGAGAGGAATTTGGATTTCGCTCGGACGCCCAGGGATCCTACCTTGCCTCCGAGTCATCCCGGAAGCTCCCGACGGTCTCGTTGCCGATAGAACCCGAGGGCTGCCGAAGATGACTGAGTCACCGCTTCCTGAGCCTATGCCAATAGGCAGAGCTGGGCTGTCTCCAGCGGAATGGCAATATAGGATTGACATGAAGAGTTGTCTGTATTGCGGGACTCTTGGTAATTTTGTGTCCTCTTGTCCTTTAACCTGTTTGGGGTAGGGGGCAGCATTTTCACTTTTGGATAAATAGCGTGCCCAAACTGAACTGCCTCCTACTCTGTCCCAGGTCCTAATATATGCATATTATTATTGGTATTGGATAGAAAACACTCTGAGGTTTCTAAAACTGTTTGAATCATGTCTGTGAGTATAACAGAACTTATTTAGCAGTCGAAACCCCGAGGACAAACCATTCAGATCTCTTTTTTTTTAAGTCACTGTCTTTTCAGTATGTTTTCATGGGGAATCCAGAATTCTAATCGACTTTCCGGCAGTTTCCACCACTTCCACTGAATGTCACCAGTTTGTAGAAATTGGTTGAGGTTTTTCCTTTGTATAATGAAGAAGTACCATAGCTCAGAATGAACGTCACTTCATGTGTACCTTTTAACCAGAAAATTAGAGTCAGATTGTTTTGCTCCTGTATTGAACACAGATCATCCCGTCTTCAATTTGATCGATTATATACGTTTAGAAATAACTAAAGTTGTATTACAAAAGTAGTTTGAAATGTTTTGGCAAAGTTTACAGGTAACTTTTGAGATATTTTGTAGCGACATTGCATAAGTTGGAAGCTGTGTTTTTCTGGATCAAACGTGCCAGATAAATTGACATTTTGGATATATATCGATGGAATTAATCGAACAAAAGGACTATTTGTGATGTTTATGGGACATATAGGAGTGCCAACAAAAGAAGCTCGTCAAAGGTAAGGCCTGATTTATATTTTATTTCTGGGTTTTGTGTCGCGCCTGCAGAGTTGAAATATGCTACTCTCTCATTGTTTACTGTTGTGCTATCATCAGATAATAGCATCTTATGCTTTCGCCGAAAAGCCTTTTTGAAATCACTCATTGTGGCTGGATTCACAACGAGTGTAGCTTTAATTTGCTATCTTGCATGTGTAATTTAATGAAAGTTAGATTTTTATAGAAATGTACTTGAATTTGGCGCCCTGTATTTTCCCTGGCTATTGGCCATGTGGGACGCAAGCGTCCCGCCTACCCCAGAGAGATTAAAGAAACCAGGCTCACCGGTAGGAGCAAGTACTCAGGTGGGCCATATGGAGAACGTTCCTGCTTTCGCTGCTTGCACCCCTCTTCATGCCATTCTGCTGTAGGGAGACCAGTCCAAATCTCTCTGGGTTCTCACTCTGGAGCCGATGAGAGCTTTTTGGACGCTACCCTGGCGTCAGAGCTGAACACTCAGCCCCTCTCCATTACCATGGATGTTAGAGCGCTGGACGGGCTCTATAGGCCGAGTCACACACAACACCACTCCCATCAACCTACGAGTGTCGGGGAACCACAGCGAGGCTTTCCAATTCCTGCTCATAAAGTCCCCTCTGATTCCCAATGACACAATGCCCTCATTAACTGGTCTACTGATGCCATCATGGTCTGGAACCTGTTCTGCCACACCCATTGCCTGAAGTCAGCACAACCTGCCCCGGGACGTCTCCCTGGGGGCTCGGACGGTACCCGGACCTCTCCGCCATTCCCGTGGAGTACCAGGACCTCTGGGAGGTGTTCAGCAAGACCTGGGCTACATCGCTTCCACAGCCCCGATCCTATGACTACGGGATTGACCTTCTCCCTAGCACCACGCCGCCCCAAGGACGTCTGTACTCTCTGTCAGGACCGGAGACCAAGGCTATTGATACCTACATTGGGGACTCCCTAGCTGCTGGATTTATCCATCCCTCTTCCTCTCCCGCCAGCACACGGTTCTTCTTCGTGGTGACAAAGGACAAGATCCTGTGCCTGTGCATTGACTACCGGGTACTCAATGACATTATGGTTAAGAACCATTACCCGCTACCACTCATCTCCTCGGCCTTCGAGACGCTCCAGGGGGCCACTGTGGTTTCCAAGCTGGATTTACGGAACGCCTACCATCTGGTGCTATTAGTTTTGGATGGAAAACAAATAAATGAAGGTGTGGCGGAGGTGTGTACAGATATGCCATATTCTGACCTTGACTTAATTCCATAATAATTCCACCACCTTTACGCGTGAGGAAACCATGAAAAAGGTTAAGTAAATAGTTCCAAGTGGAAAAAGCATCTACTTAATTTTTTCAGATTGAAATAACACAATTCTCCATGCACCGTAATTTACAAATTGATTAGATCTATTGATAAGAGCGAGGTAAATTAGTAATCCGTTGGGATGAGGGGAATTGTAAATATAAATTATACTTGTTTTAGATCTATTTTACCTTATAATCGCTAGAGACAAATGTGAAAGCAGTTAAATGGCAGAAAATGAAATGAAAACTCCAAGAGAAAATCTGTTGGCCAGCAAGTAGGAGGGTTTTCAGTGGCTGAAATACATGTATTCAGCGTGTGCACAAGGAAACCAAGCCTGCAAAGCTCACCTTCATAAAACAAATCTGAATACCAACTACTGAGAAATACGTAGGAAAGGCATAAATTCCTGTGTTGGAATCGGGCCCTTGTTCTGTTATAAAACTCAAATGAATGGCACCAATGTCTTCCAGTATGTGTCAATATTGGACTTTCTATGAGTCTCGATGGCTGAATATTTCACTACATTAAACAAAACAGACGAGGAAACAGAAACAAAGGCATGCCACAGTTTGCTGCCCATTTAAGCCAAGTAGACTACCTGCACTCAAAGCATTTAGAAACACTACGCAGAACACTCATAGTGAAGGCGGCCGCAACACGCAATGCATTTATAAGTCAACTTCTGCTGCTTTAGAAAACGCTTGGCATTTTCAGTACACTGGCATTTAGACTTATTTATTTATTTCCCCAATCTGCAAAAACATTCAGCAGTAGATGCAAATCTGGTTAGTTCTTGTAAAGGCATGACATTTAAAAAATGTGAAATAAATTGATGTGGTCCAATTAAATTGTAACTGTTGCTTGAGAAATCCACAGCTTTCAGTCTGTCCCAAATTGCGTTGTGCCTTGCATTCTGTATTTAATTATTTCAGGGAGCGAAGAGTGTTCTGTGATAACAGGAGGCTTCTCTATATACAGTTGAGTCAGAAGTTTACATACACTTAGGTTGGAGTCAGTAAAACTCATTTTTCAACCACTTCACAAATTTCTTGTTAACAAACTATAGTTTTGGCAAGTCGGTTAGGACATCTACTTTGTACATGACACAAGTAATTTTTCCAACAATTGTTTACAGACAGATTATTTCACTTATAATTCGTACTTTTGGAGAAATGTCCTCTGGTCTGATAAAACAAAAATAGAACTGTTTGGCCATAATGACCATCGTTATGTTTGGAGAACACCATCCTAACTGTGTAGCACAGGGGTGGCAGCATCATGTTGTGAGGGTGCTTTGCTGCAGGAGGGACTGGTGCATTTCACAAAATAGATGGAATCATGAGGAATAAAAATTATGTGGATAAATTGAAGCATCTCAAGACATCAGTCAGGAAGTTAAAGCTTGGTCGCAAATGGGTCTTCCAAATTGACAATTACCTTCCAAAGTTGGTGCAAAATGGCTTAAGGACAACAAAGTCAAGGTATTGGAGTGGCCATCACAAAGCCCTGACCTCAATCCTATAGAAAATTTGAGGGCAGAACTGAAAAAACGTGTGCGAGCAATGAGGCCTACAAACCTGACTCAGTTACACCAGCTCTGTCAGGAGGAATGGGCCAAAATTCACCCAACTTGTGGGAAGCTTGTGGAAGGCTACCAAAATGTTTGACCCAAGTTAAACAATTTAAAGGCAATGCTACCATATACTAATTGAGTGTATGTAAACTTCTGACCCACTGGGAATGTGATGAATGAAATAAAAGCTGAAATAAATAATTCTCTCTACTATTATTCTGACATTTCACATTCTTAAAATAAAGTGGTGATCCTAACTGACATAAAACAGGGAATTTTTACTAGGATGAAACATCAGGAATTGTGAAATACTGAGTTGAAATGTATTTGGCTAAGTTGTGTGTAAACTTCTGACTTCAACTGTATGGCTTTGAACAGGGAAATAATGTGAAATTGTGCCTGAGTACACTAGACCTCGTTAGAAAGCCTTGGTATTGCTGATGGAAACACCCACAGAGCTACCTATAGGATGCAGACCCTAGTTCTTATTCCACATAGTGCCTTCCACATCATTATATCAATTCCACACCTAACTAATACACGCTTACTGGAATAAAGGCCCAAAAATCCAATAAAGTTTTGCTATGACATAGCTAACTATTGTTGGAGAGAGGACATGTCAGCTATTGTATCCATTCCGCCTTCAACCCTTTTTTTCACACGTCTCACAATAGAAAAGAATCTCTGATAAAATGGTTTAGGAAAATTTACACCTGAGTTGATTGCATCTCATCTGGTGTCCTGAAAGACATGGCACCGATGATTCAGCAACCTTTACAATGTCTTATGTGTGTGTTAAATCTTTCCTACACACTGTAACTCCTGAGTGGTGGGTATATCAAAATGTCCATTGTCATGGTCAGAGCCTCCAATAGCCTGCAGTACTGTAGCTGCATTAGATGAAAGAAACAGGAGTTTAGTGTGAAAGAAATGAAGAGAGGATATTCTACAAGGAGAGCCTATGGGGGGGAATGCAGAGTTGTCAGTCTGTCTGCTACTGTAATAGGTCAGTATTGCTCTGTAGGGATACTTGGTGTCAATCATCCTGTATGGCTGGAGGAAAAGTAGAAAAGAGACTTTAGCACTAACTAATGGCTTAAATGATTGTCTGCTGCATGGAGAAATACCCATTTTGATGACTTTACATTTAAATACTACAACAATCAAATACTGTAAATCATTATTTTCCTCTCTCTGTGTAATTAGAAGATGTTCACTATACTATCACTGTTTGTCACAAGAAAAAAAAGTGAGTTGAGTATTATTTCAAAAACACTGACACGTTTTGACTTGCTACAGATTTAACTGCCACACTTTCATGTGCTTGTGTTTGCTTTGCTTTCTCTTGTTATTGTGATAGTCGTAGACAGCTGGCCTGGAGACATCGAGGGATTGATAGTTCATTTGTTAAAGGCTTCACCCAGAGGTGTGTCTCTCTGCTTGAGGAGGTTGGGATGGAGGGAGGTCAGGTGTAACGCCGTGACAGGGTGCGTCCTATCCTCGCCATCATCAGGACATGATAGCTCTGTTGATGAATGAGGAATTACAACTTTAACAAATGCCACGGAACCTGTGACGAGGAGGAGGGCTTTTTATTTTGCTTGTGGCTGACAGCAATTTTGCTACAAGCCGCTTGCATATTTGTGCTCCGGTTTGCTTTGTTCCTATCAAAACAACACAAGAACTCCTGTGTTCCTGGGAGAGTTGTATATAATCAGGAGCATGCATCAGCTCAGGGAGAAAGGGAGAAAAAATTGCAGTCTGAGGTGATGCAAATGATATCCTCAGTGTATCTTCCCGAAGCTCCAACGAGCATGCTGACAGCTGATGCCAGGATTAAACAAAAAGATTAGAAACTTATGACTAAGAGCTCAAAGCAATCATCTCTCATTATTTCAATTACATGGGTAAATGCATGCAATCACGGATCAAATTGCTCCACTGAAGAGGGTCTTTTCAAGCAGAGCATTTCTGTCTGTAAAAAAAAAGACAAAGTAGAAAATATTTGCATTGATTTCTTTATGAAAATACACCTTTTTTTATGAAAAGAATCTACTTGCACCTGCAGTTGTAGTGTGATAGCGATAACAAAGTAAAGAATAATAAGAGCTCACACTGGCCAGTAAGCCAATAAGCAAAGGGGAGCTAGACACTCTCTAGTAGCTTGTCTATGCAACTGGAAGTTTCACAGTGCTGCAGTGCAACATGAACTAAAAGATCAGCAAGTGTCAACCATTTAGTCCAATAATAGTACCTGGCTGGCTTTGACAGTAGAGCAGCTCCACTGGCCGACTCAGGGGTCTTCATCCTCCTGTGGTCCATCCAAAATGGCACCCTATTACCTATATAGTGCACACAGGGTTCTGGTTAAAAGTAGTGCACTAAATAGGGAATAGGGTGCCGTTTGGGTCACAGTATTTCTGTGATGTGATTGATGACTCAGTGACTGGGGGAAAATTGCTTCTTATGAATTATTCATCCAGCAGCTATCTATTTGCTGTTGAAGTATATGACAGGAAAGTTCTGACAGTCTAGGCACAATCTCTCTCAAATCACTTAGCTTACAAGTAAGAGAATATTTAAAGAAGCCAGGTGATGTAGGACCCCTAGCGGTATCAGGATACATATTTTATATAGTCTTATCTAATGTGAGGAGGAACAGGGTCAGTCTATTGTCTATTGTGGAAATACACCACAATTCATACAGAATATTTCTGTATGTTAATACAGTATGATAATGCTTTTCAGGACTGTACTACAGTTTGAATGTTTCAAATTGTTTCGAATCTGGTCAGAGAACTGGCTGTTTCAAATACATGCACAAAGACAATAGCTGAAGAATATACTCTCCAAGTGGTTGAGCCAAGGGGTTCTATGGCCATAGACAAAGGACAGAGATCTGAGATGTCAAAAAAACTTCAGAGACTTTTTGGAGTGTATTTTGTATTGACTTGGTCAATACAGAATAGTAGTGGTTTGGCTGTAACTGAGCCCCACCTTCGTCCCTGTGTCCCTCAGACAGAATCCTCAGGAGCCAACCTGAGCTGCAAATTCAAGTCCATGGCTGGTGCTGCATGGGGCTGGGTGGGTGAGGCGGAGGCTCCAGAGATAGTGTTGGGGGTAGGGGAGGAGAATGTGAAGGAGGGGAGCGAAGGAGGATGAGGGTTAGATCCAGCAAACCAATTGCTCTTCCCTTTGCATTAGCCTTTCCTGCTCAGGCTCCATCGACCTGTCACAGACATCAAGGTGATTGACTGGCTTAGCAGATGCGCTGCTATAACAGGTAACCTGATCCACTGGTCCCATCTGGCTCCCAGCCTTCCTCAATTCACACCCAGCCGAAGAATAGACCTCACCAGGAGTGTGGTCTTCTTTGTGCGCGACGGAAACATTTGTCATATATGAGATATACGTGTGTAGCTTACATGTAGGTGTGTCTGTCTGCGTGCATATGTGAGGTTGAACACATTGATGGAGAGCTGAATTTACAAAGACAGTTGCGGCGCAACACACCCACCCACACACACCAAGCACACACACACACATTCACAGACACACACACACACACACATTCACAGACACACACACACACACATACACACTGATCATCGTTCCGTTCACTCTCTCATTGGGATGAACGGAACACAGACAAAGAGATTAGACTTGGGGTAATCATCAAAATAGCATGTTTGAGAAATTATGATTTTTTATTTCTTATGTAGCAATTGCCATGCATTGAGTCCACAGTGCATTGCTACATTTTTCCATAGGAAGGACTGCAATTGGAAAAAGTCTGTGAGTAAATGCAAAGGATGCATGATGGGGTTCTCATCTCAGACAGATGGAGTGTCTAATTGCACAAAACTTGAGAAGGTTGTCTCTTCTGGACTGGTGATGGGGGCTGGTGATGGGGGGTAGTGATGGGGGCTGGTGATGGGGGATAGGGGGGGGCGGTTGCCACCGCCAGCTGGAGGTTTAATTGAAACAGTACTTTTTGTTGATTCTGCTGCTAGGTGGCCACATCCTGGCACAGCAATGGATGGAGCTAAGAGGAGAGGAGGCAGGGAGCAGGGCTGGTATTGGTACCCTCTTACCCACCCAGCCCGGTAGGCAAACAAACCAGGGGGCTCTGCTCTGGCAAGTGCAGGCAGATCACGTCTCCCCCGCTGCTGTGCAGAAAAACACTGTTCACTAGTCGTTTGCTTCAATAATGACTTCTTCTTCCCACCAAAATATTTTGTCAAGCTTGTGTACAGGGAGTTCAAGACTTTGAATCAACACCTCTGAAATCTATCAACAGCCCACAATCATCCAGGCTTTCTCATGGTGGTGAAGTAGCTAACACTTCCCCAGTCCCCCCGTACCCAGCCTCCTGCACTCCAACCCAGTCACAGAGTGTGACCAAGATGCTGGGCTCAGCAGAAGGGTGCACGCTGCCAATGAGTGTAGGGTTCCCAGTTACAAGAGCAAGCAGAGGTAGGAAAAGGAAATATAATGTGAGAACGCTGCACAACAAATATCAGCTGCCTGGAACCCCAGCGACACAGAATGAGAGTGATAGGTGATTTGATGCAGCAGCATCTACTAACCCACAGCTTTGAAACAGTTTTATGTTTTTTTATTCAAAATATTAATATATTTCTCAGGCAGCCCACCAAATCTTCCAACACAATGTCCTTGAATGAGTGAGCAAAATGTTTGGCATATGTGACTGGTTTCTGGAAATTAGGCATATGTTGTGGGTCACTACTTCACAGGAGAGCCGTTTGAACGTAAACTTTAAAATAAAAAATAAAAATTCATTTTTTTGGCAGAAATGTGGAACACGTGCACTTTCATGTGTATTAATGACAAACTTCTATGCCATCTGTAGATACGAATACAATTGTTAAATTATGAGCCTAGTTGGTTCAGACATGGAAAAAAGACAGCAACCTTCCCGCTAGTCTTGATTGACTGAGATAATGATTGGGCTGGACATGCCGAGAAATTTGTTCAGATTGGTCTGCCATGTAGCACGCTTCTGTCTATAACATGAGCTGGTCAGTATGTGTCTGTAATCCTTTCTAACATAGCTTTTTTTGAAAGATGTCACATAGAAGAACTGCAAAAATGTTGCTCTTTCTTGAGGACAGAGTTTTGAAATCTGTGGAATAGCTGATGTAATTAGAGTATGGTAGCTAAGGAGATGGAGAAAATTCTGGCATTTGATTGGAAATATGTAGATGGAGTCAAAAAGAGAACACAGAAGGCTGCTGTATAAAACACCTGTCTCCGGATTACATGTTCAAACTATGGGCAACCATGGCATCTGTGACAGACAGGGAGAAGCGTCCATCCATGTACAGTACCAGTCAAAAGTTTGGACACACCTACTCATTCCAGGATTCTTCTTTATTTTTACTATTTTCTACATTGTAGAATAATGGTGAAGACAACACAACTATGATATAACACATATGGAATCATGTAGTAACCAAAAAAGTGTTAAACAAATTAAAATATATTATAAATGTATTTTGTTCAAAGAAGTCTCCCTTTGCCTTGATGACTGCTTTGCACACTCTTGGCATTTTCTCAACCAACTTCACTTGGAATGCTTTTCCAACAGTCTTGAAGGAGTTACCACATATGCTGAGCACTTGTTGGGTGCTTATCCTTCAGTCTGCGGTCCAACTCATCCCAAACCATCTTAAATGGGTTGAGGTCAGGAGATTGTGGAGGCCAGGTCATCTGATGTAGCACTCCATCACTCTCCTACTTGGTCAAATAGCCCTTACACAGCCTGGAGGTGTGTTAACTTCTTGGATATAGGGGGCGCTATTTAAAATTTTGGATGAAAAACGTTCCCGTTTTAAACAAGATATTTTGTCACGAAAAGATGCTCGACTATGCATATAATTGACAGCTTTGGAAAGAAAACACTCTGACGTTTCCAAAACTGCAAAGATATTGTCTGTGAGTGCCACAGAACTGATACAGAAACAACCCAGATAAAAATCCAATCAGGAAGTGCCGCATTTTTTGAAACCGCCTCATGGCAATGACTCCTTATATGGCTGTGAAGGAGCTAGGAGTCAGCTTACGTTTTCCACGTTTTCCCCAAGGTGTCTGCAGCATTGTGACGTATTTGTAGGCATATCATTGGAAGATTGACCATAAGAGACTACATCTACCAGGTGGTCGCTTGGTGTACTCTACTTTTATCCCATGTAAAAACACCATTTAAAATGTTGCTACATAAAACCGAATTAAGCCGATCGGTCACATATCGAAGACTTACCGGTTCTCATTGTGGAAAGTTCTGATGATTGAGACCACGGTTGATCTTCTGAGGTTTGGCTGAATCATTGGAGCTGCCTCAGTCATTGTCAAGATTTACGACATGGTCTACAACTATTGCTCGGATTTCATTGGACACTCTTTGCGGTTGCTGCCACTGTCTTGGTCCATGGCCTTGTCCTCTACCACGTTCCCCCACACTTCTCAAACGAGGCCCACAACCACCTCTCAGATGGGGTGCTTGTCTCCTGCCATTCCTTTGACTACCACGTTCGTGACCTGGATCACCTGCCGGCTCCATGTTATTGCTATGTTGCTGTAGGTGGATACCACTCATTTCACTATATACTCGTACCCAATGTGAAATCAATCATCAGTAATGAGTTGGAAGTGTTGGAAAAGCAATTACAAGGGCCTGCATAATCACTGGACACTTTATTAGGTACACCTGCATGTTGACGCAAATAGCCTGCTTCTTCGAACAGTGAATCCTGTGGCTGCCTGCAACTCAATATATAGAGTATATAGAGTAGAGAGCTTAAGTTGTTGTTTGACCAAACATTAGAACGGGCAAGATGCGTAATCGAAGCAACTTTGACCGTGGTATGATTGTTGGTGCTGTTGGCAAAAACACCTTGTTATTGAGAGAGGTCAGAGGAGAATGTCCAGAAAGGCCACAAATGCTCAAATAACAGCTGTTTAAAACAGTGGTGTGCAGGAGGGTATCTTTAATGTACAACACCGTGAATAATTCAGGCTGTTGTGGAGGCAAAAGGAGGTCCTACCCAGTACTAGATAGGTGTACCTAATAAAGTGTACAGTAATGTCAAATCTGAAAAAATGGTCTGGAAAAGTGGTACATGTGACCATAGAAACAGTGTCTGATAAAGAATGATGATGAAATATTACATCCATAGATAATGTAGTCCAATTGGTTCATGTTCCACGGTAATTGGTGTCAATGGATCTTGTGAAACTTTCATGATCCAAACATGGAATATTGTTTGTCAGTTTCCTTGAAACTATGCGTTAAGAGTAATGAAAAAGTTTACTTATCATTTTGAGCAGTTGTATCAATTCATAGTTAGACCATTGTAATGAAATTAATAGACAGTCATCTCAGATGTAATGTGTGAATTGCATTTAGAAATGTTTTATTTATTTCACCTTAATTTAACCATGTAGGTTAGTTGAGAACAAGTTCTCATTTACAACTGTGACCTGGCCAAGATAAAGCAAAGCAGTGCGACACAAACAACAACACAGAGTTACACATGGAATAAACAGACGTACAGTCAATAACACAATAGAAAAAGTCTATGTACAGTTTGTGCAAATTAGGTAAGATAAGGGAGGTAAGGCAATAAATAGGCCATAGTGGTAAAATAATAATTTAGCAATTAAACACTTGAGTGATAGATGTGCAGAAGATGAAAGTGCAAGTAGAGATACTGGGGTGCAAAGGAGCAACAACAAAAAAATACAAAAAAAATAACAATATGGGGATGAGGTAGTTGGATGGGCTATTTACAGATGGCCTATGTACAGGAGCAGTGATCTGTTCTGAGTTGCTCTGACAGCTGGTGCTTAAAGTTAGTGAGGGAGATATGAGTCTCCAGCTTCACTGATTTTTGCAATTCGTTCCAGTCATTGGCAGCAGAGAACTATGAGGAAAGGTGGCCAAAGGAGGAATTGGCTTTGGGGGTGACCAGTGAAATATACCTGCTGGAGCGCGTGCTACGGGTGGGTGCTGCTATGGTGACCAGTGAGCTGAGATAAGACTTACAGATGACCTGTAGCCAATGGGTTTGGTGACAAATATAAAGCGAGGGCCAGCCAACGAGAGCATACAGGTCGCAGTGGTGGGTAGCATATGAGGCTTTGGTGACAAAACGGATGGCACTGTGATAGACTGCATCCAATTTGCTGAGTAGAGTGTTGGAGGCTATTTTGTAACTGACATCGCCGAAGTCAAGGATCGACAGGATAGTCAGTTTTATGAGGGTATGTTTGGCAGCATGAGTGGAGGATGCTTGTTGCAAAATAGGGAGCAGATTCTAGATTTAATTTTGGATTGGAGATGCTTAATGGGAGTCTGGAAGGAGAGTTTACAGTCTAACCAGACACCTAGGTATTTGTAGTTGTCCACATATTCTAAGTCAGAACCATCCAGAGTAGTGATGCTGGGTGGGGGGGGCAGGTGCGGGCAGCGGTCGGTTGAAGAGCATGCATTTAGTTTTACTTGCACTTAAGAGCAGTGGAGGCCACGGAAAGAGAGTTGTATGGCATTGAAGCTCGTCTGAAGGTTAGTTAACACAGTGTCCAAAGAAGGGCCGGGAGTATACAGAATGGTGTCGTCTGCGTAGAGGTGGATCAGAGAATCACCAGCAGCAAGAGCCTCATCATTGATGTATACAGAGAAAAGAGTCGGCCTGAGAATTGAACCCTGTGGCACCCCCATAGAGAGTGCCAGAGGTCCAGACAACAGGCCCTCCGATTTGACACACGGAACTCTGTCTGAGAAGCAGTTGGTGAACCAGGCGAGGCAGTCATTTGAGAAACCAAGGCTGTTGAGTTTGTCGATAAGAAAGTGGTGATTGACAGAGTCGAAAGCCTTGGCCAGGTCGATGAATACAGGTGCACAGTATTGTCTCTTATCGATGGCGGTTATGATATCGTTTGGGACCTTGAGCGTGGCTGAGGTGCACCCATGACCAGCTCGGAAACCAGATTGCATAGCGGAGAAGGTACGGTGGGATTCAAAATGGTCTGTGATCTGTTTGTTAACTTGGCTTTCGAAGACCTTAGAAAGGCAGGGTAAGATAAATATAGGTCTGTAGCAGTTTGGGTCTAGAGTGTCTCCCCCTTTGAAGAGGGGGATGACCGAGGCAGCTTTCCAATCTTTGGGAATGTCAGACGATACAAAAGAGAGGTTGAACAGGCTAGTAACAGGGGTTGCAACAATTTCGGCTGACAATTTTAGAAAGAGAGGTGGGAGGAGGTGCTCTTATTCTACATGGTCTTTACAGTGTCCCATACATTTTTGGAGTATGTGCTACAGAATGCAAATTTCTGTTTGAAAAAGCTAGCCTTTGCTTTCCTAACTGCCTGTGTGTATTGGTTCCTAACTTCCCTGAAAAGTTACATATCGCGGGGGCTATTCGATTCTAATGCAGTACTTTGATGTGAAGTTGTGTCATTTTGAACAGGTGATTTTAGTTCAATTAACAAATTATCTTAGCTTTATGTGTATTGTATCCAAGCAATTGGAAAGAGTTTTGAAAAGTGTGCATTTTGATCATCGGTTGTGAGTTTTGTGTCTAGAGTTTTGACATCAAATGACATCAAGGTTCTGAAATTAGTGCCTAAGTGATTGTAAATAACTGTAATTAACAAATAAACACCAACCACATCAGTGATAGCAGCACTCCATCTAAAGGTGAACATAATGCACATTAAAACACAAAGTTGGAACACCCTTCACTCCTCCCCACTAACACTAATAAATGTCTGGTAAGGAAACGCCTCCTTTGGCCTGCCTCTTCTCTTCACCCCTGCTTCCTCCTGCTTTCACCTGCCTTCCCCTGCTTTCCCTTGACTCCCTTGCCTCCCCTGGCTCCCTGCTTCTCCCTGCCTTCTCTGCTTCCCCCTGCCTCGCCTCCCCTGCTTCCCCGTCTTCCCTTCTTCCCCCTGCCTCCCACTGCCTCCCCCTACCGCCCCTGCTTCCCTCTGCCTCCCATGCTTCCCCCTGCCTCCCCTCACCTCCCCTGCTTCCCCTTGCCTCATCAACACACACTCTGGAGTCTGTGACTGACATCTGCTTTTGTTGTTGTTTGTGCTGCTCTGAAATGAACGTGTGTGTTTATGTGGGTAGTGTGGGGATGGCAGTACCACTCCAGGAGCCATGGGACCACAAAGAGAGGATGCTCAGCTCATTGCTGAGGGCTCACTCTAATGAAGAAGAAGCTATGTCTACATTATGTACTGTAGCCCTGTGGAACTGTGGCCCTTAACATGTGCGTCCCCAAAGCCACTTAGCCATATCACTGGTGTTGAGGAAGATAACAGCATATGCTGTTGGGTGCCCAAGGATGGATGGAAGCTGCAGAAGTGTGAAGCTCTGGCATTTATAAAGAAGGTCTTATTATAAAAACAACATGGTTCTCTGAGTGTAAGAGAAATGAATCTCTCACTGGTAATGGAGATGAGGGACACCACTTAACTTCTTGTTTGAGGTCAGGAAAAAGGGAATGATGGGAGAGGAAATATGTGGCTAGCTGCTTTGTTAATAATACTACGTCCTTTCTCTCCTCTCACTCTGATATGTACTGCACTGTACCAAACACAAACCAAACACAACAACAACAACAAACACAAACCAAACACAACAACAAACACAAACCAAACACAACAACAAACACAAACCAAAAACAACAACAAACACAAACCAAAAACAACAACAACAACAAACACAAACCAAACACAACAACAACAACAAACACAAACCAAACACAACAACAAACACAAACCAAACACAACAACAAACACAAACCAAACACAACACTAAACACAAACCAAACACAACAACAAACACAAACCAAACAGAACACCAAACACAACAACAAACATAAACCAAACACAACAACAACAACAAACACAAACCAAACACAACAACAAACACAAACCAAACAACACCAAACACAAACCAAACACAACACTAAACACAACAGCAAACACAAACCAAACACAACAACAAACACAAACCAAACACCACAACAACAACAAACACAAACCAAACACAACACCAAAACACAACAACAAACACAAACCAAACACAACAACAAACACAATAGGACAAAATGTATAGTGTGTGCTGCTAGAATTATGGAGAGAGAAAATAAAATGCTAGAAAACCTTCTTGCGCTTAACATAATGTAAAGGCTGGGGTTAGTATGACTGCCCATGAATGCACCATATACTGTATATATATTTAAATTATACTGTAGTTGAAGGATACACACACCATTAGTTTATTTATTGCACATAGTTAAATATGCATCTCCTCTACTTCTGTAATTACACCAATATTACAATATACTGTACATTCAACCAATAATATATTTTCAAAATGACCTTCTAACCTAAAGGGTCTCGATATTCAGATACGTTTTCACACACGCAACTTCCTCACCATACCAATCGACTGGAGCTATCCACACAATCTCACCTTGGAGACCTGAAATTCCCCCAGTCCACTTACCAGGACTGGCAGATTGATATAAAGCCTGTTTGGTGCTGCCTGTCTCGGGGAGCCCGGACCAAGCCCAGCTGTTAAGTGACAGGCCCCTCCAAGTGCCAAAGGGACTAAAAGAAAGGTAAGGTTTTCTTCATTTCTCTGTGTCAAAACCCAGAAACTCAAGTGACAGGGAACCACTATGTGTGTGAAAACAATGGATATGTTGACATTGAACAGTGCACTACCAACATACTGTAGTGCTGTATCTTCACATGGGGAAATCTTACTTCTGCTTTCCACAAGTTTAAAACATTTTGTAAATAATGAAATTGTTGTTAAACCTGTGTAACAACACAGTGATTATAACATTGTTACCTGATAAGATATCCAAACATATTCCACTGCCATATCATGGAAAAGGACTCTCAGATAAACTCTGTAAATCAATAATCTATTCACTTCCACTATGTTCATCACTCATGATGACAGTTCTTAAGATAGTGAAGACAAATGAATATAGGCTAAAGAATTAAAGTAACTACAACAGTATAATTAGGTCAACCAGGTGGGAATTTGAATATAAACTAGACTAAAGGATATTGACAGTTGGGCTCGGGCTTCCTCTGCAAATCAAAATACTAATTTTGAAACTAAACTGAAAACCGCAACCTCCAATATGAGCCAGCCTAGCACAGTAGTGTTTTCATTTAGTTTCCCAGTTGCAAGCAGACTAGTATAGTTGCATGTACCCTATGGCAACAGGAAGTCATCCAAGACCGAATGTCTGCCACGATGTGAAAAGGTAGACACTTAGGCTTTATTGTAAAGAGTCATAATTCATTAACAAAGACATCTCTCAAACATGAACGAGGCAAATGTTTTGAATACCAGTCCTTCTTCCTCCTCGGCCCAGGCCAAATGTTTCTCCTCAACCGAGCAAGAGTCAGGAAGCCGCACACAATCACAGAGGTGTCACTCATCACTTTTAATTAATATCGGATGAGAAATGGTAGCGCTGACACAGTCGCCTGTAAGGACCAATCACTCTCCATGAACATGTACACATTTTTGAGTAACTCAGAGTAACCCAAGCTACTAAAGGCTGCCGAAGGAACACAGGCTAGAAGACAGGGAGAGAGAGAGAGAGAGAGAGAGAGAGAGAGAGAGAGAGAGAGAGAGAGAGAGAGAGAGGGAGAGTGAGAGTGAGAGAGAGAGAGACTGCAAAGACCGGTTCAAGAGGCAGATGTCACTTACTAAGAGGCCTTCATCCATCCCCTGAGGAGCCAGGAGAAATATTTCATTTGAAGGAATTGAAATGTTTCAGCAACTGAAGACTGTGGCTGGTGCAGGCTTGGGGCTGGTGTTTGTCTATGTATGTTTACAACAACTGTCATTAAAGGCACAAGAAACAAGAGGGGATAATGTAACAGGATCCCTCCCGTTTGGTGAATATTTAATGTCAGGCTGAAGGGAAGAAAGGCACACATACTCTTCCTTCCCCATCGCTTGGCTCTCTTGCCCTCCTCTAAGTGTCTCCAGGGATGGATGGGTTTCCTTTCTGGTCACCATGAGTATCCATTTACTGTCTGATCTCTGCCCGCTGCCTTCCTGTCTCTTCGAACAAAATTTGCTTCGTTTTAGTCACCTCAAAGCAGACTTGTGTGCATATATTTTCAGGGGAAATTTGATTGTCGATATGGATTTTTAAATCAGTTTTCAGATCAGGTTTTAGAAATATGTAAACTGTTGTGTTATTTTATCAGGCCCAGCAGTGGAACACATTCCTCAGATGGTGTGCATCCAATATGGGGCAGCAATCTTTAAGCAAGACAACTCAGACATAAATGGATTAAAGAAACCATAATGGGAGAACAAGTGCCCATTTCAAATTTAAGACTAGGAAAGTTGCATTATACATTTTTTATCAAATTGAGGATATTTTCACACTCAGTGATGTCTGAAATATGAACCTATATTTTCTGTCTTTGGTTTGCCTTCTTGAAGCACCCTTAATGTGCCAAAAAATGTAACACTTAAGCTCAGGTTACTGTTGTTGGTTTGTAAGTTAATGTCTAAAAAGTTCTGACTTGATTTGAATCGACCAATGTGCATTAAAACCACCGTTCTTTAATCAAAATCTTATATGATCTGAATGTGAAGGTAACAAAACCTTCCCATTCTTTCAACATCCTGCTAATTGTGGCCAGTCTAATTCAGTTGTGGACTGAAGGCACAAGTCTGAAGACTGTCTTCTATTACAGCAGTAGAGAGTTACAGTACTTTGGGAGATGGACACAATAGCCTATACACCTCTCTGTCAATATGTTATTATTGAACATTGCTGCACCAGACAGCATGGTCTATTAGATGGACTTGTACAAAAACGTAAAAGTTTAACACAGTCAACTTCCCTGATCCATCTACAATATTGAACAGTTGATGTTAACTTGTGGACAAAATGACACATAATTATTTATATTTCTATAAGGTCATGTAAATGTTCATTTGAAATATCCTCAGCTAAGTATACTGTATGGACAAATGTGAGCACAGTGGTTTCAACATTCTTAGTGCTTAGATGTTCAGTAAAGATATTAAATAACGTATTGTATAGCTACTGTTGGTCATGTACCACTAACACGTGAAAGGAGAATGGAATTCCTTCCCTCTTTCATATTTGTTGATGCTTTGTTGTACATGTATGACAGTGGGAGCTCGATGAGAAGGGAAGGAAGATTCATTAAAAGTCAGAGTCGTTTGTTTGTGCATCACCCTAGTTCTAATGATATTGCTTTTGTCATCAGAAATAGACGGTATCTGTTAAGTGAGGAAACATCCTGAACAGATGCCGGCTGTTTCCGTGACAAAATACAGAGAAAAACACTAATTGATAAAGAAACAAACAAATAAGATGCTAAACAATGTGTTTATAATGACAAGCCTATCATTACTTTTCAATAATACAATAACTGATCAAATACAAAATAACACATTTATTTCTGAATATATTCCATCATATTGAGAAACAATCAACACTGAGACATTATTTGCATGTCGAAGTAATTTATCAGTGCACACAACTGAGAACCAATATAGTGCCGGCTGGTTAAAGGAAGAATCGATACTTAGAAAGTAGACTTTCCCCAAACAATCAATCACGACGCATCCCAACAGCACTTCATTTTAATAATTTGACTGCCCTTGTCTTGCTCAGTGTTTTTGTCTTGGGGCTTGGATGGCAACATAAGTGTGTTTTCTCTCTGACAGATGTGATGGGGAGTGTATCATATTTGCAACACATTGTACATTATGCACAAATTCCCCATGCAGAATACTAAATGAACACAAGGCCTTCAACAGCCACAGCAAGACACTTAAACTGACACACAGGAACCCAGAGAAATGACTTAAGGGATCAGTTACATGTAAAATGATAGAATCAATCAAATTGTTTTCCCTTGGACCATATCTCACTGATAAGCTAAATCCTTATCCTTCAAAGCCTTACATTAAAAGTGAATAGCGAGCAGTTTGCTTGCCGAGATGCGTAATATCTGGACAGCTGTCTTCTAGCGTGTTACAAACTTGTTTTCTCGGCCGTTTCAGTGTCATCCACTAATTGCCTTTTCTTTAGGACACATGATCCTATTGAATTGAATCATAGGAGTATAAAACAGGAAAAGGCTTTCTGGAGGTCAGAAGAAAACAAGATGTCAGTTCTAAAGCACTTTCTTCTGCCTCTACATTTGTCTGTGCCATCCCCAAGTGGCTTGGTTAAGCATCTGATTTCAGCCCATCAAGGGCAGCTTGGTCATTGGTGGGCTAAATTAGCTAGTGTGAATCCATGCTGAGTGCATGGCTGCACTACTTCGTTGTTTCTTCTTCATATGCTCAGTTGCTTCTTTGTCTTGCCCACTTGAGAACATTTCTGCAGTTTTATGTTATAATTTATCACAATGGGGAAATGATTCATCATTCATTTTATACATGTATAGCACCAAATAGATGAATACAATGAATGAATCTCAAGACAACCGTCAGTCCCACTTTAAACGAGGTAAAACTATTAAAGGCTTTATATAGCATACATAAAGGTTTTATAAGCACTACACAATGGTTCACAAATTATCTATGTGTGTATGTCATACTTTATTATGGAGTTTAAAGGATGACATAATTCCCAGTGTAGGGTGAACTGCCAAATGTGTCATAACGCACCATGTATGCTTATACCCCATTTAAAGAGCATGATGTGCGCTTATAGATGATTTGTAAGGCATTTATGCAGTGCTTGTGAGACCTTTCTGTATGCTATGTAATGCCTTTGTAAGTTGTACTTTGTTTAAAGTGGGACCCAACAGTCTAACAACAGGGGAAATAATGACATTTCTGCCTTTCATTTTTATTTTGAATTCTAAAAGTAATAAATAAAAGTCTTTATTGTATTTTCTTCTCTTTTTTTTTACAACTGGAGAAAACATTGACTGCAGTCCTTCCAATCACTGTTTTCATGAAATACAATGTCTGTCAGACTCATACGACCAGCTCTGGATAGAAAACCCCATAGACATCCATTGGTTCACACAGTCAGCCCAATCAGTAAGTCTATTTGCTTGAAAAGCAAAACCTAAAGAGAGCTGGCTTTACCATCTCCTTCAGGCCCAGGCCAATGAGGCCAAGCAAGCCCCTGATTTCACAAGTGCAACCCGAGCAATCACTGTAGTTCTCCTGATCCTGATTGCCTGGCCTAGCCGCCTGCATCTCCATCTCTGAGCGAGGATGCAAAGAGCCACAGATTATCTTTCACTGAAAACTTGCTCTGATTACCGATTAGGAGAGGCATACAGCAAGCCCTCATCAGCTAGCTAACATGTCTGTAGTCAGAACAGAACCCTGCACTCACAATGTAGGCTAGTATTTATTAAAGATGGCTGTTCAGACAGATCAATACATCCAATCTCTGCCTGCACTGCCGGTACGATGTCTCTGGGTTTTTGAGGGTAAGAATAGCTGACGCAGTAGACATACTATAGTGGCTTGTGGTTAAACATCCATTGCTGGGCGCTTTAATGTGTGTATCTGAGCATATACGCTACAACTGCAAGAAAAGCCTGTAGAAAATGTATTTTGCCCAATGGCACGGCATCTATCAGAATGTTCACTATATGAATGATTTAACATGCTATTTGATCAGTGTTTATGACCTCTCACAGTGATCCACTGTAATTTCAGCTTGATACATTGATCATGAATAAAGCCTTCCTGTTGATATGGTATTATTAATCATGTATATTAAAATTAAAATAAATATCTGTTTCTTTTGGCTAGAAGAAGGACCAAAGTAGAAAAAAATCCTATGGAAAATGCTTTTTTGCTCTTTTGACATAGTCTACTTGTTGGTGACACACAGTCACAAAACAATCCAGTGTTGGTACACATACAGACAGAGATTTATTATCCAAGCATCCTCTCCTGGCCATATTTGGAGCACTGGGCTTCCTGTTGTCACTCTACTTTAGTCCTGGTCTGAAGCATCTTGTACCTTATCAGCTATCCTGACACCCCAGCCATATCAAATTATCTCCTCTACAGCTACTGTGATTTCCTTTTTTAGTGAGCCATATCCATACTCCTTAGTGGGCCATATCCATACTCCTTAGTGGGCCATATTCATACTCCTTAGTGAGCCATATCCATACTCCTTAGTGGGCCATATCCATACTCCTTAGTGGGCCATATCCATACTCCTTCGTGGGCCATATCCATACTCCTTAGTGGGCCATATCCATACTCCTTAGTGAGCCATATCCATACTCCTTAGTGGGCCATATCCATACTCCTTAGTGGGCCATATCCATACTCCTTAATGGGCCATATCCATACTCCTATCTATTAAGATTAATCATAAATATACGGCATGTCTATAACTACTTCAATGTTGCCAAAATTGTTTATTTGTAATGGGTATACTTTGCAATTAATTGGACATTCTAAAATTGCTTGTGTAAGCATTTCTATGGATGAGTGATTCTGCTCGTCCATAGTTATAGGCCAAACTCACTCAAACTCTCATCACAGTGGTCCTCCCAAAACCCCTGCTGCATAGCTGAGCCCACCTGCTACAACCCCAACAGGAACTTATCAATGAATCTCTCTCAGCCCCGCTCAAGTAGGGGTAATCCTCCCATTGAACTGCCTGATCTCTCCAGCCGCTACACAAAGGGATGGGATAATGGCTTGTTGGAATTGTCTGGTTTCGGTGGAGGATATTCAAGAGGCTTAGGGCCAAGCGCTTTGTAGCTGCTATTTGTCTCTCCACATAGCCAATGATGCTGACATTTGTCAGGCCATTAGTGCCTGATGACCATATTCAAATGCTTCAAGTGCCGGCTTTTTCCCATCCTATCAACTGCACTTGAGAGAGTGTTCAGAAAGTGTCTGATGATTAAGTTGTGGAGGGGTTCTCCCCTCAGCTGGTCCTGCCTCCTGTCATCAAGGTGTAACCTAAGCTACAGTATAGTTCAGAACAACACAGCTAGCTACAAGAAGCAAGGCATCCAAATGTTATCCATCTTAACCTCTCATAATGATCACATCTGCGTTCTATGGTAACAGAATTATCACATTTCCTGCGGGAGCTCTCCAGCAGAGTTTTGTTTTCAGAGAGTTTTGTTTTCAACACACAACAAGAATGTTGAATCCTCCTCCTCAGTCATGTCACTAACTGCGTTATGTGGTAACCTGTTGGCTTTCTGCAATAGACTGAGAGTTTAACACTCTTTTGTCTGGTGGCAAATTAGTATTCACAGTGGAATCAATTGACAAATGTCTCTGTCTTGGTGTGTCTGTGGTTCTAATAGTAAAATAATGATAGAAATGAACGAAGAAGCCCCTTGGTTCTCCAGCTGTGTTTTTTAGGATATATTCCCAATACAACCTATGCAAAGCTTTTTACTGTTAAAGCTGAGAGGCAATAAAGTAATTAAAACACCAGGGGTTCAGATATTCAATATAATTTTCCAAAATGTGTTTAATTAAAATTAATCATCAGCTGCATTATATTTCTACCTGCTGTGAAAAGTGCTACACTGGTTCTATCTCTAGTCGAGCTGTTTCTTACAACCCAATGTAAAGACCTTGCCAAAGAAGACAGATTGCTGCAATCTCTCACTTCAACCCCAGAATGGGAAACTAATTCATTCAAATGCTGTACATCAAAATGGATTTAATAATATCTCCATAGCAAAACCACTTTACATGAACCAGCACCCTCATCAATGTTTTTTTTTAAGTATGTAAGCTTTCTATGGTAAATTACATTCAAAGTCTTCAAATTAGGGATTTTAAATCTGCTTGTATAATGTAAACATTCATGATAGGGGCTGAAACACTGATACCATTTTTACGTCCTGTTTCAAATTTTTTGTCTTTTAGTCAACATTTCTCACTGCATTACTGTAAAATGGGGCTATGTGGCCTGGACTAGACCGTTGGTCCAAAAGGGACTCTGTCTCTACCCCCCCCCCCCCCCTCCCTCTCTCTCTCTCTCTCTCTCTCTGACACCAGACTGATTAACAACACTTCATTAAAAGAGATTCCTCTGCTTTCTCCACCTCTGCCGCTGACCTCATGGGATCAACCTTTTAAAGTAGCTTCCTGTCTGGAGAGTCGATCCATTGTTGAGGCCTGTAGTGTCCTGTGGTGTCCCAGACCCTGCCCTGTCCCCTACCCCCCTGCCCTTGTACCTTACCCCCTGGACCTGTCCCCTGACCTGTCCACGTCCAATTACACTCATTGTTTCTAACCCTAAAATAATCCTTCTGCTCCTCTGCTGACCAATCAACGACAACAACAATAACCACAACAACAACAGCAACAATTAACACATTCACATATTACATTAATTTATCATTTATTTGCAAAGCTGTTTGGACACTTGACATAGAAGTATATTTGTGACCATACAGTATATTGGCCAGGTGAGCATTGTAAAATTACCTTTATGCATTCAATTGAGCAGATTAACAATACATTTTTTATTAGAAACCCATTAGCCTATGCCAATGGCGACAGCTTGTCTTCCACATAATGAAAAGACATAACAGACAAAATACTTAACAATTGACATACATTTAAAACATACACTACAGACTACCGCACAGGTGAAGCAGTATAAGGCCAGCTGGCCGGGTAAGATACCGGCCTAGCAGCTCATAACAGGATCAGAACATGGCTCAGCTCACTCAGTTACTATGTCGTCCCTGCAGGCATGTTATTAATCTGTGCTCTCGTGGCGATGCATGCGCTCTGCAGTGTGCTGACTTGAGTCCGTATACATTGTGTCTATGTTGGATGTGTCTGTGTTTAAGTACTAGTCTGAAGTGAACTGGGCTGTCTCCCTGGGTACCACAATACCTCTGAGAGACACACAGTGAATGAAAGCCTCTTATAAGAGAGAATAAAATTACCCCATGTCCACTATGTCTCACGAGTCTCCTGTTTTCTATGATCACTGCTCTCCGTTTTGATTCTAAGACATAGTAGCCCATACACCATAGGAGCTGTACCTAGACAAGACACCAACGTCTGCCTGGACTTGCATGGAGTAGCTAATTAATAGCGATGCATTTGATTCTGGTGCAGTGCTTCTAATACTGTGAGGATGTATTACCACTTACATGATCAAAGCTGCTTATGCAGCTTGCTGCTCCATCTATATGGCACAGCGTACTGCCCTCTAGTTTATCTTGTTGTCACTCTATGCACTCTCCCCTCCATTTAACCTTTTGTGCTTTACTACGGTTTATAGGTCGGCACTGGCACACTTTTACTGTTAGATAGCATCGCATATCATGTCCTTAGGACTTCCTGTCATTCTCCTGAATGTGAGATTGGCTGCTTTGCCACTGAAGGGTTCAGAATGATCTTAATTTGAGCCACTTTGCTATAGAAGGAAAATAATCCTGCAGCAACAGGAAATGTGAATTAATATGTGGATTAAAATTAATGGACATATTTGTAAGGGTTGATATATTTTTCACAAGGGAAAATGAAGTCTGAAATTTCTAAGTGAAAATTCCACATTTCAGAAGCCTTTTTAAATCTGAAATACAGTACAAGTTTTAAATGCCCTGCATTGCAGGAAGGCTCTCCTTCAACAAGGCGATCAAATGAATATCCTACATCTGTAATAAGACTGTCTTTCTGCTTTAGTGTTTTACTCTCCCGTCCAGTACAATGACAGAGACAATATCCAGATGCCCTCTCCTCCTCCTCCTCCCGTGTGTCCTTCTTTAGGAGCCATTTTGAAGAATACAGAGGCATGAGAAATTCTGTAACATTTCAGTTATTTCATATTTTTGGATTGAGGGCTCCCAAGTAGCACAGCATCACTACAGACCCTGGTTCAATTCCAGGCTGTATCACAACCAGCTGTGATTGAGAGTCCTATAGGGGAAGGGGAATACCTAGTCAGTTGTCCAACAGAATGTATTGAACTGAAATGTGTCTTCCACATTGAATCCAACTCCTCTGGATCAGAGAGGTGCTGGGGGCTGCCATAATCCACATCCACATCTTCGGCGCCCAGCGAATAGTGGGTTAACTGCCTTGTTCAGGGTCAGGATGACAGATTTCTACCTTGTCAGCTTGGGAATTCGAACCAGCAACCCTCTCAGTTACTGGCCCAACACTCTAACCACTGGGCTACACAATTGGTCGAGCGTCGTTAGGGTTTCGCTGGGTTAGGCCGTCATTTAAAATAAGAATTTGTTCTTAACTGATTTGCCTAGTTAAATAAAGGTTACATAGAAAAAAAATACAAAAAAATATGGATTATAATGTGACATACTAACTCCGTGTTGGTTGTATTTGTTCTAGATTCCATATTATTATTAAAGGGGATTTGGTGGAAGTGGAGTATAGCCGACTGTACATGGTAATGATAAAGTGGTACAAATGTAGGATCTTAATTTCAGCCAGTTTGCTACAGTAGGAAACTAATCCTGCAGCAACAGGAAATGTTAATTATTATGTGGATTATAATTAATGGACATTTTAGTAGGGGTTGATACATTTGTCATAAGGGAAAATTTTGTTTTACATTTCAAAGTTGAAATTACAAACTTCAGAAGACTTTTCAAAATGTAAATACACTACAAGTTTGACATTTCCTGCATTGCAGGAAAGTTCTCGTGCAACACAGTGATCAAATGAACATCATACAGTAAGCACTGAGCAGAGATCAGCACAAAGTGACATTGTGACTAATCTCCACAACATGATCTCTGTATACGTTGATGGCCCTGTATTCCTGATTACAAGAGGATTTGTAGGAAAGAGGCCAGGGTGAAACAATCAACTCAAACCAACACCCAACCATGAGTCAGTCAGAGGAAGAAGAAAAGGTATATCATCAATTTTCCCACTTCCTCGCCCACACAGAGTCAATGACAGAGTAGAGAAAGAAAAGAGTGGCTGGTATTTTGACCTTGTGTGTGTTAAACAAACAGCAGATGGTAGAGATTCAGACGCTCCATTATCTGGTGACCTGGAGTGTTGTTCCTCGCAGAGCTTCCCACAGAGTCCCTCTCTCTGAGGCTGTGAGGGAACGTCATGCACGGCAGCACACTACTAGCCTTTCCTTTCCCACTGCAGACAGCATACCTACTAGCCTTTCCTTTCCCACTGCAGACAGCATACCTACTAGCCTTTCCTTTCCCACTGCAGACAGCATACCTACTAGCCTTTCCTTTCCCACTGCAGACAGCATACCTACTAGCCTTTCCTTTCCAATTGCATGGCAGCATACCTACTAGCCTTCCCTTTCCCACTGCAGACAGCATACCTACTAGCCTTTCCTTTCCAGTTGCATGGCAGCATACCTACTAGCCTTTCCTTTCCAATTGCATGGCAGCATACCTACTAGCCTTTCCTTTCCCACTGCAGACAGCATACCTACTAGCCTTTCCTTTCCCACTGCAGACAGCATACCTACTAGCCTTCCCTTTCCCACTGCAGACAGCATACCTACTAGCCTTCCCTTTCCCACTGCAGACAGCATACCTACTAGCCTTTCCTTTCCAATTGCATGGCAGCATACCTACTAGCCTTCCCTTTCCCACTGCAGACAGCATACCTACTAGCCTTTCCTTTGCCACTGCAGACAGCATACCTACTAGCCTTTCCTTTCAAGTTGCATGGCAGCATACCTACTAGCCTTTCCTTTCCAATTGCATGGCAGCATACCTACTAGCCTTTCCTTTCCCACTGCAGACAGCATACCTACTAGCCTTTCCTTTCCAATTGCATGGCAGCATACCTACTAGCCTTCCCTTTCCCACTGCAGACAGCATACCTACTAGCCTTTCCTTTCCAATTGCATGACAGCATACCTACTAGCCTTCCCTTTCCAATTGCATGGCAGCATACCTACTAGCCTTTCCTTTCCCACTGCAGACAGCATACCTACTAGCCTTTCCTTTCCCACTGCAGACAGCATACCTACTAGCCTTTCCTTTCCCACTGCAGACAGCATACCTACTAGCCTTTCCTTTCCCACTGCAGACAGCATACCTACTAGCCTTTCCTTTCCCACTGCAGACAGCATACTACTAGCCTTTCCTTTCCAGTTGCATGGCAGCATACCTACTAGCCTTTCCTTTCCAATTGCATGGCAGCATACCTACTAGCCTTTCCTTTCCCACTGCAGACAGCATACCTACTAGCCTTTCCTTTCCAATTGCATGGCAGCATACCTACTAGCCTTCCCTTTCCCACTGCAGACAGCATACCTACTAGCCTTTCCTTTCCAATTGCATGACAGCATACCTACTAGCCTTCCCTTTCCAATTGCATGGCAGCATACCTACTAGCCTTTCCTTTCCCACTGCAGACAGCATACCTACTAGCCTTTCCTTTCCCACTGCAGACAGCATACCTACTAGCCTTTCCTTTCCCACTGCAGACAGCATACCTACTAGCCTTTCCTTTCCCACTGCAGACAGCATACCTACTAGCCTTTCCTTTCCCACTGCAGACAGCATACTACTAGCCTTTCCTTTCCAATTGCATGGCAGCATACCTACTAGCCTATCCTTTCCCACTGCAGACAGCATACTACTAGCCTTTCCTTTCCAATTGCATGGCAGCATACCTACTAGCCTTTCCTTTCCAATTGCATGGCAGCATACCTACTAGCCTTCCCTTTCCCACTGCAGACAGCATACCTACTAGCCTTTCCTTTCCCACTGCAGACAGCATACTACTAGCCTTTCCTTTCCAGTTGCATGGCAGCATACCTACTAGCCTTTCCTTTCCCACTGCAGACAGCATACCTACTAGCCTTTCCTTTCCCACTGCAGACAGCATACCTACTAGCCTTCCCTTTCCAATTGCATGGCAGCATACCTACTAGCCTTTCCTTTCCCACTGCAGACAGCATACCTACTAGCCTTTCCTTTCCCACTGCAGACAGCATACCTACTAGCCTTTCCTTTCCCACTGCAGACAGCATACCTACTAGCCTTTCCTTTCCCACTGCAGACAGCATACCTACTAGCCTTTCCTTTCCCACTGCAGACAGCATACTACTAGCCTTTCCTTTCCAATTGCATGGCAGCATACCTACTAGCCTTTCCTTTCCCACTGCAGACAGCATACTACTAGCCTTTCCTTTCCAATTGCATGGCAGCATACCTACTAGCCTTTCCTTTCCAATTGCATGGCAGCATACCTACTAGCCTTCCCTTTCCAATTGCATGGCAGCATACCTACTAGCCTTCCCTTTCCCACTGCAGACAGCATACCTACTAGCCTTTCCTTTCCCACTGCAGACAGCATACCTACTAGCCTTTCCTTTCCCACTGCAGACAGCATACTACTAGCCTTTCCTTTCCAATTGCATGGCAGCATACCTACTAGCCTTTCCTTTCCCACTGCAGACAGCATACTACTAGCCTTTCCTTTCCAATTGCATGGCAGCATACCTACTAGCCTTTCCTTTCCAATTGCATGGCAGCATACCTATTAGCCTTTCCTTTCCCGTTGCATGGCAGCATATCTACAGTGAGGAGAACAAGTATTTGACACACTGACGGTTTTGCAGGTTTTCCTACTTACAAAGCATGTCATTTTTAACATAGGTACACTTCAACTGTGAGAGATGGAATCTAAAACAAAAATCCAGAAAATCACATTGTATGATTTTTAAGTAATTAATTAGCATTTTATTGCATGACACAAGTATTTGATACATCAGAAAAGCAGAACTTAATATATGGTACAGAAACCTTTGTTTGCAATTACAGAGATCATAAGTTTCCTGTAGTTCTTGACCAGGTTTGCACACACTGCAGCAGGGATTTTGGCCCACTCCTCCATACAGACCTTCTCCAGATCCTTCAGGTTTCGGGGCTGTCGCTGGGCAATACGGAATTTCAGCTCCCTCCAAAGATTTTCTATTGGGTTCAGGTCTGGTGACTGGCTAGGCCACTCCAGGACCTTGAGATGCTTCTTAAGGAGCTACTCCTTAGTTGCTTTGGCTGTGTGTTTCGGGTCATTGTCATGCTGGAAGACCCAGCCACGACCCATCTTCAATGCTCTTACTGAGGGAAGGAGGCTGTTGGCCAAGATCTCGCGATACATGGCCCCATCCATCCTCCCCTCAATACGGTGCAGTCATCCTGTCCCCTTTGCAGAAAAGCATCCCAAATAATGATGTTTCCACCTCCATGCCGCACGGTTGGGATGGTGTTCCTGGGGTTGTACTCATCCTTCTTCTTCCTCCAAACACGGCGAGTGGAGTTTAGACCAAAAAGCTCTATTTTTGTCTCATCAGACCACATGACCTTCTCCCATTCCTCCTCTGGATCATCCAGATGGTAATTGACAAATTTCAGACGGGCCTGGACATGCGCTGGCTGCAGGATTTGAATCCATGACAGCGTAGTGTGTTACTAATAGTTTTCTTTGAGACTGTGGTCCCAGCTCTCTTCAGGTCCTTGACCAGGTCCTGCCGTGTAGTTCTGGGCTGATCCCTCACCTTCCTCATGATCATTGATGTCCCACGAGGTGAGATCTTGCATGGAGCCCCAGACCGAGGGTGATTGACCGTCATCTTGAACTTCTTCCATTTTCTAATAATTGCGGCAACAGTTGTTGCCTTCTCACCAAGCTGCTTGCCTATTGTCCTGTAGCCCTTCCCAGCCTTGTGCAGGTCTACAATTTTATCCCTGATGTCCTTACACAGCTCTCTGAGTCTTGGCCATTGTGGAGATGTTGGAGTCTGTTTGATTGAGTGTGTGGACAGGTGTCTTTTATACAGGTAACGAGTTCAAACAGGTGCAGTTAAACTGCTCAGTTCTGCTCTCCTGCGCCTGTCTTCCCTGCAGCCAGTTACGCACCTCTTACACCAATGTCACCCATATCATGAAGCATAAGACTCTGATACTGATTGGTCCATTTTGATTTTGATTATTCTTTAAGCCGTCCAGTAGTATTAGGCAAAAATAACTATAGTTGTTTCTAATGGAGGGGTGAGGTAGCCAGGTTAGGCTACATGTATGAATGGGAGTGAATCGGTGCAGTGGGAAAGGAAAGGGGAGGAAGGAAAGGCAAATACAGTGGGAAGAACAAGTATTTGATACACTGACGATTTTGCAGGTTTTCCCACTTACAAAGCATGTAGAGGTCTGTAATTTTTATCATAGGTACACTTCAACTGTGAGAGACGGAATCTAAAACAAAAATCGAGAAAATCACATTGTATGATTTTTAAGTAATTAATTTGCATTTTATTGCATGACATAAGTATTTGATCACCTACCAACCAGTAAGAATTCCGGCTCTCACAGACCTGTTAGTTTTTCTTTAAGAAGCCCTCCTGTTCTCCACTCATTACCTGTATTAATGAGGCAAAACCGACGGCACCCAGAACAACAAAATATGGGTTGAAATAACCCGTAGCAAACCAGTCTATAATGCACACACAGACATTGGGGGAACAGAGGGTTATATGCACATCATGTAATGAGGGAATGTAAACCAGGTGTGTGGGAAAACAAGACAAAACAAATGAAAGATGAAAGGTGGATTGGCGATGGCTTGAAGACCGGTGACGTCGACCGCCGAACGCCACCCGAAAAAGGAGAAGAACCGACTTTGGCGGAAGTCGTGACAGTACCCCCCTTGATGCGTGGCTTCAGCAGCGCTCCAACACCGGCCTCGGGGACGACCCGGAGGGTGAGGCGCAGGGCGATCCGGATGGAGACGGTGGAACTCGTCTCCGGTCCTGGCAATAAGACCGCAGAAACCTACCCACATCCTGGTTAACTCTCTCCACCTGCCCATTACTCTCAGGGTGAAAACCCGAGGTAAGGTTGATCGAGACCCCCAGACGCTCCATGAACGCTCTCCAGATCCTCGACGTGAACTCGGGACCTCGGTCAGACACTATATCCTCAGGCACCCCGTAGTGCCGGAAGACGTGAGTGAACAAGGTCTCCGCAGTCTGTAGGGCCATAGGGAGACCGGGCACGGGAAGGAGACGGCAGGACTTGGAGAAACGGTCCAAGAAAACGGACTTGGAGAAACACTGGAGGGGAGCAGGCTCTGCAAGTAACGCCTGCTCAGTGTCTGCGTCCAGCTCCCATAATACCGGCGCCACCAGGCAGGAGGCCGGGAGTATAGGGGTGGGATCCATGGGCCGCTCCTCTGTGTCATACAGCCGGAACAGTGCGTCTGCCTTGACATTCTGGTAACCTGGTCTGTTTGAAAGGGTGAAAACAAAACAGGTGAAAAACATGGCCCACATTGCCTGGCGAGGATTCAGTCTCCTCACTGCCCGGATGTACTCCAGATTGTAGTAGTCAGTACAGATGAGAAAAGGGTTTTTAGCCCCCTCAAACCAATGTCTCCACACCTTCAAAGCCTTGTCGACAGCCAACAGCTCCCGCTCCCCCACTTCATAGTTTCGCGAGAAGAAGGCACAGGGGTGGAGCTTCGGTGGCCTACCTGAGTGCTGAGAGAGCACGGTGGCGTACCTGAGCGCTGAGAGAGCACAGCTCCTATCCCAGCCTCGGACACGTCCACCTCCACTATGAAAGCCAAAGAGGGATCCGGATGGGCCAGCAAGGGAGCCGAGGTAAACAGAGCCCTTAGGTGACCAAAAGCCCTGTCCGCCTCAGCCAACCACTGCAAACGCACCGGGCCCTACTTCAGCAGTGAGGTAAGGGGAGCCGCTACCTGACCAAAACCCCGGATAAACCTCAGGTAGTAATTGGCAAACCCTAGAAAACGAGGAGGAAGGAGACGGACTGCTGAAAGAACAGGCATTTCTCAGCCTTGACATACAGGTCATGCTCCAACAGTCGACCAAGCACCCTGCGCACCAGGGACACATGCTCGGCGCGTGCAGCAGAGTATATCAGAATGTCATCAATATACACCACTACACCCTGCCCGTGCAGGTCCCTGAAAATCTCGTCCACAAAGGCTTGGAAGACTGACGGGGCATTCATCAACCCGTACGGCATGACGAGGTACTCATGATGCCCTGAGGTAATACTGAACGCCGTCTTCCACTCGTCTCCCTCCCGTACAACCTGGTGGTTGTAAGCGCTCCTGAGATCTAGTTCCATGAAGAAGCGCGCCCCATGCATTGACTCAATCGCTGTGGCTATGAGAGATAGCGGGTAACTGTACTTCACAGTGATCTGGTTAAGAGCTCGACAGTCAATACATGGGCGCAGACCTCCCTCCTTCTTCTTCACAAAAAAATAAACTCGAGGAGGCTGGTGAAGTAGAGGACTGAATGTACCCCTGACGCAGGGATTCGGAGACATATGTTTCCATAGCCGCCGTCTCCGCCTGTGACAGGGGATACACGTGACTCCTGGAAGTGTGGCGTCTACCAGGATATTTATCGCACAACCCCCCCTGACGATGGGGTGGTAATTGAGTCGTCTTCTTTTTGGAGAAGGCGAGAGCCAAATTGGAAAATTTGGGGGGAATGCGCACGGTGGAGACCTAGTCTGGACTTTCCACTGTAGTAGCACCTACGGAAACCCCTAAACACCTCCCCGAGCACTCTCGCGACCACCCCATGAGAGCCCTCTGTTGCTATGAAACAGTGGGGTCATGACAGGCTAACCAAGGTAGGCCTAGCACCACGGGAAACACAGGAGAGTCAATAAGGAAGAGACTGATTCTCTCCTTGTGACCCCCCTGCGTCACCATGCCCAGGGGAGCGGTGGCCTCCCTAATCAACCCTGACCTTAATGGTCGACTGTCTAAGGCGTGAACTGGGAAGGGCATAGCCACCGGAACAATGGGGATCCCTAAACTATGGGCGAACGATCGATCTATGAAATCCCAGCCGCGCCTGAATCGACGAGCGCCTTATGTTGGGAATGCGGGGAAAACTCAGGAAAAGTAACATACAAAAATATGTGTGCAACAGAGGGCTCTGGGTGAGAATGGTGTCGGCTCACCTGGGGTGACGCCAGAGTGCCCTGCCTGCTGCCTCAACCCCCAGAGGAACCAACCCGGCACCGACCGGCAGTGTGACCTCTGCGGCCATAGATGGTGCACGTGAAGCAACCCCTCTGGTCTCCCTGAGCGCAGCAGATCCCAGCTCCATGGGCATCGGAGCAGTGGTGCTGGGGGATGGAACCGACAGACCCCGCTCTGGACATCCATGGGTAGCAAGCAGGTCATCCAGCCAAATGGACAGGTCCACCAGCTGGTCGAAGGTGAGGGTGGTGTCCCTGCAGGGCAACATGGAAGAGATCCTCGAAATGGTCAAGCCCCGCATCTCCTTCTCCCCACACGGTGTTGGCCCAGTCCAGAGCTTTCCCCGAGAGGCACGAGACGAGGGCAGACACCCTCTCATAGCCCGACGGAGCCGGGTGGACGGTTGCCAGGTATAGATCCAGCTGCAACAGGAAACCCTGGCAGCGTGCAGCCGTCCTATTGTACTCCTGGGGAAGGGCGAGACGAATCCCACTGGGACCGGGTGCAGGGAAGCTGAGTAGTGGAGACCCCTGTTGTGCTGGGGGAGGCACTGGAGGAACCCCCTGTCTCTCCCAGCAGTCCATAGTTTGGACAACGCGGTCCATGGCGGCGCCGAGTTGGTGGAGCATCGCCGTATGCTCCCGGACGCGCTCCTCGACCCCTATACCAGGGGTACCTGCTCCTGCTGACTCCATATTCGGGTGTGGAATTCTGTAAGAGGTGCGTAACTGGCTGCAGGAAAGTCAGGCACAGGAGAGCAGAACTGGGTAACAACCGGAGCAGTCTAATGAGGCAGAACCGACAGCACCCAGAACAACAAAATATAGGTTGAAATAACCCGTCGCAAACCAGTCTATAATGTACATACACTTTACAACAAACAATTCCACACACAGACATGCGGGGAACAGAGGGTTATATACACGTCATGTGATGAGGGAATGTAAACCAGGTCTGTGGGAAAACAAGACAAAACAAATGGAAAATTAAAGGTGGTTCGGCAATGGCTAGAAGACCGGTGACGTCGACCGCCGAAAGCCGCCCGAACAAGGAGAGGAACCGACTTCGGCAGAAGTTGTGACAATTGGAGTGATAACGTTACGATCCTCCACATAATAAAAAAAGACAATTGCATAATTTCATGACAGCCCATGTCAACCAGATGAATAAAAGTGTACTTAAATTTTATTTAGCCAGGTAAGTTATTGAGAATTCCCTTTGACAATGTTGGTGAGGCCCTATACATTCAGGTGGCAAGGAGAGGACTACTTCATGCTGGGTCTCCATTGTAAGGGCTCCAAAAGGAGGGGAAGGCCCAGGGTAGGGTTGAGAATACTGGGGTATAATAGCACAGCAGGGTGCTACTGGGTAGGGGTCAACCAGCCATGGCCCTGCTGAGGAAGTATTTTGCTAGCTGCCCTCAGGACGTTACCTAGCTAACTCTGCACTTAGATGTTAGATACCTTTCATCTACGACAGCTAGTTTGTGTAAGATCCATTTCTGTGTGTAACAAACATACCAAAGAAAAGTACTGAAATAGGTGTCAATGAGCAGTCAGGAAAAAACACACACAGAAAGTATGATGATATGTATGTTATCCAAACTCAGTCCTATAGCTTACCGTATGGTAACAGGTCGAACGGGTAACTAATTAATTTCCCATGACTGCATGCTCTGCTTGGTAATTTCACACCCTCATGAATAGTCTAACTCTCCTGACTGTATAGCCTACCTATTACATTTTTGATGATAAAAAGTCTGAATAGCACCAAAAAACAGCAGCAAAGTTTAAAGGCCCTTATGTAATTAATAGCACTTTGATTTAGACAACCTTGTCCTCACCCTCTGTTAATTGCACAGTGACCTCTGCAACTGGCTCTCTGTGTTTGTTACTTATAATAATAATGCAGGGACACACTGGACATTTGAAATGGCATACTGGTAATTACAGAACTCTAATTACACAGTGCCAGATGCCTGCCTTTCAGAGGCTACTGCAGAAAGCCTACTGAACCGGCTACATACCCTTTAAACATGAACAGAGAGGAAAGTGCCAGGGGATTAAAGTACTCTATAGGAAGAAAAACCATTGAGACATATAATTCAACTGACGGAATAAATAATTTAGATAACACATTATTTAGATGTATTTGTACTCTGATAGTTGAGTCGCATTTGATAGTTTGAGCATCTGCCATCTGTTGGGGACTATCCAAATAGTGTATGACCATAATTAAAAGTATATAGTGGTCCTCGGGTATATTTTTCACATCTTTTTTTATTAATAACTTTAAGTTGTTACTAAGAATAAAAAGTGTCACACAGTCCTTAGAAATGTTGTGTGAAATGTTGTGAGGAGGGATCAATGGGGATCCAGCGGGCCCAGTGTCCGCAGAGCGACAATAAGGGTTTGATCTTTATGCATTGCAGCGATCTTCCATCAATCCATCAACCCTTTTCATGTTTAGAACAGTTCCCAGTTAGTTGTGATCAAAACCTTACCACAATTACATGTTTTGTCGCTCACTTCCAGTGAGAGGCCGTGGCTGTCAATATCATTTTTGGCCTCCTTTATTTAAGGCAAACAGTAGGCGGTTCACTAATTACTTCGACTAGAGTTGAAATCGTACGCTGTCTGTTATGCTTGCTGCATTGGAAAATGAAAATGTGTTGCAAGTAACCCCAGAAAACTCATTTCAAGAATAAGTCAGTATGGCTGCATTTACGCAGGCAGCCCAATTCTGGCAAAATAAATTGGTCTGATCTAATTGATCAAAAGAGCAATTATTGGGCCGCCTGTGTAAACACAGCCTATGTAATCACTATACGTTTGCTTTTTTAAGGTAAAAAAAATACACTTACATTTTTTCATACAAGGTGCTGCCACTCTCAGAAGAAAATACTGTTATTATCCTTATGTGATGATATTGTAAAGTGTTTCTATAAAGTTCAAATCACATTATAACTGAGAGTAAAGAAGAGAGTAAAAAATATTTGATCTATGACACTCAAAATCCCTCTCTAACCCTCTTTGAATCAAAATGACAGAAACAACGTAAACATGATCTTTGACCACAGGAAACAATCTACTCCTAAACGTTTCCATTTATTAGGATTATGTATCATTGTGAGCAGAAACTGAACCTAGTCCCAGAGATCTAGACCCCAACAATTAGAGCAACACGAGTGTCTGAAAGAGAGAGGAAAGAGAAGCCTCCTGATTTCTCTCAGGTTTCTCCCGTTTGGAGCTTGTCCATCAGCAGAGTTCAATTATCCCCTAGCCCGGCCACTCTCTGTTAAAACACTACGGTGTTTACATGACTTTGGGTGTTGTTTACACTTGAAGGACCAAACATAAAAGAAACATAGATACATTTTGGTATATCCTGTGCCTTAAGAACACAAATTCATGATTCTGGAGCAATTAAAGGAGCTATTGTTTGACTGTTGTTTCTAGCTTTTGTGGGTGGTGGTGCTGGTGTACTAACCACTTCTCAATGTAAACTGTGTCTAAATCTCCTTTTCTCTATTGCTCCAGATGTGTCCCCTGGGAAGTGGATTAGTGTGGAGGTAGGTAGCACTGATGGGTGAAACTGGATTAGATTCTCACTGAGCGAATGAACAGCCCTGAAAACACAACACTGAAAACAGACAGATGACCAGCAGCCATGCCTGTTTCATGATTACTTCAATATTTAAATTAAAATGGAGTTTGACATTAATAGGTCAGAGAAAATGTTTTAATAACATGCTCTTTAATATGATTGTAACTGGTGCTAATGTCTATGGTGCTAGACAGACTTTCTATCTAGAAAAATATTTTCAGAGTTAGAATCCGCAGTCTAAAAAATAACAAAGCGGTCACCACCCCGCCTCTGTTATGGTAATTAAGCTGAGGGATGGGCCTGCAGAAATGTAACCACTTTCAAATTCATAGACAGAGCTATGGATATCAAAATTATAGTTTAAACCATGTTTTGAGGTTATACAAGGTTTGTTTACATTTACATTGTTTACAAACATTGGAGTAAAACAAGCGTATATGTTGGGTTCTGACAAGATACGACAGTTGAACTAAGCTCATTAGGCATTTATGAGTTATATTCTTCAAAAATAAATCGGTATGCACATCATTAATTTATAAGTCCAAAAATGGATGTAGCAACTGTGGATTCTAGCTTTAAGAGAGAAAATCAAATGGCATTCAAATATTTTTGACACGTCCTTCTCAATTACTCTTAAAATGTAAACACATTGGAATGATTGAGGTCACCCAGCTTGGACTGTGACCAGTATCAGTAATGATTGTGATTCTCAGATTTCCTATATTCATTTTCAAGAGGTATGTGTGTGTGTGGTGCACTGATAATTGTGACCATTGATGTACATCGTAGGTCCATCTGCTTGGCAGAGAAGTAGATCCTAAACCATCTGTGTTCCCAACACATTGATATGGATAGGTATTGTCTGGGAAAGATCACCTCGGGTGGTACGTTACTACTACTCTACACACACACACACACACACACACACACACACACACACACACACACACACACACACACACACACACACACACACACACACACACACACACACACACACACACACACACACACACACACACACACACACACACACACACACACACACACAGCTTCGTTAATATAGTTTTGTGCTCTCACACCATTAGACATATACACTGGATGTGAAATATTGTAGACAAAGAGTCTGTCACTGATTTCTCACTCGCCCTGATCAGATCAGTCACACTTGGATTACAGATAACCAGGGACTGAAGTGATGCATTATTCTATTTATTCAGTCTGTTATTGTAAAATGTGTTTAAATGAACTCATCTGACCCTTCTTAAATGGTTGGTATTTCAATTCCTCCTCAACATGTACTGATACTTTGAGTATGTCGCAGTAAATCAAAACACATTTTAGACTATTTTCAATCACAGCTTGTGCGGGTATCTTCTAACAGTTGAAATAGAGAGAGTCTGTTTTATTCCGGACCGGTAGGAAACCTAGCAGCTTGAGTGGGCTGGAACCTTCAATGAGGTTATGATAGTAACACATGCTTAAATAAAGAGCGTCATTAGGGATTAAAATTGTGGCTATTTTAATAAATGTTTTTAGGATTTATTTTCTTAAAGATATCTGAGATGGTGTAAGTTTTGGCCGAGGAGGACTGTTTGGAGAAGCACGAGCCAGCTGCTCTACAGGGATTCATACCCAGGGTTGTTTATTCACAAGGCAATAACCATTAAGCATCGGCCCTCTCTGCTTCTCCCTTCCTCACTCCTTCCCTCCCATACAGTCATGTTTGGGAAACTCATCGTTTTCTTAACCTCCCAGTATGTCTCAGCCTATCTCTCAGTCAGCCACTACGCCTGATTCTGTCTAAAAACGGAACATAATTTCGACATGACGGTTGAACTGCTCTCCAGCATCCCGGGATACATCTGTACACATGGGGAAAATAGAATTGGTATATAGCGGTAGAGGGGAACTCTAAAACGACCCACCCCCTCCACCCCTCTAACTCCTTCCAGCCATTTTCCTGAGGACTAAAGACATCCCAATGGATGTGCTAAAATCCCTGCTGTGCCTGGTCCTTTAGCTGTGGACCTGACACAAAGCCTCACACCTCCCGGTCTGCTCTGCTCTGCTGTGCTCTATGGCTCAGCGGCTCACAGTGGCTCTGGCCTGCCTGGCCCATCTCTGGCTGGCATCTCCCTCTCCTCTGACATCTGCTCGGGGTTGAAGTTTCAATCACGAGGGGGGCAAGGGGAGTCAATCTGCTCTTTGAGAGCGTAAAAAAGAGAGAAGGTTGCCTTTCATGGTGGGGGTGGGGATGATAAATGTACAGAACAAGCCACATTGCGTCCATCTTCTTCTTCTTCTCTTTTTGCTGGCAGCACCACTGGGGTGCTATATCTCCTACCCCCAACTGAAATAGAAATGGAATGCTGTCTTTCATATCCTCCTCCCACCACTCCTCTCCAGATTGACAGACAGGCCTCAGACAGTTCAGGTGATGAGGAGGAGAGAGTGAGAATGGAGATCGAGAAGGTGCCATGTTTGAACACTTCCTAAAGAAGGAGGCATCATGATGCTCTAGTCTCAGTGCAAAACACTGGTCTCCCAGACTCTGTTGGCAAATCACTAGGATTTACTATTTAAGGATATGACAGATTGTGTTAATGTGTCTATTTCACTTTTCAAAATTGAACCAGAGAACCGTTTTCTGAGTCTTTATTTATGTCTGTGAGGAATAACACATTTATTGATAGAGGAGAGCAATATAAATCATGTTCTTGTCATATGCCAGATGATGCATGGTTTTGGATTGAGCAACACTTTCTGTAACATGTAGATAAATAGTTAGTTTGACTGTAGATTGGTTCTCACATGAGGAAATGTATGAATATGTGCTAAGACGTTTGAATAAAATTGAGCATGAACCATTTATGGTCACAGTATATTTCTGCCTAAAATGTAGGTATAGGAATGAATTAACAATATCCATCTTCAATAATTCTACACCTTGCCATAGTTGAAGTACTTTTGCCCTAGTTGTGAAGATATTGAAACATCTATCCTCAAAATACACCCAACAAGAGGAAATAACACCGTGGATTATAGTTTTAGGACAATCCCCTCTTTGTATTTCTCAAAAATATCAGTTCTCCTCCTCAATTACCTTATCTTTTTGATGAATTCATTAAGCCTCTTTAAGTCGTTAAGTAGCTTCAGTAACTTGCTCCACTGGCATGTCACGGCTAGAGGAGGGATACGGCCACAGAACAAGGATTGTTCCACCCCCATGTAATTCCAATCTCAGTCACCTGAATACAAGTGATATTATTCTTCAGGAGGAAATTGCTGTGAAACACTTGTGGGTTATGTAGCAGATTACAGCTGGAACAAGATTAAGCCTTAGCGAGGGACTTTTAAGAGGCAGTTGAGTTCGCTTTTCTCTGCTTCTCTGGATGGGGTTCAGATCACAGACACAATATGATTTACACTTAGAAAAACTAACTATCATTAGTAAATTATTACTGTTGTTGTTTCTAGTACAACTGAGATGTTTCCCTTGTTTCCATATAAAACATTTTGGAACTTGTTTCTGCTATTACCATTTTAATACCCTCTATTTAATTTATGCAAATTTTCATATAATATTTGAATCAAATTTGAATAAGCACAACTTTGTTATAATCTCTTGAATGTGCAAACCTTCTTATGTGCTTTTTTAAAATGTATGTTATTTTAGATATCCATTTCTGTGATCTTAAAATGTCACTATGCAGTGGTTGTACCAACGTTGCTACTTTACTGTGTCGTTACTTCATGAATGTAGCTACATCACATCAACACTGAAAACAGCTCCAATCCCAATGGTACCATCAGCACAGCCTATTCAGCCAGACAAATCCATTAGGTAAAGATAGTCAACTATGGTACCTAATTGTTCTCAAGATAGAATTATCCAGGCAATGTGTTGATTACATGAGAAAATATCTAACAACTGCATTCATTTTAACTTGCTTCTAACTTGTTCATTAAAAGGGAATGTCAAATCCAGTCCTGATTAATTTTGGACCTGTTAGCGAGTAAATTTGCTTCCCAGTAAATGATGTATGCTTGGGGTATGCAGATGCAGATACAGTGCCTTCAGAAAGTATTCATACCCCTTGACTTACTGCACAATTTGCTGTGTTACAGTCTGAATTCAAAATTGATAAATATATTTTTTTCTCATCCATCTACACACAATACCATATAATGACAGAGTGAAAACATGTTTTTAGAATATGTTTCTAATTTATTGAGAATTAAATATCAGAAATCCAGAAATATCTAATTTACATAAGTATTCACACTCCTGAGTCAATACTTTGTATAAGCACCTTTGGCAGTGATTTCTTTCTGGGTAAGCCTCTAAGAGCTTTCTACACCTGGATTGTGCAACATTTGCCCATTATTCTTTTCAAAAGACAAATTGGTTGTTGGTCATTGCTAGACTATTTGCAAGTCTTGCCATAGATTTCCAAGTAGATTTTAATCAAAACTGTAACTCAGCTACTCAGGAACATTCACTGTCGACTTGGAAAGCAACTCCAGAGTAGATTTGGCCTTGTGTTTTAGGTTTTTGTCCTGCTGAAAAGGGAATTCATCTCTCAGTGTCTGGTGGAAAGCAGACTGAACCAGGTTTTCCTCAAGGATTTTGCCTGTGCTTAACTCCATTCCATAAAATTTTTTATCCTGAAAAACTCCTCAGTCCTTAATGATTACAAGCATATCCATAATATGATGTACTACACTTGAAAATATGGAGAGTGGTACTCTGTAATGTGTTGTATTGGATTTGCCCCAAACATAACACTTTGTATTCACAACAAAAAGCACATTTCTTGCCACATTTTTTGCAGTTTTACTTTAGGACCTTGTTGCAAACAGGATGCATGTTTTGGAATATTTTTTATTCTGTACAGGTTTTCTTCTTTTCACTCTGTCAATTAGGTTAGTATGTTGGAGTAATTACAATGTTGTTGATCTATCCTCAGTTTTCTCCTATCACAGACATTTAACTCTGTAATTGTTTTAAAGTCACCTTTGGCCTCGTGAAATCCTTAAGCGGTTTCCTTCCTCTACGGCAACTGATTTATGAAGGACGCCTGTATCTTTGCAGTGACTGGGTGTATTGATACACCATCAAAAGTGTCATTTAAATTCTTAGTGAGGCATTGGAAAACCTCCCTGGTTAAATCAAATAAAATCAAATGTATTTGTCACATACACGTGTTTAGCAGATGTTATTGCAGGTGTAGCAAAATGTTTGTGTTTCTAGCTCCAACAGTCCAGTAATAGCTAACAAGTAATATCTAACAATTTCACAACAATACACACTAATCTAAAGTAAAGAAATGGAATGAAGAATATATAAATAAATATTGTGGTTGAATCTGATAATTGTATGTGTGGGGTAGTCATTATAAATCATGTTAAACACTATTATTGCACACAGAGTGAGTCCATGCAACTTATTATGTGACTTGTTAAGCACATTTTTACTCCTGAACTTATTTAGGCTTGCCATAATACTTATTGACTCAAGACATTTCAGCTTTTTATTTTTTATTAACTTGTAATTTTTTTAATCTAAAAACAGAATTCCACTTTGCCATTATATGTAGGCCAGTGACACAAAATCTACATTTAATCAATTTTAAATTCAGGCTTTAACACAACAAAATGTGTAAAAAGTCAAGGGGTGCAAATACTGTATGTTATTTACTGCAGGGCTGTAGACTGCAGTTTTAAAATAATTAGTTGGTTATAATATAGAGAGAGAACTCTGAACCTTATAGGATAAACATGGTGATGCTTTTAAATGGACCATACAGCGAGGGTTCAAAATAAATTGTCATGCAGCTTATAAGGACACAAACAATCACAGGAAAGTCACTATAGATGATATTTACATTAATGTACAGTAATTTATGACGTCACCCTTATGTCAATTTGTTGTTATATGGGTTATTTTGTATTTGTTTTATGATTGTTTATTTTCGTTGTTGTTGATATTGCCCCTTTTGTTTCTTAACATTGTGAATCTCTTTAAAGTAAGCTATATACCCTCTTTGTTGAAGTGACTCAATATAGGGGAAGAGACATTTTTACATTCAACATCACTCCATCAAGGGAAATACAGTATTCTTTCTAACAAGATATCTACATATACTGTATTTCAGGATGTTGTGTATCCCTGGAAATAATCACAATTCATTGAAACATTAGAGTTTGGAAAACATTGGGGTATGTTGAGCTGCAGGACAGGGAAAGCCACCAAACACAATTGAACACAATCACAATCACTTTTTTGTCTTTTAATCATTTTAAGCATAATTTTAACTCAGGCTAAACACCTAACAAACACTTTGCAGTTTTTTAAACATATTTAACATAGGCCAGGCCCTGTTATTACATCATGTCCTAGGGATAATACTTTGCATTACACCGTGAAAGAAAACACTTCAATTTGCTCAACTTGCCATTTGCTCAACCATTGGCTCAACTTACCCCAAGGTGAACCTTTGTACTATATTAGCCCACACAGCTACAAGGATGCACTTTCATGCTAGGTTTAGGACCTCATATTAAACTTATAGAGACCCCAACTGATGTACAGTATAGAAAAATCTTAAAATGTCCTACTTTGGTTTAGATACAAGCATTACGAAACTAACACAATAGATTCGACTTGCTTACCACTTTTTCTATGTGATTTCTTCCTTGAAAGACTCCATGAAAAGGCCTCTTCCTAAATATTTGGTCAAATGATACATTTTGTATATGGTTTCCTAGAAACAAGGTTGGCTCAACTTACCTTGGCCTACACACAATACCCCATAACGGCAAAGTAAATTATGTTTTTAGAATTTTTTGCTAATTCATTACAAATGAAAAGCTGAAATGTCTTGAGTCAGTAAGTATTTAACTCCTTTGTTATGGCAAGCCTAAATAAGTTCAGGAGTGAAAATGTGCTTAACAAGTCACACAAGTTGCATGATTACCACATTCCAAGGCAACCAAAAGAAGGCACTGGCTGTCATTGGCGACCCCTCCCACCCCCTACACCCTCAGTTTGAGAGGCTTCCCACCCCCTACACCCTCAGTTTGATAGGCTTCCCACCCCCTACACCCTCAGTTTGAGAGGCTTCCCACCCCCTACACCCTCAGTTTGATAGGCTTCCCACCCCCTACACCCTCAGTTTGAGAGGCTTCCCACCCCCTACACCCTCAGTTTGAGAGGCTTCCCACCCCCTACACCCTCAGTTTGATAGGCTTCCCACCCCCTACACCCTCAGTTTGAGAGGCTTCCCACCCCCTACACCCTCAGTTTGATAGGCTTCCCACCCCCTACACCCTCAGTTTGAGAGGCTTCCCACCCCCTACACCCTCAGTTTGAGAGGCTTCCCACCCCCTACACCCTCAGTTTGAGAGGCTTCCCACCCCCTACACCCTCAGTTTGATAGGCTTCCCACCCCCTACACCCTCAGTTTGAGAGGCTTCCCACCCCCTACACCCTCAGTTTGAGAGGCTTCCCACCCCCTACACCCTCAGTTTGATAGGCTTCCCACCCCCTACACCCTCAGTTTGAGAGGCTTCCCACCCCCTACACCCTCAGTTTGATAGGCTTCCCACCCCCTACACCCTCAGTTTGAGAGGCTTCCCACCCCCTACACCCTCAGTTTGAGAGGCTTCCCACCCCCTACACCCTCAGTTTGAGAGGCTTCCCACCCCCTACACCCTCAGTTTGATAGGCTTCCCACCCCCTACACCCTCAGTTTGAGAGGCTTCCCACCCCCTACACCCTCAGTTTGAGAGGCTTCCCTCTGGCCGGAGCTTCAGAATGCCCATGGCCAAGAACAACGTGTTCAAACATTCACAAGGAACTTGTGCTGTTGGACTACTAAATGCAAAGTAAATTGTATATGTACTTATCTATATAGCGCAGTTATGACAGTGGTAGTTTGTGAGTGAATGTATTAATGTCTATGTTTTTAGTGTATGCAACATGATGGACTGACTGGTTTAAATGTGTATGATGTGAGAATGTATGTGTATGTGATTTGTTAATGAAGGTGATGCCAAAGAAAAATGTCCGTCCTGGATGGACAATAAAGTTCTATTCTATTCTATGGACTATTATATTCTATGTGCCATAATAGTGTTTAACATTATATTGGCAGATGGGTAAAATGTAAAATGCAGACATTGAAAATCCCTTTGAGGATGGTGAAGTTAATAATTACACTTTGGATGGTGTATCAATACACCCAGTCACTACAAAGATGCCGTCATTTTTCCTAACTAAGTTGCCAGAGAGGAAGGAAACCACTCAGGGATATAACCACGAGGCCAATTGTGACTAAAAACAGTTAGAGTTTAATGGCTGTGAGAGCACAACATTTTGGTTGGATCACCAACATCGTAGTTACTCCACAATACTAACCTAAATGACAGAGAAAAGAAGGAAGCCTGTACAGAATAACAATATTCCAAAACATGCATCCTGTTTGCAATAGGGCAGTAAAGTAAAACTGATAACAAATGAGGCAAAATAAATACTTTATGTCTTGAGTACAAAATGTAATGTTTTGGGCAAATCCAACACAACACAACACTCAGTACCACTCTTCATAATTTCAAGCATGGTGGTGGCTGCATCATCTTATAGGTATGCTTGTCATCGGCAAGGACTAGGGAGTTTTTTAGGATAAAAATAAATGGAATAGAGCTAAGCACAGGCCTAGAGGAAAACCTGGTTCAGTTTGCTTTCTAACAGACAATGGGACACAAATTCACCTTTTTAGCAGGACAACCTAAATACACTGGAGTGTGACATTGAATGTTCCTGAGTGGTCTAGTTACAGTTTTGACTTAAATCGGTTTGATAATGTATGGCAAGACTTGAAAATGGCTGTGTAGAAATGATCAACAACCAACTTGACAGAGCTTGAAGAATTTTAAGAAGAATAATGGGTAAATATTGTTCAATCCAGGTGTGCAAAGCTCTTAGAGACGTACCCAGAAATATTTACAGCTGTAGTCGTTGCAAAAGGTGATTTTAACATGTATTGACTCAGAGGTGTGAATACTTACCGTATGTAAATGAGATATTTTTACATTTCCTTTTAAAGAAATGGGCAAAAATGTCTAAAAACATGTTTTCACTATGTCATTATGGGGTATAGATGGATGAGGAAACAAATCTATTTAATCCATTTTGAATTCCCGCTGTAACACAACATAATGTTGAATAAGTCAAGGGGTATGAATACTTTCTGAAGGCACTGTCTTCAACAGGCATAGCTAAATTATGTTTCTCTAACAATTGCATTATGAAAGCTTAATAACATGTCACCTCCAGAAGACGCCAAAGACACTAAATATTTCTAGTCAACCCTGTCAAGGAACTGAAAGGTACAAATATAAACAGTTGCTAGGACTAAATTCTTAGAAGGGTCTCTCCCTCTCTCTCTCCGCAGTTCTCAGTCCTTCAACAAGGTACTTATCCAGGTAAATATCCTGCTGTGTCTAAGAAAACGAAGTCATATTAAAAATAATCAATGCAAGTTGCACAGGGCTCAGTTATTTTGAAAGGAAGTTATTGTGTTGCTCTGAGACGCCAGTTTGATATCAATAATTCCATTGAAATTCAACAGAAAGATACAAATGAACTGTTTTCAAGTTCTAAGAATTGTATCTGTAACCCAGAGTTAATCCCTGTTGATGCCTTAGCCAATCAGAGGGATAGTAGGGGAAGGGAAAGGAACAAATGACAATAGCCGTGGGCGGGAGAAATAACATTTTATTTCTGGTTAATAGCGGACAGCTGTGGCCATTTTCTGTAATGTATACTGAACAGAAATATAAACGCAACATGCAACAATGTCAACGATTTTACTGCTACAGTTTATATAAGGAAATTAGTCAATTGAAATAAATTCATTAGGCCCTAATCTATTGATTTCCCAATACTGGGAATACAGATATGCATCTGTTGGTCACAGATACCTTTAAAAAAAAGTAGGGGCGTGGATCAGAAAACCAGTCAGTATCTGGTGAGTATGCAGGATATGGAATAACTGGGGCATTTTCAGCTTCCAGGAATTGTGTACAGATCCTTGCAACATGGTGCCGTGCATTATCGTGCTGAAACATGAGGTGATGGCAACGGATGAATGGCACGACAATGGGTCTAATGATCTCGTCAACGTATGTCTGTGCATTCAAATTGCCATTGATAAAATGCAATTGTGTTTGTTGTCCTAGCTTAACCCTGCCCATACCATAACCCCACCGCCACCATGGGGCACTCTGTTCACAACGTTGACATCAGCAAACAGCTCGCCCATATGGTCTGCTGTTGTGTGGCCGGTTGGACATACTGCGCAATTCTTTAAAACAACGTTGGAGGCAGTTTATGTTAGAGAAATAAACATTAAATTCTCTGGCAACAGCTCTGGTGGACATTCCTGCAGTCAGCATGCCAATTGCACGCTCCCTCAAAACTTGAGATCTGTGACATTGTCTTGTGTGACAAAACTGCACATTTTAGAGTGGCCTTTTATTGTCCCTAGCACAAGGTGCACCTGTGCAATGATAATGCTGTTTAATCAGCTTCTTGATATGCCACACCTGTCAGGTGGATGGGTTAATTTGGCAACAGAGAAATGCTTAGTAACAGGGATGCAAACACATTTGTGGACAACATTTGAGAGAAATAAGGTTTTTGTGCGTATGGAAAATTTCTGGAATCTTTTATTTCAGTTCATGAAACATGGGACCAACACTTGACATGTTGCGCTTATATTTTTGTTCAGTGTAAATATCTGCTGTGTATGAATTGTATAAATTGCTAAAAGAGTTGATGATCGAGTGACGAGACCAGGTAGCGACTCTAGATACCAGGACATTCTAGGGTTTCCTCTAAGTCTCGTGAAGAAACTAAATCTGGCTAACTAGCAAAGTTAGCCCTCTGCTTCACACCACTTCACTGAATATGACCACTTTCGGCTGCATTGAAACTCCCCCTCCAGAAGTCACACACACACACTGCCCACCTGGCAAAATGTTGTTGAAAAGACATTGAAGATGACTATACCAGACATCCAATCTACGTTCGGTTTTGGTTGAAAACGACTTGAAAACAATGTCATTTCAACGTACTTGCATACACATGGACGAAGTATCAAAGAAAATTTGATGAACAATTTTATTAACAATCACACACCACTCCAGTATTTACAACATTCAAATGCTAATTGTCTTTATCCACTGAAGAAGCATGACTCAAATCACCTACTCATATTTCAAACATCCAGCGTGATAGTTTTTATTTTAATGCCTCACCATTAAGTGAATTATTGCCAATACATATGAACAAAGGGGTTTCCATTCAGTTTTTATTTAAAATGTATATTTCATGTAACATTTAGTAATCAGAATTATTTATGCAACCAACTGAGAATGTGTTTGTACAATTATATTGTTTATAAACAATGGAGTAAAACAAGCTTATATTTTGGGTTGGACATTGCATTCTATTCTTAGTCTTTTAAAACTCATTTTTTTCTTACATTTTTGCCTAAATTACATACCCAAATCTAACTACCTATAGCTCAGTCCCTGAATCAAGGATATGCATATTCTTGGTACCATTTGAAAGGAAACACTTTGAAGTTTGTGGAAATGTGAATTGAATGTAGGAGAATATCTGGTAGAAGAAAATACAAAGATAAAACTAACCAATATTTTTCTACCACCATCTTTGAAATGCAAAAGGTCATAGTTCTAGCCATCACTCTGGTTGTAATTCCGATAGTGTCAACAAGATGGCAGCAGTGTATGTGCCAGATGGATAACTTGAAGTATGAGTGAACAACAAGACTTTTAGTGTGAAGTCCCCAGGTACATTTGGACAAATTGTGAAGGAAACATTCACATTCATATTCCATTTATCAGCAAGAATATCGTCAAATCTGTATACTTGGATTTGATTTAGCTTTCCAAGTATTAGTAGCTATATTATAAGTTCAACATTTGCAAAACAAGCAGTTTTCATAACTTCATAACTCTGAATATTCTTATAATTATTGTTCAAAATGAAAAGGCATGCTGTCGTAAAAGGTTAGTAGATACATTTTACGACATATACATGGTTCCGTACTCCCGTAAAGAGTATGGTAAATGTGGTTACATGAAATGATAGGAGAATGTGGGCTGAACCGGCATGGCGGCTTGTTAGACAAGAGGGGGAGTGGGGGTCGACTAAGAAGTCACTACAGTTAATGATTATAATAATTGAAATGTTAATCCTTTACACATGAACGCTCACTCATTCGGGAACAATTGCAATCAATATATATATTTACGCTCAGTGTGTCGTCTTGATCGCTGGTGGAAAGTTTGTGTCTTTTGTAGAATTGTCCGTATCTCCCCCTTTCTCTCTCGGTTGTGGTTAGAGGGCATAGTTCAAAGTGACATTCATAAATTTTTTATAGAATGGATGTTTCGGCGGTTTCCGTTCTTCGCATTCAATGATACTGAATTCCTAGCTGCAGACTAGTAATTAATATCAAAGACTTGTTCTTATTCTGTCGGTATCGATAGTGTAACGACGTTCGTCTGTAGGAGGAGAAGCGGACCAAAAAGCAGCGTGGTGGTTATTCATGTTCTTTAATGGAAAACTGAACGATACATGAAATAACTCAAATCTACAAAACAACAAACGGAACGTGAAAACCTATACAGCCTATCCTGTGACAACAAACACAGTGACAGGAACAATCACCCACAAACACACAGTGAAACCCAGGCTACCTAAGTATGATTCTCAATCAGAGACAACTAATGACACCTGCCTCTGATTGAGAACCATACTAGGCCGAAAACATAGAAATGCCCCAAAACATAGAAAAACAAACATAGACTGCCCACCCAACTCACGCCCTGACCATACTAAATAAATACAAAACAACAGAAATAGAGGTCATAACGTGACAGTACCCCCCCACCCCAAAGGTGCGGACTCCGGCCGCAAAACCTTGACCTATAGGGGAGGGTCTGGGTGGGCGTCTGTCCACGGTGGCGGCTCTGGCGCGGGACGCGGACCCCACTTCACCATTGTCTTAGTCCGCCTTATTGTCCGCCTCCCTGGCTTACTCACCATGGCCACCCCTCTCAATGACCCCACTGGACAGAGGGGCTGCTCGGGACAGAGGGGCAGCTCGGGACAGAGGTGAAGCAGCTGCTCGGGACAGAGGGACAACTGCTCGGGACAGAGGGGCAGCTGCTCGGGACAGAGGGGCGATAGCAGCTCGGGACAGAGGGGTGATAGCAGCTCGGGACAGAGGGGCGATAGCAGCTCGGGACAGAGGGGCGGCAGCTGCTCGGGACAGAGGGGCGGCAGCTGCTCGGGACAGAGGGACAGCTGCTCGGGACAGAGGGGCAGCTGCTCGGGCGGCCCCTGGCTGACTGACGGCACTGGCGGCCCCTGGCTTACTGGCGGCCCCTGGCTGACTGGCGGCACTGGCGGCCCCTGGCTGACTGGCGGCACTGGCGGCCCCTGGCTGACTGGCGGCACTGGCGGCCCCTGGCTGACTGGCGGCACTGGCGGCCCCTGGCTGACGGGCGGCACTGGCGGCTCCTGGCAGACGGGCGGCACTGGCGGCTCCTGGCAGACGGGCGGCACTGGCGGCTCCGGGCAGACGGGCGGCACTGGCGGCGCTGGGCAGACGGGAGGCTCAGCTGGCGCTGGGCAGACGGGAAGCTCAGCTGGCGCTGGGCAGACGGGAAGCTCCGGCAGCGCTGGACTGAGTAGCTCTCGTAGCGCCGAACAGGCGGGAGACTCCGGCAGCGCCGGAGAAGAGGAAGGCCCTGGTAGCGCCGGAGAGGCCGGAGACTCCGACAGCGCTGGAGAGGAGGAAGGCTCCGGCAGCGCCGGAGAGGCGGGAGACTCCGACAGCGCTGGAGAGGAGGGAGCCCCTGTAAGGATGGGCCGGAGAGACAGCCTGGTACGGGGGGCTGCCACCGGAGGGCTGGTGCGTGGAGGTGGTGACGGATAGACCGGGCCGTGAAGGCGTACTGGAGATCTTGAGAGCAGGGCTGGCACCAACCGCCCTGGCTGGATCTTCACCCTAGCCCGGCAGATGTGGGGAGCTGGGATGTAGCGCACCGGGCTAAGCACGCGTACTGGGGACACCGTGCGCACAACTGCATAACACGGTGCCTGACCAGCACCACGCCCGCCACAGTTAGCACTGCTAGGAGCACCGTAGTGCTGAGATGGCACAGGACGTGCAAGGCTAGGGAGATGCACAGGAGGCCTGGTGCGTGAGGCTGGCACAGTCTTCACCAGACCCCTCGCACGCACCTCAGGATGAGTATGGATAGCTGACCCCGGTGCCATTAAATCCCTGACACGCTCCGTCGGGCGAATGTCGTGCCTCATGCACCAAACCAGCAAATCCCTCATATCTCTCTCCTCCAATTTCCCCATTAAATCCTTCACAGTCTCTGCTTCGCTCACCTCCAACACCAGCTCTGGTTCTGAGCTCCTCCTTGGCTCCTCACGATAAACGGGGGGAGTTGGCTCAGGTCTGACTCCTGACTCTGCCACACTCCCCCTGTGCCCCCCCCCAAGAAATTTTTGGGGCTGACTCTCGGGCTTCCGTCCGCGCCGCCGTGCTTGCTTCGCCAACCTCATTCTCCTGTAACCTTCCGCGCACTGTTCCATCGAATCCCAGGCGGGCTCCGGCACTCTCCCTGGGTCGACCGCCCACCTGTCTATCTCCTCCCAAGTTGTGTAGTCCAGATTCTGCTCCCATGTCCCAAAATCCTGATCTCGCTGTTGCTGTTCCTGCTGCTGCTGCCTCTGTTCCTTCTCCTGCTGCTGCTGTTGCTGTTGCCCGTTACCACGCCGCTTGGTCCTGTTTGGGTGGGTGATTCTGTAACGACGTTCTTCTGTAGGAGGAGAAGCGGACCAAAAAGCAGCGTGGTGGTTATTCATGTTCTTTAATGGAAAACTGAACGATACATGAAATAACTCAAATCTACAAAACAACAAACGGAACGTGAAAACCTATACAGCCTATCCTGTGACAACAAACACAGTGACAGGAACAATCACCCACAAACACACAGTGAAACCCAGGCTACCTAAGTATGATTCTCAATCAGAGACAACTAATGACACCTGCCTCTGATTGAGAACCATACTAGGCCGAAAACATAGAAATGCCCCAAAACATAGAAAAACAAACATAGACTGCCCACCCAACTCACGCCCTGACCATACTAAATAAATACAAAACAACAGAAATAGAGGTCAGAACGTGACAGATAGTCTAAGAGTTTAACCACGTGGTATGGTTAAAAGATTCAGCAATGGTCTACAACCTTTGTCTCATCCTAATGGAGAAAAGCATGGTCTGCAACATTTAGCCATCTCAAGCTTGGTCTGGTGATAATTTCGCAAAGTTGGGTTTTATTCGGAATGGCAGAAAAGGGCTGTCCCAGGAAGTCTGACCCTAACTGGGCTCAGGGGTGGTTCTCTTATTTGGTTCAAATCCAATCCCCTTTTTGAGTTTTCCTTCATTAAAACGGTCCAAAATCACATTGCAAAATTGTGTAAACAGTATCATACTCACTCATTCATCTTATACAACAATTAGATGTAAACCTTATATCTGGGGCTATTATATAAACAGCGTTATGGTAATGTGGCCACACCGTCTCCCATGAGCTTCCCAAGTTGTGACAAACGGACCAGTTCGCAGCTGGATTCGTAGCTGGATTCGACCAGTTCGTAGCACTGATCTTTTACACTTTTTCCGGAACATGAAATTTGTTCGTACCTCAAGTTCTGTGAGGTGGAATGAGGTCTTCTCAGGAATTTACGACCTCTGACCACAGCAACCTAGTTGAAGGAGGAAAGGGGGGAGGCAGGGAGAGGGGGATGGGCTTGCTATACCCAAAGAGGCCAATGTCATGACATTAGGAAGGTGATATTAATCCTTTGAACACTCAGTGGTAAGTTTAGTATTTTCAACCAATCCAAATGGAAATCAACAATGTGTCAAAGGATTTAACTAGTGAAAACTGAAACAAACAAATCGATCAAACAAAGACTAACAGATCAATCCCACTATTCAAGCCTGCTGAAGGTGTGTGGCTCTGACTTAGAATACGTGGACAACTACAAATACCAGGGTGTCTGGTTAGACTGTAAACTCTCCTTCCAGACTCACATTAAGCATCTCCAATCCAAAATTAAATCTAGAATCGGCTTCCTATATCGCAACAAAGCATCCTTCACTCATGCTGCCAAACATATCCTCGTAAAACTGACCATCCTACCGATCCTCGACTTCGTTGATGTCGTCTATAAAATAGCCTCCAACACTCTACTCAACAAACTGGATGCAGTCTATCACAGTGCATTCCGTTTTGTCACCAAAGTCCCATACACTACCCACCATTGCGACCTGTACGCTCTCGTTGGTTGGCCCTCGCTTCATACTCGTCGCCAAACCCACTGGCTACAGGTTATCTACAAGTCTCTGCTAGGTAAAGCCCCGCCTTATCTCAGCTCACTGGTCACCATAGCTGCACCCACTCGTAGCACGCGCTCCAGCAGGTATATCTCACTGGTCACTCCCAAAGCCAATTCCTCCTTTGGTCGTCTTTCCTTCCAGTTCTCTGCTGCCCATGACTGGAACGAATTGCAAAAATCTCTGAAGCTGGAGACTCACATCTCCCTCACTAGCTTTAAGCACCAGCTGTCAGAGCAGTTTACAGATCACTGCACCTGTAACTCTGTGTTGTTGTATGTGTCGAATTGCTACGCTTTATCTTGGCCAGTATTACTTCATAATTCATAATGGTCATGTTAACTGACTGATGTTATCTCACAGAACAAAACGTATAAGATCTCCTAAGCCTGTGTTAATAGCAGACCTTATTTTCAGGGTTTATTCCAAAACCCTATTCTTTCCCTCATAGGAATGGCTGAATGAACCAGAGATAACTCATTTATTGTTTTCCTTCTCAACTGCCCATGGGAAGATTAAGTTGTAATGATTTGAATTAAATATAAAACTCCTGATTTCTGGGCCACTGAAGCAGCCTGGGATGGTACTGCCTGACAGTGTACAGTCTACCCTTTGACCTCTTGAGGAAGATCCAATCTGTCATCAAGCTGCTCCGTTTCTTCACCAGACAGTGGAGTCATCAGTGAGAGCAGCTCCTTGGTCTCCTCATCCTGAGGGAAAGAAACACATAACACACACCCTTCCCTGTGCCTTAACACAGGACTCATAACAAGGCAGAAATAGCCTATTGTAGGGGTACACCTCAATAGTCTACATTGGCTTCCTCTATCTCCTTTCTTTCATTTGTACTTTCAACAACAGATATGTGAAAGCATTATTTGTTTTCACCCATTCATTTAGATCAGTAGGAGCAGAGAACATAATATAGTGAGAGTGAGCCACTTCAGACTATTGACATGCACCCTAAACCTTCGTTAAGGTGCTATACTGTACTGTACCTCCAATTTAAGCTTGGCTCAGTTGACAGGGGAAAGGACATGAGGGTTGTGATTATTAGACACCAAACAGAAGAAAACGGACTTCAACAAAGCAGGATTACATGGACACTTCCCATAACAAAACACTCAGTCGTTCTCCATAGGAAAAATGTTTTTCATTTCTCAAATGAATACCGGAGGCAGACAGGTCAGAAAGTAGTGTGAAGAGCTCTGATCGTGTGACAGTTCTGTGCCGTAGTATTGGGGGTGTACCTGAGCGTAGCTCCTGTTGCTCTGCATCACTCAGTAGTCTCACACACAGCAGCAGAGCCTGGCTCACATAGAGCTGCTGCTCCACAGGGGGTTGGCTGAGGCCTGGCACAGCGACCGCAGCACTTGGACACACAAACAGTCACACACAATCAACAACACCGTCATAAATACACATACAGTACCAGTCAAAAGTTTGGACACACCTACTCATTCAAGGGTTTTTCTTTATTTGTACTATTTTCTACATTGTAGAATAATAGTGAAGACTTCCAAACTATGAAATAACACACATGGAATCATGTAGTAACCAAAAAAGTGTTAAACAAATCAAAATAGATTTTATATTTGAGAATCTTCAAAGTAGCCACCCTTTGCCTTGATGACAGCTTTGCACACTCTTGGCATTCTCTCAACCAGCTTCATGAGGTAGTCACCTGGAACGCATTTCATTTAACAGGTGTGCCTTGTTAAAAGTTAATTTGTGGAATATCTTTCCTTCTTAATGCGTTTGAGCCAATCAGTTGTGATGTGACAAGGTAGGGTTGGTATACAGAAGATAGCCCTATTTGGTAAAAGAACAAGTCCATGTTATGGCAAGAACAGTTCAAATAAGCAAAGAGAAATGACAGTCCATCATTACTTTAAGACATGAAGGTCAGTCAGCTATGCAAAATCCCAACTGTTACATGCCCACCAACATCATGTTGATCTGTGAAAAAAAGCAAAAAGCAAAAATGAGCCTTGGAATGGCAACATATTGTAAAAACCATTCTGTTGATATCATCTTACAATGACAGTTAACAGTTATGCCACTGGTATGACAATCATTTCACTAGCTAGCAATAAATAAGTGAAGTACATCACAGGTTAACAAAACTCTGGTAAGGAGAATGCACAACTCTCTTTTTTTGTCAGTGATTGTGTGCACAGACACACATAGAGAGCGGGTGAAAGTTTAAACAACATCTTGACCTGATTCATGATTTTGCGAGCTTAAAACATGCTTGACTAACTAACTAATACAAATGGTTAAGTTATGAAATGTATCATGGCAGAAAGGTTTTTGCTGGAGCATCAACAGTAGGTCGATTCAGCCAACCATACTTTTTTTGGAAGAAAAAAATGTAACCTTTATTTAACTAGGCAAGTAAGTTAAGAATAAATTGTTATTTTCAATGACGGCCTAGGAACAGAGGGTTAACTGCCTTGTTCAGGGGCAGAACGACAGATTTTTACCTTGTCAGCTCAGGGATTCAATCTTGCAACCTTTAGTTACTAGTCCAATGCTCTAACCACTAGGCTACCTGCCGGTCCCAACTTAATATTCATCATTATCTTACAAGTTCTACTCAATAACATGTATTTCACTACTTATTTACTACATACATCTTTTCTAAATGTTAGTGAATTCTAAAAGGCCCTTAGTTGACTCTAAAATGTGTTCTGTACCCATTTGAAGAGAAACAAGCTATTAAGGTGTTTGATAAGATTAAAGATTATCTCAGGGGACCCTATGCATTTTTTAAATTTGGTCCCACTGTATGTCTCATTACTCTCTGTGAAGAAAAGTTATTTTGTTATGAGAACTTCTATTGGCCCAGCTTCATTTCAGCCAACTGCTCCTGCTGAGGTCAGGCTCCGTTCAACATTAGCTTCTAACGTCATCCTTCTAGCCAGCTAGTTATAGCTAGCTACCTGGCTAAAACCCAGAGCCCTTGAGCTACCGCGCTAGCAAGACATCTGACTGAAATATCAGCGACTATTTACCAGTTGTGCACTTATTCTCCGAGAGTCAGGGGGGGTTTGTTTGGGGGATGTCTGTTGACACGGCAGGAGTCAAGGGATGAGAAAAAAAACCACTGTCAGCGATGTCTCTCTGACACTTGCCACTCTAGGTCTGGGCTGAGGTGGTTCGTTTCACATCTCGGCCTATGTAGTGGGCGGAGTTTCCCTAGGGAGCAGGTGAACATAACAAGCATACATTAATCATTCATGATTCCACTCGTTCGCAGAGGTAGGCATGATTAAAACTCAGATCAAGAAGACTTCTGTGCTATGATCAACACTGGGAATGTAATAAGGATGTGGATAAATGATAATTAACAAAAAAAGGTGAGTAAATGCTATTTCACAAATAATAACGTGTATAAACAGTGTTTACCCTCCACTACATCCCTGGTTGGGTCTAGCAAAACCAATTAATAAACATCATATCCTGCCAGGCAGGTTTGAATCTACATTTGCCTGGCATTTTAGCTATCGATGTGACAGTTGGCGGTGTCTAATCCTTCAGTTCTGTACCTGCCTGGCTGAATGGCAGTGTGGGTGGAATGAGTGTGCGCTCCTGGAAACCAGAGGGCAAAACACATGCGGAAATTAAACTCGGTAGTCTGCCTGGAAATTAATTTGCAAGGCCAATACATTCTTCTAATATTTTTCATATTAACATGTTTTATCATGTTCTTTTCGAGTACCAACTTGAAAACATTTCTGATTTTCAAGATATTACAGTACTTGAATTTCAGAGTGCCACATTAAGCCCCCCTTACGAGCAAGCTACATTAGCTAACTATGATAGTTGGATAACTACAGTAAGCTAGTTAGCAAACCAGCTAGCAATGCCTTCTCTCCTTGTTTACCTGTTAGGTAACTTAGCATCTGACTGCAGGTAACTTTACCCAGAGTAGCTATCCTTAACGTTAGCTGCTAGTTTTTTGGTGTGTGAATGACTATCGTTAGCTAATCACCAGAAGTAGCTAGCTAGGTAGCTACATTTGTTCAACTCATTGTCCTCATCTCCCCTTCATAGTGGCTAAACTACATCTATGCTCGCTTCGAGGCAAATAACACTGAAACATGCATGAGAGCACCAGCTGTACCGGAAGACTGTGTGATCACGCTCTCCGCAGCCGATGTGAGTAAGACCTTTAGACAGGTCAACATTCACAAGGCTGCAGGGCCAGATGGATTACCAGGATGTGTACTGCGAGCATGCGCTGACCAACTAGCAAGTGTCTTCACTGACATTTTCAACCTCTCCCTGTTCGAGTCTGTAATACAAACATGTTTTAAGCATGTTGTAAGGGTAGGTAACAACACAACCGCCACGGTGATCCTCAACACAGGGGCCTCTCAGGGGTGCGTGCTCAGCCCCCTCCTGTACTCCCTGTTCACTCATGACTGCACGGCCAGGCACGACTGCAACACCATCATTAAACTTACCGATGACACAACAGTGGTAGGCCTGATCACCGACAACAATGAGACAGCCTATAGGGAGGAGGTCAGAGACCTGGACGTGTGGTGCCAGGACAACAACCTCTCCCTCAACATGATCAAGACAAAGGAGATGATTGTGGACTACAGGAAAAAGAGGACCGAGCACACCCCCGTTCTCATCGACGGGGCTGCAGTGGAGCAGGTTGAGCTCTTCAAGTTTCTCGGGGTCCATATCACCAACAAACTATCATGGTCCAAGCACACCATATCAGTCGTGAAGTGGGCACGACAAAACCTATTCCCCCTCAGGAGACTGAAAAGATTTGGCATGGGTCCTCATATCCTCCAAAGATTCTACAGCTGCACCATCGAGAGCATCCTGACTGGTTGCATCACTGCCTGGTATGGCAACTGCTCGGCTTCCGACTGCAAGGCACTACAGAGGTTAGTGCGAACGGCACAATACATCACTGGGGCCAAGCCTCCTGCTATTCAGGCGGTAGCAGAGGAAGGCCCTAAAAATTGTAAAAGACTCCAGCCACCCTAGTCATAGACTGTGCAAAGTCTAGGTCAAAGAGGCTTCTCAACAGCTTCGACTCCCAAGCCATAAGACTCCTGAACATCTAGTCAAATGGCTCCCCAGACTATTTGCATTGCCCCCCCCCCCCCCCGCTCCCCTCTCCACACCACTGCTACTCTCTGTTGTTACCATCTATGCATAGTCACTTTAATAACTCTACCTACATCTACATATTACCTCAACTAACCAGTGCCCCCACACATTGACTCTGTACCACTACCCCCCTGTATATAGTGTCACTATTGTTATTTTACTGCTGCTCTTATATTACTTGTTATTTTTATTTCAAATTCTTATGCATATTTTTTTAACTGCATTGTTGGTCAGGAGCTTGTAAGTAAGGATTTCACTAAGGTGAACCTGTTCAACCTACACCTGTTCGGCGCATGTGAATAATACAATTTGATTTGATTTTGATTTGATTTGACATACTGTACATCTCGTGTTTGAGCCATTGAACTGTGACTCCACTTTGTCTCTATAATGACGCTTTGCTTGTTTGATTGCCTTACGGAGGGAATAACTACACTGTTTGTATTCGGTCAAGTTTCCAGTCACCTTGACATGTTTAAATGCAATGGTACGTGCTTTCAGTTTTGTGCGAATGCTGCCATCAATCCACCGTTTCTGGTTAGGGAAGGTTTTAGTATCTCCTATACACTTCCTTATAAACTTTCTCACCAAGTCAGTATATACGTCAATGTTATTGTCTGAGGCTACCCGGAACATATCCTAGTCCACATGATCGAAGCAATCTTGAAGCATGGAATCTGATTGGTCAAACCAGCGTTGGATAGACCTAAGCATGGGCACTTTCTGTTTTAGTTTCTGCCTATAGGAGGGGAGCAACAAGATGGAGTCAATGTCAGATTTGCCAAAAGGAGGGCGGGGAGGGCCTTGTATGCATCGCGGAAGTTAGAGTAGCAGTGGTTGAGTGTGTTACTCGCTTGTGTACTGCAATCGATATGCTGATAGAATTTAGGTAGCCTTGTTCTCAGATTAGCTTTGTTAAAATCCCCAGCTACAATAAATGCAGCCTCAGGATATATGGTTTCCAGTTTGCATAAAGTCCAATGAAGTTCCTTGATGGCCATCTTGGTATCCACTTGTGAGGGGATATACAGGGCTGTGACGATAACCGAGGACAGTTCTCTTGGGAGATAATACAGTCGGCGTTTGATTGTGAGGAATTCTAGGACAGGTGAACAAAAGGACTTAAATTCTTGTATGTTGATACAATTACACCATGGGTCGTTAATCATGAAACCCCCGCCCTTCTGCAGTTTCCTAAGGAGTTGAAGTGAAGCTGCCATCTCTATCGGCGCTATCTTGATAATATGTGAATTTTATTGGGTTAAAAAAAGTTACAGTGCCTTTGGAAAGTATTCAGACCCCTTGACTTTTTCCACATTTTGTTAGGTTACAGCTTTTTCCTTAAATTGATAATATATATATATATTTCTCAACAATCTACACACAATACCCCATAATGAAATATCACATTTACATAAGTATTCAGACCCTTTACTCAGTACTTTGTTGATGCACCTTTGGCAACGATTACAGCCTTGAGTCTTCTTGGGTATGGCACTACATGTTTGGCAAACCTGTATTTGGGGAGTTTCTACCATTCTTCTCTGCAGATCCTCTCAAGCTCTGTCAGGTTGGATGGCAAGCCTTGCTGCACAGCTATTTTCAGGTCTCTCCAGAGATGTTCGATCAAGTTCAAATCCAGGCTCTGGCTGGGCCACTCAAGGACATTCAGAGACTTGTCCCGAAACCACTCCTGCATTGTCTTGGTTGTGTGCTTAGGGTCATTGTCCTGTTAGAAGGTGAACCTTCGTCTCAGTCTGAGGTCCTAAGCGCAATGGAGCAGGTTTTCATCAAGAATACTGTATCTGTGTACTTTGCTTCGTTCATCTTTGCCTCGATCCTGACTAGTCTCACAGTCCCTGCTGCTGAAAAACATCCCCACAGCATGATGCTGGCACCACCATGCTTCATAGTAGGGATGGTGCCAGGTTTCCTCCAGACGTGACGCTTGGCATTCCAGCCAAAGAGTTCAATCTTGGTTTCATCAGACCAGAGAATCTTGTTTCTCATGGTTTGAGAGTCCTTTAGGTGCCTTTTGGCAAACTCCAAGCGGACTGTCATGTGCCTTTGACTGAGGAGTGGCTTCTGTCTGGCCACTCTACCATAAAGGCCTAATTGGTGAAATGCTGCAGAGATGGTTGTCCTTCTTGAAGGTTCTCCCATCTCCACAGAGGGACTCCAGAGCTCTGTCAGAGTGAGCATCAGGTTCTTGGTCATTTTCCTGACCAAGGCCCTTCTCCCCCGATTGCTCAGTTTGGCCAGCTCTAGGAAGATTATGGGTGGCTCCAAACTTCTTCCATTTAAGAATGATGGAGGCCAAACTGGAGACCTTCAATTATGCAGATATTTTTTGGTACCCTTCCCCAGATCCGTGCCTCGACACAATCCTGTCTTGGAGCTCTACGGACAATTCCTTCGACCTCATAGCTTGGTTTTTGCTCTGACATGCACTGTCAACTGTGGGACCTTATATAGACAGGTGTGTGCCTTTCCAAATCATGTTCAATCAATAGAATTTACCACAGGTGGACTCCAATCAAGTTGTAGATACATCTTAAGGATGATCAAGGAATACTTATTTAAATAAGGTATTTCTGTTTTTTGTTTTTAATACATTTGCTTTGTCATTATGGGGTATTGTGTGTAGATTGATGAGGATTTGTTTTAGTTAATCCATTTTACTTTCCGAATGCACTGTATTGCAGCATTAAGTTTATTAATTTAGTTGGTGCCATACTGATTGGTTTATGTTTACCTGAAATTAAATATCTTATGAATATGTTGATTTATTGAGAAAGGTGTACTTATTACATTTCCTCAAACAATACATTTTGCGGTGTGCATTTTGTTTTCTGATAGTGGGTCAGGTTATGTTAAGGGTATTTGAGTAGGGAATCCGAAGACACCTGGGGTTATTTAATTTTAGTTACACCCCAGACCAGCTCTTTAAACCACTATCAACCAGTCACCCACCCACCCACCTACTTAACTACCTACCTACTCACCCACCCACTCACCCACCCACCCACCCACCCACCCACCCTCCTTCCTTCCTTCCTTCCTTCCTTCCTTCCTTCCTTCCTTCCTTCCTTCCTTCCTTCCTTCCTTCCTTCCTTCCTTCCTTCCTTCCTTCCTTCCTTCCTTCCTACCTACCTACCTACCTACCTACCTCACTTCCTTCCTTCCTACCTACCTACCTACCTACCTCCCATACAGTGTATTCTTAGCTATACATGGTTGTTCACCCCGAGGACTGAGACTCGTGTAAGACTAAAGGGGATTTCATGAATCACTTGCCACAAGGAAGTGATTTTATGCGCTTGATATTTGTTTTGCCCAAGAGTGCTTTTAGAATAGGCTTTTTATTTTATCAGTCCATGCAGGCTAAAGCTGACAACATGACCACACAGAAGTGAAAATAAAGACACAAGCCATTCACTCTGGAGATTAGGCCCAGCCTCCCATGCAGCTACCTCTCTGGGATTCTGGAGTTGTAATCCAAATCCAGAATGGCTATTTTGAACATACAGTGCCTTGCGAAAGTATTCGGCCCCCTTGAACTTTGCGACTTTTTGCCACATTTCAGGTTTCAAACATAAAGATATAAAACTGTATTTTTTTGTGAAGAATCAACAACAAGTGGGACACAATCATGAAGTGGAACGACATTTATTGGATATTTCAAACTGTTTTAACAAATCAAAAACTGAAAAATTGGGCGTGCAAAATTATTCAGCCCCTTTACTTTCAGTGCAGCAAACTCTCTCCAGAAGTTCAGTGAGGATCTCTGAATGATCCAATGTTGACCTAAATGACTAATGATGATAAATACAATCCACCTGTGTGTAATCAAGTCTCCGTATAAATGCACCTGCACTGTGATAGTCTCAGAGGTCCGTCAAAAGCGCAGAGAGCATCATGAAGAACAAGGAACACACCAGGCAGGTCCGAGATACTGTTGTGAAGAAGTTTAAAGCCGGATTTGGATACAAAAAGATTTCCCAAGCTTTAAACATCCCAAGGAGCACTGTGCAAGCGATAATATTGAAATGGAAGGAGTATCAGACCACTGCAAATCTACCAAGACCTGGCCGTCCCTCTAAACTTTCAGCTCATACAAGGAGAAGACTGATCAGAGATGCAGCCAAGAGGCCCATGATCACTCTGGATGAACTGCAGAACTACAGCTGAGGTGGGAGACTCTGTCCATAGGACAACAATCAGTCGTATATTGCACAAATCTGGCCTTTATGGAAGAGTGGCAAGAAGAAAGCCATTTCTTAAAGATATCCATAAAAAGTGTTGTTTAAAGTTTGCCACAAGCCACCTGGGAGACACACCAAACATGTGGAAGAAGGTGCTCTGGTCAGATTAAACCAAAATTGAACTTTTTGGCAACAATGCAAAACGTTGTTTGGCGTAAAAGCAACACAGCTGAACACACCATCCCCACTGTCAAACATGGTGGTGGCAGCATCATGGTTTGGGCCTGCTTTTCTTAAGCAGGGCCAGGGAAGATGGTTAAAATTGATGGGAAGATGGATGTAGCCAAATACAGGACCATTCTGGAAGAAAACCTGATGGAGTCTGCAAAAGACCTGAGACTGGGACGGAGATTTGTCTTCCAACAAGACAATGATCCAAAACATAAAGCAAAATCTACAATGGAATGGTTCAAAAATAAACATATCCAGGTGTTAGAATGGCCAAGTCAAAGTCCAGACCTGAATCCAATCGAGAATCTGTGGAAAGAACTGAAAACTGCTGTTCACAAATGCTTTCCATCCAACCTCACTGAGCTCGAGCTGTTTTGCAAGGAGGAATGGGAAAAAATGTCAGTCTCTCGATGTGCAAAACTGATAGAGACATACACCAAGCGACTTACAGCTGTAATCGCAGCAAAAGGTGGCGCTACAAAGTATTAACTTAAGGGGGCTGAATAATTTTGCACGCCCAATTTTTCAGTTTTTGATTTGTTAAAAAAGTTTGAAATATCCAATAAATGTCGTTCCACTTCATGATTGTGTCCCACTTGTTGTTGATTCTTCACAAAAAAAAACAGTTTTATATCTTTATGTTTGAAGCCTGAAATGTGGCAAAAGGTCGCAAAGTTCAAGGGGGCCGAATACTTTCGCAAGGCACTGTATCTGCTTTTAAGATATTCATCTCAGAAATGTTGCTTCTTGTTTGATCTAGGAATTTGTATTTTAGAATTCACAGTGAAATCATGAAAGTAGAAATAATGTAATCTCAGAATATTTAGAATATAATTCATTTTCATTTAAGATCTTAAGGTTTGTGTTCTAGTAATTGAAGCATCATCATTGTCAGGAGCATTATGTAACTGTTGCACACAACATCATTTGTGATTTTGGGAGCTGGGCACATAAACATGTTTTAATGGAACCATATAAGACAAATCTACAGTACTGGCCTAATGTTAACCCTCTGACCCCAACATTCATGGATCTGTCTACACTTGTTTGATATATTTCACATTTGATGCTAAACTCATATTAAACTATATGATAAAACATATGGTTTTGCAGGTAGAAGCCATCTATCTCTCTCTCTCTATCTATCTATCTTCCCATGCCTATTCCAAATTATACAGCCAGGCACCTGTTGCCCTGAGCACACAAACACTTCATTAGAGCAACTGACAAGCCAACTGACAAGCCAACGAGCCGCTCTTTCGTTGCTGAGAATTTTCAATATGCAAACTTGTAGTGTATTTGAGGTTTGGAAAGGCAACTAAAATGTGTAATTCCCACTTAAAATTTTAGACTTGATTTGTTATAACAAAAACAATTATCAACCCCTACAAAAACATTTCCATGAATTCTAACATAATAATTCACATTTCCTGTTGCTGCAGGGTTATTTTCCTGCTGTAGCAAACTGGTTAAAATGAAGGTCCTAGGTGTGTACAGCTTTGGTTGTGGTGTAGTCGTCTGACCACGGCTGGGCCTATAGCAGTCTGCATGGTCCTGAAGAGCTACTGCCCCCTAGAGTTAATTATGTCTCTGGTCAGTTATCATTTTGTTCTGATGGCCCACAAAGCAATATTAGGTCCACTTTGATTTTACAAGACCTATTTTAAATACTAGGGGTACTCACTATTATGTTATAACGGGGCATAACAATAAGCTTTGAACAAAAGAAAGCTACGACTACAGAGTTTATGTTACTCTGGTTTCTATGGTAGGAAGGTCTTTCCTTCTTAATTAGAATCTTTACCCGATCAACTACACACTATCCACACACAGTTCAAAATCAATGTATTGTTCGTGGTTAAAAAATGTGTTGAAGTTGAAGTGATATCTTCCTCAAGAGAAATGTAGGAAGTCCAATCATGTTTGCTCAATGCACAATCTGATCTGATTTGTCTTGCCATAACCATACTGAACGTAAACCTCACATGCGTAACAATGATCTTAAATATATTTAATGTTTCATGTGTAGACAACAACCAGTCTCAGTGGTTTGTATGTTGGAGCCCTGTGGCTGTGCTTTGCTGTCTATATCAAAGGGAAAAGGCCTTGGTGCAGATGCCAGAGGAGAGAGGTGTCAGGACATGAGCAGGAGGAGAGGAATGGGAGCAGCCGGTCCTTGTTTAATTAGTGATGGCTCCTTTCAATTGACCAGCGGAGGATTTGCCTTGTTTATAACCCAGATCCTGTTTTTCTAATTCTCCCCCTTTTGTTTCTTAGACAGGCAGCGGATCTGGCTCTTTTTAGACATTAAATAGAGAGCTAATTCAATCGGAGGAGACGCTCTCTCGCTCCCTCTCTCTCTCTGTCTCTCTCCATCTCTCTCTCTGGGCCACGTCTGCCTTGATGCATAGCCTCTGCCAGACTCACTGAGGCCTATTGTATCCTAGCCCTCACTGCATGTGTCTTCACTCCCCGGGCTGGTCAGATTTTATTTGTCTTGTGGGGATAATCAGCTTGGAAGAGTGCAGTGTGATGTGGTGGGAACTGGAGCTGCTCGAGGGTCCTCTCTGAAGGTGTTTGTTGTTAAATAGAACAATTCAGCTAGCTCTTTAGAAAGCCTGACAAAAGCAAATACTCCCTGCTGAACATTTTCTTAGCCCGTCACACAAAGGCTCAAGTTTGTTTAAGAAATTGCTGCTAAAGAAAGCGTCAACCCATTAAGGTAATTATATGGAACCTGTGTCGTATAAAGGCTTAATTGATGTTAATGTTTGTCTAATTGGGGATTCAGGGAGAGCAAAGGACTAAAGGTCTTCATAGCACTTTCAGGCGAGCCTCTCACAAGGGTCTTTCTGGTTTTCACACTTTCCACAATGACTGTCCGTCTTTCTCACATTACGTCCTGTTTTCAGCTCCTTCCAGCATTCTGCAGTATTACTTAGAGCACAAAATAAGGGTGAAGAGCCATTGTCTAGTGCAAGCACTTCTCAAAGAGTGTTCCTGACAGGAATTGTTAAGGGACTCATGTAGGAGACAAGGGGGTGTGAGGGTGAAAGCCACAGTCATCCACTCCTGTCATGTCTCCACTGCTGCAGCAATAGGCTCCTAATTGCTGCATCTGTTTTTTCTCTCCATTCCTCTATTCTTTTAAACAAATACTCCACCCAGGCTAGGAACCTCATGTTCTTCTACTCAGATTGTACAAGTTTTCTATTGTGACTGTCAATGTATTTGCATGTTTTTGTACAATGTGAATGTATAAGGGAGCATTTGCTTAATTAAATGGTACATTTTCCCCCTTCGTTTTTTTTCTCCATATCTTTTAATGGGGAAAGATATTTCTGTAATCTAACACATTAAGAAACAGAGAAGAACTCTCAAACTCTCTCATACACAAAGCAATCATTTTCTCTGGTTATTTTTATTCAGAGACATTACGTGACATAACGTTTATCTGCCTCTAGTTTGTTGCTGCTACATCATTGATATACACAGCTATAGAGTGATTAGTGGGGGTCAGTTATTATTCACAAATGACAATCATCATCAATGTGAAATATGTTCACAGGAAAGAGTATTGTTAAAAACAAGAATTAGAACCCAGACTAGTGTTAAAACCAAGAACTAGAACCCAGAGTAGTGTTAAAAACAAGAATTAGAACCCATAGTAGTGTTAAAACCAATTATTAGAACCCAGAGTGGAGTTAGAACCCAGAGTTAGAACCCAGAGTAGTGTTAAAACCAAGAACTAGAACCCAGAGTAGTGTTAAAACCAATTATTAGAACCCAGAGTGGAGTTAGAACCCAGAGTTAGAACCTGGAGTATAGTTAGAACCCAGAGTTAGAACCCTGAGTATAGTTAGAACCCAGAGTTAGAACCCAGAGTAGTGTTAAAACCCAGAGTTAGAACCCAGAGTAGTGTTAAAACCAACAACTAGAACCCAGAGTAGTGTTAAAACCAATTATTAGAACCCAGAGTGGAGTTAGAACCCAGAGTTAGAACCCTGAGTATAGTTAGAACCGAGAGTTAGAACCCAGAGTATAGTTAGAACCCAGAATTAGAACCCAGAGTGGGGTTAGAACCCAGAGTTAGATCCCAGAGTATAGTTAGACCCCAGAATTAGAACCCAGAGTATAGTTAGAACCCAGAAATAGAATGCAGAGTGGAGTTACAACCCAGAGTTAGAATTCACAGTGGGGAGTTAGAACCCAGAGTTAGAATTCAGAGTGGAGTTACAACCGGGTATTAGAACCCAAAGTGGGGGTAGAATCCAGATTACACCATACTCTTGTCTAATTCACCAGTTCCATAGTCTGTTTTGATCGACAGAGCAGGAAACAAAACAAATAAATGTTTCCCACATTTTACCCTAACCTGTCCTCATCTGATTCTGAAACATCTGTAAGGGCAAATCCAAGACGCTAGCTTAGTCTCTTTCAAATATTTCCTTTCCGTCTAATTGCTATAACCATGTGCTAAAACCAACGCATGCTTTTCTATGTTAAGCTAAAATAGAAGCAGTGGTGAATGGAGAGGTGATTGTGCGGCTGTCAGACTCCCGCAGGAATCTCTCTTTGCAGACAGGGAGGAAGTGTGAGGGGAAGAAAATGAAAGGCACTTCATTTAACTTCCACCAAGCTGATTGGAGTGGAGAAGGCAATTCAGATCTTAAGTGGAGTTCACATCACAAACCTGACCCCCTTACCTAACCCCACCCCCTCTCACCCGTCCCACACTCACCCTGTCAGTCAAAGCTCACAAGGGAACCTTGGCCAAATTCAACTGTCTCCACCACCACCAACAGTGAGTAATGAATGGCCACTGAAGAACACCCTGTGTTGATCCCAAATGGCACCCTATTCCCTATATAGTGCACTACTTTTGACCAGGACCCATATGTAGGGAATAGGGTGCCATTTGGGACATAGCACCAGCCATGGAGGTAACCCTGGGCCCGGGCATGATGCCGCTGTTCCCCTTCTTGATTAATTTCACCCATCAGATGGAGAGAAAGAGGTTGACAAGCAGTTTCCTCTACCCTCTCTTCCTCCGTCCTCTCTCCTTCATGACCTGGAAACCAATACGTTGTTGAGTGGTCAAGGGGATGTGAATTCATTAGTAGGAGAACAGAAGAGTGCCCTTCCCTCCTCGATAGCCAGCTTACATCAAGGATAGTCATGTGTATCCTACCTGGAAGAGTTTGCCATCCCCCCTTTGAATCAGCTCTCTGTCACGACTTCTACCGAAGTCGTTGCCTCTCCTTGTTCGGGCGGTGCTCGGCGGTCGACGTCACCGGTCTTCTAGCCATCATTGATCCATTTTTCATTTTCCATTGGTTTTGTCTTGTCTTCCCACACACCTGGTTTCAATCCCATTCATTACCTGTTGTGTATTTAACCCTCTGTTTCCCCTCATGTCTTTGTCAGAGATTGTTTTATGTCAGTGTTGTTTTATGGTTGTATAGGTGCGCGACGGGTCCTCGTACCCATGTTTATTTATGTATGTACATATTAGTGTTTGGAGCATGTTAAGTGGGCATTTATTAAAAGACTCCATTTACACTCCGTTTGACTCTCCTGCGCCTGACTTCCCTGCCACCTATACACACGACTCTGACACTCGTTTTGTCAGAGTAGAAAAGCATGCACACATTTAAAAATGATATGCTACTTATCGTTTTTTTCGATGTCTTGCACAACAAACTTAATTTGTTTTGATAACTTCATACATTTATCTTGGGATCCACCCATGCAAACGCCATTTGCATGATGATGTGTGAGTGGAGTGAGTGTGTGATGTGTGAGTGGAGTCTCATTTCATACAATCACATTTTCGTCAACATTCCCTCTCTTCAATTACCTTTGAGCTTTTTCAAAAGGAGGCGAGAGAGGACGGAGGAGAGAGGACGCAAGAGTTGAGAAAATCCAATTGAGAAATGGCCTGTGTGTCTGCTTGGGCCCTTCCACCTCCCTGGCTTGGCTGCTTGTCACAGCAGGAAGCACAGACCTTGCTGCTGCTGGGCTGGCTGGCAAACCTCCATCTCCAGGCGAGAAGGGATTTTGAGACTCTCTTTACATTGACTGGCTGCCACACCTGCGCCACCTACCCCTGTATTAGAAATATGTCAAATGCCTGTCACCAACACAATTACCAAATAACCAGGTACATTCACTATGCCTGGAAGAAAAATACCCTCAACTAAAAATAAAAAAATCCATCCAAAAAATGTATTCTTGCAAGTTTAGGTTTATAATGACCTACTGACTAAGTGACTGTTATTCATGCCAAACTGTTAAATTTGTCAACAAGCCATGAGGCACTCTACCTACTCGGTGACAACAATCTCTCGCCATGAAATGAATTAAAAACATGGAACGTCATTACAAGAAGTTTTACAATTCTGTGACCACAATGAGCCTTCTGATAGGTGCAGGCACTGGTTTTATACCCATGACATATTATTCATATTTTTTGATTGATTTGAAAAGCATATGGACTACTTAATACAAGTTGTTCACTTCCCCACCGAAAGTGTTTCTATCAAAATGTAATCCCTGGCAACAATGAGTAACATAATCACAGTAGTTCGTTCGGAACAATTATCTGCAGACCCTTATCTACAAAGTGTCATGTTACTCATCAAAGTACTCTGCGGGTGAGTAATGACCACAGGTCGCAACCCTTGACCTGTCTGGATGACCTCTGAGAATCTGCGAGTCAATATGCCCTGTCCATGCTGCTGCCTCCTCTTTTCCCCGAGCCCTGCCTCACTCCACAGAAAGAAAGTTGACTCCACATCAGCCCTGTAATCACGTTAGTACTGTTTTTGTTCATTTGGATGATCTAAAACAACTAGCAGGTGTTTGGAATCTCCAGCTTGTCTCAACGTAATGAAGCATTCTGTAAACAAAAGCAGAGTTGTTATGTTGCTTCCAGCATGCTGGGGATATGCTCAAATGAAACAACTCATTTTCTTGATAACATACTGTAATCATGCTGTTCCTCTACCCTGCACTGTGCTGCTCTGGATGACTGGAGAAAAAGCCTATTCATTCATTCTCCAGCAGTTCTCATGTAAAGAGAAAGAGGGCCCTCCTTCCAGGGCTAAGCTGCTATTAATCATTATACACATAGAGGATAGAAGTGAACAATCATCAGGCTCGCCTGGGAAGAGTGAAATTATTGTGATTATTTATTTATTATGCTCACGCCTCTGCATGTTTTTGTGTGGGGGATGCAGTCCACTTTTGACTGGTGCAGTGCTCCCTGATCAAATGCTATTTAGTAATGATCAACGTTGCGGAGCAGTAAACACCATTTGACTTAATTCAAGGTTGGTCCAAAAATAATATTGTGGCTATTTATTTGCCATGTAATTACCATCCGTATAATAGCATTTATAAAACTAAGAGTGGGCTGGTACACACTCTTAGTTTCAGAACACTTAGAAATAATTTAATCAAAAATTTAATTATCTGAATAGGACAAATATAATGCACCATAACATCAATGATTTATTTAATTACTAATAAAAAGTTAGATTTTCAATAATTATAAGTTACCAGCACTTTCCACTGATCTAAGCTTTGCAACTGAGAATAATCTTCAATAGATTGATGGAGTAGAGAGAGTTGGTTATCTCACCCTTCCATTTATCTCTCTGTCCTCTAGTCTATCCCCCAGTGTGTCTCCCAGCCTGTCCCCAAGTCTATCCCCCACCCTGTCCCCCAGTCCCTTTCATGCCCAGTCTTCTGTTCCCCAGTCCTACTGATGTCCAAGGGAAGTTCACATTGCATCAGCACAAACCATCCCAGTCTCAAGAGCTTCATGTCTGCCTCTTCACCTCCTTCAGGGTGTAGTTTAGAGAGAGAACAATAAATCTATGGGTACTTAGTATCTCCCTTGTCTTGCTCTTTGTCCTGCACCTGTGGAGAATGGCCCTTGTGAACCAATGGTGGAACAAGAGTCAGGTCAACGGTCAAAGGTCAGGGCACTGTCAAGAGGACGTTGTCTCTCAGAATAGAGAGTCACATATCATTCATCTAAAGTGACAGACATCTGTCAATCAAGGAATTAGTTGTCCGCTTAAAGCAGCATTGTCACAGTAAGATACACTTCTACATGCCTGAAATATGCTACATGAGCTCGACCATGGTTCATGTAACATGAAAACAGCAATTGTCTTGTAACTTGATTTCATTATTTATTACAGTTTTTTACAATCACTTTGGCACTAATTTCTTGTGGTCATTTTTCAAAACTCTAGACACAAAACTCAACGGTCATCACTTGTAACACAGGCGTCCAATGTTCAAAACATTGCATTGCGCATTCATATCTTTAAAGAAACCTTGGACTTGCAGAATCATTGGTTCAAATAACTCATTTATCATGAAATACCATAGGAACATTCATTTAGATCACCCACACACAAGATACCAATAATTTCACTGTGTAGTTGTTCGTACAATCATTAAATATTGTAGTAGAAAATATGTGATACATGTTCGTTATGCCACTACACGTAAATACATCACTGTAAAAGGACTAGTAGAGAGAATACTACAGACACAGTGGAATCATTGAACAAAATATGAAATGTATTGATGAAATACAATAAAATCACAGCATAGGTTTCTTTGAATCAAAGCAAAAATAATTAGCTACAAAAAAAGAAAAAAACTACAGTAAAACATCAACTGCAGTGTTCCTCATCTGGCTTACTGTAAAAAGCATAACAAAGGTTTGATTACTGTACTTCTATATTTCCCTCAATCCTGTCTTGTGGATTTGGCCATAGGTTCTCATCAACATCACAATGGATGTATTCGTTAGCCAAACATCTTGGGAAGAATCTTCGGGCATGGCGAATCCAGGCCTGACACTGGTCTGCCGTGATGTCATTGCATGCGTTATCTATGGCCTGGAGAAGGGCGGCTGTTCGTGAGGGTGCCTATCATATACCTTCCACCTCCAAGTAGAGAAAAATTCCTCAATCGGGTTAAGCAAAGGAGACCATGAAACCATGCTTGCACCATTTGAGCATGGTGGAACCTGACATTATCCCACACAATGACATAGGTCATGCCATCAGCTCTACAGACCTGATTTAGCTCATCAAGGAAGGTTACATTCGAACAGCGAATGATGTGGCTGGTATGATTGTTGATGCCACGCATGGTGATTCCAGCATCTCAGAAACAGCTGCCTTCCTGGGATTTTTACGCACTACAGTCTCTAGAGTTTACAGAGAATGGTGCGATAAACAAAACACATTCAGTGAACGGCAGTTCTGTGGGCAAAAACACCTTGTTAATGAGAGAGGTCAGAGGAGAATGTCCAGACTCATTCAAGCTAACAGAAAGGCCACAAATGCTCAAATAACAGCTGTTCAAAACAGTGGTGTGCTGAAGGGCATCTCTTAACGTACAACACCGTGAATAATTCTGGCTGTTCTGGAGGCAAAAGGGGGTCCTGCCCAGTACTAGATAGGTGTACTAATAAAGTCAAATCTGAAATCATGGTCTGGAAAAGTGGTACATGTGACCATAGAAACAGTGTCTGATAAAGAATGATGATGAAATATTACATCCATAGATAATGTAGTCCAATCGGTTCATGTTCCACTGTAATTGATGTCAATGGATCTTGTTATCCTGAAACTTTCATGATCTAAACATGGAATATTGTTTGTCAGTTTCCATAAAACTATGCCTTAAGAGTAATGCAACAGTTACTAATCATTTTGAGCAGTTGTATCAATTGATAGTTAGATCATTGTAATGAAATTAATAGACAGTCATTTCAGATGTAATGTGTGATTTGCATTTTGAAATGGTAATACTTTGATGTTATGTTGTATCATTTTGAACAGGTGATTTTAGTTCAATGAACAAATGATCTTAGCTTTATGTGTATTGTATGGAAAAAGTGTTTTAGAGTTTTGAAAAATGTGCATTTCGATCATTGATTGTGAGTTTTGTGTCTAGAGTTTTGAAAAATGACATCAAGGTTCAGAAATTAGTGCAAACCTATGTTGTGATTTTATTGCATTTCATCAATACATTTCATATTTTGTTCAATGATTCCACTGTGTCTGTAGTATTCTCTCTACTAGTCCTTTTACAGTGATGTATTTACGTGTAGTGGCATAACGAACATGTATCACATATTTTCTACTGCAATATTTAATGATTGTACGAACACCTACACAGTGAAACTATCAGTATCTTGTGTGTGGGTGATCTAAATGATAAATGAGTTATTTGAAAAAAATGATTCTGCAAGTGCATGGTTTCTTTAAAGATATGAATGCACAATGCAATGTTTTGAACATTGGACAGCCTGTGTTACAAGTGATGACCATTTTGAGTTTTGTGTCCAGAGTTTTGAAAAATGACCACAAGGTCCTTAGTGCCAAAGTAATTGCAAAAAACTGTAAAATCCCCTGTTGAGTGCAGTGCAGGCCAGTGGCAGCACGGCAGAGCGTCAGGGGGACCGTGGGAAAGCATCTGACTTGTCCCCTCCCATCAGGCAGGCAGTGTGACTGTGACAGACAGGGGTTGAGGCTCACTGAGTGTGTGTGTGCGTGTGTGTGCGAGCCAGCAGGCGAGTGAGACAAGTCAGGTAGACAGGAGAAGACAGATCAGCAGCTGGGCGTTCCTCTCTCCTTCTCCTCCTGTATTTGCTCAGGTGGCATACTGGTGTCAGGTATAACCTTCACAATGCACCATGTTTGGAAACAAACATGACTCTCCAGCTTCTCAAATGAACTCTCATTCAAAAGTGTTAGGGAACTACCTCTGGCTGGGTGAGACAATACTTTGAAGTGAAATGAATGGGCTAACATAAGCATCTGGGCATGATTGTCTTGTTCTCAGTGCTTGTGATGTGGATTATAATCAACCTGGTCTCAGAGCATTTCGTCTTATTCTGTAAGGGTTAAGGTAAGGGTTAGCTAAAATGCTAAGTAATGCAAAGTAGCAAGTAGTTGAAAAGTGGCTAATTAGCTAAAATGCTAAAGTTACACTCCCACCCCTCCTTAAGTAGCCACCTGTCTAATGTCACCATATGTCACACCAGGGGCCAGGATGTGACTAGGGTGGGCATTCTATGTCCTTTTTTCTATGTTTTGTATTTCTACAGTGGGGCAAAAAAGTATTTAGTCAGCCACCAATTGTGCAAGTTCTCCCACTTAAAAAGATGAGAGAGGCCTGTAATTTTCATCATAGGTACACTTCAACTATGACAGACAAAATTAGAAAAAAATGCAGAAAATCACATTGTAGGATTTTTTATTAATTTATTTGCAAATGATGGTGGAAAATAAGTATTTGGTCAATAACAAAAGTTTATCTCAATACTTTGTTATATACCCTTTGTTGGCAATGACAGAGGTCAAACGTTTTCTGTAAGTCTTCACAAGGTTTTCACACACTGTTGCTGGTATTTTGTCCCATTCCTCCATGCAGATCTCCTCTAGAGCAGTGATGTTTTGGGGCTGTTGCTGAGCAACACGGACTTTCAACTCCCACCAAAGATTTTCTATGGGGTTGAGATCTGGAGACTGGCTAGGCCACTCCAGGACCTTGAAATGCTTCTTACGAAGCCACTCCTTCGTTGCCCGGGCGGTGTGTTTGGCATCATTGTCATGCTGAAAGACCCAGCCACGTTTCATCTTCAATGCCCTTGCTGATGGAAGGAGGTTTTCACTCAAAATCTCAAAATCTCACAAAAAACATTCTGAGGTCTTGGCTGATTTCTTTTGATTTTCCCATGATGTCAAGCACTGAGTTTGAAGGTAAGTCTTGAAATACAACCACAAGTACACCTCCAATTGACTCAAATGATGTCAATTAGCTTATCAGAAACTTCTAAAGCCATGACATCATTTTCTGGAATTTTCCAAGCTGTTTAAAGGCACAGTCAACTTAGTGTATGTAAACTTCTGACCCACTGGAATTGTGATACAGTGAATTAGAAGTGAAATAATCTGTCTGTAAACAGTAGTTGGTAAATTTACTTGTGTCATGCACAAAGTAGATGTCCTAACCAACTTGCCAAAACGCTAGTTTGTTAAGAAGAAATTTGTGGAGTGGTTGAAAAATGAGTTTTAATGACTCCAACCTAAGCGTATGTAACTTCCGACTTCAACTGTACGTTTACTATGTTACGTCTTGTCTTTGAGACCAGGCTGATATAATACATAACTAGGAATGATAGAATAGTGACGGTTTAGTTTTTTCCAGACTTTCCATCTCACATTGGATTGAGAGTCTAAATATTTAAATGATTAATCTTCCTTTGCTGACGTGTGTGTGTTTTTATCAATTGCTCCTCAATTAAGAACTATTTCTGATCTCATCTCAATACGAATAGGTGATCAAAACAGGCACCTGTGTAATTATTATTGACGGCACCCATCGGCTGAATTAACATTGGCTGTGTCTGGAAATCAGAGAGGGAATTACTGTGATGTGTGATAATAACATGCAGATGTGTTTTCCTTCCATGTAGTCAGTAATCAGAGCATAGAGAACACGGCTCAATGGTGCACACACACACGTACACACATACAGTGCCTTGCGAAAGTATTCGGCCCCCTTGAACTTTGCGACCTTTTGCCACATTTCAGGCTTCAAACATAAAGATATATTTTTTTGTGAAGAATCAACAACAAGTGGGACACCATCATGAAGTGGAACGACATTTATTGGATATTTCAAACTTTTTTAACAAATCAAAAACTGAAAAATTGGGCGTGCAAAATTATTCAGCCCCCTTAAGTTAATACTTTGTAGCGCCACCTTTTGCTGCGATTACAGCTGTAAGTCGCTTGGGGTATGTCTCTATCAGTTTTGCACATCGAAAGACTGAAATTTTTTCCCATTCCTCCTTGCAAAACAGCTCGAGCTCAGTGAGGTTGGATGGAGAGCATTTGTGAACAGCAGTTTTCAGTTCTTTCCACAGATTCTCGATTGGATTCAGGTCTGGACTTTGACTTGGCCATTCTAACACCTGGATATGTTTATTTTTGAACCATTCCATTGTAGATTTTGCTTTATGTTTTGGATCATTGTCTTGTTGGAAGACAAATCTCCGTCCCAGTCTCAGGTCTTTTGCAGACTCCATCAGGTTCTCTTCCAGAATGGTCCTGTATTTGGCTCCATCCATCTTCCCATCAATTTTAACCATCTTCCCTGTCCCTGCTGAAGAAAATCAGGCCCAAACCATGATGCTGCCACCACCATGTTTGACAGTGGGGATGGTGTGTTCAGCTGTGTTGCTTTTACGCCAAACATAACGTTTTGCATTGTTGCCAAAAAGTTCAATTTTGGTTTCATCTGACCAGAGCACCTTCTTCCACATGTTTGGTGTGTCTCCCAGGTGGCTTGTGGCAAACTTTAAACAACACTTTTTATGGATATCTTTAAGAAATGGCTTTCTTCTTGCCACTCTTCCATAAAGGCCAGATTTGTGCAATATACGACTGATTGTTGTCCTATGGACAGAGTCTCCCACGTCAGCTGTAGATCTCTGCAGTTCATCCAGAGTGATCATGGGCCTCTTGGCTGCATCTCTGATCAGTCTTCTCCTTGTATTAGCTGAAAGTTTAGAGGGACGGCCAGGTCTTGGTAGATTTGCAGTGGTCTGATACTCCTTCCATTTCAATATTATCGCTTGCACAGTGCTCCTTGGGATGTTTAAAGCTTGGGAAATCTTTTTGTATCCAAATCCGGCTTTAAACTTCTTCACGACAGTATCTCGGACCTGCCTGGTGTGTTCCTTGTTCTTCATGATGCTCTCTGCGCTTTTAACGGACCTCTGAGACTATCACAGTGCAGGTGCATTTATACGGAGACTTGATTACACACAGGTGGATTGTATTTATCATCATTAGTCATTTAGGTTAGAAATATCCAATAAATGTCGTTCCACTTCATGATTGTGTCCCACTTGTTGTTGATTCTTCACAAAAAAATACAGTTTTATATCTTTATGTTTGAAGCCTGAAATGTGGCAAAAGGTCGCAAAGTTCAAGGGGGCCGAATACTTTCGCAAGGCACTGTATATACATACACATACCTGCACACACACACACACACACGTGCACACACACACACACACACACACACAATCAAAACAAGCAAATAACAAATTAAAAGGAAACAGGTAATACTGCATGTTCATGACTGAAACCATCATAATATGAGGAGAGTGATAATGTGTTCCATCATGTCACACTGAAACCGTCAACTTACGAGGAGAATGATAATGTATTCCATCATACGAGGAGAGTGATAATGTATTCCATCATACGAGGAGAGTGATAATGTGTTCCATCATGTCACACTGAAACCGTCAACTTACGAGGAGAATGATAATGTATTCCATCATACGAGGAGAGTGATAATGTGTTCCATCATGTCACACTGAAACAGTCAACATACGAGGAGAGTGATAATGTATTCCATCATACAAGGAGAGTGATAATGTGTTCCATCATACGAGGAGAGTGATAGTGTTCCATCATACGAGGAGAGTGATAATGTGTTCCCTCATATGAGGAGAGTGATAATGTATTCCATTATGTCACACTGAAACCGTCAACATACGAGGAGAGTGATAAAGTGTTCCATCATACGAGGAGAGTGATAATGTGTTCCATCATACAAGGAGAGTGATAATGTGTTCCATCATGTCACATTGCTGTCTGCTTTTAATTGATTTTGCCCCAAATGGTTGTCGCCCAAATGGCACCCTATTCCTGATTTAGTGCACTACTGTTGACCAGGTCCCTTGTCTTCCGAGGAACACAAAACTAAATTAGCCAACAGGTGAAGCAGGTCAGAAAGTTTGAAATATTTCCAACCATCACACGACAAATACAAGTGTAATACAAGACGTGCATTTTATCTGATACAATATTATTTTTTATCTGATTCTATTATAGTATTTTGTTTTGTTGCATTGAGTACTGCTAGTCATCTGCAAAGAGTGGGATCCTAATTGAGAGAGTGTGGTCTGGTACACCCACTCTACCACTAATATCCGTCACCTCTAATTGCAGTTCATGAGGGAATATGTCGGGGGGAGATCAAGCAAACTTTTGCCTCACCATTATTTCCTTTTCCCTCCGCATTTCCACTATGTGATTCCATGTTGCTTGACAGCAAATGGAAGGAGGGGTGGGAGGTGGTGAGGGGCTTGGAGGGCTGTGACACCTGCAGCTCGTCTGAAAGCCATGTTGTTTCAGTGCACTGTGGAGCCTGCTGCAGTACATTGTGTTCAGGGGGAGAAAGGATCAGACCCCTTTACCTGACCAGCTGAGGCATTTGGGCCGCACAGGGACCCTTCTAACAGATTGGTAATGAGCCCTTGGTTGTATCTGGGGTTTGCTAAGGCATTGCAGATCGTCGTCTTCTCCCCCCACCCCCCAGCCTCCCTCCCCTCTCCACACCTCCAGGGAGACTGTGGTCGAGGATAATGAGAGGGCTATGTGTCCATGATTCACAGAGACCATCCGTGCGGATTAGCTTTCTCACCATGTACACAATGTCAATGTGGATTCCCAGGGTTAGGAAGAACACAGCCAGATTGGCCTGGTTCAGCCCTGGGGGTAGAAGGCCCAGAGTAGAAAAAACACCTCTCAGTGGGACCATGTAGTTTGATGGTAAACCATAAATACCTGTTGGCCCCACAAAAATGGATTCGACAGATTCCTTGGAACACAAACACAAATACTACCTGCTAGATTAGCACATGAGACAGAACAATGGCCTCACCTTGCAAGCATTCACTATCAAGTTAATTTAAATGGATGGTGAGATAGAGTCAAGTGCAGTAAGTCAACGACCCGTTAAGACATCGTCCGTGTGTCTTGAGGTATTAGCAACAATGCCAGTGTCACTGTAGTGTTCATCACTCTTTTCTCACTAGCTTCTCCCTCTGATTTTCTCTACAAGGTGCCAGCAAGAAAAAAATGCAAAGGGCCTGAGGGACAAAGGAATGTGTAGGATTCAAAACAAACTCTCTCAATATGCTCCTTAGAACAATATGTTTAGGGTTTGGATTTTGTAAACAAAGACATGTCTTATCAAGAAGAATGGTTGTGCCAGTTATGGCCTTTGTACTCGGGATATTAGAGTTACTCCTACAGCGGTTTGGCTGTTAATTGTCATTATGTTTGACATGAATTGGACTCTCTCACAATCCATTGCGCTCAATTATGTCCACTTTGTACTTTGATAGATTACATGATTAACTTTACACAGAAGTGAATTAATTTCTACACTCGTCCATATATCATTATGGAAGCGGTGGAAATAGACAATGCTGTGTACGGCAGCATTTTAAATCTATGGTTACAATGACTGTATTAACCTTGAAAATCTTCAGGTAATCACAAATATCCAGAGAAAAGCAATGAGACATCTATTTGTATTGTGTGTTGTTGAGAGCGATCCATGTCACTACAAAAATCGAAGTGATAGATGTTCAGTTGTTAGAAGTCTGAAAATGTCTCAGATTTAGTAAAGGAACTTGTGTGTGCGGGCAATCCATGAGTATCCACAGTAGCAACTTTCTGCATCCCTTTTTAAAATCTGTATAGGTACGATATCTTCTGCATAAATACAATATTCTCACGGCATCATTCCATTCCACCTTTTATTCGAAAATTCATTAAAATCCCCATTGCAATTTTTTACATACTTCAGATACTGTGCAATGTGATTGCAATGGTGGTTTTGTCGCTCGTTGTGACACTAATTTGGTGAATATGTAATAATTTACCAATCTCCCTCAAGTAGGAAATGGACTCTTTGATTAGCACTGATTTGCACAGAAAGCACAGACAAAGGGCCAGTGTAATATTATGATGTTCAGACTACATACTCCAATCATTTAATAGCCCCTTACAAGACTGAGAGATTGTGTTACCACCCTCCTCTCACAGTGCAACTTTGGACCACATACAATACCTGTTAAGATCACAACAATAGAAACAATAATAAACCTACCTTACAAGACTCTGCACTACATCCTTCCAACCTGCTCTGCTCTCGATGTTTTTGCATAGCTGAACTGGAATAGGCTGGCCTGCCCTAGGCACAATAATAATAATCTGAATACAGCAGCTACTAAGCCGAAATAGAGTAGGGTAGGCCTAGGCTAGTTTCCCACTGCATGGCAAGGAGTTGTGGTATCCCAGAATTACTTGCTAAGCCCCAAGGTCAAGATTATAATCAGGTTATGAGGCAGAGAATCAGTCATCTCCTAGATAACTCTCTCTCTCTCTCTTTCTTTATCTCTCCCCCCTTTCTCTCCCTTTCTCTCTCTACTCCCCCTTTCTCTCCTCTCTCTCACTACCCCCACTCTTTCTCTTCTCTCTCCCATCTCTCTCTCTCTACTCCACCCCTCTCTCTCCCACCTTTCTCTCTCTACCCCTCTTTCTCTCCTCTCTCTCTACCCACCCCTTTTTTCTTTCTCTCTCTACCCATCCCCCCTTTCTCTCATTTCTCTCTTTTTCTCACCTCTCTCTCTCCAGCCTCTCTCCTCAGGCTGAACTCATCGTGAGCCACCAGAGTGTTATTTATCTTCTCTAGCCAGGGAACCAGTCTCTTCAGATACCTCTGCTGGCTGTTGATTAATGCTGTTGGACTGCTGCTATAAACAACCATGACCAAGTCAACATGCCTGGGATCGGAATATTTGTAAACAGTCAGGCGTCTAGATGACATTGTCAGCAGCAGTGTCAGTTCACCTCTAGCTCAGTCAGCTGGGGAGAATATGGCTGCCGATATCTCCAAGGTAGACAGAATAGCTAGAATATTTTTTTTATGTTATGTTCAGGTCAAATATACTCATCATTCAATGATGCAGATGCAAAACCTGTAATAGCTGCAAAGATTTTATGTTAGGTAATGTTCACGAAGAGGTCAAATACAGAGTACTTGGATTCAAATATGCTGAGGCTAAACCGGCAATCAGGTGAACCATTCCTATTATCAGTATAGTATACAGATCACACTAATGGTGCTGTTGTTCCCACGGAAACTCTGAAGTTATAAAAGTAAAACGTAACATGGCATAATGAGAATGTCGGAACGAAACTATCACACAAATATTTACAGACTAATAAACATCCACCACAAACCCATCTGAACAAACCCCAGGTTAGTTCGTATCAAACTGTCCAGACTACATGAGGGAGGTTGTCAAAGCAGTCGTTTGAAAAGGTGTTTGATATGTTGAAACATCAGGTAAAACCCCCCTTCAGTCACAGATCCCAACCGCTTTTTCTAAGCCATGTGACACGACTTAAAATGAAGAACACAGAGGCTTTCTTCATGTGACTGTCTAATTAGATTCCTCTAAGCAGGAGTAATGTCAGAAAGTGAAACTATTTGTGACGCTTGGTTGAAAAAGAATGTGTTTCATGTAAATAATCAGAGGACCATTACTTTGTGGCCAATTACATTGCCTTCAAGTCGTTTTATTTTTTTAAACTATTCTTCTGTCTGAAAAGAAAACACAGAATGTAATCCTGTACACAACAAGAATAGAATGACAAGTACATATTGTAACTCTAGCTTTAGCTCCCACCAGAGTAATGTAATGTCATGTCAGCCAATAAACTTAGAGTGATTTTGTGAGGCGCCCAATTTGGATTTTCAGCAGGACACCATGATGACAAAACAAACCTATTCTTTGGGGTGCCAATCTCTTTTCAGAAAACACAGTACGGCCAAATGCATGAAGCTTAACGCAATAGTAGTCAGTATTTGCAAACAAGTCCACTTTTCATATTTTTCTACAAAAACAAGTTCATGTTACCATGGTTTCTGTATACCCACAGGCAACATATAGAAAGATATTGGATTGCATTTTTGAAAAGTCTTCTTCACTCAACACAGTCTCCATGCTGCTGTAAGGACCTTAGCTGAAGGTAAATTGAAGTTGAAATTGAAGAAACTTGAAGTTGAAGGTAAGTTGAAGTTGAAGGTAAGTTGAAATTGAAGTTAAGTTGAAGGTAACTTGAAGTTGAAGGTAAGTTGAAATTGAAGTTAACTTCAGGTTGAAGGTAAGTTAGTCTTACCTCAAGAAAGTACCCTCGACACAGTTTAAGATTCTAGACAGCACCTTTTTTAAGGGTGTATAAAACGTCATGAGAATGTTCTATTTCTGATTGAAGTCAAAGTAGCACTCTCTCAGTCAGCCCTACTGTGAGAAAGAAAGAATAGCATTAAAAGACAGCATATAGAGAACAATTAGGTAACAATTTAGAACTCAATTTAGAACTTGCATGCCAAACGGGTATTTTATCCTGAAACTTTATACCAAGGACACGCCAGAGAAACCAATCAAGGGACTTTATTATTTTTCCTTTAGTTCCTGTTCAAATTGGAGCTTTCCTGGGGTCTCTGTAATGGACAGTTATCCAATCTCCCTCACTCTGATTGAGATGATGATGCTCATATGAAAGTAACTCTCATTTCATGGCTTTAGAACATTGGTTTGTAATAGGGGCCCTTTATTAAAGCTCCGGACTAATGTTCTCTTTCTAACTTACAGTAGGGGCTTTTTTTTATGGTTACCAAGGTGACGTTAGACACAGCTTCAGCAAACAGGGATGGTGTCACCGAGGTGAATAAGAAAGATAGCAAGGTGAATTTGACCGGGGGAAATTGCATGCCATTACTGTTAATATTTACTCATTAAAAGATCCAGGGAACTGGAGGGATGCTTGCGCAATTCCTAATTTGTCAAATCAACTGCTGAACATACCCTTCATTGTGACCCTGCCACTCATTGTGCTCTCGCTCTCTCGCTCTCTCTCTCTCTCTCTCTCGCTCTCTCTCGCTCTCTCTCGCTCTCTCGCTCTCTCTCTCTCTCTCTCTCTCTTAATGGACATTACAAGTGAGATGGAATTGAGTCCATTACATTATAGTCATTTTTCCCCATTGCTTTTTATATAGAAACAACGACTTTGATGCCAGTATTTTACTTGTCATCTAAATGATACCGTTGAAAGACTTTGGAAGAAGCTGGTTTAATATGTTACATCATTTTAGGAATTGCTATTGGGATTCTTAATTTTTGAGTCTATGCTGTACTTGACAGGCTCACTGTAAGATTCATGTACAGTGATAGAAAATAGAGATTAAATGATATTTTCAATACTTGCTTTTATTGTGTCAACAATGTATAGTGTAAAATAAACAACAGTTAATGACAATCAATTTATTGAATCAAATCAACTATCTAGTACTCATATTGACTACTTTTCTGGCGGAGGTCATTTTCAGGGTTCTTTGGGGGTCAAAAACATATTTGCACTCCATCTTAAGTGTGAGACTCAGAGTTCCTACATTGTAAGCCAGCCAAACACCTGTCAAACTAGAGGGAAACTACCCTTCCACTTAAGACGAAAAACAGCTATTTTATACATCACCGCATTCTTATGTGGAATATTGCAAATGCTATTTTCATTTAACCTTTGATTTATACAGATTATTCTCATTGAGATCAAATCTATTTTACAAGACAGACCTGTTCTAAGGTTATATTAATGTTCTGTGAAATGTGTATATAAGTTCTACTACTGTATTTGATGAGCTGTATGACATGTGTTTATAGACTCTACTACTGTATTTGATGAGCTGTATGACATGTGTTTACAGACTCTACTACTGTATTTAATGAGATGTATGAAATGTGTTTATAGACTCTACTACTGTATTTGATGAGATGTATGAAATGTGTTTATAGACTCTACTACTGTATTTCATGAGATGTATGAAATGTGTATATAGACTCTACTACTGTATTTGATGAGATGTATGACATGTGTTTATAGACTCTACTACTGTATTTGATGAGCTGAATGACATATGTTTATAGACTCTACTACTGTATTTGATGAGATGTGTGAAATGTGTATATAGACTCTACTACTGTATTTGATGAGATGTGTGAAATATGTATATAGACTCTACTACTGTATTTGATGAGATGTGTGAAATGTGTATATAAATTCTACTACTGTATTTGATGAGATGTATGAAATGTGTATATAGGCTCTACTACTGTATTTGATGAGATGTATGAAATGTGTTTATAGACTCTACTACAGTATTTGATGAGATGTATGAAATGTGTATATAGGCTCTACTACTGTATTTGATGAGATGTGTGAAATGTGTTTAGAGTCTCCTACTGTATTTGATGAGATGTATGAAATGTGTATATAGGCTCTCCTACTGTATTTGATGAGATGTATGAAATGTGTATATAGACTGTACTACTGTATTTGATGAGATGTGTGAAATGTGTATATAGGCTCTACTACTGTATTTCATGAGATGTATGAAATGTGTTTATAGACTACTACTCTATTTGATGAGATGTATGAAATGTGTGTATAGACTCTACTACTGTATTTGATGAGATGTGTGAAATGTGTATATAGACTCTACTACTGTATTTGATGAGATGTGTGAAATATGTATATAGACTCTACTACTGTATTTGATGAGATGTGTGAAATGTGTATATAGACTCTACTACTGTATTTGATGAGATGTGTGAAATATGTATATAGACTATACTACTGTATTTGATGAGATGTGTGAAATGTGTTTATAGATTCTACTACTGTATTTGATGAGATGTATGAAATGTGTTTATAGACTCTACTACTGTATTTGATGAGATGTATGAAATGTGTATATAGGCTCTACTACTGTATTTGATGAGATGTGTGAAATGTGTTTAGAGTCTCCTACTGTATTTGATGAGATGTATGAAATGTGTATATAGGCTCTCCTACTGTATTTGATGAGATGTATGAAATGTGTATATAGACTGTACTACTGTATTTGATGAGATGTGTGAAATGTGTATATAGGCTCTACTACTGTATTTCATGAGATGTATGAAATGTGTTTATAGACTACTACTGTATTTGATGAGATGTGTGAAATGTGTTTACAGACTCTACTACTGTATTTGATGAGATGTATGAACTGTGTTTATAGACTACTACTCTATTTGATGAGATGTGTGAAATGTGTTAATAGACTCTCCTACTGTATTTGATGAGATGTGTGAAATGTGTTTATAGACTCTACTACTGTATTTGATGAGATGTATGAAATGTGTTTATAGACTCTACTACTGTATTTGATGAGATGTATGACATATGTTTATAGACTCTACTACTGTATTTAATGACATGTGTGAAATGTGTTTATAGACTCTCCTACTGTATTTGATGAGATGTATGAAATGTGTTTATAGACTCTACTACTGTATTTGATGAGATGTGTGAAATGTGTATATAGACTCTACTACTGTATTTGATGAGATGTGTGAAATATGTATATAGACTCAACTACTGTATTTGATGAGATGTATGAAATGTGTATATAGACTCTACTAATGTATTTGATGAGATGTATGAAATGTGTTTATAGACTCTAATACTGTATTTGATGAGATGTATGACATGTGTATATAGACTCTACTACTGTATTTGATGAGATGTGTGAAATGTGTATATAGACTCTACTACTGTATTTGATGAGATGTGTGAAATATGTATATACACTCTACTACTGTATTTGATGAGATGTGTGAAATGTGTATATAGATTCTACTACTGTATTTGATGAGATGTATGAAATGTGTATATAGGCTCTACTACTGTTTTTGATGAGATGTATGAAATGTGTTTATAGACTCTACTACTGTATTTGATGAGATGTATGAAATGTGTATATAGACTCTACTACTGTATTTGATGAGATGTGTGAAATGTGTATATAGACTCTACTACTGTATTTCATGAGATGTATGAAATGTGTTTATAGACTCTACTACTGTATTTGATGGCATGTGTGAAATGTGTTTATAGACTCTCCTACTGTATTTGATGAAATGTATGAAATGTGTATATAGACTCTACTACTGTATTTGATGAGATGTGTGAAATGTGTTTAGAGTCTCCTACTGTATTTGATGAGATGTATGAAATGTGTATATAGGCTCTCCTACTGTATTTGATGAGATGTATGAAATGTGTATATAGACTGTACTACTGTATTTGATGAGATGTGTGAAATGTGTTTAGAGTCTCCTACTGTATTTGATGAGATGTATGAAATGTGTTTATAGACTACTACTGTATTTGATGAGATGTGTGAAATGTGTTTACAGACTCTACTACTGTATTTGATGAGATGTATGAAATGTGTTTATAGACTACTACTCTATTTGATGAGATGTGTGAAATGTGTTAATAGACTCTACTAATGTATTTGATGAGGTGTATGACATGGGTTTATAGACTCTACTACTGTATTTGAGTAGATGTGTGAAATGTGTTTATAGACTCTCCTACTGTATTTGATGAGATGTGTGAAATGTGTATATAGATTCTACTACTGTATTTGATGAGATGTATGAAATGTGTATATAGGCTCTACTACTGTATTTGATGAGATGTATGAAATGTGTTTATAGACTCTACTACTGTATTTGATGAGATGTATGAAATGTGTATATAGACTCTACTACTGTATTTGATGAGATGTGTGAAATGTGTATATAGACTCTACTACTGTATTTCATGAGATGTATGAAATGTGTTTATAGACTCTCCTACTGTATTTGATGAAATGTATGAAATGTGTATATAGACTATACTACTGTATTTGATTAGATGTATGAAATGTGTTTAGAGTCTCCTACTGTATTTGATGAGATGTATGAAATGTGTATATAGGCTCTCCTACTGTATTTGATGAGATGTATGAAATGTGTATATAGACTGTACTACTGTATTTGATGAGATGTGTGAAATGTGTTTAGAGTCACCTACTGTATTTGATGAGATGTATGAAATGTGTTTATAGACTACGACTGTATTTGATGAGATGTATGAAATGTGTATATAGACTCTACTACTGTATTTGATGAGATGTGTGAAATGTGTATATAGACTCTACTACTGTATTTCATGAGATGTATGAAATGTGTTTATAGACTCTACTACTGTATTTGATGGAATGTGTGAAATGTGTTTATAGACTCTCCTACTGTATTTGATGAAATGTATGAAATGTGTATATAGACTCTACTACTGTATTTGATGAGATGTGTGAAATGTGTTTAGAGTCTCCTACTGTTTTTGATGAGATGTATGAAATGTGTATATAGGCTCTCCTACTGTATTTGATGAGATGTATGAAATGTGTATATAGACTGTACTACTGTATTTGATGAGATGTGTGAAATGTGTTTAGAGTCTCCTACTGTATTTGATGAGATGTATGAAATGTGTTTATAGACTACTACTGTATTTGATGAGATGTGTGAAATGTGTTTACAGACTCTACTACTGTATTTGATGAGATGTATGAAATGTGTTTATAGACTACTACTCTATTTGATGAGATGTATGAAATGTGTATATAGACTCTACTACTGTATTTGATGAGATGTGTGAAATGTGTATATAGACTCTACTACTGTATTTCATGAGATGTATGAAATGTGTTTATAGACTCTACTACTGTATTTGATGGAATGTGTGAAATGTGTTTATAGACTCTCCTACTGTATTTGATGAAATGTATGAAATGTGTATATAGACTCTACTACTGTATTTGATGAGATGTGTGAAATGTGTTTAGAGTCTCCTACTGTATTTGATGAGATGTATGAAATGTGTATATAGGCTCTCCTACTGTATTTTATGAGATGTATGAAATGTGTATATAGACTGTACTACTGTATTTGATGAGATGTGTGAAATGTGTTTAGAGTCTCCTACTGTATTTGATGAGATGTATGAAATGTGTTTATAGACTACTACTGTATTTGATGAGATGTGTGAAATGTGTTTACAGACTCTACTACTGTATTTGATGAGATGTATGAAATGTGTTTATAGACTACTACTCTATTTGATGAGATGTGTGAAATGTGTTAATAGACTCTACTAATGTATTTGATGAGGTGTATGACATGGGTTTATAGACTCTACTACTGTATTTGAGTAGATGTGTGAAATGTGTTTATAGACTCTCCTACTGTATTTGATGAGATGTGTGAAATGTGTATATAGATTCTACTACTGTATTTGATGAGATGTATGAAATGTGTATATAGGCTCTACTACTGTATTTGATGAGATGTATGAAATGTGTTTATAGACTCTACTACTGTATTTGATGAGATGTATGAAATGTGTATATAGACTCTACTACTGTATTTGATGAGATGTGTGAAATGTGTATATAGACTCTACTACTGTATTTCATGAGATGTATGAAATGTGTTTATAGACTCTCCTACTGTATTTGATGAAATTTATGAAATGTGTATATAGACTATACTACTGTATTTGATTAGATGTATGAAATGTGTTTAGAGTCTCCTACTGTATTTGATGAGATGTATGAAATGTGTATATAGGCTCTCCTACTGTATTTGATGAGATGTATGAAATGTGTATATAGACTGTACTACTGTATTTGATGAGATGTGTGAAATGTGTATATAGGCTCTACTACTGTATTTGATGAGATGTATGAAATGTGTTTATAGACTACTACTGTATTTGATGAGATGTATGAAATGTGTATATAGGCTCTCCTATTGTATTTGATGAAATGTATGAAATGTGTATATAGACTCTACTACTGTATTTGATGAGATGTGTGAAATGTGTTTAGTCTCCTACTGTATTTGATGAGATGTATGAAATGTGTTTAGAGTCTCCTACTGTATTTGATGAGATGTATGAAATGTGTTTATAGACTACTACTGTATTTGATGAGATGTGTGAAATGTGTTTACAGACTCTACTACTGTATTTGATGAGATGTATGAAATGTGTTTATAGACTACTACTCTATTTGATGAGATGTGTGAAATGTGTTAATAGACTCTACTAATGTATTTGATGAGGTGTATGACATGGGTTTATAGACTCTACTACTGTATTTGAGTAGATGTGTGAAATGTGTTTATAGACTCTCCTACTGTATTTGATGAGATGTATGAAATGTGTTTATAGACTCTACTACTGTATTTGATGAGATGTATGACATATGTTTATAGACTTAACTACTGCTGTATTTAATGACATGTGTGAAATGTGTTTATAGACTCTCCTACTGTATTTGATGAGATGCATGACATATGTTTATAGACTCTACTACTGTATTTAATGACATGTGTGAAATGTGTATATAGACTCTACTACTGTATTTGATGAGATGTGTGAAATATGTATATAGACTGTACTACTGTATTTGATGAGATGTGTGAAATGTGTATATAGGCTCTACTACTGTATTTCATGAGATGTATGAAATGTGTTTATAGACTCTACTACTGTATTTGATGAGATGTATGAAATGTGTATATAGACTCTACTACTGTATTTGATGAGATGTGTGAAATGTTTTTAGAGTCTCCTACTGTATTTGATGAGATGTATGAAACGTGTATATAGACTACTACTGTATTTGATGAGATGTGTGAAATGTGTGTATAGACTCTACTACTGTATTTGATGAGATGTGTGAAATGTGTATATAGACTCTACTACTGTATTTGATGAGATGTATGAAATGTGTATATAGACTACTACTGTATTTGATGAGATGTATGAAATGTGTATATAGACTCTACTACTGTATTTGATGAGATGTGTGAAATGTGTATATAGACTCTACTACTGTATTTGATGAGATGTGTGAAATGTGTTTATAGAGTCTACTACTGTATTTGATGAGATGTATGAAATGTGTTTATAGACTCTACTACTGTATTTGATAGGATGTATGACATATGTTTATAGACTCTACTACTGTATTTAATGACATGTGTGAAATGTGTTTATAGACTCTCCTACTGTATTTGATGAGATGTATGAAATGTGTATATAGACTCTACTACTGTATTTGATGAGATGTGTGAAATGTGTTTAGAGTCTCCTACTGTATTTGATGAGATGTATGAAATGTGTTTATAGACTACTACTGTATTTGATGAGATGTATGAAATGTGTATATAGGCTCTCCTATTGTATTTGATGAAATGTATGAAATGTGTATATAGACTCTACTACTGTATTTGATGAGATGTGTGAAATGTGTTTAGTCTCCTACTGTATTTGATGAGATGTATGAAATGTGTTTAGAGTCTCCTACTGTATTTGATGAGATGTATGAAATGTGTTTATAGACTACTACTGTATTTGATGAGATGTGTGAAATGTGTTTACAGACTCTACTACTGTATTTGATGAGATGTATGAAATGTGTTTATAGACTACTACTCTATTTGATGAGATGTGTGAAATGTGTTAATAGACTCTACTAATGTATTTGATGAGGTGTATGACATGGGTTTATAGACTCTACTACTGTATTTGAGTAGATGTGTGAAATGTGTTTATAGACTCTCCTACTGTATTTGATGAGATGTATGAAATGTGTTTATAGACTCTACTACTGTATTTGATGAGATGTATGACATATGTTTATAGACTTAACTACTGCTGTATTTAATGACATGTGTGAAATGTGTTTATAGACTCTCCTACTGTATTTGATGAGATGTATGAAATGTGTTTATAGACTCTACTACTGTATTTGATGAGATGCATGACATATGTTTATAGACTCTACTACTGTATTTAATGACATGTGTGAAATGTGTATATAGACTCTACTACTGTATTTGATGAGATGTGTGAAATATGTATATAGACTGTACTACTGTATTTGATGAGATGTGTGAAATGTGTATATAGATTCAACTACTGTATTTGATGAGATGTATGAAATGTGTATATAGGCTCTACTACTGTATTTGATGAGATGTATGAAATGTGTTTAAAGACTCTACTACTGTATTTGATGAGATGTATGAAATGTGTATATAGGCTCTACTACTGTATTTCATGAGATGTATGAAATGTGTTTATAGACTCTACTACTGTATTTGATGAGATGTATGAAATGTGTATATAGACTCTACTACTGTATTTGATGAGATGTGTGAAATGTTTTTAGAGTCTCCTACTGTATTTGATGAGATGTATGAAACGTGTATATAGACTACTACTGTATTTGATGAGATGTGTGAAATGTGTATATAGACTCTACTACTGTATTTGATGAGATGTGTGAAATGTGTATATAGACTCTACTACTGTATTTGATGAGATATATGAAATGTGTATATAGACTACTACTGTATTTGATGAGATGTATGAAATGTGTATATAGACTCTACTACTGTATTTGATGAGATGTGTGAAATGTGTTTATAGAGTCTACGACTGTATTTGATGAGATGTATGAAATGTGTTTATAGACTCTACTACTGTATTTGACAGGATGTATGACATATGTTTATAGACTCTACTACTGTATTTAATGACATGTGTGAAATGTGTTTATAGACTCTCCTACTGTATTTGATGAGATGTATGAAATGTGTATATAGACTCTACTACTGTATTTGATGAGATGTGTGAAATGTGTTTATAGACTCTCCTACTGTATTTGATGAGATGTATGACATGTGTATATAGACTCAACTACTGTATTTGATGAGATGTTTGAAATGTGTTTAGAGTCTCCTACTGTATTTGATGAGATGTATGAAATGTGTTTATAGACTACTACTGTATTTGATGAGATGTGTGAAATGTGTTTACAGACTCTACTACTGTATTTGATGAGATGTATGAAATGTGTTTATAGACTACTACTCTATTTGATGAGATGTGTGAAATGTGTTAATAGACTCTACAAATGTATTTGATGAGGTGTATGACATGGGTTTATAGACTCTACTACTGTATTTGAGTAGATGTGTGAAATGTGTTTATAGACTCTCCTACTGTATTTGATGAGATGTATGAAATGTGTTTATATACTCTACTACTGTATTTGATGAGATGTATGACATATGTTTATAGACTTAACTACTGCTGTATTTAATGACATGTGTGAAATGTGTTTATAGACTCTCCTACTGTATTTGATGAGATGTATGAAATGTGTTTATAGACTCTACTACTGTATTTGATGAGATGTATGAAATGTGTATATAGACTCTACTAATGTATTTGATGAGATGTATGAAATGTGTTTATAGACTCTAATACTGTATTTGATGAGATGTATGAAATGTGTATATAGACTCTACTACTGTATTTGATGAGATGTGTGAAATATGTATATACACTCTACTACTGTATTTGATGAGATGTGTGAAATGTGTATCTAGATTCTACTACTGTATTTGATGAGATGTATGAAATGTGTATATAGGCTCTACTACTGTTTTTGATGAGATGTATGAAATGTGTTTATAGACTCTACTACTGTATTTGATGAGATGTATGAAATGTGTATATAGACTCTACTACTGTATTTGATGAGATGTGTGAAATGTGTATATAGACTCTACTACTGTATTTCATGAGATGTATGAAATGTGTTTATAGACTCTACTACTGTATTTGATGGCATGTGTGAAATGTGTTTATAGACTCTCCTACTGTATTTGATGAAATGTATGAAATGTGTATATAGACTCTACTACTGTATTTGATGAGATGTGTGAAATATGTATATACACTCTACTACTGTATTTGATGAGATGTGTGAAATGTGTATATAGATTATACTACTGTATTTGATGAGATGTATGAAATGTGTATATAGGCTCTACTACTGTTTTTGATGAGATGTATGAAATGTGTTTATAGACTCTACTACTGTATTTGATGAGATGTATGAAATCTGTATATAGACTCTACTACTGTATTTGATGAGATGTGTGAAATGTGTATATAGACTCTACTACTGTATTTCATGAGATGTATTAAATGTGTTTATAGACTCTACTACTGTATTTGATGGCATGTGTGAAATGTGTTTATAGACTCTCCTACTGTATTTGATGAAATGTATGAAATGTGTATATAGACTCTACTACTGTATTTGATGAGATGTGTGAAATGTGTTTAGAGTCTCCTACTGTATTTGATGAGATGTATGAAATGTGTATATAGGCTCTCCTACTGTATTTGATGAGATGTATGAAATGTGTATATAGACTGTACTACTGTATTTGATGAGATGTGTGAAATGTGTTTAGAGTCTCCTACTGTATTTGATGAGATGTATGAAATGTGTTTATAGACTACTACTGTATTTGATGAGATGTGTGAAATGTGTTTACAGACTCTACTACTGTATTTGATGAGATGTATGAAATGTGTTTATAGACTACTACTCTATTTGATGAGATGTGTGAAATTTGTTAATAGACTCTACTAATGTATTTGATGAGGTGTATGACATGGGTTTATAGACTCTACTACTGTATTTGAGTAGATGTGTGAAATGTGTTTATAGACTCTCCTACTGTATTTGATGAGATGTGTGAAATGTGTATATAGATTCTACTACTGTATTTGATGAGATGTATGAAATGTGTATATAGGCTCTACTACTGTATTTGATGAGATGTATGAAATGTGTTTATAGACTCTACTACTGTATTTGATGAGATGTATGAAATGTGTATATAGACTCTACTACTGTATTTGATGAGATGTGTGAAATGTGTATATAGACTCTACTACTGTATTTCATGAGATGTATGAAATGTGTTTATAGACTCTCCTACTGTATTTGATGAAATTTATGAAATGTGTATATAGACTATACTACTGTATTTGATTAGATGTATGAAATGTGTTTAGAGTCTCCTACTGTATTTGATGAGATGTATGAAATGTGTATATAGGCTCTCCTACTGTATTTGATGAGATGTATGAAATGTGTATATAGACTGTACTACTGTATTTGATGAGATGTGTGAAATTTGTTTAGAGTCTCCTACTGTATTTGATGAGATGTATGAAATGTGTTTATAGACTACTACTGTATTTGATGAGATGTATGAAATGTGTATATAGGCTCTCCTATTGTATTTGATGAAATGTATGAAATGTGTATATAGACTCTACTACTGTATTTGATGAGATGTGTGAAATGTGTTTAGTCTCCTACTGTATTTGATGAGATGTATGAAATGTGTTTAGAGTCTCCTACTGTATTTGATGAGATGTATGAAATGTGTTTATAGACTACTACTGTATTTGATGAGATGTGTGAAATGTGTTTACAGACTCTACTACTGTATTTGATGAGATGTATGAAATGTGTTTATAGACTACTACTCTATTTGATGAGATGTGTGAAATGTGTTAATAGACTCTACTAATGTATTTGATGAGGTGTATGACATGGGTTTATAGACTCTACTACTGTATTTGAGTAGATGTGTGAAATTTGTTTATAGACTCTCCTACTGTATTTGATGAGATGTATGAAATGTGTTTATAGACTCTACTACTGTATTTGATGAGATGTATGACATATGTTTATAGACTTAACTACTGCTGTATTTAATGACATGTGTGAAATGTGTTTATAGACTCTCCTACTGTATTTGATGAGATGTATGAAATGTGTTTATAGACTCTACTACTGTATTTGATGAGATGCATGACATATGTTTATAGACTCTACTACTGTATTTAATGACATGTGTGAAATGTGTATATAGACTCTACTACTGTATTTGATGAGATGTGTGAAATATGTATATAGACTGTACTACTGTATTTGATGAGATGTGTGAAATGTGTATATAGATTCAACTACTGTATTTGATGAGATGTATGAAATGTGTATATAGGCTCTACTACTGTATTTGATGAGATGTATGAAATGTGTTTAAAGACTCTACTACTGTATTTGAAGAGATGTATGAAATGTGTATATAGGCTCTACCACTGTATTTCATGAGATGTATGAAATGTGTTTATAGACTCTACTACTGTATTTGATGAGATGTATGAAATGTGTATATAGACTCTACTACTGTATTTGATGAGATGTGTGAAATGTTTTTAGAGTCTCCTACTGTATTTGATGAGATGTATGAAACATGTATATAGACTACTACTGTATTTGATGAGATGTGTGAAATGTGTGTATAGACTCTACTACTGTATTTGATGAGATGTGTGAAATGTGTATATAGACTCTACTACTGTATTTGATGAGATGTATGAAATGTGTATATAGACTACTACTGTATTTGATGAGATGTATGAAATGTGTATATAGACTCTACTACTGTATTTGATGAGATGTGTGAAATGTGTATATAGACTCTACTACTGTATTTGATGAGATGTGTGAAATGTGTTTATAGAGTCTACTACTGTATTTGATGAGATGTATGAAATGTGTTTATAGACTCTACTACTGTATTTGATAGAATGTATGACATATGTTTATAGACTCTACTACTGTATTTAATGACATGTGTGAAATGTGTTTATAGACTCTCCTACTGTATTTGATGAGATGTATGAAATGTGTATATAGACTCTACTACTGTATTTGATGAGATGTGTGAAATGTGTTTAGAGTCTCCTACTGTATTTGATGAGATGTATGAAATGTGTTTATAGACTACTACTGTATTTGATGAGATGTATGAAATGTGTATATAGGCTCTCCTATTGTATTTGATGAAATGTATGAAATGTGTATATAGACTCTACTACTGTATTTGATGAGATGTGTGAAATGTGTTTAGTCTCCTACTGTATTTGATGAGATGTATGAAATGTGTTTAGAGTCTCCTACTGTATTTGATGAGATGTATGAAATGTGTTTATAGACTACTACTGTATTTGATGAGATGTGTGAAATGTGTTTACAGACTCTACTACTGTATTTGATGAGATGTATGAAATGTGTTTATAGACTACTACTCTATTTGATGAGATGTGTGAAATGTGTTAATAGACTCTACTAATGTATTTGATGAGGTGTATGACATGGGTTTATAGACTCTACTACTGTATTTGAGTAGATGTGTGAAATGTGTTTATAGACTCTCCTACTGTATTTGATGAGATGTATGAAATGTGTTTATAGACTCTACTACTGTATTTGATGAGATGCATGACATATGTTTATAGACTCTACTACTGTATTTAATGACATGTGTGAAATGTGTATATAGACTCTACTACTGTATTTGATGAGATGTGTGAAATATGTATATAGACTGTACTACTGTATTTGATGAGATGTGTGAAATGTGTATATAGATTCAACTACTGTATTTGATGAGATGTATGAAATGTGTATATAGGCTCTACTACTGTATTTGATGAGATGTATGAAATGTGTTTAAAGACTCTACTACTGTATTTGATGAGATGTATGAAATGTGTATATAGGCTCTACTACTGTATTTCATGAGATGTATGAAATGTGTTTATAGACTCTACTACTGTATTTGATGAGATGTATGAAATGTGTATATAGACTCTACTACTGTATTTGATGAGATGTGTGAAATGTTTTTAGAGTCTCCTACTGTATTTGATGAGATGTATGAAACGTGTATATAGACTACTACTGTATTTGATGAGATGTGTGAAATGTGTATATAGACTCTACTACTGTATTTGATGAGATGTGTGAAATGTGTATATAGACTCTACTACTGTATTTGATGAGATATATGAAATGTGTATATAGACTACTACTGTATTTGATGAGATGTATGAAATGTGTATATAGACTCTACTACTGTATTTGATGAGATGTGTGAAATGTGTATATAGACTCTACTACTGTATTTGATGAGATGTGTGAAATGTGTTTATAGAGTCTACGACTGTATTTGATGAGATGTATGAAATGTGTTTATAGACTCTACTACTGTATTTGACAGGATGTATGACATATGTTTATAGACTCTACTACTGTATTTAATGACATGTGTGAAATGTGTTTATAGACTCTCCTACTGTATTTGATGAGATGTATGAAATGTGTATATAGACTCTACTACTGTATTTGATGAGATGTGTGAAATGTGTTTATAGACTCTCCTACTGTATTTGATGAGATGTATGACATGTGTATATAGACTCAACTACTGTATTTGATGAGATGTTTGAAATGTGTTTAGAGTCTCCTACTGTATTTGATGAGATGTATGAAATGTGTTTATAGACTACTACTGTATTTGATGAGATGTGTGAAATGTGTTTACAGACTCTACTACTGTATTTGATGAGATGTATGAAATGTGTTTATAGACTACTACTCTATTTGATGAGATGTGTGAAATGTGTTAATAGACTCTACAAATGTATTTGATGAGGTGTATGACATGGGTTTATAGACTCTACTACTGTATTTGAGTAGATGTGTGAAATGTGTTTATAGACTCTCCTACTGTATTTGATGAGATGTATGAAATGTGTTTATATACTCTACTACTGTATTTGATGAGATGTATGAAATGTGTTTATAGACTCTACTACTGTATTTGATGAGATGTATGAAATGTGTATATAGACTCTACTAATGTATTTGATGAGATGTATGAAATGTGTTTATAGACTCTAATACTGTATTTGATGAGATGTATGAAATGTGTATATAGACTCTACTACTGTATTTGATGAGATGTGTGAAATGTGTATATAGACTCTACTACTGTATTTGATGAGATGTGTGAAATATGTATATACACTCTACTACTGTATTTGATGAGATGTGTGAAATGTGTATCTAGATTCTACTACTGTATTTGATGAGATGTATGAAATGTGTATATAGGCTCTACTACTGTTTTTGATGAGATGTATGAAATGTGTTTATAGACTCTACTACTGTATTTGATGAGATGTATGAAATGTGTATATAGACTCTACTACTGTATTTGATGAGATGTGTGAAATGTGTATATAGACTCTACTACTGTATTTCATGAGATGTATGAAATGTGTTTATAGACTCTACTACTGTATTTGATGGCATGTGTGAAATGTGTTTATAGACTCTCCTACTGTATTTGATGAAATGTATGAAATGTGTATATAGACTCTACTACTGTATTTGATGAGATGTGTGAAATATGTATATACACTCTACTACTGTATTTGATGAGATGTGTGAAATGTGTATATAGATTATACTACTGTATTTGATGAGATGTATGAAATGTGTATATAGGCTCTACTACTGTTTTTGATGAGATGTATGAAATGTGTTTATAGACTCTACTACTGTATTTGATGAGATGTATGAAATGTGTATATAGACTCTACTACTGTATTTGATGAGATGTGTGAAATGTGTATATAGACTCTACTACTGTATTTCATGAGATGTATTAAATGTGTTTATAGACTCTACTACTGTATTTGATGGCATGTGTGAAATGTGTTTATAGACTCTCCTACTGTATTTGATGAAATGTATGAAATGTGTATATAGACTCTACTACTGTATTTGATGAGATGTGTGAAATGTGTTTAGAGTCTCCTACTGTATTTGATGAGATGTATGAAATGTGTATATAGGCTCTCCTACTGTATTTGATGAGATGTATGAAATGTGTATTTAGACTGTACTACTGTATTTGATGAGATGTGTGAAATGTGTTTAGAGTCTCCTACAGTATTTGATGAGATGTATGAAATGTGTTTATAGACTACTACTGTATTTGATGAGATGTGTGAAATGTGTTTACAGACTCTACTACTGTATTTGATGAGATGTATGAAATGTGTTTATAGACTACTACTCTATTTGATGAGATGTGTGAAATGTGTTAATAGACTCTACTAATGTATTTGATGAGGTGTATGACATGGGTTTATAGACTCTACTACTGTATTTGAGTAGATGTGTGAAATGTGTTTATAGACTCTCCTACTGTATTTGATGAGATGTGTGAAATGTGTATATAGATTCTACTACTGTATTTGATGAGATGTATGAAATGTGTATATAGGCTCTACTACTGTATTTGATGAGATGTATGAAATGTGTTTATAGACTCTACTACTGTATTTGATGAGATGTATGAAATGTGTATATAGACTCTACTACTGTATTTGATGAGATGTGTGAAATGTGTATATAGACTCTACTACTGTATTTCATGAGATGTATGAAATGTGTTTATAGACTCTACTACTGTATTTGATGGCATGTGTGAAATGTGTTTATAGACTCTCCTACTGTATTTGATGAAATGTATGAAATGTGTATATAGACTATACTACTGTATTTGATGAGATGTATGAAATGTGTTTAGAGTCTCCTACTGTATTTGATGAGATGTATGAAATGTGTATATAGGCTCTCCTACTGTATTTGATGAGATGTATGAAATGTGTATATAGACTGTACTACTGTATTTGATGAGATGTGTGAAATGTGTTTAGAGTCTCCTACTGTATTTGATGAGATGTATGAAATGTGTTTATAGACTACTACTGTATTTGATGAGATGTATGAAATGTGTATATAGGCTCTCCTATTGTATTTGATGAAATGTATGAAATGTGTATATAGACTCTACTACTGTATTTGATGAGATGTTAGAAATGTGTTTAGAGTCTCCTACTGTATTTGATGAGATGTATGAAATGTGTTTAGAGTCTCCTACTGTATTTGATGAGATGTATGAAATGTGTTTATAGACTACTACTGTATTTGATGAGATGTGTGAAATGTGTTTACAGACTCTACTACTGTATTTGATGAGATGTATGAAATGTGTTTATAGACTACTACTCTATTTGATGAGATGTGTGAAATGTGTTAGACTCTACTAATGTATTTGATGAGGTGTATGACATGGGTTTATAGACTCTACTACTGTATTTGAGTAGATGTGTGAAATGTGTTTATAGACTCTCCTACTGTATTTGATGAGATGTATGAAATGTATTTATAGACTCTACTACGATATTTGATGAGATGTATGACATATGTTTATAGACTTAACTACTGCTGTATTTAATGACATGTGTGAAATGTGTTTATAGACTCTCCTACTGTATTTGATGAGATGTATGAAATGTGTTTATAGACTCTACTACTGTATTTGATGAGATGCATGACATATGTTTATAGACTCTACTACTGTATTTAATGACATGTGTGAAATGTGTATATAGACTCTACTACTGTATTTGATGAGATGTGTGAAATATGTATATAGACTGTACTACTGTATTTGATGAGATGTGTGAAATGTGTATATAGATTCAACTACTGTATTTGATGAGATGTATGAAATGTGTATATAGGCTCTACTACTGTATTTGATGAGATGTATGACATGTGTTTAAAGACTCTACTACTGTATTTGATGAGATGTATGAAATGTGTATATAGGCTCTACTACTGTATTTCATGAGATGTATGAAATGTGTTTATAGACTACTACTCTATTTGATGAGATGTGTGAAATGTGTTAATAGACTCTACTAATGTATTTGATGAGGTGTATGACATGGGTTTATAGACTCTACTACTGTATTTGAGTAGATGTGTGAAATGTGTTTATAGACTCTCCTACTGTATTTGATGAGATGTATGAAATGTATTTATAGACTCTACTACTGTATTTGATGAGATGTATGACATATGTTTATAGACTTAACTACTGCTGTATTTAATGACATGTGTGAAATGTGTTTATAGACTCTCCTACTGTATTTGATGAGATGTATGAAATGTGTTTATAGACTGTACTACTGTATTTGATGAGATGTGTGAAATGTTTTTAGAGTCTCCTACTGTATTTGATGAGATGTATGAAACGTGTATATAGACTACTACCGTATTTGATGAGATGTGTGAAATGTGTATATAGACTCTACTACTGTATTTGATGAGATGTGTGAAATGTGTATATAGACTCTACTACTGTATTTGATGAGATGTATGAAATGTGTATATAGACTACTACTCTATTTGATGAGATGTATGAAATGTGTATATAGACTCTACTAATGTATTTGATGAGATGTGTGAAATGTGTATATAGAATCTACTACTGTATTTGATGAGATGTGTGAAATGTGTTTATAGAGTCTACTACTGTATTTGATGAGATGTATGAAATGTGTTTATAGACTCTACTACTGTATTTGATAGGATGTATGACATATGTTTATAGACTCTACTACTGTATTTAATGACATGTGTGAAATGTGTTTATAGACTCTCCTACTGTATTTGATGAGATGTATGACATGTGTATATAGACTCAACTACTGTATTTGATGAGATGTTTGAAATGTGTTTAGAGTCTCCTACTGTATTTGATGAGATGTATGAAATGTGTTTATAGACTACTACTGTATTTGATGAGATGTGTGAAATGTGTTTACAGACTCTACTACTGTATTTGATGAGATGTATGAAATGTGTTTATAGACTACTACTCTATTTGATGAGATGTGTGAAATGTGTTAATAGACTCTACTAATGTATTTGATGAGGTGTATGACATGGGTTTATAGACTCTACTACTGTATTTGAGTAGATGTGTGAAATGTGTTTATAGACTCTCCTACTGTATTTGATGAGATGTATGAAATGTGTTTATAGACTCTACTACTGTATTTGATGAGATGTATGACATATGTTTATAGACTTAACTACTGCTGTATTTAATGACATGTGTGAAATGTGTTTATAGACTCTACTACTGTATTTGATGAGATGTATGAAATGTGTTTATAGACTCTACTACTGTATTTGATGAGATGTATGACATATGTTTATAGACTCTACTACTGTATTTAATGACATGTGTGAAATGTGTATATAGACTCTACTACTGTATTTGATGAGATGTGTGAAATATGTATATAGACTGTACTACTGTATTTGATGAGAGGTATGAAATGTGTATATAGGCTCTAATACTGTATTTGATGAGAGGTATGACATGTGTATATAGGCTCTATTACTGTATTTGATGAGATGTGTGAAATGTGTATATAGACTCTACTACTGTATTTGATGAGATGTGTGAAATGTGTTTATAGACTCTCCTACTGTATTTGATGAGATGTATGAAATGTGTTTATAGACTCTACTACTGTATTTGATGAGATGTATGACATATGTTTATAGACTTAACTACTGCTGTATTTAATGACATGTGTGAAATGTGTTTATAGACTCTCCTACTGTATTTGATGAGATGTATGAAATGTGTTTATAGACTCTACTACTGTATTTGATGAGATGTATGACATATGTTTATAGACTCTACTACTGTATTTAATGACATGTGTGAAATGTGTATATAGACTCTACTACTGTATTTGATGAGATGTGTGAAATATGTATATAGACTGTACTACTGTATTTGATGAGAGGTATGAAATGTGTATATAGGCTCTCCTACTGTATTTGATGAGAGGTATGACATGTGTATATAGGCTCTATTACTGTATTTGATGAGATGTGTGAAATGTGTATATAGACTCAACTACTGTATTTGATTAGATGTATGAAATGTGTTTATAGACTACTACTCTATTTGATGAGATGTGTGAAATGTGTTAATAGACTCTACTAATGTATTTGATGAGATGTGTGAAATGTGTATATAGACTCTACTACTGTATTTGATGAGATGTGTGAAATGTGTTTATAGAGTCTACTACTGTATTTGATGAGATGTATGAAATGTGTATTTAGACTGTACTACTGTATTTGATGAGATGTGTGAAATGTGTTTAGAGTCTCCTACAGTATTTGATGAGATGTATGAAATGTGTTTATAGACTACTACTGTATTTGATGAGATGTGTGAAATGTGTTTACAGACTCTACTACTGTATTTGATGAGATGTATGAAATGTGTTTATAGACTACTACTCTATTTGATGAGATGTGTGAAATGTGTTAATAGACTCTACTAATGTATTTGATGAGGTGTATGACATGGGTTTATAGACTCTACTACTGTATTTGAGTAGATGTGTGAAATGTGTTTATAGACTCTCCTACTGTATTTGATGAGATGTGTGAAATGTGTATATAGATTCTACTACTGTATTTGATGAGATGTATGAAATGTGTATATAGGCTCTACTACTGTATTTGATGAGATGTATGAAATGTGTTTATAGACTCTACTACTGTATTTGATGAGATGTATGAAATGTGTATATAGACTCTACTACTGTATTTGATGAGATGTGTGAAATGTGTATATAGACTCTACTACTGTATTTCATGAGATGTATGAAATGTGTTTATAGACTCTACTACTGTATTTGATGGCATGTGTGAAATGTGTTTATAGACTCTCCTACTGTATTTGATGAAATGTATGAAATGTGTATATAGACTATACTACTGTATTTGATGAGATGTATGAAATGTGTTTAGAGTCTCCTACTGTATTTGATGAGATGTATGAAATGTGTATATAGGCTCTCCTACTGTATTTGATGAGATGTATGAAATGTGTATATAGACTGTACTACTGTATTTGATGAGATGTGTGAAATGTGTTTAGAGTCTCCTACTGTATTTGATGAGATGTATGAAATGTGTTTATAGACTACTACTGTATTTGATGAGATGTATGAAATGTGTATATAGGCTCTCCTATTGTATTTGATGAAATGTATGAAATGTGTATATAGACTCTACTACTGTATTTGATGAGATGTTAGAAATGTGTTTAGAGTCTCCTACTGTATTTGATGAGATGTATGAAATGTGTTTAGAGTCTCCTACTGTATTTGATGAGATGTATGAAATGTGTTTATAGACTACTACTGTATTTGATGAGATGTGTGAAATGTGTTTACAGACTCTACTACTGTATTTGATGAGATGTATGAAATGTGTTTATAGACTACTACTCTATTTGATGAGATGTGTGAAATGTGTTAGACTCTACTAATGTATTTGATGAGGTGTATGACATGGGTTTATAGACTCTACTACTGTATTTGAGTAGATGTGTGAAATGTGTTTATAGACTCTCCTACTGTATTTGATGAGATGTATGAAATGTATTTATAGACTCTACTACGATATTTGATGAGATGTATGACATATGTTTATAGACTTAACTACTGCTGTATTTAATGACATGTGTGAAATGTGTTTATAGACTCTCCTACTGTATTTGATGAGATGTATGAAATGTGTTTATAGACTCTACTACTGTATTTGATGAGATGCATGACATATGTTTATAGACTCTACTACTGTATTTAATGACATGTGTGAAATGTGTATATAGACTCTACTACTGTATTTGATGAGATGTGTGAAATATGTATATAGACTGTACTACTGTATTTGATGAGATGTGTGAAATGTGTATATAGATTCAACTACTGTATTTGATGAGATGTATGAAATGTGTATATAGGCTCTACTACTGTATTTGATGAGATGTATGACATGTGTTTAAAGACTCTACTACTGTATTTGATGAGATGTATGAAATGTGTATATAGGCTCTACTACTGTATTTCATGAGATGTATGAAATGTGTTTATAGACTACTACTCTATTTGATGAGATGTGTGAAATGTGTTAATAGACTCTACTAATGTATTTGATGAGGTGTATGACATGGGTTTATAGACTCTACTACTGTATTTGAGTAGATGTGTGAAATGTGTTTATAGACTCTCCTACTGTATTTGATGAGATGTATGAAATGTATTTATAGACTCTACTACTGTATTTGATGAGATGTATGACATATGTTTATAGACTTAACTACTGCTGTATTTAATGACATGTGTGAAATGTGTTTATAGACTCTCCTACTGTATTTGATGAGATGTATGAAATGTGTTTATAGACTGTACTACTGTATTTGATGAGATGTGTGAAATGTTTTTAGAGTCTCCTACTGTATTTGATGAGATGTATGAAACGTGTATATAGACTACTACCGTATTTGATGAGATGTGTGAAATGTGTATATAGACTCTACTACTGTATTTGATGAGATGTGTGAAATGTGTATATAGACTCTACTACTGTATTTGATGAGATGTATGAAATGTGTATATAGACTACTACTCTATTTGATGAGATGTATGAAATGTGTATATAGACTCTACTACTGTATTTGATGAGATGTGTGAAATGTGTATATAGAATCTACTACTGTATTTGATGAGATGTGTGAAATGTGTTTATAGAGTCTACTACTGTATTTGATGAGATGTATGAAATGTGTTTATAGACTCTACTACTGTATTTGATAGGATGTATGACATATGTTTATAGACTCTACTACTGTATTTAATGACATGTGTGAAATGTGTTTATAGACTCTCCTACTGTATTTGATGAGATGTATGACATGTGTATATAGACTCAACTACTGTATTTGATGAGATGTTTGAAATGTGTTTAGAGTCTCCTACTGTATTTGATGAGATGTATGAAATGTGTTTATAGACTACTACTGTATTTGATGAGATGTGTGAAATGTGTTTACAGACTCTACTACTGTATTTGATGAGATGTATGAAATGTGTTTATAGACTACTACTCTATTTGATGAGATGTGTGAAATGTGTTAATAGACTCTACTAATGTATTTGATGAGGTGTATGACATGGGTTTATAGACTCTACTACTGTATTTGAGTAGATGTGTGAAATGTGTTTATAGACTCTCCTACTGTATTTGATGAGATGTATGAAATGTGTTTATAGACTCTACTACTGTATTTGATGAGATGTATGACATATGTTTATAGACTTAACTACTGCTGTATTTAATGACATGTGTGAAATGTGTTTATAGACTCTACTACTGTATTTGATGAGATGTATGAAATGTGTTTATAGACTCTACTACTGTATTTGATGAGATGTATGACATATGTTTATAGACTCTACTACTGTATTTAATGACATGTGTGAAATGTGTATATAGACTCTACTACTGTATTTGATGAGATGTGTGAAATATGTATATAGACTGTACTACTGTATTTGATGAGAGGTATGAAATGTGTATATAGGCTCTAATACTGTATTTGATGAGAGGTATGACATGTGTATATAGGCTCTATTACTGTATTTGATGAGATGTGTGAAATGTGTATATAGACTCTACTACTGTATTTGATGAGATGTGTGAAATGTGTTTATAGACTCTCCTACTGTATTTGATGAGATGTATGAAATGTGTTTATAGACTCTACTACTGTATTTGATGAGATGTATGACATATGTTTATAGACTTAACTACTGCTGTATTTAATGACATGTGTGAAATGTGTTTATAGACTCTCCTACTGTATTTGATGAGATGTATGAAATGTGTTTATAGACTCTACTACTGTATTTGATGAGATGTATGACATATGTTTATAGACTCTACTACTGTATTTAATGACATGTGTGAAATGTGTATATAGACTCTACTACTGTATTTGATGAGATGTGTGAAATATGTATATAGACTGTACTACTGTATTTGATGAGAGGTATGAAATGTGTATATAGGCTCTCCTACTGTATTTGATGAGAGGTATGACATGTGTATATAGGCTCTATTACTGTATTTGATGAGATGTGTGAAATGTGTATATAGACTACTACTCTATTTGATGAGATGTGTGAAATGTGTTAATAGACTCTACTAATGTATTTGATGAGATGTGTGAAATGTGTATATAGACTCTACTACTGTATTTGATGAGATGTGTGAAATGTGTTTATAGAGTCTACTACTGTATTTGATGAGATGTATGAAATGTGTTTATAGACTCTACTACTGTATTTGATAGGATGTATGACATATGTTTATAGACTTAACTACTGCTGTATTTAATGACATGTGTGAAATGTGTTTATAGACTCTCCTACTGTATTTGATGAGATGTATGAAATGTGTTTATAGACTCTACTACTGTATTTGATGAGATGTATGACATATGTTTATAGACTCTACTACTGTATTTAATGACATGTGTGAAATGTGTATATAGACTCTACTACTGTATTTGATGAGATGTGTGAAATATGTATATAGACTGTACTACTGTATTTGATGAGATGTGTGAAATGTGTATATAGATTCAACTACTGTATTTGATGAGAGGTATGACATGTGTATATAGGCTCTATTACTGTATTTGATGAGATGTGTGAAATGTGTATATAGACTCAACTACTGTATTTGATTAGATGTATGAAATATGTATATAGACTCTACTACTGTATTTGATGAGATGTGTGAAATGTGTATATAGATTCAACTACTGTATTTGATGAGATGTATGAAATGTGTATATAGGCTCTACTACTGTATTTGATTAGATGTATGAAATGTGTTTAAAGACTCTACTACTGTATTTGATGAGATGTATGAAATGTGTATATAGGCTCTACTTCTGTATTTGATGAGATGTGTGAAATGTGTATATAGATTCAACTACTGTATTTGATGAGATGTATGAAATGTGTATATAGACTCTACTACTGTATTTGATGAGATGTATGAAATGTGTTTATAGACTCTACTACTGTTTTTGATGAGATGTATGAAATGTGTATATAGACTGTACTACTGTATTTGATGAGATGTATGAAATGTGTTTATAGACTACTACTGTATTTGATGAGATGTGTGAAATGTGTTTACAGACTCTACTACTGTATTTGATGAGATGTATGAAATGTGTTTATAGACTACTACTCTATTTGATGAGATGTGTGAAATGTGTTTATAGACTCTACTACTGTATTTGATAGGATGTATGACATATGTTTATAGACTCTACTACTGTATTTAATGACATGTGTGAAATGTGTTTATAGACTCTCCTACTGTATTTGATGAGATGTATGAAATGTGTATACAGACTCTACTACTGTATTTGATGATATGTGTGAAATGTGTTTATAGACTCTCCTACTGTATTTGATGAGATGTATGAAATGTGTATATAGACTCTACTACTGTATTTGATGAGATGTGTGAAATGTGTTTATAGACTCTACTACTGTATTTGATGAGAGGTATGAAATGTGTATATAGGCTCTCCTACTGTATTTGATGAGAGGTATGACATGTGTATATAGGCTCTATTACTGTATTTGATGAGATGTGTGAAATGTGTATATAGACTCAACTACTGTATTTGATTAGATGTATGAAATGTGTTTATAGACTACTACTGTATTTGATGAGATGTGTGAAATGTGTTTACAGACTCTACTACTGTATTTGATGAGATGTATGAAATGTGTTAATAGACTACTACTCTATTTGATGAGATGTGTGAAATGTGTTAATAGACTCTACTAATGTATTTGATGAGATGTGTGAAATGTGTATATAGACTCTACTACTGTATTTGATGAGATGTGTGAAATGTGTTTATAGAGTCTACTACTGTATTTGATGAGATGTATGAAATGTGTTTATAGACTCTACTACTGTATTTGATAGGATGTATGACATATGTTTATAGACTTAACTACTGCTGTATTTAATGACATGTGTGAAATGTGTTTATAGACTCTCCTACTGTATTTGATGAGATGTATGAAATGTGTTTATAGACTCTACTACTGTATTTGATGAGATGTATGACATATGTTTATAGACTCTACTACTGTATTTAATGACATGTGTGAAATGTGTATATAGACTCTACTACTGTATTTGATGAGATGTGTGAAATATGTATATAGACTGTACTACTGTATTTGATGAGATGTGTGAAATGTGTATATAGATTCAACTACTGTATTTGATGAGATGTATGAAATGTGTATATAGGCTCTACTACTGTATTTGATGAGATGTATGACATGTGTTTAAAGACTCTACTACTGTATTTGATGAGATGTATGAAATGTGTATATAGGCTCTACTACTGTATTTCATGAGATGTATGAAATGTGTTTATAGACTACTACTCTATTTGATGAGATGTGTGAAATGTGTTAATAGACTCTACTAATGTATTTGATGAGGTGTATGACATGGGTTTATAGACTCTACTACTGTATTTGAGTAGATGTGTGAAATGTGTTTATAGACTCTCCTACTGTATTTGATGAGATGTATGAAATGTATTTATAGACTCTACTACTGTATTTGATGAGATGTATGACATATGTTTATAGACTTAACTACTGCTGTATTTAATGACATGTGTGAAATGTGTTTATAGACTCTCCTACTGTATTTGATGAGATGTATGAAATGTGTTTATAGACTGTACTACTGTATTTGATGAGATGTGTGAAATGTTTTTAGAGTCTCCTACTGTATTTGATGAGATGTATGAAACGTGTATATAGACTACTACCGTATTTGATGAGATGTGTGAAATGTGTATATAGACTCTACTACTGTATTTGATGAGATGTGTGAAATGTGTATATAGACTCTACTACTGTATTTGATGAGATGTATGAAATGTGTATATAGACTACTACTGTATTTGATGAGATGTATGAAATGTGTATATAGACTCTACTACTGTATTTGATGAGATGTGTGAAATGTGTATATAGACTCTACTACTGTATTTGATGAGATGTGTGAAATGTGTTTATAGAGTCTACTACTGTATTTGATGAGATGTATGAAATGTGTTTATAGACTCTACTACTGTATTTGATAGGATGTAAGACATATGTTTATAGACTCTACTACTGTATTTAATGACATGTGTGAAATGTGTTTATAGACTCTCCTACTGTATTTGATGAGATGTATGACATGTGTATATATACTCAACTACTGTATTTGATGAGATGTTTGAAATGTGTTTAGAGTCTCCTACTGTATTTGATGAGATGTATGAAATGTGTTTATAGACTACTACTGTATTTGATGAGATGTGTGAAATGTGTTTACAGACTCTACTACTGTATTTGATGAGATGTATGAAATGTGTTTATAGACTACTACTCTATTTGATGAGATGTGTGAAATGTGTTAATAGACTCTACTAATGTATTTGATGAGGTGTATGACATGGGTTTATAGACTCTACTACTGTATTTGAGTAGATGTGTGAAATGTGTTTATAGACTCTCCTACTGTATTTGATGAGATGTATGAAATGTGTTTATAGACTCTACTACTGTATTTGATGAGATGTATGACATATGTTTATAGACTTAACTACTGCTGTATTTAATGACATGTGTGAAATGTGTTTATAGACTCTACTACTGTATTTGATGAGATGTATGAAATGTGTTTATAGACTCTACTACTGTATTTGATGAGATGTATGACATATGTTTATAGACTCTACTACTGTATTTAATGACATGTGTGAAATGTGTATATAGACTCTACTACTGTATTTGATGAGATGTGTGAAATATGTATATAGACTGTACTACTGTATTTGATGAGAGGTATGAAATGTGTATATAGGCTCTAATACTGTATTTGATGAGAGGTATGACATGTGTATATAGGCTCTATTACTGTATTTGATGAGATGTGTGAAATGTGTATATAGACTCTACTACTGTATTTGATGAGATGTGTGAAATGTGTTTATAGACTCTCCTACTGTATTTGATGAGATGTATGAAATGTGTTTATAGACTCTACTACTGTATTTGATGAGATGTATGACATATGTTTATAGACTTAACTACTGCTGTATTTAATGACATGTGTGAAATGTGTTTATAGACTCTCCTACTGTATTTGATGAGATGTATGAAATGTGTTTATAGACTCTACTACTGTATTTGATGAGATGTATGAAATGTGTTAATAGACTACTACTCTATTTGATGAGATGTGTGAAATGTGTTAATAGACTCTACTAATGTATTTGATGAGATGTGTGAAATGTGTATATAGACTCTACTACTGTATTTGATGAGATGTGTGAAATGTGTTTATAGAGTCTACTACTGTATTTGATGAGATGTATGAAATGTGTTTATAGACTCTACTACTGTATTTGATAGGATGTATGACATATGTTTATAGACTTAACTACTGCTGTATTTAATGACATGTGTGAAATGTGTTTATAGACTCTCCTACTGTATTTGATGAGATGTATGAAATGTGTTTATAGACTCTACTACTGTATTTGATGAGATGTATGACATATGTTTATAGACTCTACTACTGTATTTAATGACATGTGTGAAATGTGTATATAGACTCTACTACTGTATTTGATGAGATGTGTGAAATATGTATATAGACTGTACTACTGTATTTGATGAGATGTGTGAAATGTGTATATAGATTCAACTACTGTATTTGATGAGATGTATGAAATGTGTATATAGGCTCTACTACTGTATTTGATGAGATGTATGACATGTGTTTAAAGACTCTACTACTGTATTTGATGAGATGTATGAAATGTGTATATAGGCTCTACTACTGTATTTCATGAGATGTATGAAATGTGTTTATAGACTACTACTCTATTTGATGAGATGTGTGAAATGTGTTAATAGACTCTACTAATGTATTTGATGAGGTGTATGACATGGGTTTATAGACTCTACTACTGTATTTGAGTAGATGTGTGAAATGTGTTTATAGACTCTCCTACTGTATTTGATGAGATGTATGAAATGTATTTATAGACTCTACTACTGTATTTGATGAGATGTATGACATATGTTTATAGACTTAACTACTGCTGTATTTAATGACATGTGTGAAATGTGTTTATAGACTCTCCTACTGTATTTGATGAGATGTATGAAATGTGTTTATAGACTGTACTACTGTATTTGATGAGATGTGTGAAATGTTTTTAGAGTCTCCTACTGTATTTGATGAGATGTATGAAACGTGTATATAGACTACTACCGTATTTGATGAGATGTGTGAAATGTGTATATAGACTCTACTACTGTATTTGATGAGATGTGTGAAATGTGTATATAGACTCTACTACTGTATTTGATGAGATGTATGAAATGTGTATATAGACTACTACTGTATTTGATGAGATGTATGAAATGTGTATATAGACTCTACTACTGTATTTGATGAGATGTGTGAAATGTGTATATAGACTCTACTACTGTATTTGATGAGATGTGTGAAATGTGTTTATAGAGTCTACTACTGTATTTGATGAGATGTATGAAATGTGTTTATAGACTCTACTACTGTATTTGATAGGATGTATGACATATGTTTATAGACTCTACTACTGTATTTAATGACATGTGTGAAATGTGTTTATAGACTCTCCTACTGTATTTGATGAGATGTATGACATGTGTATATATACTCAACTACTGTATTTGATGAGATGTTTGAAATGTGTTTAGAGTCTCCTACTGTATTTGATGAGATGTATGAAATGTGTTTATAGACTACTACTGTATTTGATGAGATGTGTGAAATGTGTTTACAGACTCTACTACTGTATTTGATGAGATGTATGAAATGTGTTTATAGACTACTACTCTATTTGATGAGATGTGTGAAATGTGTTAATAGACTCTACTAATGTATTTGATGAGGTGTATGACATGGGTTTATAGACTCTACTACTGTATTTGAGTAGATGTGTGAAATGTGTTTATAGACTCTCCTACTGTATTTGATGAGATGTATGAAATGTGTTTATAGACTCTACTACTGTATTTGATGAGATGTATGACATATGTTTATAGACTTAACTACTGCTGTATTTAATGACATGTGTGAAATGTGTTTATAGACTCTACTACTGTATTTGATGAGATGTATGAAATGTGTTTATAGACTCTACTACTGTATTTGATGAGATGTATGACATATGTTTATAGACTCTACTACTGTATTTAATGACATGTGTGAAATGTGTATATAGACTCTACTACTGTATTTGATGAGATGTGTGAAATATGTATATAGACTGTACTACTGTATTTGATGAGAGGTATGAAATGTGTATATAGGCTCTAATACTGTATTTGATGAGAGGTATGACATGTGTATATAGGCTCTATTACTGTATTTGATGAGATGTGTGAAATGTGTATATAGACTCTACTACTGTATTTGATGAGATGTGTGAAATGTGTTTATAGACTCTCCTACTGTATTTGATGAGATGTATGAAATGTGTTTATAGACTCTACTACTGTATTTGATGAGATGTATGACATATGTTTATAGACTTAACTACTGCTGTATTTAATGACATGTGTGAAATGTGTTTATAGACTCTCCTACTGTATTTGATGAGATGTATGAAATGTGTTTATAGACTCTACTACTGTATTTGATGAGATGTATGACATATGTTTATAGACTCTACTACTGTATTTAATGACATGTGTGAAATGTGTATATAGACTCTACTACTGTATTTGATGAGATGTGTGAAATATGTATATAGACTGTACTACTGTATTTGATGAGAGGTATGAAATGTGTATATAGGCTCTCCTACTGTATTTGATGAGAGGTATGACATGTGTATATAGGCTCTATTACTGTATTTGATGAGATGTGTGAAATGTGTATATAGACTCAACTACTGTATTTGATTAGATGTATGAAATGTGTTTATAGACTACTACTGTATTTGATGAGATGTGTGAAATGTGTTTACAGACTCTACTACTGTATTTGATGAGATGTATGAAATGTGTTTATAGACTACTACTCTATTTGATGAGATGTGTGAAATGTGTTAATAGACTCTACTAATGTATTTGATGAGATGTGTGAAATGTGTATATAGACTCTACTACTGTATTTGATGAGATGTGTGAAATGTGTTTATAGAGTCTACTACTGTATTTGATGAGATGTATGAAATGTGTTTATAGACTCTACTACTGTATTTGATAGGATGTATGACATATGTTTATAGACTTAACTACTGCTGTATTTAATGACATGTGTGAAATGTGTTTATAGACTCTCCTACTGTATTTGATGAGATGTATGAAATGTGTTTATAGACTCTACTACTGTATTTGATGAGATGTATGACATATGTTTATAGACTCTACTACTGTATTTAATGACATGTGTGAAATGTGTATATAGACTCTACTACTGCATTTGATGAGATGTGTGAAATATGTATATAGACTGTACTACTGTATTTGATGAGAGGTATGAAATGTGTATATAGGCTCTCCTACTGTATTTGATGAGAGGTATGACATGTGTATATATGCTCTATTACTGTATTTGATGAGATGTGTGAAATGTGTATATAGACTCAACTACTGTATTTGATTAGATGTATGAAATATGTATATAGACTCTACTACTGTATTTGATGAGATGTGTGAAATGTGTATATAGATTCAACTACTGTATTTGATGAGATGTATGAAATGTGTATATAGGCTCTACTACTGTATTTGATTAGATGTATGAAATGTGTTTAAAGACTCTACTACTGTATTTGATGAGATGTATGAAATGTGTATATAGGCTCTACTTCTGTATTTGATGAGATGTGTGAAATGTGTATATAGATTCAACTACTGTATTTGATGAGATGTATGAAATGTGTATATAGACTCTACTACTGTATTTGATGAGATGTATGAAATGTGTTTATAGACTCTACTACTGTTTTTGATGAGATGTATGAAATGTGTATATAGACTGTACTACTGTATTTGATGAGATGTATGAAATGTGTTTATAGACTACTACTGTATTTGATGAGATGTGTGAAATGTGTTTACAGACTCTACTACTGTATTTGATGAGATGTATGAAATGTGTTTATAGACTACTACTCTATTTGATGAGATGTGTGAAATGTGTTTATAGACTCTACTACTGTATTTGATAGGATGTATGACATATGTTTATAGACTCTACTACTGTATTTAATGACATGTGTGAAATGTGTTTATAGACTCTCCTACTGTATTTGATGAGATGTATGAAATGTGTATACAGACTCTACTACTGTATTTGATGATATGTGTGAAATGTGTTTATAGACTCTCCTACTGTATTTGATGAGATGTATGAAATGTGTATATAGACTCTACTACTGTATTTGATGAGATGTGTGAAATGTGTTTATAGACTCTACTACTGTATTTGATGAGAGGTATGAAATGTGTATATAGGCTCTCCTACTGTATTTGATGAGAGGTATGACATGTGTATATAGGCTCTATTACTGTATTTGATGAGATGTGTGAAATGTGTATATAGACTCAACTACTGTATTTGATTAGATGTATGAAATGTGTTTATAGACTACTACTGTATTTGATGAGATGTGTGAAATGTGTTTACAGACTCTACTACTGTATTTGATGAGATGTATGAAATGTGTTTATAGACTACTACTCTATTTGATGAGATGTGTGAAATGTGTATATAGACTCTACTACTGTATTTGATGAGATGTGTGAAATGTGTTTATAGAGTCTACTACTGTATTTGATGAGATGTATGAAATGTGTTTATAGACTCTACTACTGTATTTGATAGGATGTATGACATATGTTTATAGACTCTACTACTGTATTTAATGACATGTGTGAAATGTGTTTATAGACTCTCCTACTGTATTTGATGAGATGTATGACATGTGTATATATACTCAACTACTGTATTTGATGAGATGTTTGAAATGTGTTTAGAGTCTCCTACTGTATTTGATGAGATGTATGAAATGTGTTTATAGACTACTACTGTATTTGATGAGATGTGTGAAATGTGTTTACAGACTCTACTACTGTATTTGATGAGATGTATGAAATGTGTTTATAGACTACTACTCTATTTGATGAGATGTGTGAAATGTGTTAATAGACTCTACTAATGTATTTGATGAGGTGTATGACATGGGTTTATAGACTCTACTACTGTATTTGAGTAGATGTGTGAAATGTGTTTATAGACTCTCCTACTGTATTTGATGAGATGTATGAAATGTGTTTATAGACTCTACTACTGTATTTGATGAGATGTATGACATATGTTTATAGACTTAACTACTGCTGTATTTAATGACATGTGTGAAATGTGTTTATAGACTCTACTACTGTATTTGATGAGATGTATGAAATGTGTTTATAGACTCTACTACTGTATTTGATGAGATGTATGACATATGTTTATAGACTCTACTACTGTATTTAATGACATGTGTGAAATGTGTATATAGACTCTACTACTGTATTTGATGAGATGTGTGAAATATGTATATAGACTGTACTACTGTATTTGATGAGAGGTATGAAATGTGTATATAGGCTCTAATACTGTATTTGATGAGAGGTATGACATGTGTATATAGGCTCTATTACTGTATTTGATGAGATGTGTGAAATGTGTATATAGACTCTACTACTGTATTTGATGAGATGTGTGAAATGTGTTTATAGACTCTCCTACTGTATTTGATGAGATGTATGAAATGTGTTTATAGACTCTACTACTGTATTTGATGAGATGTATGACATATGATTATAGACTTAACTACTGCTGTATTTAATGACATGTGTGAAATGTGTTTATAGACTCTCCTACTGTATTTGATGAGATGTATGAAATGTGTTTATAGACTCTACTACTGTATTTGATGAGATGTATGACATATGTTTATAGACTCTACTACTGTATTTAATGACATGTGTGAAATGTGTATATAGACTCTACTACTGTATTTGATGAGATGTGTGAAATATGTATATAGACTGTACTACTGTATTTGATGAGAGGTATGAAATGTGTATATAGGCTCTCCTACTGTATTTGATGAGAGGTATGACATGTGTATATAGGCTCTATTACTGTATTTGATGAGATGTGTGAAATGTGTATATAGACTCAACTACTGTATTTGATTAGATGTATGAAATGTGTTTATAGACTACTACTGTATTTGATGAGATGTGTGAAATGTGTTTACAGACTCTACTACTGTATTTGATGAGATGTATGAAATGTGTTTATAGACTACTACTCTATTTGATGAGATGTGTGAAATGTGTTAATAGACTCTACTAATGTATTTGATGAGATGTGTGAAATGTGTATATAGACTCTACTACTGTATTTGATGAGATGTGTGAAATGTGTTTATAGAGTCTACTACTGTATTTGATGAGATGTATGAAATGTGTTTATAGACTCTACTACTGTATTTGATAGGATGTATGACATATGTTTATAGACTTAACTACTGCTGTATTTAATGACATGTGTGAAATGTGTTTATAGACTCTCCTACTGTATTTGATGAGATGTATGAAATGTGTTTATAGACTCTACTACTGTATTTGATGAGATGTATGACATATGTTTATAGACTCTACTACTGTATTTAATGACATGTGTGAAATGTGTATATAGACTCTACTACTGCATTTGATGAGATGTGTGAAATATGTATATAGACTGTACTACTGTATTTGATGAGAGGTATGAAATGTGTATATAGGCTCTCCTACTGTATTTGATGAGAGGTATGACATGTGTATATAGGCTCTATTACTGTATTTGATGAGATGTGTGAAATGTGTATATAGACTCAACTACTGTATTTGATTAGATGTATGAAATATGTATATAGACTCTACTACTGTATTTGATGAGATGTGTGAAATGTGTATATAGATTCAACTACTGTATTTGATGAGATGTATGAAATGTGTATATAGACTCTACTACTGTATTTGATTAGATGTATGAAATGTGTTTAAAGACTCTACTACTGTATTTGATGAGATGTATGAAATGTGTATATAGGCTCTACTTCTGTATTTGATGAGATGTGTGAAATGTGTATATAGATTCAACTACTGTATTTGATGAGATGTATGAAATGTGTATATAGACTCTACTACTGTATTTGATGAGATGTATGAAATGTGTTTATAGACTCTACTACTGTTTTTGATGAGATGTATGAAATGTGTATATAGACTGTACTACTGTATTTGATGAGATGTATGAAATGTGTTTATAGACTACTACTGTATTTGATGAGATGTGTGAAATGTGTTTACAGACTCTACTACTGTATTTGATGAGATGTATGAAATGTGTTTATAGACTACTACTCTATTTGATGAGATGTGTGAAATGTGTTTATAGACTCTACTACTGTATTTGATAGGATGTATGACATATGTTTATAGACTCTACTACTGTATTTAATGACATGTGTGAAATGTGTTTATAGACTCTCCTACTGTATTTGATGAGATGTATGAAATGTGTATACAGACTCTACTACTGTATTTGATGATATGTGTGAAATGTGTTTATAGACTCTCCTACTGTATTTGATGAGATGTATGAAATGTGTATATAGACTCTACTACTGTATTTGATGAGATGTGTGAAATGTGTTTATAGACTCTACTACTGTATTTGATGAGAGGTATGAAATGTGTATATAGGCTCTCCTACTGTATTTGATGAGAGGTATGACATGTGTATATAGGCTCTATTACTGTATTTGATGAGATGTGTGAAATGTGTATATAGACTCAACTACTGTATTTGATTAGATGTATGAAATGTGTTTATAGACTACTACTGTATTTGATGAGATGTGTGAAATGTGTTTACAGACTCTACTACTGTATTTGATGAGATGTATGAAATGTGTTTATAGACTACTACTCTATTTGATGAGATGTGTGAAATGTGTATATAGACTACTACTGTATTTGATGAGATGTATGAAATGTGTATATAGACTACTACTGTATTTGATGAGATGTATGAAATGTGTATATAGACTCTACTACTGTATTTGATGAGATGTGTGAAATGTGTATATAGACTCTACTACTGTATTTGATGAGATGTGTGAAATGTGTTTATAGAGTCTACTACTGTATTTGATGAGATGTATGAAATGTGTTTATAGACTCTACTACTGTATTTGATAGGATGTATGACATATGTTTATAGACTCTACTACTGTATTTAATGACATGTGTGAAATGTGTTTATAGACTCTCCTACTGTATTTGATGAGATGTATGACATGTGTATATAGACTCAACTACTGTATTTGATGAGATGTTTGAAATGTGTTTAGAGTCTCCTACTGTATTTGATGAGATGTATGAAATGTGTTTATAGACTACTACTGTATTTGATGAGATGTGTGAAATGTGTTTACAGACTCTACTACTGTATTTGATGAGATGTATGAAATGTGTTTATAGACTACTACTCTATTTGATGAGATGTGTGAAATGTGTTAATAGACTCTACTAATGTATTTGATGAGGTGTATGACATGGGTTTATAGACTCTACTACTGTATTTGAGTAGATGTGTGAAATGTGTTTATAGACTCTCCTACTGTATTTGATGAGATGTATGAAATGTGTTTATAGACTCTACTACTGTATTTGATGAGATGTATGACATATGTTTATAGACTTAACTACTGCTGTATTTAATGACATGTGTGAAATGTGTTTATAGACTCTACTACTGTATTTGATGAGATGTATGAAATGTGTTTATAGACTCTACTACTGTATTTGATGAGATGTATGACATATGTTTATAGACTCTACTACTGTATTTAATGACATGTGTGAAATGTGTATATAGACTCTACTACTGTATTTGATGAGATGTGTGAAATATGTATATAGACTGTACTACTGTATTTGATGAGAGGTATGAAATGTGTATATAGGCTCTAATACTGTATTTGATGAGAGGTATGACATGTGTATATAGGCTCTATTACTGTATTTGATGAGATGTGTGAAATGTGTATATAGACTCTACTACTGTATTTGATGAGATGTGTGAAATGTGTTTATAGACTCTCCTACTGTATTTGATGAGATGTATGAAATGTGTTTATAGACTCTACTACTGTATTTGATGAGATGTATGACATATGTTTATAGACTTAACTACTGCTGTATTTAATGACATGTGTGAAATGTGTTTATAGACTCTCCTACTGTATTTGATGAGATGTATGAAATGTGTTTATAGACTCTACTACTGTATTTGATGAGATGTATGACATATGTTTATAGACTCTACTACTGTATTTAATGACATGTGTGAAATGTGTATATAGACTCTACTACTGTATTTGATGAGATGTGTGAAATATGTATATAGACTGTACTACTGTATTTGATGAGAGGTATGAAATGTGTATATAGGCTCTCCTACTGTATTTGATGAGAGGTATGACATGTGTATATAGGCTCTATTACTGTATTTGATGAGATGTGTGAAATGTGTATATAGACTCAACTACTGTATTTGATTAGATGTATGAAATGTGTATATAGACTACTACTGTATTTGATGAGATGTGTGAAATGTGTTTACAGACTCTACTACTGTATTTGATGAGATGTATGAAATGTGTTTATAGACTACTACTCTATTTGATGAGATGTGTGAAATGTGTTAATAGACTCTACTAATGTATTTGATGAGATGTGTGAAATGTGTATATAGACTCTACTACTGTATTTGATGAGATGTGTGAAATGTGTTTATAGAGTCTACTACTGTATTTGATGAGATGTATGAAATGTGTTTATAGACTCTACTACTGTATTTGATAGGATGTATGACATATGTTTATAGACTTAACTACTGCTGTATTTAATGACATGTGTGAAATGTGTTTATAGACTCTCCTACTGTATTTGATGAGATGTATGAAATGTGTTTATAGACTCTACTACTGTATTTGATGAGATGTATGACATATGTTTATAGACTCTACTACTGTATTTAATGACATGTGTGAAATGTGTATATAGACTCTACTACTGCATTTGATGAGATGTGTGAAATATGTATATAGACTGTACTACTGTATTTGATGAGAGGTATGAAATGTGTATATAGGCTCTCCTACTGTATTTGATGAGAGGTATGACATGTGTATATAGGCTCTATTACTGTATTTGATGAGATGTGTGAAATGTGTATATAGACTCAACTACTGTATTTGATTAGATGTATGAAATATGTATATAGACTCTACTACTGTATTTGATGAGATGTGTGAAATGTGTATATAGATTCAACTACTGTATTTGATGAGATGTATGAAATGTGTATATAGGCTCTACTACTGTATTTGATGAGATGTATGAAATGTGTTTAAAGACTCTACTACTGTATTTGATGAGATGTATGAAATGTGTATATAGGCTCTACTTCTGTATTTGATGAGATGTGTGAAATGTGTATATAGATTCAACTACTGTATTTGATGAGATGTATGAAATGTGTATATAGACTGTACTACTGTATTTGATGAGATGTATGAAATGTGTTTATAGACTCTACTACTGTATTTGATGAGATGTATGAAATGTGTATATAGACTGTACTACTGTATTTGATGAGATGTATGAAATGTGTTTATAGACTACTACTGTATTTGATGAGATGTGTGAAATGTGTTTACAGACTCTACTACTGTATTTGATGAGATGTATGAAATGTGTTTATAGACTACTACTCTATTTGATGAGATGTGTGAAATGTGTTTATAGACTCTACTACTGTATTTGATAGGATGTATGACATATGTTTATAGACTCTACTACTGTATTTAATGACATGTGTGAAATGTGTTTATAGACCCTCCTACTGTATTTGATGAGATGTATGAAATGTGTATACAGACTCTACTACTGTATTTGATGATATGTGTGAAATGTGTTTATAGACTCTCCTACTGTATTTGATGAGATGTATGAAATGTGTATATAGACTCTACTACTGTATTTGATGAGATGTGTGAAATGTGTTTATAGACTCTACTACTGTATTTGATGAGAGGTATGAAATGTGTATATAGGCTCTCCTACTGTATTTGATGAGAGGTATGACATGTGTATATAGGCTCTATTACTGTATTTGATGAGATGTGTGAAATGTGTATATAGACTCAACTACTGTATTTGATTAGATGTATGAAATATGTATATAGACTCTACTACTGTATTTGATGAGATGTGTGAAATGTGTATATAGATTCAACTACTGTATTTGATGAGATGTATGAAATGTGTATATAGGCTCTACTACTGTATTTGATGAGATGTGTGAAATGTGTATATAGACTCAACTACTGTATTTGATTAGATGTATGAAATGTGTTTATAGACTACTACTGTATTTGATGAGATGTGTGAAATGTGTTTACAGACTCTACTACTGTATTTGATGAGATGTATGAAATGTGTTTATAGACTACTACTCTATTTGATGAGATGTGTGAAATGTGTTAATAGACTCTACTAATGTATTTGATGAGATGTGTGAAATGTGTATATAGACTCAACTACTGTATTTGATTAGATGTATGACATGTGTTTATAGACTACTACTGTATTTGATGAGATGTATGAAATGTGTTTATAGACTACTACTCTATTTGATGAGATGTGTGAAATGTGTTAATAGACTCTACTAATGTATTTGATGAGATGTGTGAAATGTGTATATAGACTCTACTACTGTATTTGATGAGATGTGTGAAATGTGTTTATAGAGTCTACTACTGTATTTGATGAGATGTATGAAATGTGTTTATAGACTCTACTACTGTATTTGATAGGATGTATGACATATGTTTATAGACTTAACTACTGCTGTATTTAATGACATGTGTGAAATGTGTTTATAGACTCTCCTACTGTATTTGATGAGATGTATGAAATGTGTTTATAGACTACTACTCTATTTGATGAGATGTGTGAAATGTGTTAATAGACTCTACTAATGTATTTGATGAGATGTGTGAAATGTGTATATAGACTCTACTAATGTATTTGATGAGATGTGTGAAATGTGTATATAGACTCTACTACTGTATTTGATGAGATGTGTGAAATGTGTTCATAGAGTCTACTACTGTATTTGATGAGATGTATGAAATGTGTTTATAGACTCTACTACTGTATTTGATAGGATGTATGACATATGTTTATAGACTTAACTACTGCTGTATTTAATGACATGTGTGAAATGTGTTTATAGACTCTCCTACTGTATTTGATGAGATGTATGAAATGTGTTTATAGACTCTACTACTGTATTTGATGAGATGTATGACATATGTTTATAGACTCTACTACTGTATTTAATGACATGTGTGAAATGTGTATATAGACTCTACTACTGCATTTGATGAGATGTGTGAAATATGTATATAGACTGTACTACTGTATTTGATGAGAGGTATGAAATGTGTATATAGGCTCTCCTACTGTATTTGATGAGAGGTATGACATGTGTATATAGGCTCTATTACTGTATTTGATGAGATGTGTGAAATGTGTATATAGACTCAACTACTGTATTTGATTAGATGTATGAAATATGTATATAGACTCTACTACTGTATTTGATGAGATGTGTGAAATGTGTATATAGATTCAACTACTGTATTTGATGAGATGTATGAAATGTGTATATAGGCTCTACTACTGTATTTGATGAGATGTATGAAATGTGTTTAAAGACTCTACTACTGTATTTGATGAGATGTATGAAATGTGTATATAGGCTCTACTTCTGTATTTGATGAGATGTGTGAAATGTGTATATAGATTCAACTACTGTATTTGATGAGATGTATGAAATGTGTATATAGACTCTACTTCTGTATTTGATGAGATGTATGAAATGTGTTTATAGACTCTACTACTGTATTTGATGAGATGTATGAAATGTGTATATAGACTGTACTACTGTATTTGATGAGATGTATGAAATGTGTTTATAGACTACTACTGTATTTGATGAGATGTGTGAAATGTGTTTACAGACTCTACTACTGTATTTGATGAGATGTATGAAATGTGTTTATAGACTACTACTCTATTTGATGAGATGTGTGAAATGTGTTAATAGACTCTACTAATGTATTTGATGAGATGTGTGAAATGTGTATATAGACTCTACGACTGTATTTGATGAGATGTGTGAAATGTGTTTATAGAGTCTACTACTGTATTTGATGAGATGTATGAAATGTGTTTATAGACTCTACTACTGTATTTGATAGGATGTATGACATATGTTTATAGACTCTACTACTGTATTTAATGACATGTGTGAAATGTGTTTATAGACTCTCCTACTGTATTTGATGAGATGTATGAAATGTGTATATAGACTCTACTACTGTATTTGATGAGATGTGTGAAATGTGTTCATAGACTCTACTACTGTATTTGATGAGAGGTATGAAATGTGTATATAGGCTCTCCTACTGTATTTGATGAGAGGTATGACATGTGTATGTAGGCTTTATTACTGTATTTGATGAGATGTGTGAAATGTGTATATAGACTCAACTACTGTATTTGATTAGATGTATGAAATATGTATATAGACTCTACTACTGTATTTGATGAGATGTGTGAAATGTGTATATAGATTCAACTACTGTATTTGATGAGATGTATGAAATGTGTATATAGGCTCTACTACTGTATTTGATGAGATGTATGAAATGTGTTTAAAGACTCTACTACTGTATTTGATGAGATGTATGAAATGTGTATATAGGCTCTACTTCTGTATTTGATGAGATGTGTGAAATGTGTATATAGATTCAACTACTGTATTTGATGAGATGTATGAAATGTGTATATAGGCTCTACTACTGTATTTGATGAGATGTATGAAATGTGTTTATAGACTCTACTACTGTATTTGATGAGATGTATGAAATGTGTATATAGGCTCTACTTCTGTATTTCATGAGATGTATGAAATGTGTTTATAGACTCTACTACTGTATTTGATGAGATGTATGAAATGTGTATATAGACTCTACTACTGTATTTCATGAGATGTGTGAAATGTTTTTAGAGTCTCCTACTGTATTTGATGAGATGTATGAAATGTGTATATAGACTACTACTGTATTTGATGAGATGTGTGAAATGTGTATATAGACTCTACTACTGTATTTGATGAGATGTGTGAAATGTGTATATAGACTCTACTACTGTATTTGATGAGATGTATGAAATGTGTATATAGACTACTACTGTATTTGATGAGATGTATTAAATGTGTATATAGACTCTACTACTGTATTTGATGAGATGTGTGAAATGTGTTTATAGGCTCTACTACTGTATTTGATTAGATGTATGAAATGTGTATATAGGCTCTACTACTGTATTTGATGAGTGGACTCTCATGATATTTCTACAGCTTTTTTCCCTCCAGACAGAATCACCCAGGTCCATCATTATTCTACTGTCTGTACCTGACCTACATTCCCACCAACTGGCACACAGACTTGAGAATTCATCTGAATAAAATAGCTCCATGACATAGTCACTGACTGACTGAGCGGGAGATAGAGTGGGTGACTGACAGACATAAAGGGCACGTCAGTGACACGAAGAAAGCTGCTCAGAGTGTATGTATGCAGCCTAACATGAGCAGGCCCAGCCCAGTTAGAGTTGGGAGGACCAACATTTATGTTCCTCTTAATTGCCGATGAGAAGAAGAACATGCTTGGGGGAAGAAGCAGGATCAACAGACAGCACTGAGGGCAGATTCAGGCAGACCCGTGCGAAGTAGTGGACCACTAACATTGGCATGCTGTGTCTGTGCAGAGCCAGAAAGGAAGGTTTGTTTAATCCCTAAACCCTCCTCCCTCTGCCAAACCCGTAATCCCACTAATCTCCACCACATTGCCCAAGAACACACAGAGACTCAAAAAATCCCCATACAGCTAGTCATCCAATCCTTGCCTCCCTCAATCCCAGCAGAGTGCAACCACTCTCTTGGTCAGTATGGCATCCCTGGCAGCTAAACACAAACACACAGGGAATTTGCAGTGTTGGTGGTGTAACTGCACAGTTTGTTGTATTGGTGGTGGACGGTGGTGGTGGGGCCAAATAAGGGAAATGTTACCCTGCTCGACTACTTCCGCTCCTGGCCCCTTGCGTGCGAGGCAGGGTGTGCTCATTGATGCCAACTATTGAATTGTAGACACAGAGGGGCTTCTCGCTCGCCGGGTGGCTCTGCTCTGGCTGCCGGAGAGAGAGAAGTGGTGACCCAGAATAACTTCATCTAACCACTACTAGGAGACTAAAGTGGAATAATCAGGGCTATTTCGCTCTCTCGCTCTTTTCTAGTCAGACACACTTTGCAACAGAGTGAACGTTGAGCGATCAGCACGGAAATTCTCTCTGAGCCTCTTAACTACTCTGTTGGCCAAACAGCTAGCACTACCATAACAAACAAAAGTATATGAGCATAAACAGGCCTGGTGTGAAATAATCCCAGGAAAACAGACTTTGAGGGAGAGGAGAGAGAGCCTGTGAACCTGAATCTGTCTCTCGATTAATTGACAGACAAATTGCTTATTGACTTTCCAGATTCTCTCTCTCCGACTAGAGGCAACAGCGCTCATTGGATAGAGACAACAGCACATTTGTGTTTGGGCTAAATAAGTTCCCATGATGCTCTCTGGCACAGTGCGGTGCAGTGCAGCGAGGTTGATTCCCCACCACTAGCTCCCTGACATTTCCATGAGCCATGCACTTGAAATGTTGCACAGTAATTGATGTTGAGCCTAACATGTGTTCAGACTCCACTACAAATTAGAAGGGAAAAGGTTATCATAATATTTAGCTAGCCCAATTTGTAGAACTTGAACTGTTCCCTGTGGGGACATCCAGAGGAAAAATATATGTTTTAAAGTTTAACTTTTGACTAAGGGGATAGCAATATTGCTGAAATATTAAACAGAGTGGAGCACTCCAACAATAATTTGGAGGCCTGACTGTGGGGATGGAAGGCTTGAGCACTCCAACACCAACACCGGAAGGGCTTCTCAGAGGGAGTGAAGTATAGTGCAAAGTTCAGCCTAAAAAAATATAGTTTTTGTGGATTGTGTGCTGCCCCTCCCCTTACCCAACACCATTTAACAAACTTCCAACTAATGGAATTAGGTATTCCATCTGTGTATTTTACTACATTTGAATCATAATTATTCTACCAACTAATTGTACTTTAAAAATGTTAGTCTTTATTAGATTAAAAACTATTTGACACTTTTTTTCAGAGCTAGGGCATAAGTTACACAAGCAGTGAGTGAGAAATTGTATTCAGGTCCATTGGTGGAGTCAATTCCCAATATATTGGGAATAAGTGTACTATTTATGAAGACTCTATCAAAATCGGCATGTGCAGGAAATTAAGTTATATAACGATGAGGTCTCATAATTACCAAAGAGAGTGCAAGTTGTAGACAGAATTACAAACTAAAAGAAATAATATGAAAATACTTTCATTTTGCGGAAATAAATGTAGGCCCATTTTTTTCTGTTGGATATTTAAAGAGGGGTGTAATTTAAAACTCAGTGTTATGTGTAGGCAATGTGTGTGTTGAAGGCCTGTTTATAAGTTATGCTTGAAAAGTTGTCTCCTGCTGTCGTCGCTCACTGACCGATGCGACCACGGTTGTTGTAAAGAATGTGTTTGGAGTTGCAGAGTGACGGATGGCAGAGTACAACTGCAGGTGTACATTCTTCAGACAGCGAACTGGCATCCACTCAGCACCACGCTATTTCCGCGCGCTAATGGAGTCGTCTCTGTTCACATGGGCTCAGTGAGCCTCCGCCGCTATAGTACGGCGCTCATGGGCAACCAACACTGATCTATAAATGTACTTGTGATGTTGTGTCAAATAAACACCAACTGACGCATTAATGGTCACCAAGCATTGTATATTCAAAGTTGAGAAACTCTTTTCAAATGATCCTTTGGGGGCAACCTGGAAAGAAAAACAGTCCTGACATAAAATCAATATCAGAGGAGGAATACAAGCCACCACTAAACGGTGCAGGAAGAGAAAGACCACATACTAGTGTAGTGTAGCCTACATGAAGAAGTCTCGTTTGGTATAGGCTATGGTCTCAAAATTGACATACCCTCCTCAATTTGCAAAGGGACTTTTTTGTTTCTTGTTGTCTAACAGAAGTACTACATCATTTAGCTTTTTTCTTTTCCTTTTGGTGGAATTATTATTTGTGCCAACAATTGGAAAATAATGAATAAACAAGTTAGGCTACTAATGCCACAATCCCATTCAGCATGTTATCTGGAAACAGAACATACGGTTTATCATCGGTAGAACTTGTGATTTCTCATTAGCATATAAACTAGTCTACATATCTTCTACGGCAAAACCCGCTATTAAATAGCCTACACGTTGTCGACAGCTCTCTTCTGTTGTTAATAAAATGCTACAAACAGAAGTAGAATATGCAGATTAATTCATGAAATTATGTGAATGTGATTTATTTAGGCCCATTTATTTTGCAGAATGGGGGGCCACTGCCGATGAGGGCTATTCGAGGTGAGATTTTCATTCACCAGTAGGGCCTAAACATTGGTTCCATCCTTTGTATCGTGTTTCATACACTTTCCTGTTTGAATTGATTATCATTATTGAGATATCTGTTTGGTTCTCTTTGATTGATCGTGCACGCTGTGTCGGAAGGCTAGACACAAGATTTGAATTCTCGTTTATTTGTGGAATATCTCCCGCAAAATAAATATCATTATCATGTTATAATGTTTAATGTTTTTTTTATGCATTAGTAAATCTTCTTTGAAAATAATGGTATGAAGATTATGATAGTCTACTAAAATAACAATAACGATCTTATAATAACAGCAACAAAAATAACATTGTTAATAATAATGTAGGCCTAATAATAATTCATTATAAATTATAATCAATAATACAATCAGTTAAATGTCTACGTAATAATAACAATATGCTAATGGTAATACAATATTTAATAAAAACAATAATAATTACAATTGTGCTAAGTTAGTTTCTTATTTCAAGCATCTGAATATTGGTAATGACCGGTGTCTCGAATTTCGTCCCTTAATTAAACAAATCCTCGGTAGACTAAACTGTAATTTTCGTTGCATTATTGTTATACCCGAAGAATCGTGTAGGCACACCCAAATTAGAGTATAGCCTATAACCAGCTATAACAAGTGAATATCCTGCCTTTCCAAAAATTTATTGCTGACTCTTATCGAATATGGCTACAGTTTAAAATTTGTGATATGTTTGTAATAATGTTTGCAATAAGTCAACAACACTAATTATTCATTATTCATTATTTCAAAGGCAATCCTTATAGAGGAGATGGCTTCTCTGCTGCATTTTTCTGTTTCGATATGCCACGTACCGGTAGGTAATCTTGATTTGACCAAGCTTTCAAAGAAGGCAAAGTGTACAACCTCGTCCACTATTTTGACAATCATGCCGAGAAGTGCACACAGCATTCCTTTATGTTCAACAGAAACTATGAGATAAATCAAAAAATATTTGCGCTGGTTCTAATCCCCTCAATAAAATATTTGTAAGAAATTAACTTGGTAATTTAAGTTTATGGTAGTTTTAGCAGGGTAGTATTTATGGAAGGATGCACTTTAAACGTGTTATTATTCCTTAATAGTTAAATGTTCGATGGAAACATACGTCTTAGTGTTTGCAAATAATTTTACTTGAAGCAATCACTTCTGCTCTTGTTTGTTTGGGTTTCCTATAATAGTCACAAGGCTGGTAATTCATAATATTCATATTTTTGTCTTGTATGGAATGCATGTTTTCATTTACCGTCTTTCTTAATTTTGTATGTTTTTCTTGTGGCCCTTGGTGCCCAACTAAACACAGAAGTAGGTATGCGTGGACCCTGATCCATTGACTAACGGAAAACATTTTGTATTGAGCGCCATCTCATGGTAGAATAGTAATTGTTGTACATTCAACAGTGCGTGTAACTTTCCAATGTGCCAGTATAAACCAGCATAAGTTATGTGCCTTCATATCTCCAAAGTATGAAAACGGATAACTTATCTCTTAAATAATAATAAATAAATGTATATCTCTGGAAATTGATTACGAATTAGTCCCCAGAATGAATTACCCAACCTACTGTACCTAGGCCTTCATACCAATAATAAACCATCTGATTCAACCAGCTCTCAATCATATAAATGTAATCTCAACATGAATCTCCAAGTGAATGATAGTGTCTCTCTCTCATCAGTGGCATTCAGCCAATGTGCATATGGTTTTGTCTCACCTCTGGCTTGACTTTCTTCTCCCAGTATGGGGAATGGCTTTTTTCCCCTCATCTTTCTCCCTGATTCTCCATGCTCATTCTTCATACAGTCCCCCTAAACTATGGAAGATGCAGCATGAGTATGGGTGCCATGATTAAAATAACTTGCAATTTGTAAACATATGTTCTCAATAACTCCTGTTGCCAGTGTACTCAAATGTAGGTCAAAATATAAGGCACGAGGCATTGGGGTGTATGTGTAAAGCAAACTCACAAATCATGTAATAAATCCATGGTATTAAAGACTTACATATCAGCTTTGAAATATATTTATTTAAATGTGTAGCCAGAGAAAATAATGTATTCCCTGTAGGCAAAAATGCATTAAAGGCTGGTTGCAATCGCGCAAAGAGCACAAACATACTGTACAGTAGCCACATACGCAACATTCAGCATCACATCATGAACACATTTCAACACTATAGACTAGAAAAGCAGCTAGCTCATGATGAGAACAAATGCTTACAGGTATTCTACATTCACTGTTTCTCTGTATCCAGGCCTCAGGATTTTGCCTCCACACTCTTGAAGCCGAGTCCGCTCTCTATCTCCCTCTCTGTCTTTGTCTTTCCACCATTTCTGGCTATACTGGTTTTCTGTGAATTCTTATCATGTCATCATATAAAGGTACATTCAAGAGTGAAATAAAACTTGAGTAATAATAGTATCAGTTCTCACTCTTAATACCGCTAAGGTTAGTCCTGAGCTGTCTCGTTGGGTCGTACCCAATCACAGTGAAACACATCTAATTTTGGTTTTGACTAAATCGTTTAGCTGGCTTTTTTGGGGGGGGGGGGTTGTTTGCTGCTGTTGACTTAACATACAGTACACCTGGATGATCCTTCACACCCAGAGTTATACAGTATAAGACGTTAGATTGTCTTTCATGAGGCAGGGAGGCAATACACCTGATTGACTCATATACAGACAATTAGAAATTTGATTATTTGTTAGTTAGAAAGTTAGTTTAAAGGCAGAGTTTGGATATCGAGCCCCTAGCTGCTGGCTGGGAATGGAGGGCTCAGTCAGTCACTCAGTTAGTTGTGTTGTGGAGGGAGTGAGACGGCTCTTAAGGGGGCAGAGGCAGCAGTGTTCAGTACTACAGCACGTTGACTCTTAAGGGGACAGTATCCCTGCATTTACAGTATTCACATCACGCTGACTCTGTCGCTGAGGGCCGCCATGGAGTCCACCTCCTCCGACTCGTGGTCAGGCTCCACCCCCTCGCTAACGTCGGCGTGTGGGTTGACGAGGTGGGCGGGGTACGTCAGGCCGTGCTGCTCAGCGTGGCGTTCCCAGCGGGTGTCATCGCTCTCATGCGTGACGTAGCGCTCGTGCATCTTCCATTCTAGGCCACGTAGGTCCAGCCACATTTGGTAGTCCTGAGAAGGACATCATTAGCAGGGACACAGTAGTTAGCATTAGCCTAAGGTTTCAATTGTATTCTTTTGATTGTGTAAAAAAAAAAAAAAAAATTTTTGCGGCTGTTGGATGACAAACTCGTGTCTCTCATCACTCTTGCTGTAGGGCTTACCTGTATCCAGGAGTGTCTGAGAGACTTAGTGTAGCCCGGGTGGTCTGACAGACTTACCATAGCCAAGGGGGTCTGACAGACTTAGTGTAGCCAGGGGGGTCTGACAGACTTACCGTAGCCAGGGGGGTCTGACAGACTTACCGTAGCCAGGGGGGTCTGACAGACTTAGTGTAGCCAGGGGGGTCTGACAGACTTAGTGTAGCCAGGGGGGTCTGACAGACTTAGTGTAGCCAGGGGGGTCTGACAGACTTACCGTAGCCAGGGGGGTCTGACAGACTTAGTGTAGCCAGGGGGATCTGACAGACTTAGTGTAGCCAGGGGGGTCTGACAGACTTAGTGTAGCCAGGGGAATCTGACAGACTTAGTGTAGCCAGGGGGGTCTGACAGACTTAGTGTAGCCAGGGGCGTCTGACAGACTTACCGTAGCCAGGGGGGTCTGACAGACTTAGTGTAGCCAGGGGAATCTGACAGACTTAGTGTAGCCAGGGGGGTCTGACAGACTTAGTGTAGCCAGGGGGGTCTGACAGACTTAGTGTAGCCAGGGGAATCTGACAGACTTAGTGTAGCCACAGGGGAATCTGACAGACTTAGTGTAGCCAGGGGGGTCTGACAGACTTAGTGTAGCCAGGGTGGTCTGACAGACTTAGTGTAGCCAGGGGAATCTGACAGACTTAGTGTAGCCAGGGGGGTCTGACAGACTTAGTGTAGCCAGGGGGGTCTGACAGACTTATCGTAGCCAGGGGGGTCTGGCAGACTCAGTGTAGCCAGGGGAATCTGACAGACTTAGTGTAGCCAGGGGGGTCTGACATACTTACCGTAGCCAGGGGGGTCTGACAGACTTAGTGTAGCCAGGGGGGGTCTGACAGACTTAGTGTAGCCAGGGGGGTCTGACAGACTTAGTGTAGCCAGGGGGGTCTGGCAGACTCAGGTTAGCCAGGGGAATCTGACAGACTTAGTGTAGCCAGGGGAATCTGACAGACTTAGTGTAGCCAGGGGGGGTCTGACAGACTTAGTGTAGCCAGGGGGGTCTGACAGACTTAGTGTAGCCAGGGGGGTCTGGCAGACTCAGGTTAGCCAGGGGAATCTGACAGACTTAGTGTAGCCAGGGGGGTCTGACAGACTTAGTGTAGCCAGGGGGGTCTGACAGACTTAGTGTAGCCAGGGGAATCTGACAGACTTAGTGTAGCCAGGGGAATCTGACAGACTTAGTGTAGCCAGGGGGGTCTGACAGACTTAGTGTAGCCAGGGGGGTCTGACAGACTTAGTGTAGCCAGAGGAATCTGACAGACTTAGTGTAGCCAGGGGGGTCTGACAGACTTGGTGTAGCCAGGGGGGTCTGACAGACTTAGTGTAGCCAGGGGAATCTGACAGACTTAGTGTAGCCACAGGGGAATCTGACAGACTTAGTGTAGCCAGGGGTTCTGACAGACTTAGTGTAGCCAGGGGGGTCTGACAGACTTAGTGTAGCCAGGGGGGTCTGACAGACTTAGTGTAGCCATGGGGGGTCTGACAGACTTAGTGTAGCCATGGGGGGTCTGACAGACTTAGTGTAGCCAGGGGGGTCTGACAGACTTAGTGTAGCCATAGATGGCTGACAGACTTACTGTGGCCGGCCTCCCGAGTGGCGCAGTGGTCTAAGGCACTGCAATGCAGTGCTAGCTGTGCCACTAGATATTCTGGGTTTGAGTCCAGGCTCTGTCTCAGCCGGTCACGACCGGGAGGCGCATAGGGCAGCGCACAATTGGCCCAGTGTCATCCGGATTAGGGGAGGGTTTGGCAGTCAGGGATGTCATTGTCCCATCGTACACTAGCGACTCCTGTGGCGGGCCGGGCGCTGTGCACACTGACACAATCGCCAGGAGCACGTGTTTCCTCCGACACATTGGTGCGGCTGGCTTCTGGGTTAAGTGGGCATTGTGTCAAGAAGCAGTGCGGCTTATTGCAGCGAGGAGACAAGACTGTAACTACCAATTGGATACCATGAAATTGGGGAAAAAATGGGGTTAAAAAAGAAAAAATTATATAAAATACTTACTGTAGCCATGGATGGCTGACAGACTTATCCAAATACAATAAGTCTTCTTACTCCTTTGTGCTATGTACAGTACCATTTTATTCATTTTATCTGTTACATTGTCTGTTAAATCTCTCATTTAAATGAGTTTCCCCCCCCCCCCCCCCCCCCCACGTTGTAGACATACTGTACTAGTAAAGGCCAGTGAACTACTTTTGTGATTTTTTGTATTACTGTTTACCATAATTTCTAACTTGAGTCTGATGATTATCTGAACAAAACAGTTGATCTGATAATACTTGTGGAATATAAAAATACTTGGTTGATATACACTACCAGTCAAAAGTTTGGACACACCTACTTATTCAAGGGTTTTTCTTTATTTTTACTATTTTCTACATTGTAGAATAATAGTGAAGAGATCAAAAGTATGAAACAACCCATACGGAATCATGTAGTAACCAAAAAACTGTTTAACAAATGAAAACAAGCCTCCCGGGTGGTGCAGCGGTTAAGGGCGCTGTACTGCAGCGCCAGCTGCGCCATCAGAGACTCTGGGTTCGTGCCCAGGCTCTGTCGTAACCGGCCGCGACCGGGAGGTGTGTGGGGCGATGCACAATTGGCCTAGCATCGTCCTGGTTAGGGAGGGCTTGGCCGGCAGGCTGGCTTCCGGGTTGGATGCGCGCTGTGTTAAGAAGCAGTGCGGCTTGGTTGGGTTGTGTATCGGAGGACGCATGACTTTCAACTTTCGTCTCTCCCGAGCCTGTACGGGAAATGTAGCGATGAGACAAGATAGTAGCTACTAAAAACAATTAGATACCACGGAATTGGGGAGAAAAAGGGGTAAAATTCAAACAAAAAAAACAAAAATGAAAACATATTTAATATTTGAGATTCTACAAACGGTGCCTTTGCACACTCTTGGCATTCTCTCAACCAGCTTCATGAGGTAGTCACCTGGAATGCATTTCAATTAACGGGTGTGCCTTGTTAACTTGTGGAATTTCTTTCCTTCTTAATGCCTTTGAGCCAAAGGCTGAGAAGGTAGGGTAGGTATTCAGATAGCCCTATTTGGTAAAAGACCAAGTCCATATTATGGCAAGAACAGCTCAAATAAGCAAAGAGAAATGACAGTCCATCATTACTTTAAGACATGAAAGTTAGTCAATGAGGAAAATTGAGGAGGAAAGTTTCTTTCCAGTGCAGTCGCAAAAACCATCAAGCGCTATGATGAAACTGGCTCTCACAAGGACCACCACAGGAAAGGAAGACCCAGAGTTACCTCTGCTGCAGAGGATAAGTTCATTAGAGTTAACTGCACCTCCGATTGCAACCCAAATAAATGCTTCACAGTGTTCAAGTAACAGACACATCTCAGCATCAACTGTTCAGAGGAGTCTGCATGAATCAAGCCTTCGTGGTCGAATTTCTGCAAAGAAACCACTACTAAAGGACACCAATAAGAAGGAGAGACTTGCTTGGGCCAAGAAACATGAGCAATGGACATTAGACCGGTGGAAATCTGACCTTTGGTCTGATGAGTCCAAATTTGAGATTTTTGGTTCCAACCGCCATGTCTTTGTAAGACAGATGATCTCTGCATGTGTGGTTTCACCGTGAAGCATGGAGGAGGAGGTGTGATGGTTTGGGGGTGCTTTGCTGGTGACACTGTCAGTGATTTATTTAGAATTCAAGGCACACTTAACCAGCATGGCTACCACAACATTCTGGCTGTGTAAGGGCTATTTGACCAAGAAGGAGAGTGATGGAGTTGCATCAGATGACCTGGCCTTCACAATCACCCAGACTCAACCCAACTGAGATGGTTTGGGATGAGTTGGACCACAGACTGACGGAAAAGCAGCCAACAAGTACTCAGCAAATGTGGGAACTTCTTCAAGACTGTTGGAAAAGCATTCCAGGTGATGCTGGTTGAGAGAATGCCAAGAGTGTGCAAAAATGTCATCAAGGCAAAGGGTGGCTATTTGAAGAATATCAAATATACAATATATTTTTTATTTGTATATGACTTTTTTGGTTACTACATGATTCCATTTGTGTTATTTCATAATGTTGATGTCTTCACTATTATTCTATAATGTAGAAAATAGTAAAAATAAAGAAAATCCCTTGAATGAGTAGTTGTGTCCAAACTTTTTACAGGTACTGCATGTTATCCAGTTTCTTGAAATACTTCGCAAATGCAACTTCTTTCTACATGAAAACTGAAAAGTTTTATTCATTCCTTTTCAGTAGTGAGTGGATACATTTTCATATGTTCGGTCCACCATGGCAATCAAACCCACAACCCTAGCATTGCAAGTGCCACACTATACCAACGGAGCCACATTCTCACATCACAAACCACTTATGTCTCAATGTACTCAATTACTGCATTGTGCATTGTTTTTCATCATGGTGATAGAAAGTCTACAGGTCCAAACCTAGATAACCAGCCTATGTACAATGCAGTAGCGTACCTTTACATTAAGTGGTTTGTAAGGATAGTAATTTAATATTGCACAAAAAGTGACGTTATTTGATCAAGAAAACGATTTAATTTGATGTGGATGTTTTGTGTCTTTGCCCATAACTTTGCACCTTTTGATGTAAATCTTTGAGGACAGGGTTTTGTTCTTTCTGGATTCCATTAGAGTGACAATAGGAGAGAAAGGGGCATGGGAACTACTCTTACAATATCAACTATTGAATCCTGCAAGATACTGTTCTTAATTATACAACTAAGTGGAGATGCAGATTTTTTTTTTCTCCATGCATTACAGACATCTATATCAGTGGAGGCTGCTGAGGGGAGGACGGCTCATAATAATAGCTGAAACGGAGGAAATGGAATGGCATCAAACACATGGAAACTATATGTTTGATGTATGTGATACCATTCCACTCATTCCGCTTCAGCCATTGCCACGAGCCTGTCCTCCCCAATTAAGGTCCACCAACCTCCTGTGGTCTATATCAGCCCGATAATACTACTAAAGGCCCAGTACTTTTGTGATTTTTTTTTTTTTTTTATTAATATATTTTTTTATTAATATATTTTAAAATTGTGATTTTTCAGGAGGTGCTGCAGCACCCTCAGCACCCATACTTTCCGCAGCTATGGAAGGGTAGCTTATCTGTAGCCAGGGATGGCTGAAAGACAGGCCGAAAATGTCTTCTTTTTAAAACTATTTTGTGATATTTGCAGTATGGAGTGTACGTAGTAGGGAGAGCTTACCTGTAGCCAGGCATGGCTGAGCGACTTGTCCACGCTGTAGCGCTTCCTCATCTTGACTTGCAGCAAGTTATTAATGAGGTCAATTGCTGGAACAACAAAGCAGGCCGTCAGAGGATAACTCATGGTGGGAAACCTAGAGGATTTGGTGCAGGCCCCTTTCAGAGCCATGCAAGGGCTAATGAGCAAAGCCAACATCATGTTAAGATTATTTCAGGGGTCATGGTTCTCTGAGTCCCAGTTGGGATTCTTGACCTTTAGGCCACTCCTCTATAGTACCAGGGATCGCTTGGCATTATGCACATGAATAGGCTGAAACAAGAATTGGTTCTCTCTCTCACACACTCTCTCTCCCCCCCCCCCCCTCTGTCTATTCCTCCCTCTCTCTCAAGCACACACACACTCTCCCTCTGTTGCTTTCTCTTCCCTCTGTCTCACTCACTCACTCACTCACTCACACACACACACACACACACACACACACACACACACACACACACACACACACACACACACACACACACACACACACACACACACACACACACACACACACACACACACACACACACACACACACACACACACTCTCTCTCTCTCTCTCACTCTCACACACACACACACTTTCTTTCCTTCCTTTTCCATCTCTCGGACAATGACGCATGCCATCCGCTCAATTCAATAGCAGCATAGTTGTTGGGGCCAGGATATGTGTTGTAGGCTTTCAAAGTGGTTTTGTGAGCCACTGAGCACTAGAGGTGAGAAAAATTGTGATAAGAGAGGTTCCTATGCTAGGCCCTAACACGAATCAATTCTAAAAAATCTGCAGACTCCCTCAGATAAACATAAAACTGACTCACTGACCTCGTAAATGCATGTATTCATGTGAAAACATATATTTTTAAAATTTATAATTCGTCTCTGTTTTTCATAATTTCTTTTCAATTTGCAAGAGGCTGAATGTATCTCACCGGAGAAAGCATCTAAGTGAGCGAAACAGCGTCCCTCTGTTTCTGTATGTGTATGACATCTATCTGATTCTGTCTGGTCCTAAAGAGTATGACATTGTTGCCCCCTGTACCACTGAATGCAAGGGAAGCCAGTGAGCATTTGGCCTCCCTTGACAAAAAAGTATAAAATAATAGCCAATCAGCTTTGAGCTAAACTGAGCGAGCACAACAGTGAATGGTCCTGGCACACCAAAAAAAAGTGTCAAGGGAAGCCAGTTTAGATTTTGCTTCACTCCTATCACATCGCATAAAAATAAATACGTAATTGACAGAAACAACTTAAATTGTTGCATCTAGTTGTGTTCTGTTCCTCCGGTGGCTAGATAAAATTGTCCCTTTCCTAAATTAGCCATGGATGGAGTTAGGGATTTGGGCCTGTGATTTTACTTCATTCTCAGTACTGGCCAATGATTATAATGCCGATTCGAATCCAACCATAAATTCATACATTGTGCCCCTGGACTGAGAGGACGTAAGTTCAATATGTAGCTAGATGTTGAATGCTAATGTTAACTAGAGCAAACAACGCAATTATCACAACACATAGGTTGTAATATGGCTTTTCTTTCTGGCTAGGGTTCCCCAGGGATTTTACCAACGCACCGCTACTAAATCAGATTATCATAAAAGGCATTCTGACCGTGTAGCAAACATTCACTATATGATTACAAAATCCAACAGAGACTCAGGAAGAGGCTATTCTAGTCTGATTTTCAGAGTAATGATGTATCATTCCAACACAACTATATCAAATGTTATTTTACAGTAAAGGAGTTATCACAGTAATGCATGAGTCATTGCTGCTCGACAGACACCCACCTTCCTGGGACACCTTCTTCCAGGGGTTGGGTGGGTACATGAAGGCAGCATTCTGGATCTGGTCGTGAATGTCCTCGTCCTCGTTGAAGGGGAAGGTGCCGCTGAGGCTGACGTAGATGATGACCCCCACAGACCACATGTCCAGGGAGCGGTTGTAGCCTTTATTCCTCAGGACCTCAGGGGCCAGGTAGGCCGGAGTGCCCACCACTGACCGACGGAAAGACTTCTCTCCAATAATGCGGGCAAAGCCAAAGTCGCACAACTTCACCTGAGACACAGATAGGATGTGTCTCAAATTACACTAGATTCCCCACTATGTTGGGAATATCAGTGACGTTTGAGACAAGGTCATGTGTGGTAGTGAATATTACACTAGATTCCCCACTATGTGGGGAATATCAGTGACGTTTGAGACAAGGCCATGTGTGGTAGTGAATATTACACTAGATTCCCCACTATGTTGGGAATATCAGTGACATTTGAGGCACGGTCATGTGTGGTAGTGAATATTACACTAGATTCCCCACTATGTTGGGAATATCAGTGACATTTGAGACAAGGTCATGTGTGGTAGTGAATATTACACTAGATTCCCCACTATGTTGGGAATATCAGTGACATTTGAGACAAGGTCATGTGTGGTAGTGAATATTACACTGCCACAGTTCCCTGTCTCGTATTCACTTGAACATGAGAAAGTGTGGTGGTAATCAAGGGTTTCCTACTAGAGTAACTGGACTAAGACTTGTTAGAGAAGGCTAATACATAACATCCTGTATGTTCGCCATCCAAACAGTTGGATCCACAGACATAATAATAATCAGCTGGCAAGGATTACCCAAAAGGCCACTTAACGTTATCACACTGTCTGTTCGACATGGACACGATATGGTCTACAGACGATTTACTGTAGCTACAGAAATCTACCAAAATAGACTTTGGCAAGACTGCAGAGGATGTCAGTTCTCAGCACTATAATGACGCCAGTGATGTTGCCAGAGGATGTCAGTTCTCAGCACTATAATGACGCCAGTGATGTTGCCAGAGCATATTTGGGGAAATGAAATAAAGATATATAAGAACGGACTCTCTTTTTTCCCTTTCAGAAAATATTTGTTGTAAATAACACAAATGCAATTTGTTTAACACCCATCCAATGCCTGGCCATGCCTGAGACAGTGACTCATAGTACAGTACAGAGCAGTACTGGGCTATGGCTATGGAGAGAAGGGCAGCATAATTGGGAGTGTATCATTAAAATCAAGAGACATAGAACATTGTAGAGACACTGAGCGTGCAGCTTCCATAATCATCCACATTATCTTAGAGTAGACTGATAGATGAATGTCTGTTTATGTCTGTGAAATTGATGTTTCTGTTTTGGCTTGTTTGGAGGATGAGCTGTAGGTTTGCTTACTTGTGGAAAAGCATCTGCGGACGCCAGTAAGACGTTTTCTGGTTTGAGGTCACAGTGGACGATATTCTTGAAGTGGAGATGACGAAGAGCCTGAAGAATCTGAAAAATATGTGAAATTAATGATTTGTACACGGTGAATGATTACTTTAATTAGGAATGATTAAAACATTTAATATAATCTGGTCATTTGCATTTATATACTGTCAAACATTACTGAAATGAGCTAAATCAGGTTCACACTGACTGTTTCTTGGTAGTCTTAAACAAATCTACTTTGAAACAAAAGCATACAACTCAAACACATGGTTATGGGCTTTAAAAAAATAAGACACATGTACCATGTCATATATAGAGTTGAAATCTATTACATTGAGAGTTTGCATCCTAATATTACACTATATACATCACAGAAGTCTGAAATATAACAAAAATATTTCTTTGACAGAGAAACACCAGATTTTCTGTGTTTAAAAACAAATCATGTTTAAAAATATGAATAACATTCCAGCCATGAGGCCACTAGGTCATTTGACTACAGCAAAGAGCAACTAATACATTGCATATCATAGTGAAAAGTGCAACAACACGTGATTAAACAAATATTATAATATTATTATCAGAAAAATACATAAGCATACCTGTAAACCTTTTACTACACTGACTGTGTTTCTATACAGTATACAGTATGTGAGTGTCACAGTAAAAGCAGGTGTGTGGCACTGCTACAGCACATCCGTCCATTGTCTGCGAGCGACAACGCTTGTCAGCCAGGGTTACCTGTGAGACGAAGAACTTGGTGATGCGTTCAGGCAGCCTCCCCTTCTCACTGGACAGGATCATCTCCAGCATGTCTCCGTGGAGTTTCTCCATGACAACGAAGACGCGCTCCGGAGTCTCAAACATGCACTCCAGGTTCACTACCCCAGGGTGGTGCAGGTTCTAGGAAGTAAAAACAGAAACACAGGAGCCTTTTAAAGGAAGCAGGCAGAGAGCTCGACAGGCTCTCCAAACACCCACTGTGTTGTCATGATAATAACTTCATTATTTTCCTACTGAGACAATATCTCTATTTTTGTCTTTAGATCTGTTGTTTTTCCTCTCATGTGTTCATCATAACGTGTCTGGCAACATCTGAGAAAAAGGTTCTAATAGTGTGTGTTTCATAGGAGCACACAGGACCACGCGTGCTGGTGTGTTTACCTGAAGGATGGCGACCTCATTGCGTAGCTGGCTCTCCTGCTTGGTGGGGAAGCGTAACTTGTCAATGATCTTAATTGCTACATCCCGGCCAGTTTTTCGGTGCTTTCCTGTAGTATGAAGACATTATATTATGGAGAAATCAAAGGCAGGTTACAGGTTTAAACAGGTTTTACTTCTCTGAATTAATGACTATCTCAAATACTTTTTCAAAAGATTAAAATTGATCTGATGAACCCCTTTTAACAATGTACTGCATTATTTCACAATATAATAAACACCTTCTTGGTCATGCAAATATTTTTCTGGCATTTGCCAGGTTATCAGTGTGACAAGGAGGTACAAATGCATCACCTCCATAAACAATCCCAAATTGGCCCGATCCAAGGACTTCATCTGGGAATATCTGATACACTGAGCTGATATCCTGTAGGTGTGAAAATCCAGTCAATGGGTTTAAATGTGTATACTGTCACAAATATTTAGTTTTTGGTTTGTCTACAACCATTTTTATCTCTTCTCACATGACAACTTAATACCCACTAATCTCATACACGACTGGAAGAGTTACCCAGAAATATAATTATAACCAGTGGTACTGTGACTAATTATCGAGAGTAGCTATGGCAACTGCTCTGGCTGAGTGGGTAATCAAAATCATCTCCATTTGAGCTACTTAGAAGATGATGTCACCTCAGAAATCTAACCACGCATTCAGCTTTTTTCTTTATGTTGAAGGTTGTACAGTCCCAGCCACTGTCATGTCTAGTTTAGTGGATCCATGTCTGTGCAATGTTAAGTTGTCTACTGTCTTTTGTCTATTATTTTTTTAAATCCTACAAAATCTAAAAAATAATATAACCATGCAAGAGGTGAAGGCATGACCCGCAATATATTATTACCGCAATATTATATATAATATAGATATATTATGACCAACATTATAGTCACTAAATCTGAAAATAAAAATATACCCAAAGTCGTTCAAATCACGTGAGACCAAATTCTACTTACCACATTCTCTTGAATCTGGCAGTTGGACACTGAAATACTGATGGAAACATCCTCTGTTGGTGTAAGGGAAATGTTAAGAGTATTCCATAAGAGTTAAGAGTAGTCCATAAGAGTTAATGGTCTTCCATACTATAACCTTGAGAGTGTTCCTTCCTAATGCTGAGTAGGGTTACAAAATTCTGGTAACTTTTCCCAAATTCCCAGAAATCCTGGTTGGAGGCTTTAGGATTTCCTGCCTATTCCCCTCCTGATTCCAGGAATCTTCCAAGCAGGATTTCTGGAAAACCTGGGAATTTTGGGAACGTTACCAGAATTTTGCAACCCTAGTGCTGAATAAAACAAGGTTGCTTCAATAAAATTACATTAATTTCTATAAGAGTCCATCTATCCAATTAACTCTGCTTATACTTACTGTGGCCACTGTGACGTGACCCGTGTGACAGTCCTTTAGAGATGGCGGGCATGAGGGCATGCTGGATGGCCATCTCCCACATCCTGGCCACATCCGGCCCGACCCCGCTGACCAGCATACTGCTGTGGGCCGACATGCTCCCCGGGCCCTCCGGCCTCGCCAGGTTCTCCCCTACATAGTAGACCAGGCTGCCCGTGGCGATCTCAAAGCAGTGGGCGTTGGAGCCCTCAGACAGTAGGTTGAAGGTCTTCGCTGGGTCCAGAGACAACACCTCTGACAATGGAATTTCCTGCCACACAGCAGAGGTAGTATTGCTCTTTGCTGTTTGGGGACTAGGCTGGGTTACTGTCAAGTGCTTTGTGACAACAGCTGTTGTACAAAGTGCTTTATGAAATACATTAGATTGATTGTTGTAGTAGCAGTCGTTTTACAGTGGTTAGAGCACTTGCATTTCAATATAAACATGATATTTCAATCTGATCAATGTCTGATCAATGTCTTGGTCCATTAACTTCAGTTCTTAGGTTCCATTCACCCTTCACCCATAATAATCTATATAACATTTCAATTGATTTCTTACCTTGTAGTATTTGCTGCCTGTGTCATTCTGGAAAAGGGTGATGCATTTGCTGTCCAGCCTCCAGTAGTGTCTTTTCCTCTGAAGTGGAAACAGATAGAGAGCCTTGCACAGACTGGGACTACATAACATATGTTCCTGGTGGGTTCCCCCTCTTGGCAATGGGGGTTTCCATCTACTCATACAGCATCTATTATGCCATAGGTCAGTGCCCATAGCAGATTTTACTAAATAAAAACAACATTTAACATTTAATAGACATGCATTCACAAAATAACTTCCACAAAACATTACAAAATGTCTATAAAATGGCAGAACATTAGTGTTGCAAAAATGTGCAGGTTTTCCAAAAATCATGGAATTTTGCCACTCTACAGCAGATTGATTAGTTGGTGTGATAAATACATTAATATAATCAGACTTACCAGAGTGTCTTTGCTGCTGAAGTGCACTAGCCAACCTTCCTTCATGATATTGCTACTTTTCCTCTTGGTGTTTTTGACTGACTGGACCACTCGCATAAGTGGGATGTTGTTGCTAGTAGATGGGCTTTGAAATGAAGGGAGTCAAACATAAAAACTCTGGCCGTGTGAATGCTTTTCTTCTCAACTTCAGAACTCAGTTAGGGTTACAGATTGGGTCAGGGTTGAGCTGAGGTGTGGACATGAAGCTAGGGTTAGGGTTATGGGTAGGGTAAGAGTTGAACCGGAATGTGGACATGAAACTAGGGTTAGGGTTGAGGTTAAGAGTTGAAACGGAATGTGGACATGAAGCTAGGGTTAGGGTTGTAGTTAAGGCTAAGGTTTGAACCGGAATGTGGACATGAAGCTAGGGTTAGGGTTGTAGTTAAGGCTAAGGGTTGAACCGGAATGTGGACATGAAGCTAGAGTTAGGGTTGTGGTTAAGGCTAAGGGTTGAACCGGAATGTGGACATGAAGCTAGGGTTAGGGTTGTGGTTAAGGCTAAGAGTTGAACCAGAATGTGGACATGAAGCTAGGGTTAGGGTTGTGGTTAAGGCTAAGGGTTGAACCGGAATGTGGACATGAAGCTAGGGTTAGGGTTGAGGTTAAGGCTAAGAGTTGAAACGGAAAGTGGACATGAAGCTAGGGTTAGGGTTGAGGTTAAGGCTAAGGGTTGAACCGGAATGTGGACATGAAGCTAGGGTTAGGGTTGAGGTTAAGGCTAAGAGTTGAAACGGCTAGGGTTAGGGTTGAGGTTAAGGCTAAGGGTTGAACCGGAATGTGGACATGAAGCTAGGGTTAGGGTTGAGGTTAAGGCTAAGGGTTGAACTGGAATGTGGACATGAAGCTAGGGTTAGGGTTGTGGTTAAGGCTAAGGTTGAACAGGAATGTGGACATGAAGCTAGGGTTAGGGTTGAGGTTAAGGCTAAGGGTTGAACCGGAATGTGGACATGAAGCTAGGGTTAGGGTTGTGGTTAAGGCTAAGGTTGAACCGGAATGTGGACATGAAGCTAGGGTTAGGGTTGAGGTTAAGGCTAAGGGTTGAACCGGAATGTGGACATGAAACTAGGGTTAGGGTTGTGGTTAAGGCTAAGGTTGAACCGGAATGTGGACATGAAGCTAGGGTTAGGGTTGTGGTTAAGGCTAAGAGTTGAACCGGAATGTGGACATGAAGCTAGGGTTAGGGTTGAGGTTAAGGCTAAGGGTTGAAACGGAAAGTGGACATGAAGCTAGGGTTAGGATTGAGGTTAAGGCTAAGGGTTGAACCGGAATGTGGACATGAAGCTAGGGTTAGGGTTGAGGTTAAGGCTAAGAGTTGAAACAGCTAGGGTTAGGGTTGAGGTTAAGGCTAAGGGTTGAACCGGAATGTGGACATGAAGCTAGGTTTAGGGTTGAGGTTAAGGCTAAGAGTTGAAACGGAAAGTGGACATGAAGCTAGGGTTAGGGTTGAGGTTAAGGCTAAGGGTTGAACCGGAATGTGGACATGAAGCTAGGGTTAGGGTTGAGGTTAAGGCTAAGAGTTGAAACGGCTAGGGTTAGGGTTGAGGTTAAGGCTAAGGGTTGAACCGGAATGTGGACATGAAGCTAGGGTTAGGGTTGTGGTTAAGGCTAAGGTTGAACAGGAATGTGGACATGAAGCTAGGGTTAGGGTTGAGGTTAAGGCTAAGGGTTGAACCGGAATGTGGACATGAAGCTAGGGTTAGGGTTGTGGTTAAGGCTAAGGTTGAACCGGAATGTGGACATGAAGCTAGGGTTAGGGTTGAGGTTAAGGCTAAGGGTTGAACCGGAATGTGGACATGAAACTAGGGTTAGGGTTGTGGTTAAGGCTAAGGTTGAACCGGAATGTGGACATGAAGCTAGGGTTAGGGTTGTGGTTAAGGCTAAGAGTTGAACCGGAATGTGGACATGAAGCTAGGGTTAGGGTTGAGGTTAAGGCTAAGGGTTGAACCGGAATGTGGACTTGAAGCTAGGGTTAGGGTTGAGGTTAAGGCTAAGGGTTGAACCGGAATGTGGACATGAAGCTGGGGTTAGGGTTGTGGTTAAGGCTAAGAGTTGAAACGGAATGTGGACATGAAGCTAGGGTTAGGGTTATGGGTAGGGTAAGGGTTGAACCGGAATGTGGACATGAAGCAAGGGTTAGGGTTGAGGTTAAGGCTAAGGGTTGAACCGGAATGTGGACATGAAGCTAGGTTTAGGGTTGAGGTTAAGGCTAAGAGTTGAAACGGCTAGGGTTAGGGTTGAGGTTAAGGCTAAGGTTGAACTGGAATGTGGACATGAAGCTAGGGTTAGGGTTGTGGTTAAGGCTAAGGTTGAACAGGAATGTGGACATGAAGCTAGGGTTAGGGTTGAGGTTAAGGCTAAGGGTTGAACCGGAATGTGGACATGAAGCTAGGGTTAGGGTTGTGGTTAAGGCTAAGGTTGAACCGGAATGTGGACATGAAGCTAGGGTTAGGGTTGTGGTTAAGGCTAAGAGTTGAACCGGAATGTGGACATGAAGCTAGGGTTAGGGTTGAGGTTAAGGCTAAGGGTTGAACCGGAATGTGGACTTGAAGCTAGGGTTAGGGTTGAGGTTAAGGCTAAGGGTTGAACCGGAATGTGGACATGAAGCTAGGGTTAGGGTTGTGGTTAAGGCTAAGAGTTGAAACGGAATGTGGACATGAAGCTAGGGTTAGGGTTATGGGTAGGGTAAGGGTTGAACCGGAATGTGGACATGAAGCAAGGGTTAGGGTTGAGGTTAAGGCTAAGGATTGAACCGGAATGTGGACATGAAGCTAGGGCTAGGGTTATGGGTAGGGTAAGGGTTGAGCCGGGGTAAATTGCTTCATTCTAATATTTTAACAGGACCTATGACTACTGTACATATCCACAGCCATAGCCATTGGGGGTCCCCCTTTCCTAGTCCCAGGCCCAGTCAATCACCTTATAGCCCTGTTGCAGTCATCCTCTGGGTCATGGAGGTCTCCCATTTCCCCATGGCCAGCCTCCAGCAGGCCCGAGTCAGGCACTATGGCCTCCTCCATGTCATCCATCAGACCACTGTTCATGTCACTGTCGTGGTCGTCACAACCCTCCCCCATCCCCACATCAGACTCCGCCCCTGAGCTCAGCAGATCTGGAGGAGGAGGAGCAACAGGTGGAAACACACAAGGTGTAGACAAAGAGAATAGTAGAAAATGAAGTATGACAGAGAAACCCTGTTTTTTAAAAGAAGAAATAAGGAACGAAAAGCGGTAGTGGTAGTGTGGGAGAGATTTTTAAATAAAACAGTGACATCATTTCACAGTCATAATTCTGTTGATATTTCAAGGAATATTCTGGTACTTCCAAGAATTCAGCTGGTGTCCTATATATGATTCTCTTCCTACAGTCTCTCATAACTGAAGTAAATGTTGCAGAATTGAAAGAAAAATATCTCAATCCTGTGACATTTCTTGGAAACTACATGAGATGGACCACCACTTACTAGGAAAAATCTGCCACACTTAAAGCAAATGACTATCTAAAGTGAAACTTGCCTTCAGTTTTAGACACTTCTCCAAGGCAGTTGTTTGGCACTTTGGGCGCACATCGTTTATGACAGTTGAATTTGCAATCTGTAACCGTGAGAGAGAAACAGAGAGAGTGAGAGAGTGTGTAAGATGGGAAGGAGAAAGATAGAGAAAGGAGAGAGAGAGAGAGAGAGAGAGAGAGAAAGAGAGAGAGATGGCCTGTCCATATGAAACCTGTCTAATAGCACTGCGAGTACAAACAGACCCTTATCTGTCTGCTAGAGTACCTAGTACTACCTACGTCTCACACACAATACTATCACACTCTGTTCTGCTGAATATATAAAGTACAACTCTATTGAAGTGATAATGTCTGAGAAGCCGGTGTTTGGAGGATATACTATTGGAACGGGTGTTGTTAAGCCCGATGTCACGACTCCTACCGAAGGTGGCTCAACTTCCTGTTCGGGTGGCGCTAGGCGGTCGTCGTCACCGGTCTACTAACTGCCACCGATCCCTTTTTCATTTTCTGTTGGTTTTGTCTGATTTGTTTCACCTGTTTCTTGTTTACATTTTGAGTTGGGCTATTTAAGCCGGTAGGCCCGCTTGCTCTTTGTGCGGGCTTGGTTCTTTTCCCCACTGTGTGATGTGTGGTAGTGCGTGTTGTTTAGTTACCTGTTTTGGGCATTTGTTTTATTATACCCAGTTTCGTGGAGAGTGCCTCCTGCACCTGACTCCGCACCCACTTCGCCTAGTGTGTTACACCCGAGACTAAGTCGAGGGCCGGCCAACCGTTCCAATATTTCCTCCAAACAGCAGCGTTGAGGGCGTTATCACTTGTATACAATGGGTTACCAACATATTCAAATAACGATTGACATATTCTTGTGTACACTGTAGTAACCATAGAGTTACAGTACATCTGTGAATTATATTATATGTCTATAGTAGTCACAACACTGTTTCTGCATTTGCAGTTACCATGTAATTATAAAGTTACAGGGCTATCTATTAATCAGGCCACAATAGTTATTTAAGATGTCACAAAGAAAGCTTGAGGTAGAAACAACTGCCATCTGTTAGCTTTGCCAACTCTGTGACAACAGAGTCTTGAGATTTCCAAAAATAATACCATAATAATATTGAGCTGGCGAAAGCCCACAGGTGAGTCACACATTATTACAGTATGTACTGTGTGACTCACTATCATCCCCACCTCCGACCAACCACTGGTAACCTCTCTCATTATCTCAAGTTTCTCTGAACCCCTACGGTACCTTTGCATTGCAGGCCTTGACGGAACAGGCCCTTGAGTAGCTTCTTGCAGTGCTGGCAGACGGTGGGGCGTGTGTAGGAGTGGATGACAAGGGTGTGAGGCACCTTAACTTTGGACAGGAGGATTTTGTCTAACTCTATAGGCCGGCCGATGTAGGAAGAGGACCTTCTCTCTCTGCCAGAAAAGAAGTCTGTCTGTGTCTTCTGCTGTGGAGGGTAAACAGGGTAGACTAGTCAGTGTTGCTCTGATGCCCCACTCAGAGCAAGGCACATGGTAGGTAACAGATCACAAGCAACAACAACCTAAACTAAAATTATATTATTCAATCTCCTTTCTTTGTCTTATTTGTCTTATTTTGGCATATGACACAAAAACAGGGAAACAGCGATGTGCTTCTGGTGATAATAGGCGTATTGATACTGCAATACGTGAGGGCAGGGTATTGGGGTACCTACCTCCATGCCGGGACTGACAGGAGACTGAGCATGCAGCGAGGAGAGAACAGGGACACACACAGGGAGGAGGTGAAGAGAGAGATCAGAGTTAAACCATAACAATATTCACACACATGCCTGACTGCTGCTCCAACAGAATTCATAATGAAAACAACCAGCCACAAAGGCCTTCATAATCACATCAGGTCCTTTATATTAGGAACATGCTACTCATCATAATTCAACAATTTGCCATTGAGAGGTTGGGAATGTGTAGGCATGTACTGTAGTAATCTATGGTGTGTGTGTGTGTGTCTGCGTCTGTGTGTGTGTGTGTGTGCCTGGGTCCGTGCGTCCATCCATGCTCGTGTGAGCATGCACATGTGTGTGTGTAGCTCTTCATGATGACCCACAGTAACCAGGGTAAACTCACCAGTAACCAGGGGTAAACTCACCAGTAACCAGGGGGAAACTCACCAGTAACCAGGGTAAACTCACCAGTAACCAGGGGTAAACTCACCAGTAACCAGGGTAAACTCACCAGTAACCAGGGGTAAACTCACCAGTAACCAGGGGTAAACTCACCAGTAACCAGGGATACACTCACCAGTAATCAGGGTAAACTCACCAGTAACCAGGATAAACTCACCAGTAACCAGGGTAAACTCACCAGTAACCAGGGGATAACTCACCAGTAACCAGGGATAAACTCGCCAGTAACCTGGGGTAAACTCACCAGTAACCAGGATAAACTCACCAGTAACCAGGGTAAACTCACCAGTAACCAGGGGTAAACTCATCAGTAACCAGGGTAAACTCACCAGTATCCAGGGGTAAACTCACAAGTAATCAGGGTAAACTCACCAGTAACCAGGATAATCTCAACAGTAACCAGGGTAAACTAACCAGTAACCAGGGGATAACTCACCAGTAACCAGGGATAGACTCACCAGTAACCAGGGATAAACTCACCAGTAACCAGGATAAACTCACCAGTAACCAGGGTAAACTCACCAGTAACCAGGGGTAAACTCACCAGTAACCAGGGTAAACTCACCAGTATCCAGGATAAACTCACCAGTAACCAAGGGTAAACTCACCAGTAACCAGGATAAACTACCCAGTAACCAGGGGTAAACTCACCAGTAACCAGGGCAAACTCACCAGTATCCAGGGGTAAACTCACCAGTAATCAGGGTACACTCACCAGTAACCAGGATAAACTCACCAGTAACCAGGGGATAACTCACCAGTAACCAGGGGATAACTCACCAGTAACCAGGGATAAACTTGCCAGTAACCAGGGGTAAACTCACCAGTAACCAGGATAAACTCACCAGTAACCAGGGTAAACTCACCAGTAACCAGGGGTAAACTCACCAGTAACCAGGGTAAACTCACCAGTATCCAGGGGTAAACTCACCAGTATCCAGGGGTAAACTCACCAGTAACCAGGATAATCTCACCAGTAACCAGGGTAAACTCACCAGTAACCAGGGGATAACTCACCAGTAACCAGGGATAAACTCACCAGTAACCAGGGATAAACTCACCAGTAACCAGGGTAAACTCACCAGTAACCAGGGGTAAACTCACCAGTAACCAGGGTAAACTCACCAGTATCCAGGGGTAAACTCACCAGTAACCAGGGGTAAACTCACCAGTAACCAGGGGTAAACTCACCAGTAACCAGGGGTAAACTCACCAGTAACCAGGGGTAAACTCACCAGTAACCAGGATAAACTCACCAGTAACCAGGGTAAACTCACCAGTAACCAGGGGTAAACTCACCAGTAACCAGGGTAAACTCACCAGTATCCAGGGGTAAACTCACCAGTAATCAGGGTAAACTCACCAGTAACCAGGGTAAACTCACCAGTAACCAGGGAAGAACTCACCAGTAACCAGGGATAAACTCACCAGTAACCAGGGGTAAACTCACCAGTAACCAGGGGTAAACTCACCAGTAACCAGGATAAACTCACCAGTAACCAGGGTAAACTCACCAGTAACCAGGGGTAAACTCACCAGTAACCAGGGGTAAACTCACCAGTATCCAGGGGTAAATTCACCAGTAACCAGGGGTAAACTCACCAGTAACCAGGGTAAACTCACCAGTAACCAGGGGTAAACTCGCCAGTAACCAGGGATAAACTCACCAGTATCCAGGGGTAAATTCACCAGTAACCAGGGGTAAACTCACCAGTAACCAGGGTAAACTCACCAGTATCCAGGGGTAAATTCACAAGTAACCAGGGGTAAACTCACCAGTAACCAGGGGTAAACTCACCAGTAACCAGGGATAAACTCACCAGTTACCAGGGGTAAACTCACCAGTTACCAGGGGTAAACTCACCAGTAACCAGGGATACACTCACCAGTAACCAGGGTAAACTCACCAGTAACCAGGATAAACTCACCAGTAACCAAGGATAAACTCACCAGTAACCAGGATAAACTACCCAGTAACCAGGGGTAAACTCACCAGTAACCAGGGCAAACTCACCAGTATCCAGGGGTAAACTCATCAGTAATCAGGGTAAACTCACCAGTAACCAGGGTAAACTCACCAGTAACCAGGGTAAACTCACCAGTAACCAGGGGATAACTCACCAGTAACCAGGGATAAACTCACCAGTAACCAGGGGTAAACTCACCAGTAACCAGGATAAACTCACCAGTAACCAGGGTAAACTCACCAGTAACCAGGGGATAACTCACCAGTAACCAGGGATAAACTCACCAGTAACCAGGGTAAACTCACCAGTAACCAGGGGTAAACTCACCAGTAACCAGGATAAACTCACCAGTAACCAGGGTAAACTCACCAGTAACCAGGGGTAAACTCACCAGTAACCAGGGTAAACTCACCAGTATCCAGGGGTAAACTCACCAGTAACCAGGGGTAAACTCACCAGGAACCAGGGGTAAACTCACCAGTAACCAGGATAAACTCACCAGTAATCAGGGTAAACTCACCAGTAACCAGGGGTAAACTCACCAGTAACCAGGGTAAACTCACCAGTATCCAGGGGTAAACTCACCAGTAATCAGGGTAAACTCACCAGTAACCAGGATAAACTCACCAGTAACCAGGGTAAACTCACCAGTAACCAGGGAATAACTCACCAGTAACCAGGGATAAACTCACCAGTAACCAGGGGTAAACTCACCAGTAACCAGGGGTAAACTCACCAGTAACCAGGGTAAATTCACCAGTAACCAGGGGTAAACTCACCAGTAACCAGGGTAAACTCACCAGTATCCAGGGGTAAACTCACCAGTAAACAGGGGTAAACTCACCAGTAACCAGGGGTAAACTCACCAGTAACCAGGGAATAACTCACCAGTAACCAGGGATAAACTCACCAGTAACCAGGGGTAAACTCACCAGTAACCAGGGGTAAACTCACCAGTAACCAGGGTAAATTCACCAGTAACCAGGGGTAAACTCACCAGTAACCAGGGTAAACTCACCAGTATCCAGGGGTAAACTCACCAGTAAACAGGGGTAAACTCACCAGTAACCAGGGGTAAACTCACCAGTAATCAGGGTAAACTCACCAGCAACCAGGATAAACTCACCAGTAAGGCCTCGTCGGAGGTGAAAGGCGAAGGTTCATTAGACCGTGTGGTGGTCAGTGTGGTCAAACCGGTCAGAGAGACATTGGACAACCTCCGCTTGCGGATACCACTGCAGTTATTTGGGATTTTAAAGGCACAGCGCTTGTGATAGTTCAGACCACAACCTTCAGGGGAGAGAAACAGACGGTTTCAGAGCAAAGGTGAGTTCACGTGTAACGTGGTCATTTTTATACTTGCATCAAACTTGTGAGAGACTGTCTTTGTGGAACTACACTGAATAAAAATATAAATGGAACATGTCAACTGTTGGTCCCATGTTTCATGAACTGAAATAAAAGATCCCATAAATGTTTCATACACACAGAAAGCTTATTTCTCTCAAATGTGGTGCACAAACTTGTTGACATTCCTGTTAGTGAGCATTTCTTATTTGCCAAGGTAATCCATCCATCTGACAGGTGTGGCATATCAAGAAGCTGATTAAACAGCATGATCATTACACAGGTGCATTGCCATAGATGTCTCAGGTTTTGAGGGAGCGTGCAATTGGCATGCTGACTGCAGGAATGCCCACTAGAGCTGTTGCCAGATAATTTAATGTTCATTTATCTACTATTAGCCAGCTTCAACATTGTTTTAGAGAATTTGGCAGTACATTCAACCGGCCTCAAAACTGCAGACCACGTGTAACCACGCCAGCCCAGGACCCACACATCCGGCTTATTCACCTGCGGGGTCATCTGAGAACAACCACCCAGACAGTTGGTGAATCAGTGGGTTTGCATAACCGAAGAATTTTTGCATTTCTGTCTCAGGGAATCTCATCTGCATTCTCGTTGTCCTTAGGGTCTTGACCTGACTGCAGTTCAGCGTCATAACCGACTTCAATGGGCAAATGCTCACCTTTAATGGCCACTGGTACGCTGGAGAAGTGTGTTCTTCACAGATGAATCCCGGTTTCAACTGTACCGAGCAGATGGCAGACAGTATGTATGGCGTCATGTGGGTGAGCGGTTTGCTGATGTCAACGTTGTGAACAGAGTTCCCCATGGTGGCGGTGGGGTTATGCTACGGACAACGAACATAAACTATGGACAACAAACACAATGCATTTTATTGATGACAATTTGAATGCATATAGATACCCTGACAAGATCCTGTAGCCCATTGTCGTGCCATTCATCCGCCGCCATCACCTCATGTTTCAGCATGATAATGCATGGCCCCATGTCGCAAGGATCACTACACAATTCTTGTAAGCTGAAAATGTCCCAGTTCTTCCACGGACTGCATACTCACCAGACATGTCACGCATTGAACATGTATGGGTATGCTCTGGATTGACGTGATGACAGCTTGTTCCCACCAATATCCAGCAACTTCGCACAGCCATTGAAGATGAGTGGAACAACATTCCTCAGGCCACAATCACCAGCCTGATCAACTTTATGTGGACGAGAGGTGTTGCGCTGCATGTGGCAAATGGTGGTCACACCAGAAACTGACTGGTTTTCTGATCTACGCCATTACTTTTTTTTAAGGTATCAGTGACCAACAGTGAAATCCATAGATTTGGGCTTAATGAATTTATTTCAATTGATTGATTTCCTTATATGAACCGTAACTCAGTACAATCTTTGAAATTGTTGCATGTTGCATTTAGATTTGTGTTCAGTATAAGTAGGAGTCATCTAATGGAACAAGTCATTCATGGATTGTTGAAATTCCAGTCAGACACCACATTATGTAATACTTTTATACATGTTAGACTATTGTGTGTACCTTCATCCCCTCTATGCACGACCTTTCCAACCACTTTCCAACTGCCTCCAGCCTGACAGAAGACAAATTGTTTTCTTCTTCCCAACACTCTTCAAGCAGGGACTTTGCTGCTCATCGTGGACCCTGAAGAGACCTCTTCGGACCAGAGTACACCTGAGTGGCCTGTATCCAATGTACCCTGATAATATCCCCTCTTAGAGAGTTATGTAATGGTGTCAGAGTGGCTGGAACCTAATTACATTTGTTGAAATAGGTCCACGGCGGTGTCCAAAATTGTACCCTATTCCCTACAAAGTGCACTACTTCTCACCAGAGCTCTGGTCAAAAGTAGTGCACTATATGGGGAATAGGGTGCCACTTGAGACGCAGACCAGAGCTCCTTCTATACAGTACCTACCTTCACACTTGAGACCCTGTCTCACTAGGCCCCACAGCATCTCTCCACAGTGGTCACAGAAGGCAGGGGACCGGTAGGAGTGGACAAACAAGCCATGGGGACGGATCTGGAAGTCCTCCACTGTGGCAGAGGCTAGAACAGGACAACGACAACGACAACAATAGTCAATGGTTCAATTCCAACATTTTCCTCACACTCCTAGATTTAAACAGTACTCAAGAACTGAGTTGTATTCTGTGAATAGTGATATAATAGTAGTGTAGTGGGACCGTGTTTTCAATGGATGTACAATTCAAAATGAATGGCTGTTCCCTGGTACAGTATTTGTATATGTTGAGGTAACCAAGGCTTTTTGCTGCATATGGAGTTGTGATTTTCTGATTGGCTGGTACAGTTAGGCTGCATTGGGCCAATGGGATAGAGTGGAGAGCACAGCATGAGAGTAGACTGCCTCATCAAACACACATATCTCCCCACCAACATGCTTGTCTCAGCACGCTCAAGTAGAATACATTCTGATTAGCCATTCTGCTGGGTAAACTGCTTCAATTTATTCAAATTATTGTTTTGCCTTTTGTTTAAAGGCCAATATATGTTTGGAAGTTTAACAACGTGTAAACTGTCATTACATGCTTCAGAAAATTAGTGTGTATGTGAATGTGGAGTCTAGGTAGTCTTAATCTACATATGTTTATTTGCATTTTAAAATGTGTTCCTATGTCAAATTAGTAGTTCTAGTGGCTTGCTTGATACAGCAGACTACAAGAACACAAACTTTACTGCGGTGGTAAAGACTGCTCACATGATACACAGTGTATCTACATTCCAGTATGGTACAGTATTGATCATTTGACTCTTCCACAATGGCAAAAAGTCTTACAGTGTGCCACATTTCAGTGTACAAACAGGGCAGAAAGCATTCTCATAGGACAGAGTTCAAGTTGAGTTCTTCCTCTCTTCCATATTTATGTTTACAGTATGGTGTACACGCCCCTGCTTGCATCCAGACGCATCCTGCGCCAACGTAACAAACGTACGCTGTTCACACCCTCATGCTGATGACAGAAAAAGTGGTTTTAGCATCCTATCCACCTTCACACTAATTAACTTGCTCTTGAAGTTGAAAAGCTCAAATGAGGAAACACAAAATGTGAGATCTTTGACAGCAAGACTGACTGGTGAAAACTACTCTCTGGGATGCAGTGTAACATACCGTAATGTTCATTTACCAACCATAAGCATTTTTATTTCTCCTTGTACGTAGGAGATTTAACCCAAGTGATCATCTGTGAAGGGAATGAATGATTTTATTGATGAGTTCAATGGAGCTCAAGTGTACTGGATCTGTCAAGTTGGGAAGCGTTTATAGCAGCAGCTCTATTTTATCATGATCACACTCACACTGTCTCAGACTTATCAAGATTAAGGAACAGAAGAAGGTTATATCTTGTCTCAAATGTGAGTGTGAGCATAAGCTGAGATTAACTGAATAAAGACAGTAGTACACAAATAAATACCTGTGCAGTAAGACATACCAATGTGAACCTTTACAACACGTGACCATAACATAACACAATAGCTATACATTAGAATCAATGCAGTTCTCTGTTGTGATTCACTTTGCGCTACCTGGCTGATGCAGAAACAGACACAGAAACACATGTCAACACACCACAGTCAACAGAGGACACATTTTTTTCAGATCAGCCACCTAGGTGGAAATGACCACAATTAATAACCACAGACTGTCTCGTCTTCACTTCTTCTTTCTGACAGTTGTAAGGTTTTCCCTGCGTTTCTTTTAGTGTGCTCACTGATCTATCAGCTGTTGAGTGTGTCATTAAAAAGTGTCATGACAGATGTCGGGGAGCATGTATATGAGAATCTGTGCATCTGGGCGTGTAAATCACTAAATCACCTGAGCCGTCACCTTTCCAGTGAGGCGTGTAGCCAAGGTAACAGAGGTGTCGTTCTACCCCATGTCTCCCCTGTCACTGTACCACAGACACAACTAAATGACCTGCCATACTGTAACACACAGAGGGGGAAGAGAAAGCCTGCCAAGTGTTTAGAAAAACACTTTACCAGTGTCAAGATTGATACTTGGATCACGTCCTACTCCTGAGCTAAGATAAGCCCACCACTGATTTCTCACCGGGTGAGGCATTTAAACTGTCCACAACAAGGGGAGCGGGTGGAGAGGGGCAGAACACTGCCAAAACAAAGCAAACCCACTGATCACTCTGGTTGAATCAATGTTGTTTCCACGTCGTTTCAATTCAATTGAAACAACGTGGAATAGACATCTGTGCCAAGTGGGGAGGGACATCACTGGACACACATAGACAACTTACTGTTTTGTTATTTCCATATTATTTCACAAGAGAGGGGCATCTGAGAGCTTACTGTCTTTGGTAAATGTGCATATTGGGATAGCTCCAAATGTCTAGACCTTAACCTGTTCTGATTGGCAGGTAACCTTCTAGAGTTTTTATTATTATTTATTTAACTAGGCAAGTACGTTAAGAACAAATTCTTACTTACAATGACGACCTACCCTGGCCAAACCCTGGACGACGCTGCGCCAATTGTGCCCCTATGGGGTTCCCAATCACAGCCAGATGTGATACAGCCTGGCCTTGAACCAGAGACTGTAGTGACACCTCTTACACTGAGATGCAGTGCCTAAGACCGCTGCGCCACTCTGGATATGTGGATAAATGATCTTTGGTAGCAGGCTACATCAGCCAGCAGCTACATGCACTATAGTTCTGTATTTGTCATGCAGACAGTTGTTCATGTTCTTGTCTGTTGTGTTGACTGACTTAACCATATAGCTATTAGCCAAGCACACTGAATACACACAAGCTTATGTCATGTAAATCCATTTCATAGTAACATTATGTCCTCACTATTATCATTGTGTCGTCTGATTAGTCCATTACTCTGGGTAACATCTCTCTCCTCCTTTTCAAGCTGCTATTATGGAGATGCTTTGGAGATGCTCTGCTGTTATTCAACCTCAAGGGTTCAAAGGAGAGTTCACCTCTCTTCCCTATGTCAACTGGTCTATTCCAGAGGCTACATAACTGACAGAAAGGAGAGCTGAATAGAACCAGTGAATGCAATAGGCCTATGTTCAATTGCAAATCAAATCAGATCAAATCCAATTTTATTGGTCACATGCACATGGTTAGAAGATGTTAATGTCAGTGTAGTGAAATGCTTGTGCTTCTAGTTCCAACAGTGCATTAATATCTAACAAGTAATCTAACAATTCCCCAACAACCTTATACACACAAATCTAAAGGGATGAATGAGAATATGTACATATAAGTATATGGATGAGCGATGGCCAAGTGGCATAGGCAAGTTGAGGTAGATGGTATAAAATACAGTATATACATGTGATATCAGTAATGTAAGATATGTAAACATTATTAAAGTGGCATTGTTTAAAGTGACTAGTGATCAATTTATTAAAGTGTCCAGTGATTGGGTCTCAATGTAGGCAGCAGCCTCTCTGAGTTAGTGATTGCTGTTTAGCAGTCTGATGGCCTTGAGATAGAAGCTGTTTTTCAGTCTCTTGGTCCCAGCTTTGAGGCACCTGTACTGACCTCGCCTTCTGGATGATAGCAGTGCGAACAGGCACTGCCTCGGGTTGTTGTTGTCCTTGATGATCTTTTTGGCCTTCCTGTGACATCGGGTGCTGTAGGTGTCATGGAGGGCAGGTAGTTTGCCCCCGGTGATGCGTTGTGCAGAACGCACCACCCTCTGGAGAGCCTTGAAGTGGAGGGCGGTACAGTTGCCGTACCAGGCTGTGATACAGCCGACAGGATGCTCTCGATTGTGCATCTGTAAAAGTATGTCAGGGTTTTGGGTGACAAAACATTTCTTCAGCCTCCTGAGGTTGAAGAGACGCTGTTGCGCCTTCTTCACCACACAGTCTGTCTGGGTGGACCATTTCAGTTTGTCTGTGATGTGTACGCCCAGGAACTTAAAACTTTCCACCTTCTCCACTGCTGTCCCGTCGATGTGGATAGGAGGCTGCTCCCTCTGCAGTTTCCTGAAGTCCACGATCATCTCCTTTGTTTTGTAGACGTTAAGTGAAAGTTTGTTTTCCTGACACCACACTCTGAGTGCCCTCACCTCCTCCCTGTAGGCTGTCTCGTCATTGTTGGTGATCAAGACCACTACTGTTGTGTTGTCTGCAAACTTGATGATTGAGTTGAAGGCGTGCATGGCCGTGCAGTCGTGGGTGAACAGGGAGTACAGGAGAGGGCTGAGCAGACACCTTTGTGGGGCCCCAGTGTTGAGGCAAAGTGGAGATGTTGTTTCCTACCTTCACCACCTGGGTGCGGCCCGTCAGAAAGTCCAGGACCCAGTTGCACAGGGAGGGGTTGAGACCCAGGGCCTCCAGCTTGATGATAAGCTTGTAGGTTACTATGGTGCTGAGCTGTAGTCAATGAACAGCATTCTTACATACAGTACGTATTATTTTTGTCCAGATGGGATAGGGCAGTGTGCAGTGTGATGGCGATTGCGTCATCTGTGGACCTGTTGGGGTGGTATGCAAACTGAAGTGGGTCTAGGGTGGCCGGTAAGGTGGCGGTGATATGATCTGCATTATTGATATGCGTTAATATACTGTGGACAAAGGTTAAATGAATGTAGCCTATATGCAAAAAGAACACAGGTGAACAGAACTCACCCTCAAACAGGAGCATGCTGCATACTCAAATCCAGAGGAACACTGTCTGCATGTTGAGAAGTTCCACTTTAAATGATGAAGATAAGGTTGTGCCATGCGTGACCTTCTAAGGAGGGATCATTTTCATTAGGGAAACTGAAAACCAAAACAAATGTTGGTTTGTGGTCAAGTTTGGCTATTTCCTCCCTATCTCAGTTTATTTTCTTCCGTTTTGGGCTAACGAACACAACCCTATTCTAGTGTGTAGTCTTATCTGACAGGACCACCTTAACCAGGTAGTGTGTATTGTGTAGTGAACACTGGTCTTACCTGACAGGACCACCTCAACCAGGTAGTGTGTATTGTGTAGTGAACATTGGTCTTACCTGACAGGACCACCTCAACCAGGTCTCCCTCTGTGATGTCTGTAGCACATTTCACCAGCTGGAGGATGTTCTCTGAGCCTGGGTCGTGGCGGAACAGCAGGATCTTGTCATACATCCCATAGAAGCCACACTCGGGTAACTGTGTGGGAGAGACAAAAAGAGTAGCTGCCATTGGTTAACATTTGATAGGTTTTCTTGTTTGGTTGACTAGAGGTCTGTTCAAACCCAATTTGTTGTTATATTGCTTGTTGACTTAGTGGAGAGAAATGTACAATTATTTCCTTTCAAACTATTATAAAACATTATGTTTAATTGTCACATTAAAGAGGCCCTTTTCTGCTTTGTTTGTATGCAACCCAAGAAGACAGCAGTCTCAATAGAGACCCTTCTGGGGGCATGTCACACAGCAGACTAGGACAGAGTGTACGCTATAGTGTACGCTATAGTGTACGCTATTCTCCACATAGCTCACCCTAATATACATGCTACTGTACATACCATTTTCTTTTCAAGTTAAATACGGTCTATACACACCATGTATTTATATTCTGGATTCTGACACTGCTCACTCTAATATATCTACGTGGAGAGTTCATTGGACTTGTTCTGACATTTCGTTGTTCATTGTTTTATTTTATTTGTGTATTAGTATTGTATTTGCTAGACATTCAACTGAACTGTTGGAACTAGTAACGTAAGCATTTCACTGCACCTGCTACTACATACAACACCTGCAAATCTGTGTACCTGACCAATAAACTTTGATATGATTTTGATTACATTAACCTTATAACATTTAGAGGAACAGTGATGTTGTCTCTAAATTCAATTTAGAGAGCCCATAGTTCAAATTTTCACAATTGATGATACTGTACTGTCTGATACCAAACTGACAATTATGTAATAAATATACTAGCGCATTACTGAGTAGCTCCAATGGTTCTTCAGGGATATTTACAAAGCTGTTCATCACAGCCTCCATTCAGTAGTAATGCAAGTCACAGCTAAGTAATATGCCTCCTCAAATTGTTTTTACTCTGCTGATTATGGAGCCCGATAATGATGCAGACTGTTATAAGCATGTTACGAGCCCTTATTATGTCTTATTATGCAGCTTATAATATGTTATATACAGTCTTTACCAAGTGGCAGAAGCCTATAGCCAACAAACAGACATGGCAATTGTCTTCCTTTGGTAAATGTAGGGTAGGTGTTAAACCAAACAGTCTGTTGCCACAGAGCCCACATTAATTAACACTGGATTTCTCAAGGTCAGTTTTCACTAATCTATCCAAAGTCAAACTACTTGCACTACGTTTAAACACTATTTCTGTGGTTAGTTACAAAACAGTTTTAGGAATAACAGCCTGCCAATCAATCCAATGTCAAAGAAAAGAGCAACATATTGACTGACCTGTGTAGTGTGGTGAGGGAACCACTGCTGTGCATAACCCGCTATTGATCTACTCTGATGAGCTAGGTTACAGCATGTAGCCAATTCCACTACTTCACCATCTAGCCAAGCTCACATCACACACACACACACACACACACACACACACACACACACACACACACACACACACACACACACACATCCATGGATACAGTCATTTGATCAACTGTTACCCTTAGACTAGTCACAAAGTAACACCGAAATGGACTGTTGCAATATTATTATTGTAATAACTCTGAGAGATAATGATATGTTTTGCAAAGGGAGCACCTGAGGATAACGATGCAACAGAAACAGCTAGAGGGAAAAATACCTAGTAGATTTTTTTTTATCAATGAGAATAAACAATGATAATATATTCCAAATATTGTCTAAGACAAAAAGAAAGAAGACTTCAAGTGGCATGGAAATTAACATATCTCTATCATAAAAAGAAGTTAAGCATCTCACAATTGTACTATGAGTCTAATATGTTAGCTAATCCTATTGTGAATAACGCGTCTTAGTAGCAATATCACACATTTTAGCATGTTTTCACACTTGGTCACATTCAGACAATTTTTGTCAACCCAAATTTGTTGTGCCATGTGAACACTCCAAAAGGAACTCAGACCACTTAAAAGAGCCCCCGAAACGAACCGAACTGAGACCTTCGCAAGAGGTGGTCTGAGTTCGGTTCACTTTAATTACAAGGTCCGGCTCACTTTTTTAAGGTAATATGTACACAAAGTTCTCCAGGTTGGCTTGACATTATGCAACACCGTTTCCCTTGCCATAACACCTCTCATTGATTCTGCAAAAGTGAGAAGATGATGATTCAGATTCGTGGGAAAAAAAAGTATGTGTGGCGTTTTGTACTGACAATATGTTTCTGATTATTTGTGTGCAATATGTGAGCTATAGGCTAAGAGAGCTTCATATGCTGTTTATTTGATTGTGGGGTTTGAATAGTGTGAGAAGGCAACAATATTTTGTGATAATCACAAAATAGGGTACAAAATCAACACTAGCTCTTAAAGGGGCAGTAGCCTACATTGGGTGTAAAATGTTCAATTACAGCAATATTTAATCTGCAATTATTATTTATTTTTCTCGTACCAAGCATATTTACATGTTAATATTATCTTCTGATTATAATTAGTATGTATTGTCTTTGAACTAAATGCAATCTATTAGCATCCAAATTGTAAAAACAGTTGAAGACAGAAGTTTACATACATCTTAGTTTTCACAATTCCTGACTTTTAACCCTGGTAAAAATTCCCTGTCTTAGGTCAGTTAGGATCACCACTATATTTCAAGAATGTGAAATGTCAGAATAATTGTAGAGAGAATGATTTATTTCAGCTTTTATTTCTTTCATCACATTCCCAGTGGGCCTTGTTTAACTTGGGTCAAACATTTCAGGTAGCCTTCCACAAGCTCTCCATAAACGTTTGGGTGAATTTTGGCCCAGTCCTCCTGATAGAGCTGGTGTAACTGAGTCAGTTTTGTAGGCCTCCTTGCTCGCACACGCTTTTTCAGTTCTGTCCACAAAAGTTCTGTAGGATTGAGGTCAGGACTTTGTGATGGCAACTCCAATACCTTGACTTAAGCCATTTTGCCACAACTTTGGAAGTATGCGTGGGGTCATTGTCCATTTGGAAGACCCATTTGCGACCAAGCTTTAACTTCCTGACTGATGTCTTGAGATGTTGCTTCAATATATCCACATAATTTCCCTCCCTCACGATGCCATCTATTTTGTGAAGCGCACTAGTCCCTCCTGCAGCAAAGCACCCCCACAACATGTTGCTGCCACCCCCGTGCTTCACGGTTGGGATGGTGTTCTTCAGCTTGCAAGCATCCCCCTTTTTCCTCCAAACATAACGATGGTCATTATGGCCAAACAGTTCTATTTTTGTTTCATCAGACCAGAGGACATTTCTCCAAAAAGTGCAATCTTTGTCCCCATGTGCAGCTGCAAACCGTAGTCTGGCTTTCTATGGCGGTTTTGGAGCAGTGGCTTCTTCCTTGCTGAGCGGCCTTTCAGGTTATGTCGATATAGGACTCGTTTTACTGTGGATACTGATACTTTTGAACCTGTTTCCTCCAGCATCTTCACAAGGTCCTTTGCTGTTGTTCGTGCATTTATTTGCACTTTTCGCACCAAAGTACGTTCATCTCTTGGAGACAGAATGCATCTCATTCCTGAGCGGTATGATGGCTGCGTGGTCCCATGGTGTTTATACTTGCGTACTATTGTTTGTACAGATGAAAGTGGTACCTTCAGGCATTTGGAAATTGCTCCCAAGGATGAACCAGACTTGTGGAGGTATACAATTTCTTTCAATTTGCTGACTTCTTTTGATTTTCCCATGATGTCAAGCAAAGAGGCACTGAGTTTGAAGGTAGGCCTTGAAATACATCCACAGGTACACCTCCAATTGACTCAAATTATGTCAATTAGCCTATCAGAAGCGTCTAAAGCCATGGCATCATTTTCTGGAATTTAACAAGCTGTTTAAAGGCACAGTCAACTTAGTGTATGTAAACTTCTGACCCACTAGATTGTGATACAGTGAATTATAAGTGAAATAATCTGTCTGTAAACAATTGTTGGAGAATTTAATTGTGTCATGCACAAAGTAAATGTCCTAACCAACTTGCCAAAACTATAGTTTGTTAAGAAGAAATTTGTGGAGTGGTTGAAAAATGAGTTTTAATGACTCCAACCTACAGGTAGAAAAGCTTACCTTCAGAAAAGGTACAAATTTGACTTTTTAGGGTGCCACCACTGTGACAAAGCTGTGTGTTCCTTTTAAGTGGCAAAAAAATTACCTCTAAAAAGGTTTTTGAGTGTTGCTTTAACACTGTAGGGTGTAAAGCCTTATTTGCATATTTCCCAGGGTGCCTTTCAAACACATTTTTGAGTTACCAGTACCGCCCATATGACTGTGTGCTAGTGATAGAGATATGGTTGTAGCATTCAATGGCTTTCAGTCCTGTAGAGTGCCTAAATAAAAAATGTATCATTGAAATTAAACTCTTTATGACAATACATGACATATATCATAAGGCGATAACTTGACAGCCTAGCTTTACCGCAACACAGTGGTCTGAAACTCCTGGTTTGCAGGCCACATTAGGCAAGTCACATTATGCTGGCTTGTAAAGTGATATGTATTTCCTATTTGAATCCAGCCAAAGTTAGAATATCCATGAATGTTAACTTTTAATCACCTGAATTCTGCATTTATAATGACTGCCAAGGTAGGGAATAACAAAAAATGAGACTACGTAAACCATCTAAACGGGAACAACCATCTCAGTAACGGGTGCAATAAGTCCAAATACTAACAGATTGGATTAGTTTAGAAAAATGTATGATATTTATCTTTGTGTAGCATAAGATCAATCAATCAATGTGCATGCAAAAACACATATTGAAACAAACAAATAAAAATCGACCTGCAATAGAGCATGCTGGGAAATATGATAATGATGGGTGTGGTTTTTGAGAGTGTGTGATGATTGTCCCTTTATATTCAAAATATTGGGCACAAAAATGTACCATTATACTAGATTATCCACACATGTACCCTAAAAGGTACCGAACAGTAGGCCTACCATGTAAGAGTTTATCTGTACATTTGAAGATACATTATGTGATTATTTTTTTTTTTAAATTTATATTTATATTTGTACTGTACCCTAACCATACCCTTATTTCTAAGAGTGTGGCAAATACAAATCTATATCTCAATTTTCTCTACCTAGTTAATGGCAGTAGATATCTCTCCTGTCAGCCTCTAATGAGGTCTGTACAAAAATATACAGAGGTAAGTGTGGTACTGAGGTCACCATGAGAGCAACCCCACTGTAACAGTAGGGTTGTCATGGCAGCGTAACCCAAGGCTCGATTCCTGATTGAAATTATATTCATTTATTTGACACAACGGATCCACATATATCTGCTGAATGTCTGAACCATCAAAAGAAAAGCAGAGAGAGACTGAACCTTGTCATTTACCCCCCTATGAGGGAGAAATGCTTATTTTAAAAGTACAGGACATTCACAGGCAACAGTACTAGCTATATTGCCTCTCTGGGGAGACTGATGTGGCACTTCCAAGATGGCCTTTCAACACTGTTATTTTCCTGCTTTATATTTTTTACGGATAAGTGCGATGTACAAAGAACATCAATTTGGAGGCCGTCTTCTCTCTCAAACAATAGGCGCAGTCAGTGGCGTAGCTAGCTGAAGTTCTGTTTTTAACACTGTTAGAAGCAGCTGCGGCTCAGTCCGTCGGCTGAGGGGGAAATAGCCTCTGAAAGCTATTCAGCCTGTGTGAATCACCAATGCAGCTCTAACTGCCGTTCTGCTCTCACACCTACGCCATAGACTAGTCTTATTGAGTTGCCCTTCCTTCTGAGAACATCAACCTATGCTTTTCTTTCACCTTACGCCTTGGTAGAAAACTCCACTGTGCAAAGGTTTAAATCTTGTTGTTGAGGTTTTCAAACAAGATATTTGTGACTAAGGTCACTTTTCAAAGTCAAACAACATAATTCTTTCAAAAGGTGGATTGAGAGAGGAATAGTCTGGTCCTCTGTTGTTAGTGGGGATGTGTTTTTTTTGTTTTCATGAATTCGTTAACTAAATATAGGGTTGAATGCATGATGAATTCAAAAAAGCTATGAAAAAATGCAATATGGTACACAAACTGTGAAGCTCAAAAATGTCATTGATTCATGACTGAGTGAACCTGTGCTATAAGTGTCTCAAGCCCCGTTTATACCTGGTTCTAACATGCATCCTTTGTCTTGATCTTGTCCTCATTCTGATTGTGCCCACATTTTCAGACAGGTGTAGACGATTAAAAGATGCATTCTGATCTGATTGTGATCAGATATTCATGACCAGCTCTGGAGGTAGTCAAGCATGCATTGTGTCTGGATATCTTACAAGTGTAGACAGATATGGACAGTGAAACCATTTAATCATTATCATTATGTCTTAAAATAAAAAAAATAAAAAAATATAATGTTTTGAAAGAATAGGCCCAGGAAATCTGGTCACAATGTGGGCACAGTGGACAGATATGAGACACATTTTAATACATTGTGTAGACATATTTCTGAAAATGTGTGCACAATCAAAATCCGGATATGATCAAGACAAAGGACGCATGTTAGCGGCAGGTATAAACAAGGCTTAAGTCGAGTTCCAAGTCCAAGTATAATCATGGTAAATGATCTGATTTAAAATTGAATATGCACATCAGCTGCAATTGAATAAAAAGTGTCTAAGTGGTGGGAGAGCAGTCTGTTGCAGCAGTACTGTATATATCTCAGTGGATAGAAGTGTCTAAATGCACTGTGGTCATAACATTTCTAAACTAACGCCCAAGAATAGCAAAACCAAATGCTATACTGCTCTGACAAAGGAAGTACACAATGACTACACAACCTATTTCAAATCAAAACAAATCCAATTTTCACAGTTTTGCGGAAATGAGTGACTAAGCAGAATTGAGTGGGAAAAAAAAGACTAAGAATAACACGAGCACTCTCAAAATGGACGTGTGTCGTTCCACACAAATGAGTGACTTTGATATTTTAAGTAGAAGTTGTGCACCAACATTACATTTTCAACGAAGTGCCCGTTAATAAAAAAAAGTGCCCCTTTGCATCTATCCAGTATATGTGACCAGAAATAATAATAATAATAATATATTAACCACATGGAGAATCAATCACATTCACAATTCAAAAAGAATATTTATAAAATAAAGTGCAAAAAATTATACATTTTCACATGTCCTTCTGTGCACCATCTGTGGACTTCTAGGAAGAGTTTAACCCACTTAACCCCAAAATGTCTCCAAGTTTTCACCATCATTGTAAAGCCCTAGTTATTTTGTTGCTTTGAAAAAGTTATTTCTGAAGATTATTAGTTATTTAATGTGATTAGTGATTCATTTGAAGGAAAAATGTTGAACTGTCCCTCATTTTAAGGTTAACCCTGTCACGTGATCTGAACTCCCGTTTTAATATTGTGAAACTATTACCGGTACTTTTTTCCCCAAAAGAAACATTGAACATCTGATGGTCAAATAATAGCGTAAAAGCATGTAAGCTGGTTCTACTCTTTTTGGGCATTTCTTGGTGTTTTGTGGTGGAAGACTGAGTGGGTTGAACATAACGTCAAACCTGCTACCCATAGATAGACAGGCTAGAATAACACGTCAACCCTGCTACCCATAGATAGACATGCTAGAATAACACGTCAACCCTGTTACCCATAAGATAGACAGGCTAGAATAACACATCAACCCTGTTACCCATAGATAGACAGGCTAGAATAACACGTCAACCCTGCTACCCATAGATAGACAGGCTAGAATAACACGTCAACCCTGTTACCCATAGACAGGCTAGAATAACACATCAACCCTGTTACCCATAGATAGACAGGCTAGAATAACACGTCAACCCTGCCACCCATAGATAGACAGGCTAGAATAACACGTCAACCCTGTTACCCATAGATAGACAGGCTAGAATAACACATCAACCCTGCTACCCATAGATAGACAGGCTAGAATAACACATCAACCCTGTTACCCATAGATAGACAGGCTAGAATAACACATCAACCCTGTTACCCATAGATAGACAGGCTAGAATAACACATCAACCCTGTTACCCATAGATAGACAGGCTAGAATAACACGTCAACCCTGCTACCAATAGATAGACAGGCTAGAATAACACGTCAACCCTGTTACCCATAGATAGACAGGCTAGAATAACACGTCAACCCTGTTACCTATAGATAGACAGGCTAGAATAACACGTCAACCCTGTTACCCATAGATAGACAGGCTAGAATAACACGTCAACCCTGTTACCTATAGATAGACAGGCTAGAATAACACGTCAACCCTGCTACCTATAAATAGACAGGCTAGAATAACACGTCAACCCTGTTACCTATAGATAGACAGGCTAGAATAACACGTCAACCCTGTTACCCATAGATAGACAGGCTAGAATAACACGTCAACCCTGTTACCTATAGATAGACAGGCTAGAATAATACGTCAACCCTGTTACCCATAGATAGACAGGCTAGAATAACACGTCAACCCTGCTACCCATAGATAGACAGGCTAGAATAACACGTCAACCCTGCTACCTATAAATAGACAGGCTAGAATAACACGTCAACCCTGTTACCTATAGATAGACAGGCTAGAAATGTTTTAGCAATACATTTTCTGCCCCTCCTGGTTGCACACAACAAGCTCCATTCCCCCTGTCACAAGGGGATGGCTGATTTAAGATGAAAAATGGTCAAACCGGTTACGGTCAACCCTGTAACTTTTTGGGCACTTTACAGGTATACTATAATACTATATCTATATATTTTAGTTTATTTAACCTCTTGATATGGAAAAACTTGTGTTTTATGAAGTTGATCATGTGCTCTTTATGACAGAATGTTAAAATGAGGTTAAAGCAACAGTTTTTTTCCCCTCAAAGTTACAGTACACTTCTCAAAAGGCACCAAATTGGTGGAACGACCCACATAACAGGCTCATTGCTCTGATATCAATGTCCTCTTCTTTTTGTTAATGTATTTTTGTTTCATGTTAAGGATCAGTTTCCAGTGCCTGTACCTCACGACTATACTGTGGGCGTATATTGCTGACTATTTTGTTTTAATAATGGAGTTACTGTAAATATAAGCCTTGCATCACATAGAATGGACACCATTTCAATCGAATAGCAACTTACAAATCCTGACAATCTTATAGGATCACCTTCCTCTCATGAGAAATGGCATGTACTCCCAAAATACAGTGCATTATGCAAAAAGCTATATACCTTTCCTTGTGTTTACTAACTGACACCTTTACCCCAGAGATAGTGTGGTCTTTGGCTCAGAGTCCTGACTGAGTTGTGTAAATGGAAAGGAACTCCCTATAAAGAGACAGAGGTGTGGATGTGGCTTGGGCGATACTAAATAGCACACACAGTATAGCACATAGAGCTAGAGACGCCTCAAGATTGCCTGACTTGTCCAAGCCCTTGTCACCACCGAAGGTGAGATATTGTCAAACTCGACTGTACAAAGCATTACATTTCAAAAGGATCCCAAAAGGGTTCTGTGCAGAGGGATAGGGTAATGCTGTTTTCATCTGAAGAACCCTTTTTAGAAGACGAGGGTTATTTGTAAGTCAAAGGGTTCTTTCTACCTTTAAACAACATAAGAAGCGTTTTGGAAGAAAGGGTGCATTGATTATTATTTGTAACCCTTCTGAATTTGAATAAGCTTTTTTATTGTAATGCTTTTTTCTTTCTTTTAAATAGTGCCAGAGCATTAGTGTTTACCTCAGTGTTTAAACTTTAACATCAGGAGTTTGGGTAATATGATACATTTAATATATTTGTACATGTATATATCATTCCCTTCATCCTTTTACATATACAGTACTGATGTACAGTAGTTGATATCTTTGCCATGATTTCTGTCGTTCAGTGTAGCACTTTGATGATTTTATTGAGCAGAAAGTAGGAGAATGTTGGGCCCCGTTACTAAGATGGTTGTTCCAGTTTAGATTACTTGATTAATCAATCTGCTCTACCCTGGCAGTCATTCTGAATGCAGGTTGAGGTTGATTAAAAGTTCCAATTGTTGGATATCCTCACTCTGGCTGGATTCCAATAGGAATTACACATCACTTTGCATGCGAGCATAATGTGACATGCAGGGCTGATGTGGTCTGTAAACCAGGAATTTATAACTAGGTGTTGTAACTAGGTCCTCAAAGAAAGTTTTTATGATACAGTATACAATATGTCATGTATTGTCATTTTTTCTTTTATAGGCAAATAGAGTAGGAGTATGACAATGTATGCACTCACTACTGTAAGTCATTCTGGATAAGAGTGTCTGCTAAAATGTAAACATCTTCAGCCAGGTTATTATCCCTGTATGGTATGAGCAGAGGTTTATCATGTGTTTCTCACTGTGAGTATTGCTGGCTGTGGTGTGACAACCACTGGTCAATACTGTTACACTTCTGGGCTTTTGTTTCTCTGCCTCACTCTGTACACACAAACCCCTATGACTGGCGGACATAGAAGAGCTGTTGCTGCAGCTATTGCTATTATTTTAGCCCTCAGAGTGATACGAGGTGCAGTACACATAATCGCTCACAACACATACAATTGCAATTCAAAGGCAAACTCTCTAGTCTAGACTAACCCTGCCACGTTTTTTTATTTTTTATTATGTGATTTATGTAACTCTTCAGGGATACTAGTGTATTTGAATAGAGTTACAAAATTCCAGTATACTATCTCCAAATGCCAAGGTTTTTCAGAAATATCAGTTGGAAAATTTGCAGAATCAGAAGGGAATAAACAGGAAATCTGGAACCCTTTAACCGGTATTAATTTGGGGAAAGTTAATATTTTATAACTCTAGACTTGAACGCATGCATTAAGAGAGAATGTCTGATATGAAAGCTAGAGAGATAGCTACTAAAGAGCTGAGAAATGATTGGTACCATGGGGTATGATGGGTGGGCGTCCATAACCAGTAGAGAAAATAAAATCATTGTTATTATAAAGACTAATTACCGGAACAAAATCAATTAACATGTCTCACTGTAAATGAAATTCCTACTTATTATACTGTACTTTTCATTTTACAGTGAATAACCAAGGGTCTGGAGTGCTCACTCACTTAGTTAAATAAGTATGCATACTGTATATGCACTGTATGTATACTGTATGTACACTGTATGTACAGTGCCTTGCGAAAGTATTCGGCCCCCTTGAACTTTGCAACCTTTTGCCACATTTCAGGCTTCAAACATAAAGATATAAAACTGTATATTTTTGTGAAGAATCAACAACAAGTGGGACACAATCATGAAGTGGAACGACATTTATTGGATATTTCAAACTTTTTTAACAAATCAAAAACTGAAAAATTGGGCGTGCAAAATTATTCAGCCCCCTTGAGTTAATACTTTGTAGCGCCACCTTTTGCTGCGATTACAGCTGTAAGTCGCTTGGGGTATGTCTCTATCAGTTTTGCACATCGAGAGACTGACATTTTTTCCCATTCCTCCTTGCATAACAGCTCGAGCTCAGTGAGGTTGGATGGAGAGCATTTGTGAACAGCAGTTTTCAGTTCTTTCCACAGATTCTCGATTGGATTCAGGTCTGGACTTTGACTTGGCCATTCTAACACCTGGATATGTTTATTTTTGAACCATTCCATTGTAGATTTTGCTTTATGTTTTGGATCATTGTCTTGTTGGAAGACAAATCTCCGTCCCAGTCTCAGGTCTTTTGCAGACTCCATCAGGTTTTCTTCCAGGATGGTCCTGTATTTGGCTCCATCCATCTTCCCATCAATTTTAACCATCTTCCCTGTCCCTGCTGAAGAAAAGCAGGCCCAAACCATGATGCTGCCACCACCATGTTTGACAGTGGGGATGGTGTGTTCAGTGTGATGAGCTGTGTTGCTTTTACGCCAAACATAACGTTTTGCATTGTTGCCAAAAAGTTCAATTTTGGTTTCATCTGATCAGAGCACCTTCTTCCACATGTTTGGTGTGTCTCCCAGGTGGCTTGTGGCAAACTTTAAACAACACTTTTTATGGATATCTTTAAGAAATGGCTTTCTTCTTGCCACTCTTCCACAAAGGCCAGATTTGTGCAATATACGACTGATTGTTGTCCTATGGACAGAGTCTCCCACCTCAGCTGTAGATCTCTGCAGTTCATCCAGAGTGATCATGGGCCTCTTGGCTGCATCTCTGATCAGTCTTCTCCTTGTATGAGCTGAAAGTTTAGAGGGACGGCCAGGTCTTGGTAGATTTGCAGTGGTCTGATACTCCTTCCATTTCAATATTATCGCTTGCACAGTGCTCCTTGGGATGTTTAAAGCTTGGGAAATATTTTTGTATCCAAATCCGGCTTTAAACTTCTTCACAACAGTATCTCGGACCTGCCTGGTGTGTTCCTTGTTCTTCATGATGCTCTCTGCGCTTTTAACGGACCTCTGAGACTATCACAGTGCAGGTGCATTTATACGGAGACTTGATTACATTGGTCAACATTGGATCATTCAGAGATCCTCACTGAACTTCTGGAGAGAGTTTGCTGCACTGAAAGTAAAGGGGCTGAATAATTTTGCACGCCCAATTTTTCAGTTTTTGATTTGTTAAAAAAGTTTGAAATATCCAATAAATGTCGTTCCACTTCATGATTGTGTCCCACTTGTTGTTGATTCTTCACAAAAAAATACAGTTTTATATCTTTATGTTTGAAGCCTGAAATGTGGCAAAAGGTCGCAAAGTTCAAGGGGGCCGAATACTTTCGCAAGGCACTGTATATTGTATGCATATAAAACTGATCTTATGCAGTATGGACTGTACTAATTAACAAACACTTGAGATATTTAACACCTGAATCTAACATGGACTAATCTAATGTACTGTACCCTCTACTAATCTCTTACGCTCTTTCTCGCAGACACAACTATAGTCGACAAAGAGAATACGTTCTTGGTTAATAATTTCACACCATATTTAATCATAGTTCTCTTTTAAGACGGTTTCTCATTGTCACCATAACAGAGATACTTTTTAGGAGATGGGAAACTCCATTGGAATCGTATTAACGGCCATTGTGTATGTGTAACAACCCTTCAAGCGTAAAAATGGTTTGAACTCCATCTAGTCAACACGGCCCGTTGATGATGTGGGGCCAACATACACAATGGCCGTTAATAAGATTCCAATGGAGTTTCCCATCTCCTAAAAAGTTGATTCTGGGACAAGGAGTGCACTCCGCAAGGAGTGAATGGGAGTCAATTGGGCATTAGCTCAAAAACCAAACATTAGCATGAATTACATCAACAAGAAGTACAGCTTTAAAAGCCTCCAGCAACAGGAAAGGTGAATTATTATGTGGATTATAATTCATGGACATCTTTGTAGAGGTTTACACATTTTTCGAAAGGGAAAATCACATCTGAAATTCCAAAGTGGAAATGACAAACTTCTGAAGCCTCAAAAAAGTTGTATATTTCTGCATTTCAGGAATGTTCTCCTGCAACACAGTGATCAAAGCTTGGCCCCAGTGATGTACGGGGCCTTACGCATTCCCTCTGTAGTGCCTTACGGTCAGAGGCCGAACAGTTGCTATACCAGGCTGTGATGCAACCGGTCAGGATGCTCTCGATGGTGCAGCTGTAGAAATTTTGGAGGATCTGGGGACCCATGCAAATCTTTTCAGTCTCTTGGGGGATAATAGGCATTGTCGTGCCCTCTTCACAACTGTATTGGAGTATTTGGACCATGATAGTTTGTTGGTGATGTGGACACCAAGGAACTTGAAGCTCTCAAACCGCTCTCCTACATCTCCATCGATGTGAATGGGGACATGTTCAGCCCTCCTTCTCCGGTAGTCCATGATCAGCTCCTTTGTCTTGCTCACATTGAGGAAGAGGTTGTTGTCCTAGCACCACACTGCCAGGTCTCTGACCTCCTCCCTATAGGCTGTCTCATAATGGTCGGTGATCAGGCCTACAACCGTTGTGTCGTCAGCAAACTTAATGATGGCGATGCAGTCGTGGGTGAACAGGGAGTAGAGGAAGGGACTAAGCACGCACCCCTGAGGGGCCCCAGTGTTTAGGATCAGTGTGGCAGATGTGTCGTTGCCTACCCTTACCACCTGGGGGTGGCCCATCAGGAAGCCCAGGATCCAGTTTCAGTGGGAGGTGTTTAGTCCCAGAGTCCTTAGCTTAGTGATGTGCTTTGTGGGCACTATGGTGTTAAACGCTGAGCTGTAGTCAATGAACAGCATTCTCACATAGGCGTTCCTTTTGTCCAGGTGGCAAAGGGCAGTGTGGAGTCCAATTGAGATTGCGTCATCTGTGGATCTGTTGGGGAGGTATGCGAATTGGAGTGGGTCTAGTGTTTCCGGGATGATGGTGTAAATGTGAGCCATGACCAACCTTTCAAAGCACTTCATGGCTACAGACGTGAGTGCTATGAGGCTGTAGTATCGATTTTAATTTTTCCCAACACTGACAGAAACCACAGCTTATTTTTTGTAATTACAATTATTGAGAGTGCAGTGTTTACTTAATTACTAAAGTAATTAACAGTCAGGCAGAGGTATTTTGTTGCCGTTCTCTACCTGTTCTCAGTGGTGAGGATCAGTACAATGCTCGTTAATGGGGGGGTCACTAGCATAAATATTAAATAATAAAGGGGCAATCCAGAATTGGTATAAATTATTTATTTTTACTTTTAAATGTATGTTATATAGCTATTAAACTTATTCATATGTCATGACACTCCATCAGAACCCAAAAGGTAATAATATTTTACTCCATTGTTTGCAAGTGTAAACAAACACGTTACTGCATCTCATGGATGGTCAATCCTTGCATCCATAGCGGCATCTATGTAATTTTAGTATTAGTCTGTAAGAACACACTAGATAACACAAAGTCGACACTACAGATTTATACTGTACATCCTAGTTAATTAGCAGATGAGACCAAAGAAGGCTTTTATGGTGCCGACACTAAGGGGAGAGCACTCATGAGAGTGCTGGGGCAGAAAAGGGCCATGATCCTCAAAGGGAATGGTGACCCTCTACAGCATCTCTTTTATGCTAATGAAGATGCATGGTGCTTAGAATGCTTTCCAAAACAGCTGCCCCACAATGGCCTATGCACATCGCACAACCTTCATCTTCGGTTCTGTTCTTCCCAAGGTGTGTGTGTGTGTGTGTGTGTGTGTGTGTGTGTGTGTGTCTGCTAGTACGTGACCCTACTGCACATGGCTCTCATCAGGATAATGGCACTCATATGGATACTTCACAGGCAATCAAAATCAGTTGCCAAGCAACTGGGGGACCATTCTCTAACTAGGAGACAAACCTTGGGGAGCTGACCACAGAATGTAATAATTTTGCTAATTAATTTCATCTTGGGGACACGTATAGTAAACTATAACTTGATAATGTTTGTTTAATGTTTCTCATTTGTATAACACCAGGGATGAAAGTTCAAAACTACCAGATGTATACCATACAGTCGTAGCGAAAAAGGGAAATAGAACTGGCTATCATCATGATATAAAAATCACCATCTTTATCTCCAAATACATAACATACATTACTTCTGTTTCTCAAACCATATTCACGACATTATGAATTTATGAGAGCATCCCAGTGTTGAATATGAGTGGTTATTATTGTGGGTGAAGAAATAAAGAAAGCTTGGTGTGAAGAAGAAGTAGAAGAATTGTAATGGAAGGTTGAGGTTGGTTGAAGGACTTGTGGGATGGATGCTTAGTCTATGTGGTCATCACAGCTCCCATCACAGCTCTACTTATGGACTGACACAGACTGAACAAGGAAGTTAGCACTTCCTGTGAGGAACTAACATGGTGCCACCTGATTAATAAGGACACTTGAATGAAAAGAGCTGTAAAGAGCGGTAATGTAAAAAGGTGGTAAAACTTCAAACAAAGGCACCATCCTTTTAATTAGTCCTGATAACGCTTGGCTCTAGTGGATTCCAATGGGATGGCCTGTTAACAGTCTATTAGGTCTATTAGACAGCCTTTTGATGGGAACCAGGACCCTGGTTGAAGAAGTAATGAAGAGGTCAAGGCGGTGACTGCCCATCCTCGTTTCTCTGTCCAACATCGGGTAAATTTATTAAAGGACTGTTCAACACTCATACATGTCATGTCAATAGCAATGGTTAAGCTGGTTCATGGTTGCAATATCTTATTTGGATCAGGACTTGCATGTTAGGTGGAGGATGACACGACAATCCGATATACATCATGGACACCTACATCTGCATACTATACAGATCTTAATTTGATCAACCTGTTGCAGGATAACTTTCCTGGTTAAAAAGGCTTCTGAAGTTTGTAATTTCCACTTTGAAATTTCAGACTTGATTTTCCCTTACGAAAAATATATCAACCCCTACAAAAATGTCCATTAATTATAATAATAATTAACATTTCCTTTTGCTGTGGGATTATTTTCCTGCTGTAAGAAACGGGTTCAAATTAAGATTCTACATCTGGATCTCTGTTTGTTTAACAACAGATTACTACTGTAAATCTTCATTCCGCATGTCATTTTATAACTGTAATAAAAACCACACAACATAATTGAAAGGCAGAGCTTTACAGTGAGTATGTTTACATGCACACTAATAATTCAAAATTAAACTCATTACGGCAGGAGTCAGATTATACAATAGATTATACAATAAACACCTTACTCTGCTTATCTTAATTGGCGTAAGGTCAAAATTGAATGAAGCATACGCCGATTAAAACACCTAGTTTTCAGAGCAATTTGTTGAATTATTAAACACCTTAACCATCATTCCATTTGATCTGCACAGCGGTGTACTTGATCTGCACATGTGCTAGCACCAGCCGAGTGAGCCTCCCTCTTTAGCGCGAGTGAAGTTCGGAACAACAATTTCTTACAAGTCGTTTTCACATACAAACTTTATATGTCTGAACTCAGAAACAAACATGCTTCCCAAAAATAACATGTTCACTGTGGTAGAATGTTTATTTTATTATTTTCATTGGCAGTATCATCAGGTAGCCTGATTTCCAATGTGTCCATAGAAACAGGATAATTGTTCTTTTTTTATTTAACTAGGCAAGTCAGTTAAGAACAAATTCTTATTTTCCATGCTGGCCTAGGAACAGTGGGCCTAGCTCAGGAGCAGAACGACAGATTTGTACCTTGTCAGCTCGGGGATTTGAACTTGTAACCTTCCGGTTACTAGTCCAACTAGTCCAACCACTGGGGTACCCTGCCGCCTCTTCCTGCAAAGCATGCAATCGTTTTAATTAACTATTACATTAATCTGACTACACACAATAATCACATTATTCTGTGCATGTAACTGCACTCAGTGTCTGAATCAGTATAAGTATCAGTTTCAGACAGACAGACAGTCATTGAAGGTTATTGACATGTCCATCTAAGCTATAACAAGACCCTTTCAAGGAACTTATCTTTGGACATGACTATCAATGTCATCATTGCCCTTAAATGATCTAACTCTCTCTTTGCCACAGTAAGATTATCTCTATACTTTGGTCTATAAATAGACATTCTAATCGGCACACCAGACTTCTTTAAGTTGGCAAAGAACACCCAGAGAGCTGCCAGAGTAGTGCTGTAAACTTTGATTGGTCAAGCATTCGATGCAACCACTCCCAAGGAGGTCATTTATCCTGGAAAGACCAATCATCGTGCCAAACTAGCTTTTAGTACAGTTGCAATTTGATTACTAATTCTAGGCATTAGGGCCAAATCTTAACTTCTATAAAGTCAACTTGATCCATCCCAGGACATGCTAATGTGAAATCAAACTTACTTTCTCATAATCCACAGTGTCTAGGCCCTGTTGCATACTGTTAGCTTTGTCATTTTATACACCACACACACCCACACACCCCCACACACATACACACACCCCCCCCCCCCCCCCCCCCCCACACACACATATTTAAGATCTCACCTCACTTCGTAATATTTAAATTAGTGTTTCTGAGCATCTATACACGAGAGGGAACCTCTCTCTGTGATAAAATGTGTCTACAACAAGGTGTTGAGGTACAACGTCCTGTAGTTCATATATATTTTGTGCCTTACTTAATTAAGAATTTAGTGTCATTTTCCAACACACACTAATAACCCTGGGACAGAAGGTGTTTCTGCTTTCTAGTGTCATGTCAGTATTACTACTGTAACCCTTAGACAACAAGAAAAGCCTACATTTTAACACACATGCTTCAGAGGATGACAGACGTGCAACCCAGGAACATTATATGTGTAACAGATAACTTCTCATATGACCGGTATCATGTTGAAACGGAAATAAACGAATGAAGGGAGACTATACCCACTGGGCACACAAGGGATGAATCAACGTTGCTGCCACGTCATTTCAATTAAATGGCGTTGTACCAATGTAGAATAGACATTATATTGAAGTCTGTGCCCAGTGGGTAAAGACGTCATCACCAAATTAAACTATCAAGTTACAACATATGTAGGCCTACATAAAATTGTGTTTGAGAGATAGTTTTCAGGTGGGTTTTAACAAACTGTGTTTTTTATCCCATACCCTTTTCAGATATAAACAAAATACGGTAGCCTATAAAGAAGATGCTATGATAAAGAATAGGTGTTTTTCTTCTAGATATGAAAGGGGTTTATACGACCTCAGATCTTGGAGTAATAGATGGTCATATATACACCATGTCGGCTACAACAGGCCTGATGATTATGGAGGAAGGAGGTGATCACCACATGCTCGAATGGTAGATAATTGTCTTGTTATTCAAAACTGTTCTACAATGTCAGTGATCTCTGTGCATGGAATGTACTATAACTCCTCACCATGCTCACAACACACATAGTTCGCATCCCAAATGGCACCCTATTCCCAATGGGCCCAGGTCAAAAGTAGTACACTATATTGGGATTAGGGTGCCATTTGCGACGCATCCATCGGCACAGTATAGAACATTATAATATAAACCTTCACAGTCAAAACTTAAACATCCTCCCCCTCTGAGCCTGTCATTATTAATGAGCACACTATAGACTAGGCTCAAGCAGAGCCAGTAGTGTAGGCCTACTGAGAGTCTGCACTAGGGTGGTGCTGGCATGCCAGCAGTACAGCAAAGAGCTGTAAAATAGTCTCTAATAAAGTGTGAACATACAGCTATTAAGAGATGCTTACAGATGTGGGATCTTAATTTGATCACTGTGTTGCAGGAGAACATTCCTGAAATGCAGGAAATGTAAAACTTGTAGAGTATTTGAGGTTTTAAAAGGCTTCTGAAGTTTGTCATTTCCAATTTGACATTTCAGACTTGATTTTCCCTTACAAAAAAATGTATCAACCTGTTGCTGCAGGATTAGTTTCCTGCTGAAGCAAACAGGCTCAATTTAAGATTCTACACCTGTAGTTACCATGTTGTTAATCAGTGATCAATTACAACTTTATTAAACATCTGGATTCTTAATTTCCTTAGCTTGTTTAACGTTTCCTTTCTTATGTTGAACTTTTCCTCTCTCGTAATGATAAAACCCTCTTTGTAGGTATATATTTCCATGACCAATACATTTGTGGGGTAGCTGCCCACCCCCCTGTAATTCTATCAGAAACCACTTCCTGTCACCAGTCTCTTTCCCTTGCTGCCACTACTCTTGCTCAACTGGGGGGTCTAAAAAAAAGTGTACACTGTAGCCACTTATTTCCTTCTTGGTTATTTTGCCTAAGAATGACCATGGACTTTTCTGAGTTGTTCATCCTATCAGAATGGAACCACACAAAAAATGTAATGTTTAGGCAAACATGACCTACTGTATGGCTCTGGGTCAGATCCCACTGGGCATTCACTGGTTGAATTAACTTTGTTTCTATGTAATTGCAATACAATATATGTTCAACCAACGTGGAATAAACGTTGAATTGACGTCTGTGACCAGTGGTATGATTATGTCACGCAATATAATAGACTGAAATCTGTATACCCGAATGTAAACATGTAGGCAAAAGTTAATAGTTCACTAATACCTAGCCTATATCTGTGCATTACATGTTTTCCAACTAAATCCATAATAAGAATGGCGCTACAGAAGTTATAGGATATTACCTTCTGGTCCACGATGGAGCATGCCATCTCCCGGACCTGAGCGAGGCTGAAGTCGACAGAGTCCAAAAGAACAGGCTCGCGGCTCAACCCGATCTGTATCTGGAAAGATATGCCATTGGACCCCGGGGACAGGGGACTTGGCGGTCGGATCACTGGCGGAGCGCTCATATGAATCTCCCGGGAGTCAAAACAATACCGATTTGACATAGGTGTGTAAATCTACGTACTTGTCTAACCGCTAAACAACCGCCTGTTTTGAATATCAAACTAAAATGTCAAATCTCCGATCGTGTCATGAACGCAAAATATGACGAGATTATAAGGATAATAAAACGAATGATAGAAATCAGAGAGATTATGAAAAATCTCTTAAATCATTTGAGAGGTGAAAGACGATGAAGTATAGCCTACGTCAGTTATGTTTGATTGTTCGGATGTGATCAGAGCCCGCCTCCTGCCTGGCTGACAGATGATAGATCTCATCATCAGTGAGACAGGGTGATGCGAGAGGAAAGAAGAGCTGAGCGGTGACGAGGAGCGAAATGGATGGTAGGCTACTCCTCATCCTCTCTTTTTTAAAAGTTTAATTATAGGTTTGGGTACCAATGTGGCTGAACAAGAGCTGTCCTCTCCAACATCCGAAATGTTGACTCAATGGAAATATTACCACCAACTAGACTTCCATTCTGTTACAGCCAAGAGCCAAATCTAGAAGTACATTTTCTGGATAAGGCAATGGGACAATCATATGTATAAATAAAAAATAAAAGACGTGACGAATTATGGCTAATTAATTATAATTTTAAAAGTTGAATAAAATAAAACATATTTTGTTCAAGTGATGAGAGGAGCTATTCAACACCTGTAGTTGGGATATGCAAAAAAAAAAAAAAAAAACATTTCCAATTCACACATGTATATTAATACACACTATTACATGTGTGAAATAGGACAGGTATGATCACCCACCAACGTATTATTATTATTATTATTATTATTGTTATTATTATTATTACCTGGTCCTTATGAGTCATTCTGGAGGGGGAACAGATCTCAAACCTGCCCCCAGGGATAACTTCCTAGTGGTCCATAACAGCATTGCAGTAAAACAGTAAAATAAATACAGTCGAAGTCGGAAGTACACATACACCTTAACCAAATACATTTAAACTCAGTTTTCACAATTCCTGACATTTAATCCTTGTAAAAAATCCCTGTTTTAGGTCAGTTAGGATCCCCACTTTATTTTAAGAATGTGAAATGTCCGAATAATAGTAGAGAGAATGATTTACTTCAGCTTTAATTTCTTTCACCACATTTGCCAGTGGGTCAGAAGTTTACATACACTCAATTAGTATTTGGTAGCATTGCCTTCACATTGTTTAACTTGGGTCAAACTTTTCGGGTAACCTTCCACAAGCTTCCCATTCCTCCTGACAGAACTGGTGTAACTGAGTCAGGTTTGTAGGCCTCCTTGCTCGCACACACTTTTTCAGTTCTTCCCACAAATTTTCTACACGTTTGAGGTCAGGGCTTTGTGATGGCCACTCCAATACCTTGACTTTGTTGTCCTTAAGCCATTTTGCCACAACTTTGGAAGTATGCTTGGGGTCACTGTCCATTTGGAAGATCCATTTGCGACCAACCTTTAACATCCTGACTGATGTCTTGAGATGTTGCTTTAAAATATCCACATAATTTCCCCTCCCTCATGATGCCATCTATTTTGTGAAGTGCACCAGTCCCTCCTGCAGCATAGCACCCCCACAATATGATGCTGCCAACCCCGTGTTTCACGGTTGGGATGGTGTTCTTCAGCTTGCAAGCATCACCATTTTTCCTCCAAACATAACGATGGTCATTATGACCAAACAGTTTTATTTTTGTTTCATCAGACCAGAGGACATTTCTCCAAAAAGTATGATCTTGTCCCGATGTGCAGTTGCAAACCGTAGTCTGGCTTTTTTATGGCAGTTTTGGAGCAGTGGCTTCTTCCTTGCTAAACAGCCTTTCAGGTTATGTCGATATAGGACTCGTTTTACTGTGGATATAGATACTTATGTACCTGTTTCCTCCAGCATCTTCACAAGGTCCTTTGCTGTTGTTCTGGGATTGATTTGAACTTTTCGCACCAAAGTACATTCGTCTCTAGGAGACAGAACGCGTCTCCTTCCTGAGTGGTATGACGGCTGCGTGGTCCCATGGTGTTTATACTTGCGTACTATTGTTCGTACAGATGAACGTGGTACCTTCAGGCGTTTGGAAATTGCTCCCAAGGATGAACCAGACTTGTGGAGGTGTACCATTTTTTCTGAGGTCTTGGCTGATTTCTTTTGATTTTCCCATGATGTCAAGCAAAGAGGCACTGAGTTTGAAGGTAGGCCTTGAAATACATCCACAGGTGTTATGCACAAAGTACATGTCCTAACCAACTTGCAAAAACTATAGTTTGTTAACAAGAAATTTGTGGAGGGGTTGAAAAACGAGTTTTAATGACTCCAACTGTATATAGGGCAGGTAATCAAGGAGGTGATGGAGTCCAGGTGAGTGTCATAATATGCTGATGCGCGTAACAATGGTGACAGATGTGCGACGTAACGAGCAGCCTGGTGACAGAGGGAGGCCAGAGAGAGAGCACATGTGACAGACATACTGTGGATTTGCTAAACAGTATTTTTATAACAGTAAGAAATACTGTGGATTTGCTAAACAGTATTCTTAGAACAGTAAGAAATACTGTAGATTTGCTAAACAGTATTCTTAGAACAGTAAGAAATAATGTGGATTTGCTAAACAGTAATCTTAGAACAGTAAGAAATACTGTGGATTTGCTAAACAGTATTCTTAGAACAGTAAGAAATACTGTAGATTTGCTAAACAGTATTCTTAGAACAGTAAGAAATACTGTAGATTTGCTAAACAGTATTCTTAGAACAGTAAGAAATAATGTGGATTTGCTAAACAGTATTCTTAGAACAGTAAGAAATACTGTGGATTTGCTAAACAGTATTCTTAGAACAGTAAGAAATAATGTTGATTTGCTAAACAGTGTTCCTAGAACAGCATGTGTGCTGGCATGTTGGTAACAGGCTGGGAGAGCTCAAGACTAGTGGTTGCTAGGAGAGAGAGAGAGGACAGCTGATGCTTCTCCTCCTACGCTTCAACCTTGTACACATTAATGCTTCAGCTCAGCTGTAATACATTTACACCAGCAGATATGCTTTTCCATCATATCAGCTTTGAGTATTTTACGGGCAGCTTGCAGCTGATTAAGGCATAGAGACATCACAGCAGTACATTTACAGTGCCCCGAGTGACACTGTCATAGAGATTTATCTCTATGAACAATGTATCCACAATTATACTTTGAACCTCAACCCATTTTCATGGTCAAACTGCATACAAATATATGTAGCATTACGTGATTTAATAGCTAGCATAATGCATCATGATATATTACATAAGGAGATTTAACTAAAGTATCCACCGTACAGTATTACATTTTGACAGAAAACAAAGTCCTCTTACAAAGTCCTGTTTCTGTCACGCCCTGACCTTAGTTCCTTTTTATGTCTCTATTTTGGTTTGGTCGGGGCGTGAGTTGGGGTGGGCATTCTATGTTGTTTTTCTATGTTTTCTATGTGTTTAGCCTGGTATGGTTCCCAATCAGAGGCAGCTGTCTATCGTTGTCTCTGATTGAGAACCATATTTAGGTAGCCTGTTCCCACCTGGTGTTTGTGGGTAGTTGTTTCCTGTTTTGTGTTGTGTCACCTTTCAGGACTGTTTTGATTTTCGTTGTTTCACTTGGTTATTTCGTGTTCAGTTATATTACATTAAAATGGACACTTACCACGCTGCGTTTTGGTCCGATCTTTCCTGTTCCTCAGATGAAGAAGATCGTTACAGTTTCCACCATTATGTCAACTTCAATATGTGACATACTGTATGTCATATGAAAGCCGTGCTAGACTCTCATCGAGATGGATGGATGGATGGTTGGATTCCATCATTTCAGGCCTGCTGACAGTGGCAGCAAATTACTCTGATTATTGTAATTCTCCCAGAAAAAAAGAGAGGAACAGAACCATTATGAATCCTCTAAGAGCACGTGTTTCTGTGTGTTTGTATGGAAGGCTGACACAGTGTGAGACTGTCGTCTTTTTGATGGAGATACTTTATATTATCTCTATCAGTATACACAGGACATCTGCAAAGTTTGTCTGTGAAGCCTATTGTAATACATATATATAATTTAACAGACATATATTTCTACTGTATGTACATTTTGGGTGGCCCCAGGAATCAAAACCACAGTCTTGGCGTTGCAAAAGCCATGCTCTACAATCATACAGGACAAGACTATCATCTGTCTTAATTTCAGTATTTATTTATGTTTCATACTAATTGTTCACAAAAAAATAGGGAACAGTTAACTAGACATTATGCATACAGTGAATATTTCAATATTCATTTCTATCATCAGGTAATTCACTGTACGTGATTCACTGTACAGACTGTTGAACCTGGTGTGCAGCTTACTGTACATGCAAAGGTCCAAAGAAAATGCCTACCTACCCTGATCTAATGGCAAGATTAGATAATCATTTCTGCAGCTTCATGATTACAAATACATCTGGATCATAATTATGGATCTCCTTGTTGAAATAGATTATGCCAAAAGATATCGAAAGAGACTAGAGAGATGTTTTTCAGCCCTTGCACTTTACCTATTTCAAGAGATGTACATGTCTAATCTGTTTCCAGTTATAGATGTGTGTGTTACTTTAGGTCATAGGTCACCTTAGCGAACTAAACTTCACACTATGGTGAAGGAAGTTTCCTATAGACTTCATCAACGGCGCGGAGCCAAAACTAGGCTTTGTGGAATCTAGCTCCGATTATATCGATTCACCCAAGGTCAATACATATGTAACGTCCATCTTGTACCTATGTTTGTCCCAGTGGAGGCTGCTGAGGGGAGGACAGCTCATAATAATGGCTGGAATAGAGTAAGAGGAAACCATGTGCTTGATGTATTTGATACCATTCTACTCATTCCACTTCAGCCATTACCGAATCATCAAATCAAATTACATTTTATTGGTCACATTCACATGGTTAGCAGATGTTATTGCGAGTGTAGTGAAATACTTGTGCTTCTAGTTCCGAGAGTGCAGCAATATCTAACAAGTAATATCTAACAATTCCACAAAAAATACCAAATACACACAAATCTAAGTAAAGGAATGGAATAAGAATATATAAATATAAATATGTGGATGAGCAATGTCAGAGCGGCATAGGCTAAGGTGCAATAGGCTAAGGTGCAATAGAATGGAGTATATACATATGAAATGAGCAATGCAAGATATGTAAATATTATTGAAGTGGCATTATTAAAGTGACTAGTGTTCCATTTATTAGTGGCCAATGATTTCAAGTCTGCATGTTTTTTGGTCCCAGCATTGATGCACCTGTACTGACCTCGCCTTATGGATGGTGAACAGGCAGTGGATCGGGTGGTTGTTGTCCTTGATGATCTTTTCGGCCTTCCTGTGACATTGGGTGCTGTAGGTGTCCTGGAGGGCAGATAGTTTGCCCCCGGTGATGCGTTGTGCAGACTGCACCACCCTCTGGAGATCCCTGCGGTTGTGGGCGGTGCAGTTGCCGTACCAGGCTGTGATACAGCCCGACAGGATGCTCTCAATTGTGCATCTGTAAAAGTTTGTGAGGGTTTTAGGTGACAAGCCAAATTTCTGTGGCGCCTTCTTCACCACACAGTCTGTATGGGTGGACCATTTCAGTTTGTCAGTGCCTTGTGAAAGTATTCGGCCCCCTTGAACTTTGCGACCTTTTGCCACATTTCAGGCTTCAAACATAAAGATATAAAACTGTATTTTTTTGTGAAGAATCAACAACAAGTGGGACACAATCATGAAGTGGAACGACATTTATTGGATATTTCAAACTTTTTTAACAAATCAAAAACTGAAAAATTGGGCGTGCAAAATTATTCAGCCCCTTTACTTTCAGTGCAGCAAACTCTCTCCAGAAGTTCAGTGAGGATCTCTGAATGATCCAATGTTGACCTAAATGACTAATGATGATAAATACAATCCACCTGTGTGTAATCAAGTCCCCATATAAATGCACCTGCACTGTGATAGTCTCAGAGGTCCGTTAAAAGCGCAGAGAGCATCATGAAGAACAAGGAACACACCAGGCAGGTCCGAGATACTGGTGTGAAGAAGTTTAAAGCCGGATTTGGATACAAAAATATTTCCCAAGCTTTAAACATCCCAAGGAGCACTGTGCAAGCGATAATATTGAAATGGAAGGAGTATCAGACCACTGCAAATCTACCAAGACCTGGCCGTCCCTCTAAACTTTCAGCTCATACAAGTAGAAGACTGATCAGAGATGCAGCCAAGAGGCCCATGATCACTCTGGATGAACTGCAGAGATCTACAGCTGAGGTGGGAGACTCTGTCCATAGGACAACAATCAGTCGTATATTGCACAAATCTGGCCTTTATGGAAGAGTGGCAAGAAGAAAGCCATTTCTTAAAGATATCCATAAAAAGTGTTGTTTAAAGTTTGCCACAAGCCACCTGGGAGACACACCAAACATGTGGAAGAAGGTGCTCTGGTCAGATGAAACCAAAATTGAACTTTTTGGCAACAATGCAAAACGTTATGTTTGGCGTAAAAGCAACACAGCTGAACACACCATCCCCACTGTCAAACATGGTGGTGGCAGCATCATGGTTTGGGCCTGCTTTTCTTCAGCAGGGTGGGGTCGAGACCCAGGGCCTCAAGCTTATTGATGAGCTTGGAGGGTACTATAGTGTTGAATGCTAAGCTAGTCAATGAACAGCATTCTTACATAGATATTCCTCTTATCCAGATGGGATAGGTCAGTGTGCAGTGTGATGGCGATTGCATCGTCTGTGGACCTTTTTGGGCAGTAAGCAAATTGAAGTGGGTCTAGGGCAAGGGGGGGAGCAAAGTAGAGGTGAAGGTCGAGGAGAGGCGAAGGTCGAGAGCCGTGCATCCTCTGAAACTTGACCTAGCCAAGCCGCACTGCTTCTTAACACAATGCCCGCTTAACTAGGAAGCCAGGCGCACCAATGTGTCGGAAGAAAGACCATACACCTGGTGACCGTGTCAGCGTGCATGCGCCTAGCTCGCCACAGGAGTCGCTAGAGCGCGATAGGACAAGGAAAACCCGGCCTGCCAAACCCTCTCCTAACCCGGACAATGCTGGGCCAATTGTGCGCCGCCTAATGGGTCTCCCAGTCACTGCCAACTGTGACACAGCCTGGGATCGAGCCCAGGTCTGTAGTGATGCCACAAGCACTGTGATGCAGTGCCTTAGACTGCTTTACCACTCGGGAGGCTCCAGCAATTGATTTTAACAATCAATTGATCCCCCAAAAAATCTATCTCTTCGTTGAATTTCAAAATCCCGATGTGGCCCTCGAGCCAAAAGGTTTGCCCACCCCTGGTCTAAGGTGACAGGTAAGGTGGAGGTGATATGATCCTTGACTAGTCTCTCAAAGCACTTCATGATGACAGAAGTGAGTGCTACGATAGTCATTTAGTTCAGTTACCTTTGCATTCTTGGGTACAGGAACGATGGTGGCCATCTTGAAGCATGTGGGGACAGCAGACTGGGATAGGGAGAGATTGAATATGTCCACAAACACACCAGCCAGCTGGCCTGCGCATCCTCTTAGGACGCGGCTAGGGATGCCGGCTGGGCTGGCAGCCTGGCGAGGGTTAACACATTTAAATGTCTTACTCATGTCGGCCCTGGAGAAGGAGTGCCCACAGTCCTTGGTAGCGGGCTGCATCTGTTGCACTGTATTATCCTCAAAGCGGGCAGAGAAGGTATTTAGTTTGTTTGGAAGCAAGACGTCGGTGTCTGCGACGTGGCTGGTTTCCTTTTGTAGTCCATAATTGTCTGTAGACCCTGCCACATATGTCTCATGTCTGAGCCGTTGAATTGCGACTGCACTTTGTCTCAATACTGACGTTGTGCCTGTTTGATTGCCTTGCGGAGAGAATGACTACTCTGTTTGTATTCTGTCAAATTCCCAGTCGCCTTGCCATGGTTAAATGCGGTGGTTCGCGCTTTCAGTTTTGCGCGAATGCTGCCATCCATCCACAGTTTCTGGTTAGGGTAGGTTTTTATAGTCACAGTGGGTACAACATCTCCTATACACTTCCTTATAAACTCACTCACCGAATCATCGTATACATCAATATTATTCTCTGAGGCTACCCGGGACATATTCCAGTCTTGGAGCGTGGATTCCGATTGGTCAGACCAGCGTTGAATAGTCCTTAGCACGGGTACTTCCTGTTTGAGTTTCTGCCTATAGGAAGGGAGGAGCATAATGGAGTCGTGGTCAGAATTGCCAAAAACAGGGCGGGGGAGGGACTTTTCGGGTTTTTTTCTTAGCCAGACGTGATGAACAAAACGGAGCGATTTCTCCTACACAAATAATATTTTTGGAAAAACTGAACATTTGCTATCTAACTGAGAGTCTCCTCATTGAAAACATCCTAAGTTCTTCAAAGGTAAATTATTTTATTTGAATGCTTTTCTTGTTTTTGTGAAAATGTTGCCTGCTGAATGCTAGGCTTAATGCTATGCTAGCTATCAATACTCTTACACAAATGCTTGTGTAGCTATGGTTGAAAAGCATATTTTGAAAATCTGAGATGACAGTGTTGTTAACAAAAGGCTAGGCTTGTGAGTGAATATATTTCTTTCATTTCATTTGCGATTTTCATGAATAGTTAACGTTGCGTTATGGTAATGAGCTTGAGGCTATAATTACGCTCCCGGATACGGGATTGCTCGACGCAAGAAGTTAAAATCCCCAGCTACAGTAAATGCAGCCTCACGATATATGGTTTCCAGTTTGCATAAAGTCCAGTGAAGTTCCTTGAGGGCCGTTGTTGTATCAGCTTGAGAGGGGATATACACAGCTGTGACAATAACAGAAGAGAATTCTCTTGGGAGATAATACGGTCGGCATTTGACTGTGAGGAATTCTAGGTCAGGTGAACAAAATTACAAAAGGGGATTTTAGCATGTACAGTTGAAGTCATAACACTTAGGTTGGAGTCATTAAAACTCATTTTTCAACCACTCCACAAATTTCTTGTTAACAAACTATAGTTTTGGCAAGTCGTTCAGGATATCTACTTTGTGCATGACAAGTAATTTTTCCAACAATTGTTTACAGATAGATTATTTAATTTATAATTCACTGTATCACAATTCCAGTGGGTCAGAAGTTTACATACACTAAGTTGACTGTGCCTTTAAACAGCTTGGAACATTCCAGAAAACGGTGTCATGGCTTTAGAAGCTTCTGATAGGCTAACTGACATCATTTGAGTCAATTGGAGGTGTACCTGTGGATGTATTTCAAGGCCTACCTTCAAACTCAGTGCCTCTGCTTGACATCATGGGAAAATCAAAAGAAATCAGCCAAGACCTCAGAATAAAATTGTAGACCTCCACGAGTCTGGTTCATCCTTGGGAGCAATTTCCAAACACCTGAAGGTACCACATTCATCTGTGCAAACAATAGTACGCAAGTATAAACACCATGGGACCATGCAGCTGTCATATCGCTCAGGAAGGAGACGCGTTCTGTCTCCTAGAGATGGACGTACTTTGGTGCGAAAAGTGCAAATAAATCCCAGAACAGCAGCAAAGGACCTTGTGAAGATGCTGGAGGAAACATGTACAAAAGTATCTATATCCACAGTAAAAAAAGTCCTATATCGACATAATCTGAAAGGCCGCTCAGCAAGGAAGAAGCCACTGCTCCAAAACCGCCATAAAACGGTTTGCAACTGCACATGGGGCCAAAGATCGCACTTTTTGGAGAAATGTCCTCTGGTCTGATGAAACAAAAATAGAACTGTTTGGCCATAATAACCATCGTTATATTTGGAGGAAAAAGGGGGATGCTTGCAAGCTGAAAAACACCATCCCAACCGTGAAACACGGGGGTGGCAGCATCATGTTGTGGGGGTGCTTTGCTGCAGGAGGGACTGGTGCACGTCATAAAATAAATGGCATCACGAGGGAGGAGAAGTGTGTGGATATATTGAAGCAACATCTCAAGACATCAGTTAAAGCTTGGTCGCAAATGGGTCTTCCAAATGGACAATGACCCCAAGCATACTTCCAAAGTTGTGGCAAAATGGCTTAAGGACAACAAAGTCAATGTATTGGACTGGTCATCACAAAGCCCTGACCTCAATCCTATAGAAAATTTGTGGGCAGAACTGAAAAAGTGTGTGCGTGCAAGGAGGCCTACAAACCTGACTCAGTTACATCAGCTCTGTCAGGAGGAATGGGCCAAAATTCACCCAACTTATTGTGGGAAGCTTGTGGAAGGCTACCCAAAATGTTTGACCCAAGTTAAACAATTTGAAGGCAATGCTACCAAATACTAATTGAGTGTATGTAAACTTCTTACCCGCTGGGAATGTGATGAAAGAAATAAAAGCTGAAATAAATCCTTCTCTCTACTATTATTCTGACATTTTACATTCTTAAAATAAAGTGGTGATCCTAACTGACCTAAGACAGGGATTTTTTTACTAGGATGAAATGTCAGGAATTGTGAAAACTGAGTTTAAATGTATTTGGCTAAGGTGTGTGTAAATTTCTGACTTCAACTGTAAATCTTGGTGGGCAAAAAAACAAACAAAAAAACAAGTGGGGTGCATGCCAGCAAAGCCACTACACAACACAAAGCTAAACAATACATGAATTGCACTATAACAGTGACAAACCGTGCCCACAAATTGTTATGGCCTACATAAAGCTGTCCCAACAGCAGTCCCAACATTTTACCACTGCTACACCTGGCTATCAGCGGACTCTCGTCTGGCAGTGAAACAGTTAATTCAGCCTCATTTACTGACTTTAAAAAAAACATAGCTGATATGGCTGACTTGTTTAAACAAATGTGGTTTCTAATGACATTTGAGATGTACAAACTATGGCATAAGGGGACGACAAGCGGATAAGAGACAATCCGTAATTTCATTTAAGACATTAATGAGCGAGCTAGGACAGACGTAGTCAATTTAACTATTTGTTTAGCACCTTTGAAATGTACAGTGACAGAATTCAGAACATGGGCCATTCTTACAGTACACAAAGTCAGAACTGTAGGATAAATAATGGGTGCATATAAGCAGACAATAAAAGCTCTAACAAAATTTGATGATTACATTTCTCTTAAAATTGTTATAGGCTACATGTGTACCACCAGGTCAGAAAAGTAGGTGAAATTAAGAGGGGTAAATAGATTAAATTATTAGGGTGAGGCACATGGGCTACTAACAGCTTAAAAAACAACATACACTTAGTATTACTTTCTTAACTACAGTGTACATATCAACCTGGCAACCTGGCATATTAAATATTTTATGCAGCATCATACAATACATTTTTAGACATTTTTAGACTCACCTTGTTGTGCTGTGCTCACTTGAACAGGAAGCTGGAACGGCGGTCCTTCGTGGGCAAATTTTGTCATCGAAGTCTGGCATTCTCTGGATTTATGGTGCTTTCAAGGCAACTGGGAACTCGGGGAAAAAAACAAGGTCTAATCATGATGATTTCAGTGATCTTCAGGTCGTAGCTCTAGAAAGAGGCCCGAGTTCCCCACTTTCAAAGTCCGAGTTGGATGACCATTCCAAACATATTTTCCAGTCGGGGCTAGTTTTTTTCTGGAATTCCCAGTTGTCTTGAACTCACTGAGGTCAAGTTTTCGCTACTGTAGATATAATGTGATTTGACGTAATGTTATCTGTGGCCAATTACCTTGAGCCATCTTGGATGGACACTTTTAATGTAACTCTATGGTAGCACCCAAGGGGCTTGAATCTTTGAGGTCTACCCTTAGACTTGGCGGTGACGTACTCTCCCCAAGAGTGACAGAACACTGAGCTAATCATGGTGCAACTAGAGAACATTACCAACACCTACGCTCCGTATTTTCCTCTGGCTGCCCCTCCACCACAGAAAGCACTTAGCTAGGCTGAAACAGCTGCATTTCAGAGCAGCCTCACTGAAGAAAGTAAAAAAGAGACCATGTTTGTATGCGGCTTTAGGAGGACAGCAGTGCTATCAATGATTTTTTTTTTTTACATTGTTTGCAAACTGATATGTGACATGTATTAAGGCCAAAATAACATTATTTTTTTGTGTGTGGGGCTCAAAATAGGTCCTGAATGATGGGTCGCCACTGACTGTTGCTCTTAAGATGACAACTCCATTCCACAAAGCCTGCTCTCGCCTCCACACTGTTGGTGAGGTTCATCAGAAACTTTCATCACCATGGAGTAGAGTTTAGTCCACTGTAGTTACCTACATTTTTTTTGTTAACCAGGCAAGTCAGTTAAGAACAAATTCTTATTTACAATGACAGCCTACACCGGCCAAACCTGGGCCAATGTGCACAACCCTATGGGACTCCCAATTACTGCCGGTTGTGATACAGCCTGGATTAGAACCAGGGTGTCTGTAGTGACCCCTCTAGCACTGGGATGCAGTGCCTTAGACCGCTGCGCCACTTGGGAGCCCAAACACATTAAATTATTGTTGTTCTTTCTGCTTTAGTCTGGTGAATAATGTTGGGTATTTATCGATAATTTTGTGTAGTTTAGTTTGATTTTCCACTCATTGGTTTTGAACATTACATGGGCATTGAACAACATAGTATTCAGTTTGATCCAAGTAAACAATATACCGGTATTTCTATTTCAGGTGATTAACCTTTGAAATGACTGCATGTCATTTCATGTTTGATTCCATAAAGTCTCCGCAATTACATATAATTTCTCTCCCCAACAACGGGAACTAACATTATTCCACTGATAAATACGTAAAATAAAATGTTTGAAATCTGTCTAAATTACAGTAGATCGGAATCAAAAGATTATCTTTGCATGTCACACAGGAACCAAATGCAATGTCATTTGGCAACATTTGTCAAAGCATCTCACGGAGGATAATAAGGCCTCTCTGTGTATGAGAAATTACAGGTCAACACCCCCTGTTCCATGTCGTGATGATTACAATTTATGTAATAAGCAGAAGAGAGTTTTGCAAGCATGCAGAAAAGGAGAAAGAGTTGTTATGGTTGTCAGTTATGACAGTTTTCAGTTAAGAGCCTCCCTTTTTCAGTGTTCTCTAGTGGTAGCACTGCTGTCCTCTCACTTAGCAATTAACTTGGCTCTCATTAATCACAAGGTACAAGATCATCTCTACATTGTACATCGGAGTGGAGAAGACACGTAGTTAGTCTGCTGGTGCTGCTGAGAATTCCTGTGTAGCTCAGTTGGTAGAGCCTGGTGCTTGCAGGGGTTATGGGTTCAACAAGGGGTTAGGGGTTCAACAAGGGTTCTTCTAAGACCCTCACAGTTCCTTGAAGAGCCTTAGGGTTCTTGGCACTGAAAATGTTCCCCAAAGTTTTCTTCCCAGAACCCCATAGGAGGTGGGTTAATCAAGGAACCTCTTTAGTTCTTGGGGGTTCTTTCTGGAACCTAACTGCCCAGGCACTTAACTGAAAAATGTTAAGATCTCCTCAATTCAGGGTTTCTCTCTTTATGATCCAAATGTATATTGTTTTTATATTTATGCAAATAGTTGTGTTATTTGACCATTTCTCCCTTTTTAAAATTATTATTTTTAAATGGACACAATTCAATGGATATGAATCAACAAAGAAGTAAGAATATTTTAGGAATATGTAAAAGGCTATAGCTGCATAGGGTGTAGATGACTGAACTGCTCACTTATTTGTTTGTGTCTGCAGGTATACTTCTGGCGCTGACAGAGATGGCCACCTCACTTCGCGTTCCTAGGAAACTATGCAGTATTTCGTTTTTTTATGTGTTATTTCTGACATTATATTTCTTACACAGGAAATCTTAGGTTTTATTACATACAGTCGGGAGCAACTATTGGATATAAGAGCAACATCAACTCACCAACATTACGAACAAGAATACGACTTTTTCGAAGCGGATCCTCTGTTTGACCTACCACCCAGGACAATGGAACGGATCCCAGCCAGCAACCCAAAACAACGGCGCCGCAGAAGGGGCAGACTAAAGGTCTTCTGGTCAGGCTCCGTAGACGGGCGCATCGCCCACCGCTCCCGAGCATACTACTCGCCAATGTCCAGTCTCTTGACCACAAGGTAGACGAAATCCGAGCAAGGGTTGCCTTCCAGAGAGACATCAGAGATTGTAATGTTCTTTGTTTCACGGAAACATGGCTCACTCGGATACGTCATCAGAGTCGGTACAGCCACCCGGCTTCTTCACGCATCGCGCCGACAGAAACAAACATCTCTCTGGTAAGAGGAAGGGTGGGGGTGTATGCCTTATGATTAACGAGACATGGTGGGATCACAACAACATACAGGAACTCAAGTCCTTTTGTTCACCTGACCTAGAATTCCTTACAATAAAATGCCGACCGCACTATCTTCCAAGAGAATTCTCTTCGATCATAATCACAGTCGTGTATATCCCGCCCCAATCAGACACATTGACGCCCTGAAAGAACTTCATTTGACTCTATGTAAACTGGAAACCACATATCCTGAGGCTGCATTTATTGTATCTGGGGATTTTAACAAGGCTAATCTGAAAACAAGGCTCCCTAAATTTTATCAGCATATCGAATGCACGATCCGAGCTGGCAAAACCCTGGATTGTTGTTATTCTAACTTCCACAACGCATATAAAGCTCTCCCCCGCCCTCCTTTCGGAAAATCTGACCACAACTCCATTTTGTTGCAGCCTATAGACAGAAACTAAAACAGGAAGCGCCCGTGCTCAGGTCTGTTCAACGCTGGTCAGAACAATCTGATTCCACGCTTCAAGATTGCTTCGATCACGTGGACTGGGATATGTTCCGCATAGCGTCGGACAATAACATTGATGAATAAGCTGATTCGGTGAGCGAGTTTATTAGCAAGTGCATCGTGATGTTGTACCCACAGCGTCGATTAAAACATTCCCCAACCAGAAACCGTGGATTGATGGCAGCATTCGCGCAAAACTGAAAGCACGAACCACTGCTTTTAATCAGGGCAAGGTGACCGGAAACATGACCGAATATAAACAGTGTAGCTATTCCCTCCGCAGGGCAATTAAACAAGCTAAGCGTCAGTATAGAGACAAAGTAGAGTCACAATTCAACTGCTCAAACACGAGACGTATGTGGAAGGGTCTACAGTCAATCACGGACTACAAAAGGAAAAGCAGCCCCGTCGCGGACCACGATGTCTTGCTCCCAGACAAACTAAACAACTTCTTTGCTCTCTTTGAGGACAACACAGTGCCACTGACACAGCCCGCTAACAAAACCTGTGGGCTCTACTTCACTGCAGCCAACGTGAGTAAAACATTTAAACCTGTCAACCCTCGCAATGCTGCCGGCCCAGACGGCATCCCCAGCCACATCCTCAGAGCATGCGCAGACCAGCTGGCTGGTGTGTTTACGGACATATTCAATCAATCCTTATCCCAGTCTGCTGTTCCCAAATGCTTCAAGAGGGCCACAATTGTTCCTGTTCCCAAGAAACCGAAGGTAACTGAGCTAAATGACTATCACTTCCGTAATCATGACGTGCTTTGAGAGACTACTCAAGGACCATATCACCTCCACCCTACCTGACACCCTTGATTACCAACAACGACAAGACGGCCTCCAGGGAGGAGGTGAGGGCCCTCGGAGTGTGGTGTCAGGAAAATAACCTCACACTCAATGTCAACAAAAGAAAGGAGATGATCGTGGACTTCAGGAAACAACAGAGGGAGCAGCCCCCTATCCACATCGATGGGACAGTGGTGGAGAGGGTGGAAAGTTTTAAGTTCCTGGGCGTACACATCACGGACAAACTGAATTGGTCCACCCACACAGACAGCGTGGTGAAGAAGGCGCAGCACCGCCTCTTCAACCTCAGGAGGCAGAAGAAATTTGTCTTGTCACCAAAAACACTCACAAACTTTTATGCACAATCGAGAGCATCCTGTCGGCCTGTATCACTGCTTGGTATGGCAACTGCTCCGCCCACAACCGTAAGGCTCTCCAGAGGGTAGTGAGGTCTGCACGACGTATCACCGGGGGCAAACTACCTGCCCTCCAGGACACCTACACCACCCAATGTCACAGGAAGGCCAAAAAGATCATCAAGGACAACAACCACCCGAGCCACTGCCTGTTCACCCCCCTATCATCCAGAAGGCGAGGTCAGTACAGGTGCATCAAAGCGGGGACCAAGAGACTAAAAAACAGCTTCTATCTCAAGGCCATGTTTACATACCCTTCGTTACTCATCTCATATGTATATACTGTACTCTATACCATCTACAGCATCTTGCCTATGCCGTTCGGCCATCGCTCATTCATATATTTTTATGTACATATTCTTATTATTTCCTTTACACTTGTGTGTATAAGGTAGTTGTTGTGAAATTGTTAGGTTAGATTACTTGTTAGATATTACAGCATGGTCGGAACTAGAAGCACAAGCATTTCGCTACACTCGCATTAACATCTGCTAACCATGTGTATGTGATCAATAAAATTTGATTTGATTTGATACTGAGGAGGAGGCACAAGGTATGTACAATTGGTATTGGTTTGTCTCATAATGTTATGCAGATCACATGTATCATCTACAATTAATTTGAATTAATGGTTTCTCTGAAACCTCAGTCACAGCAGCAATCTTCCTCCCACCTTGCCTTTTCACTGAAGATCCCAGAGGCCTCAACATTATGGACAAGGTGTGTGTATGAAAACTGTTGTCAAAAGTCAACAGTTTTTTCATTCACATAATTTTTGCCACGAACACCAAGATATGAATACTGTTGTGTGCACATTCTGTTTATCATCTCTGTATAATTATATATTTTTTGTATTCAGACTTCACCCTCCCTACACCTCTGATGACTATAGCAGAAAACCTATTAACCTGCAGTGCAAAATCATTGTGGCTATGGATAGCCTACAGAGGACATCGACATCACAACACGCCAGAGGATATACAGTAGCTATTGGACATTGGGCTGGTAGTATTTAGATTTTTCAATTCTGCTTTGCCACTAAAATCATAATAAACACTGACAACTAAATTATTTTTGTTATTGTTGTTATTTTTATGCTGATTAATAATAATAATTGGGGGGGCACTTCATAAATGAACCGTAAAAGGGTTCTTCAAAAACCTTTTGGGGTTCCCGCACAGTTTCAATTTGAAGAATCCCTAAAGGACCGTCGAGGAACCTTTACTTTTAGAGTGTACGCATGCAGGGATGGAAACTAAGGATTTTGGCCACTGGCCAGCCGGGCTTGAACACTGCAATTTTCTAGAAGCCTTGTTCCAAAATCTGTGCCATGCAATATTTGAAAAGACAACATTTCACTAGCTGGCGGAGCTAGTTGGTCACATTTTCCATATTTTCTAATTTCTTATTGTTGTTACTATCATGTTTCAGGTATGACCCGGACCCAGACAGTGTTGAAGAAACAAAAGTTTATTTCTACAACAGGGGCAAGCAAACGACAGGTCAAAGGCAGGCAGGGATCAATAATCCTGAGAAGGTGCAAAGGGTCCAGAATGGCAGGCAGGCTCAGGGTCAGGGCAGGCAGGGGTCAATAGTCCAGTAAAGTGGGGTAAGATATAGAAACGGCAGGCAGGCTCAGGGTCAGGGCAGGCAGAATGGTCAAAACCGGGATGGACTAGAAAACAGGAACAAGAAACAGGCAGGAGCAGGGGAACAAAACGCTGGTAGGTTTCCCGAAAACAAACTGACAACAGACAAACAGAGAACACAGGTATAAATACAAAGGGGATAATGGGGAAAATGGGTGACATCTGGAGGGGGGTGAAGACAATTACAAAGACAGGTGAAGGTGTGACAGTTGCATTGTCCAGGGGGAACCTGAATGAATGCATGTGTGTGTGTAGCATGGATGTTTTGTGTGTGTGTACATTCCCTGTGCAATCAGGCCCTGTGAACAAATAAAAGAGACATGGTGTTTGTGTATGTATGTGTGTGTTTGTATGTGTTGATGGATGTGTGTGTTGATGGATGTGTGTGTGTGTGTGTGTGTGTGTGTGTGTGTGTGTGTGTGCTTGAGTAGGTGCATGTGTTCTAAGGTGTGGAGAATCAGAGCAGGTGGTCAGTCCAGTTCAGGTGTTCAGCAGTCGGAAGCTTTGTGGATAGAAACGGTCTCTGAGCCTGTTGGTCCGAGACCCGATGCTGTGATACCTGCCCGTCGGTAAAGGAGTCAACAGTCCGTGATTGGAGTGTGTGTGGTCCTTGACGATGCTGCAGGACTTCCTCAGGCACCGTTTTGAGTAGATGTCCTGCCTCATGTCCTGTGATGCAGCCGATAACCCCTGGAGAGGAAGCTAGCAAAGATCTGGACCTAGAACTAAAGTATATTATAACTACAATACCCAAAACACCAACTGCTATACAAATGTTGTGATTACTGTAAAATGACAACATTGGAAAAAGTCAGAGATTTTCAGAGTTTGTCTCCTCTGGCCATACCCTGTAATTGCAAGGCTGACGTTGCAATGAGTTTATCTTGTACTGTACTATCCCTATAGTGTTGTATGTTCCTTACAAGGGTACATTTTGGCTCTACTTTAAATCCCCATGGTGAAGACACACTATCTGTTATGACACATTGGTGGTAACAGCACAACCAGTTCCTGTTTGTAAGTTATCACTGTCTGCCATTGTTATTCTTACCATGGGTGATATTCAGAGCACAATGGGAAGCATGCATGTAGGTGTAAAAACGTCATAGCACTTGATGCTATGATGTTTTGGGTTAAGTTTGTTTACTTGTTGTCATCAATGCACACAAGATGTAAAGGGCAGCATAGTAGTAAGAAACACTATGTCTGTGCACTCTCTATCCCAGATCACAGACCCTTAAACAGACCCTACTATTATAGCAGACTTTAATACTGAACATTAAGCATTTACACACTAGACAGAGTGTGTGCTGGTGACCTGTGGGGACTAGAAGACTTCTGTATGGTGCGTATGCTCCAGCCAAGTCACGTGTGTTTGGAACTGTTGGCTGACTTCATTTGCTGCACAGGGAATCCTTCTTTGAGCTAAACCACAAGAATGAATTTCTCCTCCATCAATGGCTGATACCATACAGCCATCCGTAGATCAGTGGTAAAACTGCATCCTCAAACACAGCCATTGTTTATGATTATGGAGCCAACAGGTTTGATCCACACAACTAAGTAGATAAACATGTTATTGCCATGTTATATTGGCGGGATAAGAATAAAACAAGGGATAATGTCATAAACTTTCGTAATTTGTACCCTTGGTTTCATTAACCCTGGTATATTGCTCAGCTGCAAAGGGGATATGTGAATCACATAGCTTTTTCTGATTATGGAAATGTGAAAAATATTACATTTGGGGAGACATTTCCGCCATGCAAAAGAGCACAGACCTGCACAAAATGACTGTAGAAGTCATTTTAAGTCCTTGCTATTGCATGTGCAGATGTTGGTTGAGAGATTGGCTCGTGAAACACAAAATTAACAATATTTCAAGTTCTCCTGTTACTTTGAGATATGTGAATAGTATACTACAAGAAAACAAATTATGGGAGCACTCTCAACCTTAATTAAGATAAATGTACAGAAGCCCCAAATGTATAATCAGTGTATAACCTAACTTGCCGTTTGATGACAGCTGACAGCTCTGTTAAAAACACCACACATAACATCTTGTTGATGAACCTCGCCTTCTCCGTGGGTCTACACACTCATCGATGTTTACTCACTGGCAGTTGTGAAACATAATATTGCCATCCTCTCATACTTCTACATAGACATAAACATATGCCTTGTTTCTCCCCCACCATAAAGACGTGTGTGATTAACTGTGATTGGTGTAGAATGTAAATTCTCCACGTAATTGCACCTCTCTCTCACATGAGGAATAACAACAAACTCTCCAGCTTTCATAATAGGGGGCAATGAACGCTAGAAGCCTATTTTTGATACTTAAGTGGGAAATTGAATAGCAAACAGAAGAAAACATATTGCAACAGTGCCAGGGGGCAGCCCTCACCCAACCCAAATAAAAAACAACAAAGTGCACCTTTAATTATTTTGTGTCTCCCACAAACAACTTTAATTGAGTCGGAGGAAGCAGGGGAGGGACTGCCAACACACTGGCTTGTGTTCATTAGGGATTTTACTGTCCCCTAACAGATCTTTTCTGTGAATACATAGTCACAGGCGGATAATGACCCTGTTGTCACCCCTCTCGTTAGCTGAGGCCAGGCCCCAACAGGCAGGCAGGCACACTCTGCCCAGGGCTACTGATAACAGTAATTGGATGGTGTGCTGCCTGGGTGTGGCTACAAGAGGGGTGGCGGTGGCGGTGGCGGTGGCGGTGGGTGGAGTCTTCCATCAGAGCACGGGTCAGTAAACTTTATAATAAACCCCTATGAGACACACTATATCCATCTACAGTTTCAAACCTGCTAATTGAACTGTCCACTGGAGGAAGAGGGTCTCTATAGAGCTTTTATCATTCAATACATTTAAAAAAGGTGGGAGGGGGGGTCATTTAGGAATGTAGAGCTCAAAATGTTTCTGATCTTCACTAAATGCACTATAATGTGTCTGGCATGTTCAGTCAAGAAACAATCGACTAACAGATCCAGACACATTGAACTCAAGCTTGTAGAAATAATATATAAGATGTAGCAGAGAGGATATTCAATGTGGTAAACCAGTCAAATGAATGGGTTGGCAGCAGGACCACAATTCAGGGTCTCCTTGTCCTTTGTTGATTGGATGTTGCCCTTGTGGTTTCTTCTGTTGCCTTGGCAACCTGTAATCGTAACAATTGGTGCAATATCCTGACAGTGATTTTCTAATGGTTTTGTTGGGCCACTGGTTGCTACAGTGACTACTTTAGCAGCATAAGATCAAGAAGGTGTGTAGTGGAGAGAGAAAGCTGTCTGATCTGACAGTCTCTCACTCATAGCATATGTCATGTCCACCATGAGAATAATAGAGCCTCAATCACTTTGATATCATATGAGGTATTGTTTATCCTGCACTGAGTGATCCACTTAAGGCCACAATCCTGAGTTTGTGTCTCAGCTAAACGGCAGCCTTGCCAGAGGCAAGTGGCTTGGGAAAATGTAACCGCTCTCAAATTCAAAGATGGATGAAAGTACTGACAGTTCATGTGATCTAAAAAGCACTGGACCTAAGATAACAGAAACCTTACCCTTAGTTCAGCACAGGGTTGTATATCATGTTCATTGACCCACCGCCCTTCAAACAGCCGACACACACACACACACACACACACACACACACACACACACACACACACACACACACACACACACAGACACATGATATGTATCTGGTTAATTGCAAATCATCTGTGATGTACACGACTGCTTCACTAATTGCTGCTGGAAGCTGTGCTCATTAATGGTTCTCATCTGGCTTGGTGCACAAGCTAAACAACCTGCAAACGATCCAGCAATTACTGCTATTTTACCACTCCAGGGCCGGGCGAGCAAGTGTATCAGGAAAATAGCTGTAGTAAATAACAAAGGGGCGTTTGGCCCGCCACAGAGTGAGAAGAGAAGCACCTCATTAAGGAGTACTTGTGTGTGTTTTAAAGGAGCCACACCAGGGTAGTCCTGAAGGTCTTTACCAAGGCTCTCTGCAGTACAGCAACACCCCTTCAAATTAGTGGATTCTGCTATTTCAGCCACACTCGTTTCTGACAGGTGTACAAAATCAAGCACCATGCATAGACGGACATTGGCAGTAGAATGGCCTTACAGAAGAGCTAATTGACTTTCAACGTGGCACCGCCATAGGATGCCAACTTTCCAACAAGTCAGTTGTCAAATTTCTGCCCTGCTAGAGCTGCCCCGGTCAACTGTAAGGGCTGTTATGTAAGGGCTGTAAGGGCTGTTAAGTGGAAACGTCTAGGAGCAACAACATCTCAGCCGCGAAGTGGTAGGCCACACAAGCTCACGGAACAGGACCGATGAGTGCTGAAGCGCGGAAAAATTATCTGTCCTTAGTTGCAACACTCACTACCAAGTTCCAAACTGCCTCTGGAAGCAACGTCAGCACAATAACTGTTCGTCGGGAGCTTCATGTAAGGGGTTTCCATGGCCGAGCAGCCGCACACAAGCCTAAGATCACCATGCGCAATGCGAAATGTTAGGCTGAAGTGTGTAAAGCTCGCAGTCATTGGAATCTGAAGCATTGGAAACGCATTTTCTGGAGTGATGAATCACGCTTCACCATCTGGCAGTCTGGGTTTGGCTGACGCCAGGAGAACACTACCTGCCCGAATGCATAGTGCCAACTGTAAAGTTTTGTGGAGGAGGAATAATGTTCTGGGGCTGTTTTTCATGGTTCGGGCTAAGCCCCTTAGTTCCAATGAAGGGAAATCTTAATGCTACAGCATACAGTGACATTCTAAAGGATTCTGTGCTTCCAGCTTTGTGGCAACAGTTTGGGTAAGGCCCTTTCTTGACCACGTCCCAGTTGCAATGTTCCATCATCTAGTGGAAAGCCTTCCCAGACGAGTGGAGGCTGTTATAGCAGCAAAGAGGGGGACCAACTCCATATTAATGCCCATGATTTTGGAATGAGATGTTCGACGAGCAGGTATCCACATTCTTTTGGTCATGTAGTGTATCATTTATTGACCAAACTGAGTTTTCTTGTTTACCAATAAAGTGTTGCTACATTGACAATGTGTGGGCATATATCGTAGCGTCATTTGAGTCAGAGGCATAAGTCTCAACAAAAACATCTCTAGTCTACACAGCTGGGTGACCACAGATGCTTCCTTTTTGTGTATATTTACACAGTCATTATCGAGTGTATCATTAACATTTACTGTATGTCTTGGAATAAGTTTTGGGGCAAAAAATAACTAACAGCTCTCAAAACACAACTACTAAGCATGCAGGGTCACGTACTATCAGACACACACACACACACAGGTTAATGCTGCTCCCTCCCACACTTCCGTCCCCCATTTCTCCCTCTCTGTGTCTTTCTCTTCCTCCCTGTCTCTCTCCATATCTCTCTTTCAATTCAATTCCATTCAAGGGGCTTTATTGGCATGGGAAACATATATTTACATTGCCAAAGAAAGTGAAATAGATAATAAACAAAAGTCAAATAAACAATACAAAATGAACAGTAAACATTACACTCACAAAAGTTCCAAAGAATAAAGACATTTCAAATGTCATATTATATCTGTATACAGTGTTGTAACAACGTGCAAATAGTTAAAGTAAAAAAGGGAAAATAAATCAACATAAATATGGGTTGTATTTACAATGGTATTTGTTCTTTCCCTCACATACACATGTACACAAACAAAGAGGGAACTCATAGGGTCCATACTCAAGCCTTTATTTTATTTTGAATTTCAGCTTACCTATTCTTTCTTGTTCCTTTTAAAACAGGATTTTACAGAAAAACCAGCTGTCCGCCCACACAAAATCTATTTTCCCCCCATCACTCTTTACAATGGGAAATAATGGCTCAAAGGTAGGATTTTGAAATGATTTGATAAACACATTACAGTGGGTCCATACTAGCGAACATAAGCAATAATTTTTATTTAAACAGGTTCTCCGACACAAAATTCTTATCAGCCAATTAAAAGTGTCGATTTACTTACACCTGACAGAACGCTAAATTGTAGCTGGCCCCATCAGATAACATGGCACATGTTAGCCCTATGCTAACCTCACCAGGTGTCACTGATTATATCCTGGCACGAGTTCTGCATCAGCCAATTAAAATCATTGACGTGGTTGGACATGTTCCAACACTTGTTCATGGAAGTGTCTTTAACATACTGTACCTCAGTCCAACAGCACGTTCTGATCATCAAAGCAACTATAGCGTGTATTTTACTGACTGCTCAGATGGCTCTCTGTGTAAAGTGCCTAGTCCACGTAATTACATTAGTTCCCCCCCCCCCCCTTAAAATGTAGATGTATGTGTATTGTGTTAGTGCATAGGCTATATTACATGGACGTGTAGGCCTACAACGTTTTGTATGCATTTTTATAATAATTTGCTTTGTCACAGATGGGTTATTTGACTCGAGGAGGATGAGTATTACAAAGCGTACAGTAGGACTGTAGTTTGCACTCTCGATATCGTTCTACAGACGGCAGTACTGCAGTTCTTTTAAAATAAGTTAATCACGAGTCCGAAATTGACAGTCTTAGTCTAGGAAGACACTTGGTTGTTACTAGTATATTCTTATTTATAAACTGGGTGGTTTGAGCCCTGAACTCTGATTGGCTGAAGGCCATGTTATATCAGACCGTATACCACGGGTATGACAAAACATTTAGGTTTAGTGCTCTAATTACATTGGTAACCAGTTCATAATAGCAATAAGGCACCTCGGGGGTTTGTGATACATGGCCAATATACCACGGCTAAGGGCTGTGCCCACATTGCGTGGTACCTAAGAACAGCCCTTAGCCGTGGTGTATTGGCCATATACCACATCTTCTCTGGTCTTATTGCTTAAGTAGGCTACACATACTGTACATGCCTACAAGGTTTTATCGGCTATGCATTACTATAACTATCCACCTCGTCACATGCTTTGAATCGAGCACCAAGGACCGGCAGTGAACAGTTTTTTCCTCAACAAAAAAGCTTGATGCAAGGGTGGCTCGAACCCACCCATGTAAGTGTACTATCAATTTAGAATCAGCCACTTTAGCAGTGTGTGCCACCTAAAAGTTATGACAATAATAGCCTACATGACTGCTATTTGACAAATCCATAAGGCTCTTAATTTTTTTACAATGTACGCTAAACATACATGTAAGTACCTCCTTTATATTTTTGTTCCATAAAAGCACATGGTTGTGTATAAATCAAAAACAAAAACACTGTATTTTGTCATATATGCAAAAACATGAAAATGTCAACTAATGTTAGTAGTAGCTAGTATCCTAGTCAAGGATGCATCAATGCAATAACGGCACACAACATTTGTTACAGACCAACGGAACAATTGGTAGGTTTAAAATATCCCTCTAGTGGCCAGAGTTGACCTGTTTTAAGAAATGCCATTGGTTGGTGGATATAAAGTCTAAGATCTTTGATAGGTTGATGAAGAATTTGTGCCAGAATATACGTAATTAGTGCCACCTGTTGAGGTTAGCATAGGGCTAACGTGTGCCATGTTATCTGATGGGACCAGCTAAAATTTAGCATTATGTCACATGCAAGTAAATCACAGATTTGAATTGGCTGATTCACATTTTGTGCCAGAGTACCTGTTTAAATGTAAATGATTGCTTATGTTCGCTAGTATGGACCCACTGTAATGTGTTGATCAAATGTAAAGCCATTCATTTCAAAATCCTACCTTTGAGACATTATTTCCCATTGTAAAGAGTGATGGGAGAAAATACTGTTTTAAAAGGGATGAGAAAGAATAGGATAAGCTGACATTTATTTGAAAGAAATGCACAGATTCGAGAATGGGAGTGGTGGAGGCTATAAGTGGGGATATGATTGGCAGATACAAGGACACTCTGTACCAAAGACCAGGGCAATTATCCCAGGTGTCATCTATGCTTTGTGTATGCGTGTGTGTCTGTGTCTGTGTGTGTTGTGTGTGTGTGCCTGTGAGCATGAAATAAAAATGTAGACTGCCTCTCTCTTGACCTTTTCCCTCTTTGGAAAGGTTTGTTATTAGATATATTCACATGTGACTATCCACATGTCCTCACCTTTAGTAATTAGAGAACATGCAATATCATTGCCCAGAGAGCATGAGGTAAAAGTATCAGACTGGGGAGTGTTGGTTGAATCCAATCCTGTTGGTCCTGTTCTGGAGTCCAGACCTGGGTTCAAATATTATTTGATCGTTTCAAATAATGTGTATGCTGGATTCAATCAAATGTAATCAAATGTATTTAGAAAGCCCTTCTTACATCAGCTGATGTCACAATGTGCTGCACAGAAACCCAGCCTAAAACCCCAGGTGTAGAAGTACAGTGGCTAGGAAAAACTCCCTATAATGTTTTTGGATTGACAGTCAATGTCTTCGGATTGACCTTGTCTGGTATAATGGATCAATAGAATAGTCCAGAAGTACAAACCCCACCCATCTGGCACTCCAGGCATGCTAGAGCAAAATCTCAAAGTATTTTAAAGATTTCAAATAGCATTTGATGTTGTGATGTGGTGTTGGTGCAGTACATAGAAAAGGCTATCTGTGGTGCTGGTACCACAGCCAATGGCCGGTCGGGGAAGAGCTAAGCTGACTAAGCCCCTAATGAAGTGCCCCAGGCACCAGGTTGTTTGTCATCACCACCACCAGCAGCAGCTTTCACACCTCCCCCCAAAACTCAGGGGAATCAATTTAAACAAATAAAGAACATATTGTAACTGGGCTCATTGCAGCGTTAATGAATGTAGCAGACACTAAGAACACAAAGTCCCAATTACCAGGGGAACTGGCAAGAGCCCATTTGCCATTTGTTATATTAAGTATTCAGAATTAGCACCCGTCCAAGTATAATTAAAAATGCTGCCACTTTCACCTTCAACATGTGGAAACTTGTTAATTTACAACTTCTTTCATTTCACCCTGGTGATTTCAACAGATGGCATGGGAAAATGTGAAACTAGATGAAGTAAAATACTTTTTTACAAATATATAAATGTTGAAGTTAATGTAGTGAATAGCTGGTAAATCAGGTTTTGGCAACAGTAATGTGTTTGACATCAGAAGAGAGGGTAACGAGCGGGGATGAGAGGTCTCTAGACACTTTCTGCAGTTTGTGTTGAATCCAACAAGTTATATCCAGAAACAAGTCAGTGAAGTATAGACACTTTGAGAACCTTGTTACAGCATCATCTCCTGATCACTATATTTAACGTATGACTCTGGGTGCTTGTATTTTCTGCCATGATTACCACCACACTATCCATAGAGGCGTAGGTTTCTCAATCTGGACTACTTTGGCTGGAATTCTACACAACCCACCATAGCACATTTACACAGTCAATGTCTTTGTTTACAAACTTCTACCACCATGCATACACACTACATCTACATGTGATTATCTGGGGGAATAAAAGTCAGGCAGGCCAGTTTAAATTGAATTCAGCCCTTTGTATTGTCCAGCAGTCGTGTTTCTTGAATAGTCTATATATGCTCAGTGCAGCCTCAGTGTTTGAATGCTATATCTGCTCAGAGCAGCCTCAGTGTTTGAATAGTCTATATATGCTCAGTGCAGCCTCAGTGTTTGAATAGTCTATATATGATCAGTGCAGCCTCAGTGTTTGAATAGTCTATATATGCTCAGTGCAGCCTCAGTGTTTGAATAGTCTATATATGCTCAGTGCAGCCTCAGTGTTTGAATAGTCTATATATGCTCAGTGCAGCCTCAGTGTTTGAATAGTCTATATATGCTCAGTGCAGCCTCAGTGTTTGAATAGTCTATATATGCTCAGTGCAGCCTCAGTGTTTGAATAGTCTATATATGATTAGCGCAGCCTCAGTGTTTGAATAGTCTATATATGATTAGTGCAGCCTCAGTGTTTGAATAGTCTATATATGCTCAGTGCAGCCTCAGTGTTTGAATAGTCTATATATGCTCAGTGCAGCCTCAGTGTTTGAATAGTATATATATGCTCAGTGCAGCCTCAGTGTTTGAATAGTCTATATATGCTCAGTGCAGCCTCAGTGTTTGAATAGTATATATATGCTCAGTGCAGCCTCAGTGTTTGAATAGTCTATATATGCTCAGCGCAGCCTCAGTGTTTGAATAGTCTATATATGATCAGCGCAGCCTCAGTGTTTGAATAGTCTATATATGATCAGTGCAGCCTCAGTGTTTGAATAGTCTATATATGCTCAGCGCAGCCTCAGTGTTTGAATAGTCTATATATGCTCAGCGCAGCCTCAGTGTTTGAATAGTCTATATATGTTCAGCACAGCTTCAGTGTTTGAATAGTCTATATATGATCAGTGCAGCCTCAGTGTTTGTAAAATGGTGGTGCGTGTGATGGCAATTTTATTAACTTTCCCCAAATTCCCAGGTTTTCTAGAAATGTTGGTTGGAGGATCTCCTGATTATTTCTTCCTGATTGCAGAAATATTCCACAATTGCTGGATAGGTGGTTGTATGTTTGCAGTGACGTCAGTGTGACTCAGTGTGACTCAGTGACACAGGGACGTCATGGCAGTGCTCAGTGCTAGGGTCATTTGGCACAGTGGGCTCTAACAAACAGACTGCTCCTCTGAAACCATGTTGACATCCATTAATCAGATCTGGGTTCAAATAGTATTGATTTTCTTTCAAAATACTTTGTGTCTAATTGAGTCTGCCTGGAGTGCCAGATGGGTTGGGGCAGAGCCATGCATTTAGAGGGTTGGGACCATAGAATTAGAAAACTAGAATTGACATGAATCTTCTTATGATTGTCCAAAGGTCAGCCATGTTGGTCAAGGAGTTGGTCAACCATAGTCGCAGTCGGTATTAAATAGAATGTCGAGACCCTGCCCGCATGTGGGGAAAACAACCTGTGGTTACCTACAGTTGAAGTCGGAAGATTACATGCACTTAGGTTGGAGTCAATAAAACCACTCCACAAATGTCTTGTTAACAAACTATAGTTTTGGCAAGTCAGTCAGGACATATTCTTTGTGCATGACACAAGTCAATTCTCCAACAATTGTTTACAGACAGATTATTTCACAGATAATTCACTGTATCACAATTCCAGTGGGTCAGAAGTTTACATACACTAAGTTGACTGTGCCTTTAAACAGCTTGGAAAATTCCAGAAAATGATGTCATGGCTTTAGAAGCTTCTGATAGACTAATTGACATAATTTGAGTCAATTAGAGGTGTACCTGTTGATGTATTTCAAGGCCTACTTTCAAAATCAGTGCCTCTTTGATTGACATCATGGGAAAATCTAAAGAAATCAGCCAAGACCTCAGAAAAAAAATTGTAGACCTCCACAAGTCTGGTTCATCATTGGGTGCAATTTCCAAATGCCTGAAGGTACCACGTTCATCTGTACAAACAATAGTAAGCAAGTATAAACACCATGGGACCAGGCAGCCGTCATACCGCTCAGGAAGGAGACGCGTTCTGTCTCCAAGAGATGAATGTACTATGGTGCGAAAAGTTCAAATCAATCCCAGAACAACAGCAAAGGACCTTGCAAAGATTCTGGGGGAAACAGGTACAAAAGTATCTATATCCACAGTAAAATGAGTAATATATCCACAGTAAAATGAGTCCTATATCAACATAACCTGAAAGGCAGCTCAGCAAGGAAGAAGCCACTGCTCCAAAACCGCAATAAAAAAGCCAGACTACAGTTTGCAACTGCAGATGGGGACAAAGATCGTACTTTTTGGAGAAATGTCCTCTGGTCTGATGAAACAAAAATAGAATTGTTTGGCCATAATGACCATCGTTATGTTTGGAGGAAAAGGCAAGCCGAAGAACACCATCCCAACCGTGAAGCACGGGGATGGCAGCATCATGTTGTGGGGGTGCTTTGATGCAGGAGGGACTGGTGCACTTCACAAAATAGATGGCTTCATGAGGAAGGGAAATTATGTGGGTATATTGAAGCAACATCTCAAGACATCAGTCAGGAAGTTAAAGCTTGGTCGCAAATGAGTCTTCCAAATGGACAATGACCCCTAGCATTCTTCCAAAGTTGTGGCAAAATGGCTTTAAGGACAACAAATTGGAGATGTCAAGATATTGGAGTTGCCATCACTAAGCCCTGACCTCAATCCTATAGAACATTTGTAGGCAGAACTGAAAAAGTGTGTGCCAGAAAGGAGGGCAACAAACCTGACTCAGTTACACCAGCTCTGTCAGGAGGAATGGGCCAAAATTCAGGCAACTTATTGTGGGAAGGCTACCCGAAAAGTTTGACCCAAGTTAAACAATTTATAGGCAATGCTACCAAATGCTAATTGAGTGTATGTAAACTTCTGACCCACTGGGAATGTGATGAAATAAATAAAAGCTTAAATAAATCATTCTCTCTACTATTATTCTGACATTTCACATTCTTAAAATAAATTGGTGATCCTAACTGACCTAAGACAGGGAATTTTTACTAGGATTAAATGTTAGGAATTGTGAAAACTGAGTTTAAATGTATTTGGCTAATGTGTATGTAAACTTCTGACTTCAACTGTAGGTTCACAGCAAAAACTTGACCTTTTTGAAATGCTATTTTGTTTTTAGTCAATTACAAAACTACATTTATCCCTAGGCTGGATGATCAAAATGACCCGGCCTAATGTTTTTTTGCTGTATTGATCCCCCCTAAAATGTTATCGTCTAATATTCCAGGAATTCATTGAATAATGTCTCTTTAATGTTCTAACATCCTAGTTGTTTTTTCAGTAAAAATTGTTTTTGCATCACTACCCCAAGTTTTCATATTTGGGTTAAATATGGCCCATATGTATTTCCTATGGAATTCACTGCATTGCACTCGTCAAGCTGCCCTTTCTTTTTGCTACAACAATAAAATCAAAGTAATTAATAACATATTTATTAAATATCTGGTGTTTAATGTTCATTAATCACCATTTTCATTTCTCCTTTTTAACTCATTGAGTAAAAGGAGTTTCATAAGGAGGTTCATAAGAATGTTGCCAGATATACAACCAAAATGGTTTTACAGATGCTGGATGAGGAAGCCATTGGTGCCTCTCACTCAGAATGTGAGGAATCCAATTCAGATGACACAGACTATGTGCCTGTGGGTCAAGTTGGAGTTGTGGATGCACCTGGCAGTCCAGCTGTCCTAGATGATTCTACAGATGGGGAGGACTCCTCCTCTGAGGAGAGTTGTCACCAAAGGTTGCCTGGGAGTTGTTCATTAGTGACAACATGATTGAGGAGGTCCTAAAGTGTACAAATTTAGAAGCACGGAGAATAGCGACAGAAAAAGAGACAGAGTGGAGAGAGGTCAACAAAGAGTAACTAAAGGCCTTCTCTAAAGGTGTTCTCAGTGCAATACTGCAAATAGCACAGTCACATGCTTGTGGTTTGTAACAAATGCATGGATTAAAACAGCATAAGTAAGCATCACACACATGCACACTTTGTTCATTTTAATGTTCATGTTTTCTAAATTCACAACTGTTAGTGTTGTCTTTTATATATGCCAGCAGCATACCACCCTGCATACCACTGCTGGCTTGCTTCTGAAGCTAAGCAGGGTTGGTCCTGGTCAGTCCTTGGATGGGAAACTAGATGCTGCTGGAAGTGGTGTTGGAGGGCCAGTAGGAGGCACTCTTTCCTCTGATCAAAATAAAATATCCCCATGCCCCAGGGCAGTGATCGGGGACATTGTCCTGTGTAGGGTGCCTTCTTTCGGGTGGGATGATAAACGGGTGTCCTGACTCTCTGAGGTCATTAAAGCTCCCATGGCACTTATTGTAAGAGTAGGGGTGTTAACCCTGGTGTCCTGGCTAAATTCCCAATCTGACCCTCAAACCATCATGGTCGCATAATAATCCCCAGTTTACAATTGGCTCATTCATCCCCCTCCTCTCCCATGTTTACTATTCCCCAGGTCGTTACTGCAAATGAGAACTTGTTCTCAGTCAACTTACCTGGTAAACTTTGGATGTTCAAATAAAGGTTTTGAAGTATTATAAAACAGGCTGAAGGTGGTTTTATTTTGTTCTTCAGACTAACAGGTTGAATGTGAAACTTTGTTTGTAAGAAAAATATGCTAATGTTTTCTATAGCCATTATGAAATGTCATAAATATGTCAAATCAAATCGGTCACATACACATGGTTAGCAGATGTTAATGTGAGTGTAGCGAAATGCTTGTGCTTCTAGTTCCGACCATGCAGTAACATCTAACAAGTAATCTAACACTTTCACAACAACTACCTTATACACATAAGTGTAAAGGAATGATTAAGAATATGTACATATGAGCAATGGCCGAACGGCATAGGCAAGATGCAGTAGATGGTATAGAGTACAGTATATATGAGATGAGTAATGAAGGGTAGGTAAACATTAGATAAAGTGGCATTGTTTAAGTGACTAGTGATACATTTATTACATCAAATTCTAAATTATTAAAGTGGCTAGAGATTGAGTACGTATGTTGGCAGCAGCCACTCAATGTTAGTGATGGCTAGTTAACAGTCTGATGGCCTTGAGATTGAAAAACAGCTTCTGTCTCTCTCTCCCAGCTTTGATGCACCTGTATTGACCTCGCCTTCTGGATGATAGCGGGGTGAACAGGCAGTGGCTCGGGTGGTTGTTGTCCTTGATGATCTTTTTGGCCTTCCTGTGACATTGGGTGGTGTAAGTGTCCTGGAGGGCAGGTAGTTTGCCCCCGGTGATGCGTCGTGCAGACCGCACTACCCTCTGGAGAGCCTTGCGGTTGTGGGCGGACCAGTTGCCGTACCAGGCGGTGATACAGCCCGACAGGATGCTCTCGATTGTGCATCTGTAAAAGTTTGTGAGTGTTTTTGGTGACAAGCCGAATTTCTTCTGCGGTTGAAGAGGCGCTGTTGCGCCTTCTTCACCACACTGTCTGTGTGGGTGGACCATTTCAGTTTGTCCGTGATGTGTACGCCCAGGAACTTAAAACTTTCCACCTTCTCCACTACTGTCCCGTCGATGTGGATAGGGGGGTGCTCCCTCTGCTGTTTCCTGAAGTCCACAATCATCTCCTTTGTTTTGTTGACATTGAGTGTGAGGTTATTTTCTTGGCACCACACCCTCACCTCCTCCCTGTAGGCCGTCTCGTCGTTGTTGGTAATCGAGCCTACCACGGTAGTGTCGTCCGCAAACTTGATGATTGAGTTGGAGTGCATGGCCACGCAGTCATGGGTGAACAGAGAGTACAGGAGAGGGCAGAGAACACACCCTTGTGAGGGCCAAAGTGTTGAGGATCAGCGGGGTGGAGATGTTGTTTCCTACCCTCACCACTTGGGGGCGGCCCGTCAGAAAGCCCAGGACCCAGTTGCACAGGGCGGGGTAGAGACCCAGGGTCTCGACCTTAATGACGAGTTTGGAGGGTACTATGGCGTTGAATGCTGAGCTGTAGTCGATGAACAGCATTCTCACATAGGTATTCCTCTTGTCCAGATAGGTTTGGGCAGTGTGCAGTGTGATCGCGATTGCGTCGTCTGTGGACCTATTGGGGCGTTAAGCAAATTGGAGTGGGTCTAGGGTGTCAGGTAGGGTGGATGTGATATGATCCTTGACTAGTCTCTCAAAGCACTTTATGATGATGGAAGTTAGTGCTACAGGGCTGTAGTCATTTAGCTCAGTTACCTTCTCTTTCTTGGGAACAGGAACAATGTTGGCCCTCTTGAAGCATGTGGGAACAGCAGACTGGGATAGGGATTGATTGAATAAGTTTGTAAACACACCAGCCAGCTGGTCTGCGCATGCTCTGAGGACGCGGCTAGGGATGCTGTCTGGGCCGGCAGCCTTGCGAGGGTTAACACGTTTAAATGTTTTACTCGCGTTGGCTGCGGTGAAGGAGAGGCTGCAGGTTTAGGTAGCGGGCCGTGTCAGTGGCACTATATTGTACACATAGCAAGCAAAGAAGTTGTTTAGTTGGTCTGGGAGCCAGACATCGTGGTCCGCGACGGGGCTGGTTTTTGTAGTCCGTGATTGACTGTAGACCCTGCCACATACATCTCGTGTCTGAGCAGTTGAATTGTGACTCTACTTTGTCTCTACACAGACGCTTAGCTTGTTTGATTGCCTTGCGGAGGGAATAGCTACACTGTTTGTATTCGGTTATGTTTCCGGTTGCCTTGCCATGATTAAAAGCAGTGGTTTTGCACGAATGCTGCCATCAATCCACGGTTTCTGGTTGGGGAATGTTTTAATATTCACCGTGGGTACCATATCACCGATGCACTTGCTAATAAACTCGCTCACCGAATCAGCGTATACATCAATGTTATTGTCTGATGTTATCCGGAACATATCCCAGTCCACGTGATCGAAGCAATCTTGAAGCGTGGAATCCGATTGGTCGGACCACCTTTGAACAGACCTGAGCACGGGCGTTTCCTGTTTTAGTTTCTGTCTTTAGGCTGGGAGCAACAAAATGGAGGTGTGGTCAGATTTTCCGAAAGGACGGGGAGGCTTTGTATGCGTCATGGAAATTAGAGTAGCAATGATACAGAGTTTTACCAGCCCGGGTCGCGCATTCGATATGCTGATAACATTTAGGGAGCCTTGTTTTCAGATTAGCCTTGTTAAAATCCCCAGCTACAATAAATGCAGCCTCAGAATATGTGGTTTCCAGTTTACATAGTGTCAAATGAAGTTCTTTCCGGGCCGTCAAGGTGTCTGCTTGGGGGGGCTCTACACGACTGTGATTATGATCGAAGAGAATTCTCTTGGTAGATAGTGCGGTCAGCATTTCATTGTAAGGAATTCTAGGTCAGGTGAACAAAAGGACTTGAGTTCCTGTATGTTGTTATGATCAAATCACGACTCGTTAATCATAAGAAATACACCCGCGCCCTTCTTCTTACCAGAGAGATGTTTGTTTCTCGTCGGCGCGATGCGTGAAGAAACCGGGTGGCTGTACCGACTCTGATGACGTATCCCGAGTTAGCCATGTTTCCGTGAAACAAAGAACGTTACAATCTCTGATGTCTCTCTGGAAGGCAACCCTTGCTTGAATTTCGTCTACCTTGTGTTCAAGAGACTGGACATTGGCGAGTAGTATGCTCGGGAGCGGTGGGCGATGTGCCCGTCTACGGAGCCTGACCAGAAGACCTTTCATCTGCCCCTTCTGCGGCGCTGTTGCTTTGGGTTGCCGGCTGGGATCCGTTCCATTGTCCTGGGTGGTGGTCCAAACAGAGGATCCGCTTCAGGAAAGTCGTATTCCTGGTCGTAATGTTGGTAAGTTGACGTCGCTCTTATATCCAATAGTTCTTCCTGGTTGTATGTAATAAGACGTAAGATTTCCTGGGGTAACAGTGTAAGAAATAATACGTAAAAAATCTAAATACTGCATAGTTTCCTAAGAACGTGAATCGAGGCGTCCATCTCAAATCAAATCAAATTTATTTTATATAGCCCTTCGTACATCAGCTGATATCTCAAAGTGCTGTACAGAAACCCAGCCTAAAACCCCAAACAGCAAGCAATGCAGGTGAAGAAGCATCTCTGTTGGCGCCAAACACATTATCACTGAAATGTGTATCAAAATATTGAAGAGCGACTAAAAACATTTAAAACAATAAAATCATTAATGAAAGGTCCAAATCATCACTAAAAATAATGATGTTCCACAAAATGGATAATATTTTAGACCCATATAAATAAAACACAGATATTACATTATCGGATTCTTTTGATCCGGCATATGCATTCCTGGGGCGCCATGTTTACTATGCATCCTAGGGTTATGAAAAGTACAACATGTCTAAAGATGACTTTTCAACACGCCTTCTCCTAAGTGTGCTCACTACTCAGAAACACATAATACTGTAGTGCTTCCCTCATGCCCCTTTTCATCACTTGAGTGAGTGAGTGCTAGCTGGCTAGTGAGTGCTAGCTGGCTAGTGAGTGCTAGCTGGCTAGTGAGTGCTAGCTGGCTAGTGAGTGCTAGCTGGCTAGTGAGTGCTAGCTGGCTAGTGAGTGCTAGCTGGCTAGCTGGCTTCTAACCGGAACATTAAGCTAGCCAAGACCAACAACACAAACAAACGGACTGTACAGCTACAAGTAGTGAGTGAAGTTACAAACATACTGTACTAAACAAGTTAAATGTCTTACCTGTGATGAAATGTTTTCCACACACACATAATCAAAATTTGAAAAGTTGTCCCAACTCTCTCAATATAAGGCTCTGGGTTGAGTTTGCACTATTCCATTGGTTCCATTGCACTAGTTAAACTCAATCAAGTGAAGCTAAAGTATTAAAGGAAGACAAATAGGACCTACTATTTAAATCTAGGTCTGTTCCCTTTAGAACAGTTGAACACATTTCACCAAGTTGTTTATAGAGATTAAATGTTACTGAGATTCAGATATCTATGCTTATTATTTGTTACTGTCTGGAATTCATACAGGTCTACTCTAAGTGTATTATAGTTGTATAATCCTCCTCTGAAATGTCATGTCATGTCACTCCTCCCTTACGATAAAGGACAGCTTTATTGTATTTCAAATCAAATGTATTTATATAGCCCTTCGTACATCAGCTGATATCTCAAAGTGCTGCACAGAAACCCAGCCTAAAACCCCAAACAGCAAGCAATGCAGGTGTAGAAGCAGAGTGGCTAGGAAAAACTCCCTAGAAAGGCCAAAACCTAGGAAGAATCCTAGAGAGGAACCAGGCTATGAGGGGTGGCCAGTCCTCTTCTGGCTGTGCCGGGTGGAGATTATAACAGAACATGGCCAAGATGTTCAAATGTTCATAAATGACCAGCATGGTCAATTAATAATAATCACAGTAGTTGTCGAGGGTGCAGCAAGTCAGCACCTCAGGAGTAAATGTCAGTTGTCTTTTCATAGCCGATCATTAAGAGTATCTCTACCACTCCTGCTGTCTCTAGAGAGTTGAAAACAGAAGGTCTGGGACAGGTAGCACGTCCGGTGAACAGGTCAGGATTCCATAGCCGCAGGCAGAACAGTTGAAACTGGAGCAGCAGCACGGCCAGGTGGACTGGGGACAGCAAGGAGTCATCATGCCAGGTAGTCCTGAGGCATGGTCCTAGGGCTCAGGTCCTCCGAGAGAGAGAAAGAGAGAATTATAGAGAGCATACTTAAATTGACACAGGACACCGGATAAGTACTCCAGATATAACAAACTGACCCTAGCGCCCCCAACACATAAACTACTGCAGCATAAATACTGGAGGCTGAGACAGGAGGGGCCAGGAGACACTGTGGCCCTATCCGATGATACCCCTGGACAGGGCCAAACAGGAAGGATATAACCCCACCCACTTTGCCAAGGCACAGCCGCCACACCACTAGAGGGATATCTTCAACCACCAACTTACCATCCTGAAACAAGGCCGAGTATAGCCCACAAAGATCTCCGCCACGGCACAACCCAAGGGGGGGTCGCCAATCCAGACAGGAAGATCACATCAGTGATCACATATTTCAAGTGAATAAAACATATAGTAGAGACATCTTTCCTGTTTCAAACAGACACACCAGTCTTCTTACATGGTAACTGAATGAGGATGGTACTGAGAGAAATAATTAGGTGAAATGCACATTGGCGGAACATCACACATCTGTAGCGTAGACAGTAGATGATGTTCCTTAGGTCAGGCAAGATCGAGATCGACAACAAGGAGTCAGAAAGAAATGGTAACATCATCACAAATTCTACTCTGACCCAAGCAGGCAAACAGCAGCAGTCTGCCAGTGTCTCAGAGGCTGCCTGGCTCACTCATAGAGTAGTGTGGACTGACTGGAGTGTGTTTTCCTTCTATTACCATGACAACGGCTCCCTGCCTTTCAAAGGCTGTGTGTGTGTTCACAATATGTATGCCAATACCCATGTTTGAATGTTTAGGATCTCTCTCGCATCAGTGTCCCCTATAAACACAGCTTGCTTAATTATTGTTTGTCATTTTAGATAGAAATAAATAAGACATAAGAGTGTGTATGTGGTATGGACAGGGCCGGTTGCAGGCATAAGTGACATAAGCGGTCACTTAGGGGCCCCGATCGCTAGGGGCCCCCATTGATTTTGTTAGTCATTCTCACTCATATTAACATGGCATATGTCTTAGAAAATAGGTAGAATTGCAGGAAATTAGCTTTAAACTGAAAAAATGTCTCTCCCCCCATTGCAACGTGTAGAATTGCAGGAAATTCAATTTAAAACATATTTCTCTCCACCTTCAAGAGAGGGGCCACTAAAATGTTTTGTCATGAGGTGGGGGGACCACTAACCAAGTTTTGCTTAGGGCACCCAAAAGGCTAGAGTCGGCCCTGGGTATGGATGCTTTCACGGACTTGTATGATGAGGTAGTGTGAGATGAACTAACATAAGTCCACGCCTGCTGCCTTGATTTGCATAGAGGCGATATGAAGATACAGTACTGATATTGGACTGATTATGTTAGACTCATCATACTGTAGCTACTTGCTAGTATAATTAGACTCAAACCAATAAAGGTGATTGAAGCACATATCTTCTGTTCAGTAACCAGGATATCTCAACCCAGTATTTGACTTGACCTAACCAAATTCATACTACTGCAAGGCAAGCTGCATCCCTTTTATTCCTCAGTCTTCCCTCCCCCCATTTGTCTACCGTGCTTCTTGCCCGACAGCCACCTCCATGGGCTTTTTATTCACACGACACAATGGGGGTAAATAGAGCAACTTAATCACCGAGACGATTTCTGAAAATGAGTCGATGTCTGGTAGAGGCTGAGTCTGAGTGAGGCAGATTTAGGACTGACTGCACACTGCTAATGAAAACCACTGATCCTTGTGTATCATTCCCAGTTTAATTCCAGTGTTTTCCCCGTGCACAGTGATAGTTGTGCATGTTCAACCATAAAGAGCTATGTCTAGGCAAGTCATGTACAATACAGTGGTAGTACAGCCTATGTAGCTTTGCTCAAGCCAAGAAGAATGTTCTGTCCATATAATTAGAATGCATTTTATTTATATGGAAGCTCCATCTACAGGGGAGACAGGATTTGAAGATTCAGTCATCCAGCCATTAGTGACTCACTCCACCGAACTGATGGGTATATCTACCCTTAAATGGTAATGTACTTTTATAATCTCCACCTGGCACAGCAATAAGAGGACTACACACCTCAGAGCCTGGTTCCTCTCTAGGTTTCTTTCTAGGTTCCTACCTTTCTAGGGAGATTTCATAGCCACTGTGCTTCTACATCTGCATTGCTTGCTGTTTGGGGTGTCTGTATAAGCACTTTGTGACAATTGATGATGTAAAAAGGACTTTATGAAATACATTAGATTAATTTAATTGTATTTATTTATTTTAGACTGAGTTAATCATCTGAACTTTTTTTTTACCATCTATACCGCCATCACACTATGCTAAACAGATGTTATTAGATACCTTTAAAATTAGTCTAGTTCCATTTCCCAGTTCGTATTGCACTCAGTGATAATACAAAGCCGTTAATAGAATTAGTGAGGAATTAATGAGGAATTAGTGAGGAATTAATTTCATTATTTCGTGTGGGATTTAAGATGTCGTTGTTGTAAATCATGTTGCTTGATTTGGTATTCTTTAATAATTTATATAAATGTTATGCCAAGCATAGCTGTCACTCAATTTGTGTTCTGCACTGCCATCTACTGTCTGTTGTTGAGCACACGTACAGTGCTGTGTGTTTGGTTATATCTCTAATTCATCTGGTGACGCCTAGATACTTATTAATTCAGAATTTTGCACAATAACAGATCAATATTATTTGGACTGTATCCTCCTGTAGGAGTTGGTTTGTTTAAATATTGATTATTGGAAAAGCCCAAACCTATTGCTGACTGTAATTCATGTCTCTGCTCTGAGGCATCCTCCCCAACAGAGGGCACTGTTTTCCATAGTTAATTTACCACGGAGAATCTCACAGACCCTCCCAGACCCTGACAGAATCAACAGCATCATAATGTACAACAAAAACAGTCAGGGGATTAATATTATGCTTCATACCTGTTTGGTACAATGGTTGTCTGGCCAAAACTCTGTAGAGGAATCAAGAGATGATTTAACTTGTGTGGTTTGCATAGCATCTATAATAATGTGGCTACACATTGTTATATACTGTAACACCATATTGTCGCTCAACCTGTGTGACTTCTATAGGTTTGAGAATCACACCACTTGAGAATTTAACCCGCATCCTACATGTCTCAAGATACCACCCCTTAGACACAGCTGTTGCAGGTCTGCCCTTTATGTAGTAAACAACAATTAACATATAGAAATCCATATGTGAAGAAAAAAAACATGAATCATGTGAAAACTCACGTGTGAAAAACACAATGCACCTTTGTCAGGTCCTGTGAGGTCCTGGTGACAAAATGTGACAGCTGTAAAAGAAGAGGGAAGTCAGACAGGAAATAGATTAGACATATGACACAGGTGCAAGCCTCCAGTACAAATGCAAGGTGTAAGATGACAGACTGACTCTTAAATATTATTTAGAATGTATGGACTGTCTAAAACAGCATGAAACCAATACTGGTTATAATTATTGACTTACAGTGCCTTGCGAAAGTATTCGGCCCCCTTGAACTTTGCGACCTTTTGCCACAGTTCAGGCTTCAAACATAAAGATATAAAACTGTATTTTTTTGTGAAGAATCAACAACAAGTGGGACACAATCATGAAGTGGAACAACATTTATTGGATATTTCAAACTTTTTTAACAAATCAAAAACTGAAATATTGGGCGTGCAAAATTATTCAGCCCCTTTACTTTCAGTGCAGCAAACTCTCTCCAGAAGTTCAGTGAGGATCTCTGAATGATCCAATGTTGACCTAAATGACTAATGATGATAAATACAATCCACCTGTGCGTAATCAAGTCTCCGTATAAATGCACCTGCACTGTGATAGTCTCAGAGGTCCGTTAAAAGCGCAGAGAGCATCATGAAGAACAAGGAACACACCAGGCAGGTCCGAGATACTGTTGTGAAGAAGTTTAAAGCCGGATTTGGATACAAAAAGATTTCCCAAGCTTTAAACATCCCAAGGAGCACTGTGCAAGCGATAATATTGAAATGGAAGGAGTATCAGACCACTGCAAATCTACCAAGACCTGGCCATCCCTCTAAACTTTCAGCTAATACAAGGAGAAGACTGATCAGAGATGCAGCCAAGAGGCTGATCACTCTGGATGAACTGCAGAGATCTACAGCTGAGGTGGGAGACTCTGTCCATAGGACAACAATCAGTCAGTCGTATATTACACAAATCTGGCCTTTATGGAAGAGTGGCAAGAAGAAAGCCATTTCTTAAAGATATCCATAAAAAGTTTGCCACAAGCCACCTGGGAGACACACCAAACATGTGGAAGAAGGTGCTCTGGTCAGATGAAACCAAAATTGAACTTTTTGGCAACAATGCAAAACGTTTTGTTTGGCGTAAAAGCAACACAGCTGAACACACCATCCCCACTGTCAAACATGGTGGTGGCAGCATCATGGTTTGGGCCTGCTTTTCTTCAGCAGGGCAGGGAAGATGGTTAAAATTGATGGGAATATGGATGGAGCCAAATACAGGACCATTCTGGAAGAAAACCTGATGGAGTCTGCAAAAGACCTGAGACTGGGACGGAGATTTGTCTTCCAACAAGACAATGATCCAAAACATAAAGCAAAATCTACAATGGAATGGTTCAAAAATAAACATATCCAGGTGTTAGAATGGCCAAGTCAAAGTCCAGACCTGAATCCAATCGAGAATGTGGAAAGAACTGAAAACTGCTGTTCACAAATGCTCTCCATCCAACCTCACTGAGCTCGAGCTGTTTTGCAAGTAGGAATGGGAAAAAATGTCTATCTCGATGTGCAAAACTGAGAGACATACCCCAAGCGACTTACAGCTGTAATCGCAGCAAAAGGTGGCGCTACAAAGTATTAACTTAAGGGGGCTGAATAATTTTGCACGCCCAATTTTTCAGTTTTTGATTCGTTAAAAAAAGTTTGAAATATCCAATAAATGTCGTTCCACTTCATGATTGTGTCCCACTTGTTGTTGATTCTTCACAAAAAAATAGTTTTATATCTTTATGTTTGAAGCCTGAAATGTGGCAAAAGGTCGCCGAATACTTTCGCAAGGCACTGTATATACAATAATTTACTGTACAAAGGCTCCGTGTGAATATATATATTTTAAGATTAAGATATACAGGAATAGGGAGTTAACTGTAATATTGGATTTACAGTAAGGTGAGTTACTCAAACACATTTCAGTTGAATGCATTCAGTTGTGCAACTGACTAGGTATCCCCTTTCCCTCTCATTGAGTTATTTCCAGGAGTTTAACGGCATTCAGGAGGATTTGAATTCCTCATATGAGTTTTTACTCGTTTGTGTGACCTAGATGATCAGTGACGTTACATCAATGAGCAGTGGCCTGTTAAAGACTTGTGTTATGTTTGGCCAGCTGACACACAGTAACACGCACACACAGTTCTATGGAAATCTCCACTGGCTGGGCTTTCTTTGCTTGTTTCAAGGTTATCCAGCCAGGCAGCTCTGGAAGCTATTTTGTTGACAAGTCTGTTTGTTTGCTAAGTTTGAGTCCTGTCATGCATTTTCTTGAAAGTCCATTGTTGGTGTAATTTTTGTTAGTGTTTCACCAAAGGGTTAACAATTAACATTCAGTTGAACAATTCAGCAATTAGTATATTTGTATTTTTTATTTCACCTTTATTTAACCAGGTAGGCTAGTTGAGAGCAAGTTCTCATTTGCAACTGTGACCTGGCCAAGATAAAGCGTAGCAATTCGACACATACAACAACACAGAGTTACACATGGAATAAACAAAACATACAGTCAATAATACAGTAGAACAAAAGAAAACAAAAAGTCTATATACAGTGAGTGCAAATGAGGAAATTAAGGAAATAAATAGGCCATGGAGGCGAAGTAATTACAATATAGCAATTAAACACTGGAATGGTAGATCGGCAGAAGATGAATGTGCAAGTAGAGATACTGGGGTGCAAAGGAGCAAAATAAATAAATAAATGAATACCAGTATGGGGATGAGGTAGGTAGATAGATGGGCTGTTTACAGATGGGCTATGTACAGGTGCAGTGATCTGTGAGCTGCTCTGACATCTGGTGCTTAAAGCTAGTGAGGGTTTTGAAATAAAATGAATCTATAGTTGCTATCAGGGCCTGGTACAAATTCAATTCAATCCCAAAATCCATAAAACATTCAACAAGCAAAAATCGATTTAATCCAGCCACAATAAATGATTTGTTCTGATAAACAGAGACAATATCCCATACAAGTCTTTAAGATAGTTCTCACTTGTATGGCATGTGAAAACTACGCTTTTGAGTCATAAACAGTTTTTTTTAGCAATCAAACATTTCTGACCAAAACAAAATTACTCCTGACAGACCCAGAGAGGAAGAGGTGAAGCGAGAGGGTTTATTCCAATAAAATCTGTCCACATAAGCATACCACTATGCAGGCTTATAAGCAGACCACCTGCCTTCCTGCCTTTAGGACAACGACTCCCACTGTTAGGGCTGTGACAAGACCATCTTGTCATTACATAGGGTGGGAGATTCTCGTTTGGGCAAAATACCATCCTACGTCCTCTGTGGTTGAGGATTGTGTCAGCTGTTAGGCTAACTGGAAGAGTGTCCTCCCCTCCTCGATAGTCATGTGAGTCCTTCGTGGAAGAGATTTGAAACCTGACACTTGAATCAGTTTTTGTTTTGTCTGAGGAGAAAAACATGCACACATTTAAAAACAACATGCTACTTATAGTTTTACCTATAAAATGTCTTGCATAAAACAAACGTAATTTGTTTTGAGCAATTTACACATTTATTTTGCCTAATGACTTGCTAGTAGAGAAGGACTGTCTCGTCCACTCTCCTCGCCGACTCACCTCGATGTAACCTTTTCCAAAAGGAAGCGAGAGAGGAAGCAGGAGGTGAGGAAATCTAATTGATCTCTGACAGACCCAACTCAAACCAGGAAGTGACTATGCGTGTGGCTAGAGAGCAACTGGGGCGGAGCTCACAGCCTATATCTTAAGGAACCATGGAACCTGTTATGCAGCCATCTTAACCAAGTGTGCAGTGAAGTCGTAAATACCAGTTGGATGCATTCACTTGCTTTGAACTCATTGAGAAACACTGATTGGAGAATGGCCAACAAGCTGTGTAAACCATAAACTAAAAGTCCAGCTATCATGCTTGTAAACAAATTAGGCTACACTTTATTGGATAGTCCATCTGTAGATGCTCTACATCTCGAGACGTGCTGTTGAGATGCAACTGAAAGGCTAAAGACGTGCTGTTGAGATGCAACTGAAAGGCTAAAGACGTGCTGTTGAGATGCAACTGAAAGGCTAAAGACGTGCTGTTGAGATGCAACTGAAAGGCTAAAGACGTGCTGTTGAGATGCAACTGAAAGGCTAAAGACGTGCTGTTGAGATGCAACTGAAAGGCTAAAGACGTGCTGTTGAGATGCAACTGAAAGGCTAAAGACGTGCTGTTGAGATGCAACTGAAAGGCTAAAGACGTGCTGTTGAGATGCAACTGAAAGGCTAAAGACGTGCTGTTGAGATGCAACTGAAAGGCTAAAGACGTGCTGTTGAGATGCAACTGAAAGGCTAAAGACGTGCTGTTGAGATGCAACTGAAAGGCTAAAGACGTGCTGTTGAGATGCAACTGAAAGGCTAAAGACGTGCTGTTGAGATGCAACTGAAAGGCTAAAGACGTGCTGTTGAGATGCAACTGAAAGGCTAAAGACGTGCTGTTGAGATGCAACTGAAAGGCTAAAGACGTGCTGTTGAGATGCAACTGAAAGGCTAAAGACGTGCTGTTGAGATGCAACTGAAAGGCTAAAGACGTGCTGTTGAGATGCAACTGAAAGGCTAAAGACGTGCTGTTGAGATGCAACTGAAAGGCTAAAGACGTGCTGTTGAGATGCAACTGAAAGGCTAAAGACGTGCTGTTGAGATGCAACTGAAAGGCTAAAGACGTGCTGTTGAGATGCAACTGAAAGGCTAAAGACGTGCTGTTGAGATGCAACTGAAAGGCTAAAGACGTGCTGTTGAGATGCAACTGAAAGGCTAAAGACGTGCTGTTGAGATGCAACTGAAAGGCTAAAGACGTGCTGTTGAGATGCAACTGAAAGGCTAAAGACGTGCTGTTGAGATGCAACTGAAAGGCTAAAGACGTGCTGTTGAGATGCAACTGAAAGGCTAAAGACGTGCTGTTGAGATGCAACTGAAAGGCTAAAGACGTGCTGTTGAGATGCAACTGAAAGGCTAAAGACGTGCTGTTGAGATGCAACTGAAAGGCTAAAGACGTGCTGTTGAGATGCAACTGAAAGGCTAAAGACGTGCTGTTGAGATGCAACTGAAAGGCTAAAGACGTGCTGTTGAGATGCAACTGAAAGGCTAAAGACGTGCTGTTGAGATGCAACTGAAAGGCTAAAGACGTGCTGTTGAGATGCAACTGAAAGGCTAAAGACGTGCTGTTGAGATGCAACTGAAAGGCTAAAGACGTGCTGTTGAGATGCAACTGAAAGGCTAAAGACGTGCTGTTGAGATGCAACTGAAAGGCTAAAGACGTGCTGTTGAGATGCAACTGAAAGGCTAAAGACGTGCTGTTGAGATGCAACTGAAAGGCTAAAGACGTGCTGTTGAGATGCAACTGAAAGGCTAAAGACGTGCTGTTGAGATGCAACTGAAAGGCTAAAGACGTGCTGTTGAGATGCAACTGAAAGGCTAAAGACGTGCTGTTGAGATGCAACTGAAAGGCTAAAGACGTGCTGTTGAGATGCAACTGAAAGGCTAAAGACGTGCTGTTGAGATGCAACTGAAAGGCTAAAGACGTGCTGTTGAGATGCAACTGAAAGGCTAAAGACGTGCTGTTGAGATGCAACTGAAAGGCTAAAGACGTGCTGTTGAGATGCAACTGAAAGGCTAAAGACGTGCTGTTGAGATGCAACTGAAAGGCTAAAGACGTGCTGTTGAGATGCAACTGAAAGGCTAAAGACGTGCTGTTGAGATGCAACTGAAAGGCTAAAGACGTGCTGTTGAGATGCAACTGAAAGGCTAAAGACGTGCTGTTGAGATGCAACTGAAAGGCTAAAGACGTGCTGTTGAGATGCAACTGAAAGGCTAAAGACGTGCTGTTGAGATGCAACTGAAAGGCTAAAGACGTGCTGTTGAGATGCAACTGAAAGGCTAAAGACGTGCTGTTGAGATGCAACTGAAAGGCTAAAGACGTGCTGTTGAGATGCAACTGAAAGGCTAAAGACGTGCTGTTGAGATGCAACTGAAAGGCTAAAGACGTGCTGTTGAGATCCAACTGAAAGGCTAAAGACGTGCTGTTGAGATCCCACTGAAAGGCTAAAGACATGCTGTTGAGATCCCACTGAAATGCTAAAGACGTGCTGTTGAGATGCAACTGAAAGGCTAAAGACATGCTGTTGAGATGCAACTGCAAGGCTAAAGACATGCTGTTGAGATGCAACTGAAAGGCTAAAATACATGCTACTGAAAGGCTAAATGCATGCTGTTTAGATGCTACTAAAAGGCTAAAGACATGCTGTTGAGATGCAACTGAAAGGCTAAAGACATGCTGTTGAGATGCAACTGAAAGGCTAAAGAGGTGCTGTTGAGATGCAACTGAAAGGCTAAAGAGGTGCTGTTGAGATGCAACTGAAAGGCTAAAGACGTGCTGTTGAGATGCAACTGAAAGGCTAAAGACGTGCTGTTGAGATGCAACTGAAAGGCTAAAGACGTGCTGTTGAGATGCAACTGAAAGGCTAAAGACGTGCTGTTGAGATGCAACTGAAAGGCTAAAGACGTGCTGTTGAGATGCAACTGAAAGGCTAAAGACGTGCTGTTGAGATGCAACTGAAAGGCTAAAGACGTGCTGTTGAGATGCAACTGAAAGGCTAAAGACGTGCTGTTGAGATGCAACTGAAAGGCTAAAGACGTGCTGTTGAGATGCAACTGAAAGGCTAAAGACGTGCTGTTGAGATGCAACTGAAAGGCTAAAGACGTGCTGTTGAGATGCAACTGAAAGGCTAAAGACATGCTGTTGAGATCCCACTGAAAGGCTAAAGACATGCTGTTGAGATCCCACTGAAATGCTAAAGACGTGCTGTTGAGATGCAACTGAAAGGCTAAAGACATGCTGTTGAGATGCAACTGCAAGGCTAAAGACATGCTGTTGAGATGCAACTGAAAGGCTAAAATACATGCTACTGAAAGGCTAAATGCATGCTGTTTAGATGCTACTAAAAGGCTAAAGACATGCTGTTGAGATGCAACTGAAAGGCTAAAGACATGCTGTTGAGATGCAACTGAAAGGCTAAAAGACATGCTACTGAAAGGCTAAATGCATGCTGTTGAGATGCTACTAAAAGGCTAAAGACATGCTGTTGACATGCTACTGACCTAAAATAAACTGTTAACTTACAGTCAGAGCTATAGCTGACATGCCTGCCATGTTAGCATGTCAACAGGGCCCAGGCCCTGAGGATTGGTGGCTCAGGTCAGAATGTGGACAGCAGCCATCAGCAGCCCACACACTCACACATTCCTGTGTGCGTGAACAAAGCACGCATGCATGCTCACACACACATACACACACAGAAAGACAACCACAACCCCCCATCCATTGTATGAAGATATCCCTCTGACAAGGGTGGACCTGTCTTCACACCGTTGATATAGAAACGGACGCGAATATCGAATCAGCAACACATATAACATGTAAGAAACTACCTTACTGTACACACCATGGCTATGTGAGTTTACAATGGTTGAAGTAGACTGTGTTTTTCTGGTATTTGATTAGGATCCCCATTAGCTGTTGTAAAAGCAGCAGCTACTCTTCCTGGGATCCACACAACACATGAAACACGACATAATACAGAACATTAATAGACAAGAACAGCTCAAGGACAGAACTACAGTACATCAAGTTGACTTATATAAAGTATAAAATAGGTATTATTAACAAAGGATGTTGCTATTGTTGTTATGTAATGTTACAGTATAAAAAGAGCAAGTATTTGAAATTACAATATACAGTAAATGCCTTATAAAACCACTGGTTGGTTCCAGTCCTTGCCGACTTGTGATCATGGCATAATGTGAGAGTTTGTCATTATTTCTAAGCAGCACAATTTCACACCCACTTAATGGCTTATATGCTTAGTAGAGCAAAAGGGCTTCGACCCAGGTTCAGAATACAGGATTAGAACCCAGAACACTATGTCCTCTTTCTCTGCTAGCTGATGGTAGATTAGCACAATCAGGGTTATCCTAACTGGTGAACTTCTGATCTGTCAACAGCTCGGAAATGGCACTCTATTCCCTGTAAAGTGTATTACTTTTGTGCACTCATATTATAGGGAATAGGGTGGCATTTCGGACAGACTAGTTATTGTGTAAAATAAATAAAGCCTTGAATTGGATTTGACATCTCCAGGATTCTGCCTCGTACCGCAAGTCCCCCAGAAATGAGAAAAGTAAACGAAACATGTCATGAAACAGACATAACAAAAGTCCAGCTGTGAGCTTTAGAAACAGAATGAGGAAAACGCTGAAAACGAAAAAAATCTCTAAAAGAAAATGTCAGAGTGTCAAGATTTCTGATTTCCATTTGAATCACTACATCTACAGTATAACACACACACACGACATTGTTTTAATGAATGTATTCTCTGGTTATTTATGTTTTATATGTTGCTATGAATGACAGACTGAATGAAAACTGGCCCAGAAACAGCAGGTGGTGTCTGGGATAGATAGAGCTACAGTACTGAGCACACAGGCACATTAATGTCCCATAATACACTCTGCTTCCTGTTGCTTCCTGTGCAAACATCCAACAACAGGGGAGCAGGACATTCCTTTTGGGGGAATTTCCTCAACCTCAGAGAAGTTTTTTTTCTCAAAATATTTCAAACTATGATAACATGGCTTAGCACATTTTTTTATTAGATATATATCTTTCATTTGTACTCTGTTGCACGCCAAATACATTTTGATATGAGATATTTTAGTACGCAAATTGATTCATTAAAAGTGTATGCCTTTACCTGCATGCATTCCACAATAGGTATTCAGTTATTGACCTAGTGAAAGTTGGGGAGGGGGAGTATGGTTATTACAGCCACACAATGGATTACAGTCCTTATCCCTCTCCAGGTCTTTGTTTCCATTCATACAGTAGCATGTGATTGTTATGGTGTGTGTGTTTGGTTTTACCCTCCTTGTGGGGACTAGAGTTCCTCACAAGGATAGTCAAATAAAGAACATTCGGACAAGTGGGGACATTTTGCCAGTCCGCACAAGGAAAAAGGCTATTTTAGGATTAGGGTTTAGGGGTACAATTAGGGTTAAGGTATAGGGTTAGATGTTAAGGTTAGGGAAAATAAGATTTTGAATGGGAATCAATGATTGGTCCCCAAAAAGTCCTGACAAGTACTGTGTTAGTCAGCTCTTGAGAAGAACAGTGGCTTGTATTCATTGATGCCAAGGGAAGCCAGGCTTCCCCAAATATAAAAGTTAAAACACTCTCTTTGTTTCCATACATTTCTGTCAATTCACAAGTGGCTGAATCTCACCTGAGAAATTATCAGACCGAGGGAAAGCTCCCCTCGGTTTCAGTATGTGTAGCTCATGTATCCGATGCTGTCTGGACCAAAATAGTATATATAACATGTTGCGGCAGTAGCATTTGATTGATTGATGCCTGCAAGCCTTTAGTCTTCCTTGATATTTTTTAAAATAAAATAATTAGCCTGAGCTCAACTGTGGGTTGTGCTGGTGCAGCAAAACGCCCCCCAAGGGAGGCCAGTTTGGCTTTTCACCAATCAAATCCTAAGCAAAATGTCATTTTCATTTCTGGTCTGCTTGTGTTGATGTCCTGCAGTAGCTACCTTGCTAAAAATTGGCCCTTTCCTAAGCCATGGATGGAGATGGGGATTTGGACCTGTGGTTTTGACTTAATTCTCTGTACAGGCCAATGATTATGACAAAGATTCTGATCTAACCATAAATTAATATGTTGTGCCACTGGCCTGAGACGATTGAAGTTCAATATGTAGCCAAGATGTAGCCTTTTCAGGCTCACGTTAACTAGCTAGCTAACTTACCTGGTTCATTGTTGCAGGAAGATGACAGGAAGATAGGCTACCTAGCTAAAATGCTTGCTAGCCTATGACAACAAAAACTAAAAGCCATATGTATGACAAAGCCATATACCTTTTTCCAACATGAAAGAGAGGAGGATGGCATTCGCACTCCACACTGCCCTTTCCCACCTGGACAAAAGGAACACATATGTGAGAATGCTGTTCATTGACTACAGCTCAGCGTTCAACACTATAGTGCCCTCAAAGCTCATCACTAAGCTAAAGATACTGGGACTAAACCCCTCCCTGTGTAACTGGATCCTGGACTTCCTGACGGGCCGCCCCCCAGGTAGTAAGGGTAGGTAACAACACATCTGCCACTCTGATCCTCAACACTGGGGCCTCTCAGGGCTGTGTGCTTAGTCCCCTCCTGTACTCCCTTGTTCAGCCACGACTGCATGGCCAAGCACGAATCCAACACCAACATTAAGTTTGCTGACGACACAACAGTGGTAGGCCTAATCACCGACAACGATGAGACCGCCTATAGGGAGGTCAGAAACCTGGAAGTGTGGTGCAAGGACAACAACCTCTCCCTCAAAGTGAGCAAGACAAAGGAGCTGATTATGGACTATAGGAAAAGGAGGGCCGAACAGGTACTGGAGCGCCAAGTCTAGGACCAAAAGGCTCCTTAACAGCTTCTACCCCCAAGCCATAAGACTGCTGAACAATTAATCAAATGGCAACTCAGACTATTTACATTGACCCTCCCCTCTCTCTGTTTACACTGCTGCTACTCACTGTTTATTACCTATTCATAGTCACTTTACAAATGACCTCGACTAACCTGTACCCCTGCACATCGACTTGGTGCCGGTACCCCCTGAATATAGCCTCGTTATTGTTATGGATTTTCTTGTGTTACTTTCTTTTCACTTTAGTTTATTTAATAAATGTTTTCTTAACTCTATTTCTTGAAATGCATTGTTGGTTTAGGACTTGTAAATAAGCATTAAGGTCTATAGTTTAGTCTATAGGTTGTATTCGGCGCATGTGACAAATCAAATGTGATTTTATTTGGCGATCAACTACAGTAGTCTACAAGTAGGATGAGCACATACACGCACCATGGACAGCCACATGATATTTAGCAACATTGATTGGACTAAATCGTTTTTGGTATCTTTAAGTTTGTTTTCAGTGTATTAAACTAAGCATATACAGCCTTGTTGATTGTATTATGTTTAAATGTTTAAGTGTAAATGGTGCTGGATTAGTGAAGGTAGTGCTCCTGTTGTCTTTGTGTTGACTTGCGGTAACTCTAAATCAGTAGTTGTTTAGTCGAAAACGTTATCTTGCTTGATCATGTTGCAGGTCATATAACTGTTTGTTACAGTACATGCAATACAATACAGATGTTGCTCTCCGGTTTTGTGATAAAACAAACGTGTGTGTAGTTTAATTTATTCTGCCACTGTGTGACTGTTGTCTTTTTGTTGTCACGGCTTATTGTTTATCACGCTGGCGTATGAACTGGTTATAGAGCAAACACAATTATCACAACATAGATTGTAATATGGCATTTCTACTGGCTTGGCTTGCTCAGTGATTTTACCCACGCACCGCGACTGAAGGAGAGAGCTGTGTTTACAACAAGGTTCTCTGTGCTAGTCTCATTCCAGAATGCCTTCCATCTCTCTTTGGACTTCACTGTATCTTTAAGTTGTTAGAGTGTATTTTATGCTGCTGTTTGAAATGTTGAATAAATATTCGGAGGGATTCATTGGTGAGCCTGCAGAGCTTTCACTTTATCTGTGTGAAATTGATTGAACTGGTCCTTTCATGTACACAAAGATTTGTGATGTCCAAAAAGGCATTATTTATACTGTCACAAAGCATAAGATCAGGTACTAATAGTAACTGATACAATACAACCATGGTACACAGATATAGTGATTTTAATACCACTACAAATACAACCTAGACATGTTGTATTGCTAAATGCTTGTGGCATGTTATTTAAAAATGGCTCATGATTCTTTTACCATGTTTGCTAACACTTGTCATAATGCTTATACTCCAAAAGCCTTATGGTGTTTTAGTTCATTCAGTTACACACTAACATGTAATCCAATGTTACTGTGTACATTGTGGTATATATAATTGTAAATACAAATTGAATTTATTTTCATTGCTTCAGGAGGGCTTCAACCAAGTTCAAATGTTGAGAAGAGTTGAATTCAGCTGAAGTAATTGTTTAGATTGATTTGATTCATGACATTTATGGATTCACTCAGTGGGAGTAGGACCTTTTGTCTCTGTGTCACGGACCTGAATCGAAAACTCCAATCCTGGAGCCTCTGATAACATGATCATATATCTAAAATTATATATATATATATCTAAAATTACATTACATTAGCGTGTTTGATGTCTTGGATGTGCTTTTACCATTACTACTCTTAGGTGTATCTATACCATTCACCTGCCAGAGGTTGTCCATGAATGAACATATAGTTGCGTGAGCTGAGTATCCACCCAACCCTCTGGAGGAGACATGATGTAATGTCACTGCCATGTGGTCGAGACAGCCAGAGACTGTGAGAAAACGTGACCTGGGATGTCAAGGATTAAATGGCGAGAGAAATGCTTCGTCAAATGAAAAAGGTAATTATAACCTTCACCTCCCCATTTGATTTCCCTCTGTATGGGGAATTGATGGTCCACCTGGAAAGGGAACTCAGACCCAGGGCCATGACGAGGGAGTAGATTGCCTAAAAAAGGGGGAGTCGCTCATTGAGTGACATCTTTGATGCCGAAAACCAATTAGATTGAGCAGAATGGGTGCTGGAGGACTTGGCTCCCATGCACTTTCTAGTTGATTATATTCTGTCACAGACACACAACTTGATTTTATCAATTCCATAATCAGGTTGTAAAGCTCGGGGGGTGGAGAGCAGGGAGAAGGAGGGGTACAGGCATTGATGGAGCGGAGGTGGAGAGCAGGGAGAAGGAGGGGTACAGGCATTGATGGAGCGGGGGGTGGAGAGCAGGGTGAAGGAGGGGTACAGGCATTGATGGAGCGGAGGTGGTGAGCAGGGAGAAGGAGGGGTACAGGCATTGATGGAGCGGAGGTGGTGAGCAGGGAGAAGGAGGGGTACAGGCATTGATGGAGCAGAGGTGGAGAGCAGGGAGAAGGAGGGGTACAGGCATTGATGGAGCGGAGGTGGAGAGCAGGGAGAAGGAGGGGTACAGGCATTGATGGAGCGGGGGGTGGAGAGCAGGGAGCAGGAGGGGTACAGGCATTGATGGAGCGGGGGTGGAGAGCAGAGAGCAGGAGGGGTACAGGCATTGATGGAGCGGGGGGTGGAGAGCAGGGAGCAGGAGGGCTACAGGCATTGATGGAGCGGGGGTGGAGAGCAGGGAGCAAGAGGGGTACAGGCATTGATGGAGCGGGTGGTGGGTACAGACATTGATGGAGCGGGTGGTGGGTACAGGCATTGATGGAGCAGGTGGTGGGTACAGACATTGATGGAGCGGGTGGTGGGTACAGACATTGATGGAACAGGGGTGGAGAGCAGGGAGAAGGAGGGGTACATGCATTGATGGAGCAGGGGGTGGAGAGACAGAGAGCACAAATGACTGTTTGATAATGGGCATTCCGCACACGGTGTGACATTTCTTACCCAGCTGTCCATCCATGGGGCTGTCTGGCATTTAAAAACTAAGGTCTTTGTTTGGCCCTGGTCTGAAAGGAGGCCCTGAGCAGTTTCCCAGAGAGGAAACTGAGAGGCTAATAGACTAAGTGAGATGTGTTGCCAGGTTCTTTCATTATGTCTGTATATTCCAGGCAAGCCGTGTTAACGAGCCTCAGCCTCAGGTTGAGCGTAACAAGCTGTCTGTCACTCCACAGAGAAAGGGCCTGTCGCTAATGAGGGCCACAAGCACGATTGACACCCCCCTCTCCATCGTTACATGGTGGGATTCTCCAAGAAGAGGAGTGACAGGAAGGAGTGGTGACAAATGACATCGTGGTCGAACAGCGTTTTGTCTTACATAGACTACACACTGCCATGTCAAGGTTTCAGACACTTTCTTTTTACAGATAAATTAACCATTTTGCCACTTGGACACAAATTGAAATAGAGGGCTTAATTCTACGTTTAATTCCATAGACATTTTTGGAACAAATGATGCACTGGTAGTAATGAGAAAATGTCAATGAAAAATGGTGTCACCATGTATAACTGAATGCCTATCAATTGCATATCCAGGACGACCCTGAAGAATATATTATAGACCACCCAGATTTAGCTGTTATCCTCAATGGGAAAAAAATTTGGTGTGATTTTAAAAGTGTTTTGGTGTCGTGGTGTATTTTTTAATTGAGTAGGTTGATCCCTTCTTAGCTGAGATGGTGAATTCACCCAGAAGTCCATATGATTTTCTCCACTCTCCTCTCAGGTGTCTTAAAGAGGCTGGTTCAAGCCAAGGGAGTTTAACACTGATTCTCTTTAATACTACATGGCTGAATCATAGTTCAGAGGCTAATGGTTTTTGTGCATTGACCATATGACGAAACAAGGATATTCTCATCTGTCCAACACTGGCCTTCTTCTGTCCCCAAATGGACATGTAGCTAGGCTGCATTTAGGTTAACAATGTATGATGCAAATTATAGACTATAGACATTGTTTAAGGCAGTGCTGAAATTGAATATTTTATTTTTGGACATAATATTTCAAAATCCCCTCCACTCAGAGTCACTTGCAGGCCACAATCCAGGCCGTCCCCACAGTGCCCTCTTCCACCACCCTACACAACACCAAAATAAGCCTGGGAAAGGAAGTAGCTACTGTAGTGCGTGTCTGGATCCCCTTACAGCTCTACACGGTGTTGCTGTTGTAAGAGGACCCAGCAGCAGCCACGCTGGCATTGATTTTCAGGTCAGGTCATTCATGCATTCAGAGGGAGCCGGGCGGCAACTCTCCTCGTGCTCCCTGCTCTCCCTCCTGCTTAGTCTGGCCGACTGGGTGGGGGGGTGAGGCACTGAAGGAGCACAAACCCCAGGACAGCCCACAATACCACCAAACAACACTCTCACAACTATCAAATCAGAATAGGCTTGAACAGGAAATCATTCAGTGTGAGGATCCTATAGCTGTGGTGGATGTGAGGATCCTATAGCTGTGGTGGATGTGTGAGGATCCTATAGCTGTGGTGGATGCGTGAGGATCCTATAGCTGTGGTGGATGCGTGAGGATCCTATAGCTGTGGTGGATGCGTGAGGATCCTATAGCTGTGGTGGATGCGTGAGGATCCTATAGCTGTGGTGGATGCGTGAGGATCCTATAGCTGTGGTGGATGCGTGAGGATCCTATAGCTGTGGTGGATGCATTGTAGTAGGCTATTTGTAGGCTATTTCACTTTATTGAGGATAAGCCTGTCATTGTATTGTCCATCACTGGGAAATTGAATGTTTGCTGATGGGCGAGTCAACAGTTCTTAGTTAGGCCTGTGAGTGTGTCTAGAATTTCTACAAAATAAAATGTTTAAAGGGGCTAAAGGGAGTCAGATTAAATTTAGTTTAAACCATTTGTTTTCACAAGCACACTTTCTATTACAGTATTACAACTAGAGGTCGACCAATTATGATTTTTTTAACACCGATAACGATTATTGGAGGACAAAAAAAAGACTATACCGATTATTCGGCTGATTTTTTACATGTATTTGTAATGATGACAATTACAACAATACTGAATGAACCCTTATTTTAACTTAATATAATACATCAAAAAAATCTATTTAGGTCTCAAATAAATAATGAAACATGTTCAATTTGGTTTAAAAAAATGCAAAAACAAATGTTGAAGAATTAAGTAAAAGTGCAATATGTGCCATGTAAGAAAGCTAACGTTTAAGTTCCTTGCTCAGAACATGAGAACATATGAAAGCTGGTGGTTCCTTTTAACATATACATATACCTTATATACACATATACCTTTGACTATTGGATGTTCTTATAGACACTTCTGTATTGCCAGTGTAACAGTATAGCTTCCATCCCTCTCCTCGCCCCTGCCGGGGCTCAAAGCAGGAACATAATGAAAACAGCCACCCCCAAGGAAGCGTTACCCATGCAGAGCAAGGGGGACAACTACTCCAAGTCTCAGAGCAAGTGACGTTTGAAACGCTATTAGCGCGCACCCCGCTAACCATTTCATATCACATTGTTACACCAGCCTAATCTCGGGAGTTGATAGGCTTGAAGTCATAAACAGCAGAGCTGCTGACAAAACGCACAAATGTGCTGATTGAATGAATGCTTGAGTCTGCTGGTGCCTACCATCGCTCAGTCAGACTGCTCTATCAAATCATAGACTTAATTATAACCTAATAACACACAGAAATGCGAGCCTTAGGTCATTAATATGGTCGGAAACTATCATCTCGAAAACAAGACGTTTATTCTTTCAGTGAAATACGGAACCGTTCCGTATTTTATCTAACGGGTGGCATCCAGAATCTAAATATTCCTGCTACATTGCACAACCTTCAATGTTATGTCATAATTACGTAAAATTCTGGCAAATTAGTTCGCAATTTGCCAGGCGGGCCAAACTGTTGCATATACCCTGACTCTGTGTGCAATGAACGCAAGAGAAGTGACAATTTCACCTGGTTAATATTGCCTGCTAACCTGGATTTCTCTTAGCTAAATATGCAGGTTTAAAAATATATACTTCTGTGTATTGATTTTAAGAAAGGCATTGATGTTTATGGTTAGGTACACATTGGAGCAACGACAGTCCTTTTTCGCGAATCGATGCATATCGATTATATGCAACGCAGGACACGCTAGATAAACTAGTAATATCATCAACCATGTGTAGTTATAACTAGCGATTATGATTGATTAAGTTTAATGCTAACTAGCAACTTACCTTGGCTTGTTACTGCATTCGCGTAACATGCGGGCTCCTCGTGAGGCGGGTGGTTAGAGCGTTGGACTAGTTAACGTAAGGTTGCAAGATTGAATCCCCGAGCTGGCAAGGTAAAAATCTGTCGTTCTGCCCCTGAACAAGGCAGTTAACCCACCGTTCCTAGGCCAGTCATTGAAAATAAGAATGAGTTCTTAACCGACTTGCCTAGTTAAATAAAGATTAAATAAAAGTGTAAAAAAAAAAATAATAATAATAATAATAATAATAGGCGTCCAAAATTACCGATTTCCGATTGTTATGAAAACTTGAAATCGGCCCTAATTAAATCGGCCATTCCGATTAATTGGTCGACCTCTAATTTCAACCATACCAATGGGCACACCACATCATTTCAATGTGGATAATATTTGTTTGAGATGCTGATCAATGAGATTACAACATTTATTCACCCAAAAACACAGCCAAAAATGTGATGAATTTTCAATATGTTATCACTGCGCTTTCAACCATTTAAAAGCACAGCAGAGATTAAATTGGAATACAAAGTCAGATATTTTGTTTATGCTTCATCTAATAGCACAACCAAATGACCTGGATTGCAGTTGAGATTACATAAAAAATACATGGTAAAAGTGATCAATGCCATTTGAGATTCTGCTCAGATTATTATAGCAATTTTGTCAATCTCCAAAGACCTGCGACAACCTATACATGCTAGCTCGAACATGCACGCTTTATATGATTACATAAGAAGACATGTACACTCAGTAACCTCACCATGGATGTGTTACTCCTTATAAGGTTGAATGTTACATTAGTTTGTAAGATAACGTTAGGCTATTTACTGCATTTTAAGAAGATTTATCTTCTGCTTGGATAATTCCATCAGGGCCACTTAATCTGTCTACAAGTGAATGATTGGTACGTTGAATTCACATGTCCATCTCAACCGGATATCTAAGTTAAAGAATAGGACTAAATCAAATCAAACTTTAAAATGCCATTTCAAATCAAGTTTGATTAGATTTAGTACTATTCTTTAACTTAGATAGTGGCAGTGATGGATCTATCCAAACATCTCCTTCAAATGTTGATATTTGGTTGAGTTGACAACAAAACAATTCCATATCTCCAAATATCATTACACTTGAAATCAACCAGAGCTTGAAACCCTAGGCCTATTGTATGGTCTATTCTTAATTCAATTCTGGGTCAAATTTAAACAATAGCGGTTGAGGACTTTGCAAATGCTATATAGGCCTACAGTAAACAGCATCAATGATGACATGGTGATAAAGTATGGTCACATTTAATTTGCTCTGTTAAACCTACTCTTTGAAATGACTTCAATAGCAAAAGTGAATCGATACTGAACAAAAGTATAAACTCAACATGTAAAGTGTTGGTCCCATGTTTCATGAGCTGAAATAAAAGATCCCATAAATGGTCCATAGACACAAAAAGCTTATTTCCCTAAAATGTTGTGCACACATTTGTTAACATCCCTGTTAGGCAGCATTTCTCCTTTGCCAAGACAATCCCTCCACCTGACAGGTGTGGCATATCAAGAAGCTGATTTAACAGCATTATCATTAAAACAGGTGCACCTTGTGCTGGGGACAATAAAAGGCCACTCTAAAATGGGCAGTTTTGTCACACAACACAAGTTTTGAAGGGAGCATGAAATTAGCATGCTGACTGCAGGAATGTCCACCAAAGCTGCTATCAGAGAATTGAATGTTAATTTCTCTACTATTGTCTGTAGAGCTCCAAGATAGGATTATGTCGAGGCACAGATCTGGGGAAGGGTACCAAAAAACGTCTGCAGCATTGAAGGTCCCCATGAACACAGTGACCTCCATCATTCTTAAAATGGAAGAAGTTTGGATTCTCCAAGACTCTTCCTAGAGCTGGCCTCACTGGAGCTGGCCATACTGAGATATCGGGGGAGAAGAGCTCCATAATCCATATGTGGAGATGGGAGAACCTTCCAGAAGGACAACCATCTCTGCAGCACTGCACCAATCAAGTCTTTATGGTAGAGTGACCAAATGGAAGCCACTCCTCAGTAAAAAGGCACATGACAGCCCACTTGGAGTTTGCCAAAGCGCACCTTAAGGACTCTCAGGCCATGCGAAACAAGATGTTCTGGTCTGATTGAACTCTTTGACCTGAATGCCAAGCGTCACTTCTGGAGGAAACCTGGCACCATCCTTACGGTGAAGCATGATTGTGGCAGAATCATGCTGTGGGGATGTTTTTCAGCAGCAGGGACTGAAGACTAGTCAGGATTGAGGGAAAAATAATCCGAGCAAAGTACAGAGAGATTATTGATGAAAACCTGCTCCACAGTGCTCAGGACCTCAGACTGGGGTGAAGATTCACCTTCCAACAGGACAACAACCCGAAGCACACAGACAAGACAATGCAGGAGTGGCTTTGGGACAAGTCTCTGAACGTCCTTGAGTGGCCCAGCCAGAGCCCGGACTTGAACCCGATCTAATATCTCTGGAGAGACCTGAAAATAGCTGTGCAGCGAAGCTTCCCATCCAATCCGACAAAGCTTGAGAGGCAGAGAAGAATGGGAGAAACTCCCCAAATACAGGTGTGCCAAGCTTGTAGCATCATACCCAAGAAGACAAGGCTGTAATCGTGGCCAAATGTGCTTCAACAAAGTACTGAGTAAAGGGTCTGAATACTTATTTAAATGTGATATTTCAGTTTTTGCTCTGTCAATATGCGGTGGTGTGTAGATTGATTAGGGGAAAAAAACTATTGAATCAATTTTAGAATAAGGCTGTAACATAGAATATTTTCCGAATGCACTGTACTTTTTTTTTTTTTAAGGTTTCCGTGTCCAACAGATGCATATCTGTATTCCAGTCATGTGAAATCCCTAGATTAGGGTCATATTAATCTATTTAAATGGACTGATTTCCTTATGAACTGCAACAGTTAAATCTTAGAAATTGTTGCATTTATATTTTTGTTCAGTGTATTTCGGTTTTAAGTGGAGATCTCTCAACAATCATTCTCATGATAGCACATTGCTAATAGTCAGTGACAAATATCATGGCTGGGCTTGGTAAAACCCTGGATGGGAGACTAAAGGGTAGATCTAAATAGATACATTCTCCAGTAGAAGGTGCTGCCCAGCCTATTGTTTTTTTTCTGATAGTGGACATAATGTTGAAGATCTGATGTTTGTTTTTACCCCTTTTTCTCCCCAATTTCGTGGTATCCAATTGTTTTTTAGTAGCTACTATCTTGTCTCATCGCTACAACTCCAGTACGGGCTCGGGAGAGACGAAGGTTGAAAGTCATGCATCCTCCGATACACAACCCAACCAAGCCGCACTGCTTCTTAACACAGCGCGCATCCAACCCGGAAGCCAGCCGCACCAATGTGTCGGAGGAAACACTGTGCTCCTGGCAACCTTGGTTAGCACGCACTGCACCCGGCCCGCCACAGGAGTCGCTGGTGCGCGATGAGACAAGGATTTCCTTACTTGCCAAACCCTCCCTAACCCGGACGACGCTAGGTCGCGGCCGGTTACGACAGAGCCTGGGCGCGAACCCAGAGTCTCTGGTGGCGCTGCAGAACAGCACCCTTATGATGTTGTTTTAAAGGTACAAAATGAACATATTTAATCATATTGGTTACCATGATGACATTTCGCCCTCAAAACAACAGTTTACGTTCATAATTTTCCACGTCACAATACTCTGACAAATTACATTAACAATGGTAATTCTACCTGTTTATGCCCAGTGGGCTTGCATTTCATTAAAGCAATAAAAACACATTTGACCTTGTGCTTGAGCTTAATTACTATCATAATAATTCAAATCTGAATACAACACTGACAATTTTATGCATGTAGAGTCATATGCAAAAACATTTAACCCAAAACATTCTTGGAGCAGGTGACAAACACTGACTAATTAGTTCGCCTCACTATGCCTCCATAGTTTGTTCTACTTTTAACCTCCATTATGTTCTCTCTCTGTAGGGCAACAGCGTCTTCCAACTCACATTAAGTCACATCAAACATGAACACTCAATCTAACACATCCCCCACGTGCTGAGGCAGGCAGCATTGAGGCAACATTTGTTATGGCAATCTGGCACAGTTGGGTGACCCAAGTAAACTGTAGCTAGTGTTGTTGAAGAGGAACCCTTAGCACAGAAAACACAGCATATAAAATCACTTCAGAATGAATTAAATGAAAATACATTTTCAGTTTGAATAAATTGGGTGCAACTTGTACCAAATTATTTTTGAGGCACCACTTTTGAGAAAATATGGAAAACTAGTAGAATATTTACTATATATTAGATCCCTCTTTTGGATCCATGTAATCTACTGTACACACCGAAACATCTCTGTCACTGTATGAATCAACAGGAAAAATCACTGACGAACCTTGATGGCCTAACCCTAGTCTGTAGTGTCCATTATCAACTTGACGACTGAGGATCAGTTTCAAATCATAAATAAATCCAGGAACAAACACATATGCCCCCCCCCCCCTTCATGATGCCAGATTAAGGGGCTCTGGGGGGGCTGTAGTTGGGTTACCTGACATGCTCCCTCTCCCCTGACCTTTTAGAACTGCCGTCCTTGTCACAACACATTTCCTCTGGGCTATGACCTACTACTCCTCTGTCCACCCTCCCCTGGCTCAGGCAGGCTCACTCTCTCTCCCTAGGCAGCACAATATCCAGCACACACACACTTGGCATGGATGGAATTAAGGCGCCTAGTGTATTTGGGGCAAGGATAATCCTCCCCGTATATCTCAGTATGGATCGCGGAGCGAGGAGAGGCCAGTTTGGGTTAACTGACAGAGCCAGGCCCAATGTTAGAACTGTTTATCCTCAACTACAAATGGCAGGTTTCTGATTATAAAGATTCCCTTACTTCCTGTAAAGAGGAACTAGGAATTTTTTAAATATGATCTGGGTATAAATCTAATTTTTATTGGTCACATACACATGGTTGACAGACGTTATTGCGAGTCTAGCGAAATGCTTGTGCTTCTAGTTCCGACCATGCAGTAATATCTAAGATGTAATCTAACAATTCCACAAAAACAACCTAATATACACAAATCTAAGTAAAGGGATGGAATAAGAATATATACATATACATATATAGATGAGCAATGACCGAGCGTCATAGGCAACATGCAATAGATGGTATAAAATACAGAATATACATATGAGATGAGTAATGCAATATATGTAAACAATGTTATAGTGGCATTATTAAAGTGACTAGTGACCCATTTATTAAAGTGGCCAATGATTTCAAGTCTAAGTAGGCAGCGGCCTCTCTGTGCTAGTGACGGCTGTTTAACAGTCTGATAGAAGCTGTTTTTCAGTCTCTCGGTCCCAGCATTGATGCACCTGTACTGACCTCGCCTTCTGCATGGTAGCGGGGTGAACAGGCAGTGGCTCAGCTGGTCATCAGTCCTTGATGATCTTTTTGGCCTTCCTGTGACGTCGGGTGCTGTAGGTGTCCTGGAGGGCAGGTAGTTTGGTATATACCTGAGGTTGTGACATCCTAACGGACACTATTCTGACATTTATTTGTTATTATTTGCATATGAAATGACTGTTATAGAACGAACATGTAGAAATAAATACTGTACTGCACTGAAATAAGGGATCTCTCTTTCCCTTTAAAAGTGTTTTCCTTTTAGACTTGCCAGACATCCTTAACACATCCTCCTCATGGTAGACTTACTGTACTGTTGTAGTCTGCTGAAGAATGGTTATTCAACATCCTGGCACCCCAGTCAGTTGTGGGACGTAACTCGACAGTACGTGGCACCCTATTCCCTAAAGTGCACTACTTTTGACCAAAACCCTATGGTCCCTGCTCAAAAGTTGTGAATTTCATAGGGATTAGGGTGCAAATTGGGACGCAAGACTGGAAATCCTCTCATAACCACCATCTGTGTTGGAGTGAATTCAGGAGGTCATTGCGCATTAATGAACTGAAAGGAATGCGTCTACAGTAGCATCAGAAAAAGTAAAACACACTCATGGTTTATCTACATGTACATTATACATTAGTAACTCTATTCACGTATACAGTAAAAACATGTTCAGAGTGCATGTGTTTTACTAATACAGTGTGATGGTGAGATTTGGCACATACAATGTGAACACTGCATTATCTACCGCATTATCTACCAAGAGAATTCTCTTCGATTATAATCACAGCCGTATATATTCCCTCCCAGCAGACACATCGATGGCCCTGAACAAATTTTATTTGACTCTATGTAAACTGGAAACCATATATCCTGAGGCTGCATTCATTGTAGCTGGGGATTTTAACAAGGCTAATCTGAAAACAAGACTCCCTAAATTCTATCAGCATATCGATTGTGCAACCAGGGCTGGTAAAACCCTGGATCATTGTTATTCTAACTTCCGCGACGCATATAAGGCCATCCCCCGCACACCTTTCGGAAAAGCTGACCACGACTCCATTTTGTTGCTTCCAGCCTACAGACAGAAACTAAAACAAGAAGCTCCCGCGCTCAGGTCTGTTCAACGCTGGTCCGACCAATCGGATTCCACGCTTCAAGACTGCTTCGATCACATGGATTGGGATATGTTCGGCATTGCGTCCAACATCAACATTGACGAATACGCCAATTCGGTGAGCGAGTTCATTAGAAAGTGTTACTAGCCACTTTAAACTAAGTCACTTATGTTTACATACCCTACATTAATCATCTCATATGTATATACTGTACTCGATACCATCTACTGCATCTTGCCTATGCCGTTCTGTACCATCACTCATTCATATATCTTTATGTACGTATTCTTTATCCCTTTACACTTGTGTGTATAAGGTAGTAGTTGTGGCTATTTTAGGTTAGATTACTCGTTGGTTATTACTGCATTGTCGGAACTAGAAGCACAAGCATTTCGTTACACTCACATTAACATCTGCTAACCATGTGTATGTGACAAATCAAATTTGATTTTGATTTGAACAAACGTGAGGTTTTCTTATTCTGTGGTTTGCCTGGTCTGTGACATATGCTAAGCCAGTACCTGGCCGAAAAAGCAAAAACATTGATCGGGAAAATGGCAAAAATAGCATTATATACTGTCAGTTTGATGTATCCAAAATGGTATCACTATAGATCGAAGATATTGAAGATGTGTCCTTAAAATTACACACAATTATAGCGCTCATAGAACCACTGAAATATGTACCTAACTGCAGCTCCCAGATTACGTGACATTCCAATTTGTGTAATATTTAGTTACCAAATCAATCTATGATGATTTATCAAAATGAATGTGCAAAATGTACATGTAAACATTCAACCGACAAACCAACAAATAAATCAAGGCGAATAATATGTAGTGTAGTAGGTATAGTAAATATACTGATAAGAATATCTACTGTAGTATATATATATATACAGTTGAAGTCGGAGGTTTACATACACCTTAACCAAATACATTTAAACTCAGTTTTTCACAATTCCTGACATTTAATCCGAGTAAAAATCCCCTGTCTTAGGTCAGTTGGGATCACCACTTTATTTTAAGAATGTGAAATGTCAGAATAATAGTAGAGAGATTTATTTCAGCTTGTATTTCTTTCATTACATTCCCAGTGGGTCAGAAATGTACATACACTCAACTAGTTATTTGGCAGCATTGCCTTTAAATTGTATAACTTGGGTCAAACGCTTTGGGTAGCCTTCCACAATAAGTTGAGTGAATTTTGGCCCATTCCCCGTGACAGAGCTGGTGTAACTGAGTCAGCTTTGTAGGCCTCCTTGCTCGCATATGCTTTTTCAGTTCTGCCCACAAATGTTCTACGGGATTGAGGTCAGTGCTTTGTGATGGCCACTCCAATATCTTGACTTTGTTGTCCTTAAGTCATTTTGCCACAACTTTAGAAGTATGCTTGGAGTCATTGTCCATCTGGAAGACACATTTGCGACCAAGATTTAACTCCTGACTGATGTCTTGAGATGTTGTTTCAATATATCTACATAATTTTCCTCCCTCATGATGGAATCTATTTTGTGAAGTGCACAAGTCCCTCCTGCAGCAAAGCACCCCCACAACCTGATCCCCCCCCCCTGCTTCACGGATTGGGATGGTGTTCTTCGGCTTGCAAGCATCCCCCTTTATCCTCCAAACATAACGATGGTCATTATGGCCAAACAGTTCTATTTTTGTTTCATCATACCAGAGGACATTTCTCCAAAAAGTACAATCTTCATCCCCATGTGCAGTTGCAAACCGTAGTCTGGCTTTTTTATGGAGGTTTTGGAGCAGTGGCTTCTTCCTTGCTGAGCGTCCTCTCAGGTTGTCAATATAGGACTCGTTTTACTGTGGATATAGATACTTTTGTACCCGTTTCCTCCAGCATCTTCACAAGGTCCTTTGCTGTTGTTCTGGGATTGATTTGAACTTTTCGCACCAAAGTACATTCATCTCTAGGAGACAGAATGCGTCTCCTTCCTGAGCGGCATGACGGCTGCGCGGTCCCATGGTTTTATACTTGCATACTATTGTTTGTACAGATGAACGTGGTACCTTCAGGTGTTTGGAAATTGCTCCCAATGATGAACCAGACTTGTGGAGGTCTACTATTTGTTTCTGAGGTCTTGGCTGATTTCTTTTGATTTTCCCATGATGTCAAGCAAAGTAAAATACATACACAGGTACACTTCCAATTGTCTCAAATTATGTCAATTAGCCTATCAGAAGCTCCTAAAGCCATGACATCATTTTCTGGAATTTTCCAAGCTGTTTAAAGGCACAGTCAACTCAGTGTATGTAAACTTCTGACCCACTGGAATTGTAATACAGTGAATTATAAGTGAAATAATCTGTCTGTAAACAATTGTTGGAAAAAGGACTTGTGTCATGCACAAAGTAGATGTCCTAACCGACTTGCCAAAACTATAGTTTGTTAACAAGACATTTGTGGAGTGGTTGAAAAACAAGTTTTAATGACTCCAACCTAAGTGTATGTAAACTTCTGACTTCAACTGTAGTAAATATACTGACATCTACTGTAGTGTGTATATATATATATATATATATATACACATACTAGTAAATATACTGAGAAGAATATCTACTGTAGTATATATATTAAATATGCAGAGACACAGGGACACAACTCTGCTATTCCTATGCTGTAGCCAGCTCCTGCAGTCTCTCAGAGCTCTCCTCCTTCCCAGCCTCTCTCACTCTCCCTGGCTTTCTGAATGGCCACGCAGTGATAAAGCATGCAGTCAGGCTCCTGCAGCTCTGGGTCTCTGTCTGAATGGCCAAGCAGTGATAAAGCATGCAGTCAGGCTCCTGCAGCTCTGGGTCTCTGTCTGAATGGCCAAGCAGTGATAAAGCATGCAGTCAGGCTCCTGCAGCTCTGGGTCTCTGTCTTAATAGAAAAGCAGTGATAAAGCATGCAGTCAGGCTCCTGCAGCTCTGGGTCTCTGTCTGAATGGCCAAGCAGTGATAAAGCATGCAGTCAGGCTCCTGCAGCTCTGGGTCTCTGTCTTAACAGTAAAGCAGTGATAAAGCATGCAGCCAGGCTCCTGCAGCTCTGGGTCTCTGACTGAATGGCCAAGCAGTGATAAAGCATGCAGTCAGGCTCCTGCAGCTCTGGGTCTCTGTCTGAATGGCCAAGCAGTGATAAAGCATGCAGCCAGGCTCCTGTAGCTCTGGGTCTTTCCCGTGCCATGCTTCGCTTTTTTTTTTCTGTCAGAGTTTGCGTGCCGTTTTATAATGTTTTCATTGATGTCAAGACCTTGGTATAAAACATGACTAGCACTGCACTAATTCCCCTCGTGGTCCCCTGTGTCCTACCCTACCTTCCTCCATCAGCAACTGACATAGCTGCAGGACTATTTACTCTACGCCTTATTTCCCCTTTATCTTAGATGTCCCAGGATGTCAAAGGCTGTGAATTTAATATTGATTTTATAAAGTACTTTTACTGTAACATGTCCGTTTGGATTAGGCTCAGAGGCAGCCAGGCTTACGCAGTGAGCTGGGTTTGCACGCAATGTGGCTGTGCCTGCTCTCATGGAGTGGCTAGCTGGAGCGAGCGCTTTATTTATTAAAGTGACAGTCTGCTGTGAAAGCAGGGACAGCACACAGCTCCCAGCTATCTCGGTGTCTTGTGTACACAACGTCCATGCTCTGTGTATACATTATGCCTCAAGACGAGAGTGGATTGGAGAAACGTATCATTAGCTGCTATGTAAACAGACAGATGAGTTTATAGATTGTATTAAACCCCAGTGGCTTTATGTGGACTGGCGATGGAAACAGGGGGCATGAAGGGTGGCTTGCTGTGTGACCTGAGTCCCAGTGCCGCCTCCTCTCTCCACCAGTCTTCCCCCACACTCTTCCCCCCTCTGTGAGCTGTTGGGGTGGAGGATATTGTGTGTGGCAGCCATCACATCCCCACAGTCCTGATACACACTGATAATGTCTATTGGTGGGGAAGGCTGCTTGTTACAGCATTGACCATATCAACACACCTTCATATCCAAAACAAACATGATATCCCCTGTGCTCACACAAACGGTTATCTGGGATTTGGGAAAACACAATTACACATTCCTATTGCTACAGTACACTTCAAACATTATTGCATGCAGTCGTTATTGGTATAAAACTAAATGATAACTACAAATATACATTACAAATATACAAATATACAAATATACGTCACAAATTCACTGTTTCAGATTTTGGAAATCTGTGAGAAACAGTAAAAAAAGAAAAGACAAGCACCACTGTGCTCATGTGACTGGTTGTTCGCTAATTGCTAGTTCTGATGGTGGTGTCAGCCCACCCATCAAGTGAACTTTCCTCTGCCAAGTTCAAATATTTTTCTGGGAATCTGGGTTGAGGAAAAGGCGGTAGAAGGCAGCTTATTGGGCCATACTGCCACCAGCCAAAACATTTATCATATTTCAGAGTCAAACAGACATTTTCATCATTGATTAACATCATAAATTAGGTGGTTCGAGCCCTGAATGCTGATCGGCTGACAGCTGTAGTATATCAAACCGTATACCTCAGATATGACAAAACATTTATTTTTACTGCTCTAACTGCCTTATTGCCATTATAAACCTGGATAGAAAAATAGGTCATTTGTTTAGTTTTTTTTAACTCAAAGATGTTTTACATGGGTAGATACAAATGATAGAATAACATGTCAACATGCATAATGAGGTTGAGAGGGCAGTGCTGCCAGAAAATCCTTCCTCAACCACCTCTGGCCCTGAATACAACTCCTCAGCACGCACGCTTATAAAATATGCAGCACATATTGAATTTTAGATGCAGCCCAGTTTATACACAGCAGCTGTCCCGGGGACTCAGATAGCAAACATCCTAGACAGAGGCTGGAGGATGGTTGACATCCTGCTCTCTTGTCTGTCCGTGCACAAATCCCAAGATGCCAAAACTCAGCTTGTTACTATTCAGTTGGCAGTTGCTTTCAACTTAATTGAGATATTTTTTAAATTAGCCCTTGTGTTGTGTCCCTGTCTCTTTACACAGTAGGTGATTTTCAAAAACAGATGAGGAACATGTTCTGTCAAAGATGGAGAGAATCGTCCACAGAACTCTGTCTAAGACAGTGTTTCTAATTTGAAGAGGGGAGGACCTATACCAACATTGCAAGCCATACAACTCACCAAGCTCTTCCTGATGGAAATATTGTTTGACAGACACTATCAAAGGGAGGGGAAAAAGAGAGAGAAATGTCCCTTGTTCTCTCCCTCTATTGTGTGTTCTCTGAGGCGTGTTGTATTATAAACACATGTCCATTTTGTAGTGTGAGGGGGTTCAGAGTAGTCGAGTCTCTGCTCTTATCCATGCTTCATTAGGCTCCAGCCAAAACTGGTATGTGGTCTTCTCACCCAGGAAAGCCCCTTGGCAGGAAGCGGGAGGCAAGGGGAGACAGGAGAGACCAGGGGGGGGAAGGAGAGGAGAGACCAGGGGGGGGAAGGAGAGGAGAGACCAGGGGGGGGAAGGAGAGGAGAGACCAGGGGGGGGGAAGGAGAGGAGAGACCAGGGGGGGGAAGGAGAGGAGAGACCAGGGGGGGGAAGGAGAGGAGAGACCAGGGGGGGGAAGGAGAGGAGAGACCAGGGGGGGGAAGGAGAGGAGAGACCAGGGGGGGAAGGAGAGGAGAGACCAGGGGGGGAAGGAGAGGAGAGACCAGGGGGGGGGAAGGAGAGGAGAGACCAGGGGGGGGGAAGGAGAGGAGAGACCAGGGGGGGGGAAGGAGAGGAGAGACCAGGGGGGGGAAGGAGAGGAGAGACCAGGGGGGGGAAGGAGAGGAGAGACCAGGGGGGGGAAGGAGAGGAGAGACCAGGGGGGGGAAGGAGAGGAGAGACCAGGGGGGGAAGGAGAGGAGAGACCAGGGGGGGGGGAAGGAGAGGAGAGACCAGGGGGGGGGAAGGATAGGAGAGACCAGGGGGGGGAAGGAGAGGAGAGACCAGGGGGGGGAAGGAGAGGAGAAACCAGGGGGGGGAAGGCGAGGAGAAACCAGGGGGGGAAGGCGAGGAGAAACCAGGGGGGGGAAGGCGAGGAGAAACCAGGGGGGGGAAGGAGAGGAGAGACCAGGGGGGGGAAGGAGAGGAGAGACCAGGTGGGGAAGGAGAGGAGAGACCAGGTGGGGAAGGAGAGGAGAGACCAGGTGGGGAAGGAGAGGAGAGACCAGGTGGGGAAGGAGAGGAGAGACCAGGGGGGGAAGGAGAGGAGAGACCAGGGGGGGAAGGAGAGGAGAGACCAGGGGGGAGAAGGCGAGGAGAGACCAGGGGGGGGAAGGCGAGGAGAGACCAGGGGGGGGAAGGCGAGGAGAGACCAGGGGGGGGAAGGCGAGGAGAGACCAGGGGGGGGGGAGGCGAGGAGAGACCAGGGGGGGGAAGGCGAGGAGAGACCAGGGGGGGGAAGGCGAGGAGAGACCAGGGGGGGGGAAGGCGAGGAGAGACCAGGGGGGGAAGGCGAGGAGAGACCAGGGGGGGAGGCGAGGAGAGACCAGGGGGGGAGGCGAGGAGAGACCAGGGGGGGGAAGGCGAGGAGAGACCAGGGGGGGGAAGGCGAGGAGAGACCGGGGGGGGAAGGCGAGGAGAGACCGGGGGGGAAGGCGAGGAGAGACCGGGGGGGGGGAAGGCGAGGAGAGACCAGGGGGGGAAGGCGAGGAGAGACCAGGGGGGGAAGGCGAGGAGAGACCAGGGGGGGGGGGCGAGGAGAGACCAGGGGGGGGAAGGCGAGGAGAGACCAGGGGGGGAAGGCGAGGAGAGACCAGGGGGGGAAAGGCGAGGAGAGACCAAGGGGGAAAGGCGAGGAGAGACCAGGGGGGAAAGGCGAGGAGAGACCAGGGGGGAAAGGCGAGGAGAGACCAGGGGGGAAAGGCGAGGAGAGACCAGGGGGGAAAGGCGAGGAGAGACCAGGGGTGGGAAGGCGAGGAGAGACCAGGGGGGAAAGGCGAGGAGAGACCAGGGGGGAAAGGCGAGGAGAGACCAGGGGGAAGGCAAGGGGAGGCGGTGAATCAAGGGAGTCCGAGTGAAGGAGGGGAGACGAGTTAGGGAAGCAAGGGAGACCGGAGGAAGCAGGGGAGTCCGGGGGAAGCAGGAGGAGAGCAGGTGGAAAGAAAGGAGAAACCAGGGGGAGAGCGGGTCGGGCTAGCCCAGCCTAATAAGGTCTGGAAGTCAGGGAGCCTGGACATTTTATAATCCAGAGAGGAATTCCAGCGGGGCATCAGACCTGAGTGGTTGGGGTTTATACACTATAGCTGGCAGAGCTCTGATCCGTGTTCTTCCCATCATTAGCACCGATCCAGGCCTGCAGAGCCTGACCTGGCAGAACAAATTAGTCCACCTGCAGGCCCCCTGCCAGGTTAAGACCCAGGATCCATCTTGTCAGGTTGGCTGGGGCCCGCTTGGTCGGCTTATTAATGAGTACATATTTTCATCCAGAATGAGCTCAACACTCAACTCTCTCTCATCATTCAAATGGATTTCTTTGCTCAAACTTTTTTCTAAAACACAGGGATGCTGTACTGACTGAACTACTCGTCATCCTAACCACCATGTTGTGCATATGCTCCCCCAGAAACCTTACTGATTCCGCCAACACTTGTCATAACACTAACGATAATGCATGTACAACAAATTGTTCAAATGTCAAATCAGATTTAGATATGCATCAGTTTCGTTTCAGTGCAGGAGGCGGCACAGCTGTGCACGTTGGTTGTGGGGTTGTGTTATTTAGGAACCAAACAGGTGAAACAGGACTGAAACAGAGAGGGACTACCTGGATTTATCCAGTAAGAAGTGATCATTTTCATTTTCCGTTTTGCAACAGTGTGCCCTAATAATTATGACACTGCTTGTCCACTATACTGGAACACTCTTAATCCTTTGGTTGAGACCTTGAGTGCCTCGGATGCACGATGGTCCTCCCACAACCCTCAATATTTCATTAAAGCAATTAAGAGGGCCGGCGCAGATGCTCCCCCGTTGACAGAATCACTCACTGTTGAGAAACGTCTGCACTATGATGTGTTGCCTGAACCAAACCATTAAAAGAGCATGAAAACAATTGCCCTGTTTGCACCAAGTCTGCTCCTCAACCACAGCTCAGAGCTATTGATGTCAAGTTGGATTAAGAGCGCAGCATTGCGCTCTGGGGCCCGGGTCGGACTGTTTTTGCATGTGAATTTACCCACGATGAAGCTGTGGTTCACTAATCTCCTAAAAGCTGATTAATAATACTCAGGAATTCAACTTAACAAGGCTGAAAAGACCAGTCCTAAAATACAGGGTAAAGGGAGGCTGCGACCTGGGGCTGGAGAGGAGGATGGAAGAGGAATATACTGTATAATCCAATTACAAATGGCTGGTGATCCAGACAGGCATTTCTCACACGCATGACGCTCATGATTTCAGTACCTTTTCTCTGAACAGTTTTGGTGTCACGCCGGGCCCCGCTCCCATCATTACGCACACCAGTCACCATCATTACACGCATCTGCGCAATAATGAACTCACCTGGATATTGGACTCATTACTTTGTTGATTGCCCCTCTATATCGGTCCGCTCCTCTGTTTGTTCCCGGTGTCAGCACTAATGTTATGTTTTCCATGTCAAGATGCTGTCCTGTTTCATGTTTGTTTATTCATTAAAAATGTTCACTCCCTGTACTTGCTTCTTAACGCATAGCGTTGGTCCTTATAGAATGCTGACACCACAATTTGAAGAATCAGGGAGTTTTTTGTTTTTGTAGGTGACGTCGGGTCTCAGCTGGCTTGGCAGGCTCCCATCCCACATCATGCCTCGTTGGGGCACCCACGCCTCAGCAGTCTCGTCGGGCTCCCATCCCACATCATGCCTCAGCCGGCTCGTCGGGCTCCCATCCCACGTCACACCTCGTCTGGCTCCCATCCCACGTCACACCTTGTCGGGCTCCCACGCCTCAGCAGTCTCGTCGGGCTCCCATCCCACTTCATGCCTCAGCCGGCTCGTCAGGCTCCCATCCCACGTCACACCTCGTCGGGCTTCCACGCCTCAGTCGTCTCGTCTGACTCCCATCCCACGTCACACCTCGTCGGGCTCCCACGCCTCAGGTGGCTCATCGGGCTCCCATCCCACATCACACCTCGTCGGGCTCCCACGCCTCAGCCGTCTCGTCGGGCTCCCATCTCACGTTACACCTCGTCGGGCTCCCACACCTCAGCCGTCTCGTCTGGCTCCCATCCCACATCGTCGGGCTCCCACGCCTCAGCCGTCTCGTCGGGCTCCCATCTCACATTACACCTCGTCGGGCTCCCACGCCTCAGCCGGCTCGTCGGGCTCCCATCCCACGCCACGCCTCGTCGGGCACCCAAGCCTCAGCCATCTCGTCGGGCTCCCATCCCAATGACATGAAAGTATATAGATCAACAGAATTCTGTAAGTTTGACCCATTATTTTAGTAGGTAGAGTATTTGAAAAGGAATGGTACTGGTGTTGGAAACAGTATCCCAAGTATGGATTTCCCATGGTATTCCATTCTATCCCAGTCGAAGAGATTACACAGGAATAATGGTATTACCATCTCACTGTACAAGTGTCTAATCTTCCTGTTGAGCATGACCCCAATGGCAACAAGCAATTTACAGAACTTGATTGTGTGGCATTGTTTTCCAACCGGCGGGCGTCTAGCTTAAGCTGTGGGTGTTGCTAGTTTTCCAATGTTGTCAATAAGAACATAATGCCTGATTCTGAAAGCCCAGATAATCCAGGGAATTGCCTGCCAACTCGAAGGCCCAAGTGGAGCGAACTTAACCTAACCTCCGCTTCGCACTAAGCACCCCTGGCTTTACCCTGCTGTGTGGAAGGAAGCACGCTTGGAAGACTGAGCCCTGGTTAATTATGCATTGCTATGTTGGTACTGGATTTATAGAGCATTTATGTGATTGGAAAGCAGCAAGAAATAGAGAGAAGGGCCATTTTCCCTGACTGGGGCGCATTTTACTTTGCCCTATTCATTAGATGGCTGAGGGATGGAAGGCTAGGCTATTAGGGGCTGTAGCTAGCTGCGTAGTTAATGAATAACATTCTGATTTTGATTGGTGCTCCTGTAAATGTTTGTCTTGAACGATGACCTTGGAACGACCTCAATCTAGGAACTAGCAAATTTGTCATTATAATAATAACTAGTAGTAGTACTGCTAGAGTCAACCAATCAATCTTTTTATTCTATAGATGAAGTATGACAGTGAAATGAAAGACAAATATGATGCCCATGTTAATGACTTGAATTTCATTATCTTGACAAAACATTCAATGTTGAATAAGACATTATGTTTTTCTTTTTAAATTATTTTCTTTTTTGTTCAAGGTACCTCTCCTTGGTTTATCCAACTTGATTCTTGCTCCTAGGGAGAAAAGAAGAAAAAAAATTCAACACTCAAACACAATAATAAGAACACGTATTCTATACTAGTAGGATTGAGAATAATAGCAATAGCTTGTGGCAACAACAATACATTCAATAAAATGGACATATGGACAATATTGCTTTTGTTGTGGCCTATACAATGCTGCTCATCACAAAAGTACGATATTGTCAGCACCTCTCATCCAGAAAGTAAAACACAATAGCTGGGAAATATTTAGCTGTTGCCAATGGTTACCTCCAACAGTTCAAACAGGGGCAAGTTGGGTTTTCATCCTTCATTAGTTTCTAGGCAACATAGTTCTGCACTTCAAACTGTACCACTGATAGTCTACAAATAAACATCCTCATTCTCAAGTAAACTGTATTAATATTATTACAGTGGTTACTATGTGCCTAATATTCTTGGATTGATTATTCAGTATAAATATTATTGATTATAAATATTAGTAAGTATTGTTTTGTCTTGATATGGTAACAACATTGCTAAGTTTAGCAGTTGTAGTAAGTGTAACAGCTCCATTTGTCAACGTTGTTGAAATTGCCATATCAAGAAATTACTTATCAATATTGTATGTCATTGTCCATACTACAAACAAAGTCTGTTAACATCTAAGGGTTACTACTGTACTCTGTGGGAAAATGAAAACACATTTGCAAAGCTGAAAATCTCCCTACAAAAAGGCACTGTAGTGAGTGCAACAGTTCTAACAGTCTTATGTCATTATGACATAACATAAGCCTAACAACTACAGCAGGGGTTTGCTTTATTTCTGGCACAGACAATTCATCCTTTTTCCCACAGTTTGATATCAAACTATGTTCTTGAAGAACTATTCCACTGTGCTCCAAGATAAATACTAAGGGAGGACTCCTGAAACAAAGGCTGTGCCACGGTTCCATCAAACATTGATGTCTAGTGCTAGCTGTCCCACTCGAGATCCTGGTTTGAGTCCAGGCTCGGAAGACCCATGGGGCGGCGCACAATTGGCCCAGCGTCTTCCGGGTTAGTGGAGGGTTTGTACCCGGCCGGAATGTCCTTGTCCCATCGCCTCTAGCGACTCCTGTGCATGCTGACACAGTGGCCAGGTGTACGGTGTTTCCTCCGACACATTTTGGTGTGGCTGGCTACCAGGTTAAGCAAGCATTGTGTCAAGCAGTGTGACTTGGCTGAGTCGTGTTTCGGAGGACGCACAACTCTCAACGTTCGCCTCTCCCGAGTCAGTGTTGCAGTGATGGAACAAGACTGTAACTACCAATTGGATACCACGAAATTGGGGGGGGGGAATAATGCGCTACAATAACTATATTTTTTACATCTCGGCTACAGTTTGCTTGTTGTATAAACATACAAATATTTACCTCAAAACAGAAAATCAACATTGTTTCTGATATTAGAATGGGCAGAATATTTATACCACCAGATAGTCCTGTCTAGCTGCATGATTTGCTGTGGTGCAGGCAGGCAGGATTTGAACCCGATAAAGCATCATCAACAGGGATAGGCCATGCCAGCTCAAGTGCAGGGCATATGCTGATCTCCTTGTGGATTTCGATTAAGGGGCTCAATGCTCACAGGGGTCACGACACTGAACCAAAGGGGGTTTAACCAGGAGCACATGGCAGCCGAGAGTTGGGTTAAGCAGGGGGCCTGCAGTACAGTGGGGTCACAAGGTCATGATTAATGTGTAGGCTGTCAAAAGAGGGTGTCTGCTTAGCACAAGCAGACCCAATGGTTAATGCTACGTAAGCCAACCGAACCGACCCACATCACCCATACAACTGATGACGAGAAAAAATAAGACTGGACGATTGTAGTCCGTCTGTGGATGACTGTCACTTATGATGAATGATAAGCTCTCATGCTTGCGGATAGATTATTAACGACAGTGTAATATATCAAATATATTTTATCACATGCACCAAATACAGCAGGTGTAGACATTCATATAAAATGCTATTATGATTTTTGTTTGCTAAAAAATAAAGGAAATAGTAACAATTAAAATAACAATAACGAGGATATATACAAGGAGCACATGTCAATGAGTCAACGTGCAGGGATATGAGGTAGTTGAGGTAATTGACATTATATGTGCATGTAGGTAAGGGTAAAAGTGACTAATAAGGGTAAACAGAGTAGCAGGAGAGTTAAAACGGCAAGCTTCAGTCAGGTGATTCTAGCAATCCCTTCCGGTTAGTTCTAGTTGGGCAGCTTAGTCTCCAATTCTGAGGACCCCCACTTTTGTTAGTGTCTCATTGGTCAAGGTCACGCCAAATACTTGTCATCACATCTCCTTCTGCCTATCAGTGGCCTTGATTCCCGCGACTTCAGTTTCAGTTAGTCTATGACCCCAGCACGCTTTGTGGTCAGAAACGTGCTTTCCCCATCCTGGTGAGCACATCCACAGTTTTCCCTCCTGCTGAACTTTTCCTCCTGTGGACTGAATCCCTGTTGGTCTGATGTTTAATTGTGCGTGCATCTAAATGACCACATAGTTAATGCCAGTTCTCACTGAACATGATTCTCAGTTATCTGAACCATGAATAGTCAGATTTGTGTGTGATGTGAACATCTTCCATTTAACTCCCCTTAACCTGGACATCCGCCTCATCCTTGTTCTGACCGGACATTCTGTAGTGGTTACTACCGGTCTTAAGCCAGCACTTAAGATTTCTTATTACATTCATGGTCCTTCGATTCTCTACAACCATAACCCTATTTTTCAAGCAGCATATGGAAAGAATGTGAAAGTGTATGAGTAGGGCTGGGTGGTATACTGGTATTGATGCACGGATCGGGTTTTTACTTTAACTTCTTAACGGTATTTTAATATTTGGTCAATGCAGCATATGCAACCTTGTTGATGACAATGATGCAGCTACCACTTTTCCCTAATATAAATCCACAAGTGTTCAATAATTAAACTTTGTTTGTGTTTCTTACATCTGCAAACAGCTAATTTGTATTTCCTTAACAAGTTTTAGTTCAACCGTGTTAGCCGCTAATTAGCTAGCTAATAAATGTACTGAGTCAGATCAAATGTAGCTAGCTAATACAGCCCGATACCAGTGATGGTGTAGGCCTAAATCAGCATGTTGCTTGTGTAACAGTATCTTCTAACAAAGAGGAATAGGCGAAGCATGAATATGTTGCCTACATGGGCTGCCTTTCAAACGCATAAAAGACACACTCTCCTCCACTTACCCACACCTTATGCCCTTGGGGGAAACCCTGTTGCCATCTTTGCTGCAGCCACAATTAGCCAAGCAAGGGATGTTGGCAAAGTATGCCCTTCAACCCTCATTTATGATTGAGTTTGCGAGTGTACAATACTGTTCACTCCAGGGCCTGAAACACCCTATAATTCAATTTGGGATGATTGTACATCCGCTAAGAAAAGTCTTCCAAAACTTAAAACCAACATCAATATGGAGAAGTCAACATACAAGTGTAAGTAAAAATTAATGGAAATAAGTTAGAAATTGTGCTACTAATACACATGATGGCACAAACATGTATCGTAAAAGTAATTATGTTTTTGTTTGGTTAGCTTTTGGAAACGTTAGCTAGTGCATACAACTTTCCCTGACATATCACACTCAATTTACCTGATATCGTCGGATGACTAAAATTTGACGTCTTCGGATGCGTTGTCTTCTAGCCAAGATATGAAATGCAATCATAATTGACTGAAGCACACATAAAAAACACACAACAGCTACCGGTGGTTCCATGATGACTGAAAACCCAACCATGGGACAAACGAGTGACAAAATTCATTCATTCATTCTTCCCTCGCCCTGCAAGTGTCAACTCATCATACATAATGATACATCATTAGAAGTGTCCACTTGGAGGGCTGAGGGTGTATTTTATGCGTTTGGAATGCAGCCATGAAGAAAAATGTAATGCAGCCAAACATTATCTGGTCCCCTAGAAAACACTGACCAACATTATGGTTCCTACCCTGTAGCAATAACTTCTCCTTGGCATGTCAAACAACAAAAAGCTTGCTATTATTTATATTAGAACTATATAATTAGAATAAACATATTTCCATGATTCCAAAAGTTCACCCAAGTGTTTTGATCTAAAATCACAAGTCAAATCGCAATTGCAACATATTTGGTTAAAAAAATACAGCAGAGATTTTTTTGCCAATATCATGCAGCCCTACATGGCATTATGGAAATTATCTCAAATGAGTGCAGGAAATGCAGAAATAGATGAAAATGTAGGAAATAATTTTGGGTTGAAGTTTATTGTATTATTATTGTATTATTGAAAACCATAAAATAATGTCAAACACCAAAAATGTAATAAAAAAAAAGAGATATGATATGTTTGCCATATCGCCCAGCCCTATGTGGATGTGTGTGGCATCAATATGCATGTGTGTTTGTGTTAGTATGTAGAGTGAGAGTGGGTGTATGTTGCGGTAACAGTGTGATGTGTGAGTATGTGGGTCCGGTCACTGTGCATAGAGCCAGTACAAGAGAGTCAGTGCAGAGTCAAGGGGGGGGGGGTCAAACATATACAGTGCCTTGCGAAAGTATCCGGCCCCCTTGAACTTTGCGACCTTTTGCCACATTTCAGGCTTCAAACATAAAGATATAAAACTGTATTTTTTGTGAAGAATCAACAACAAGTGGGACACAATCATGAAGTAGAACGACATTTATTGGATATTTCAAACTTTTTTAACAAATCAAAAACTGAAAAATTGGGCGTGCAAAATTATTCAGCCCCTTTACTTTCAGTGCAGCAAACTCTCTCCGGAAGTTCAGTGAGGATCTCTGAATGATCCAATATTGACCTAAATGACTAATGATGATAAATACAATCCACCTGTGTGTAATCAAGTCTCCGTATAAATGCACCTGCACTGTGATAGTCTCAGAGGTCCGTTAAAAGCGCAGAGAGCATCATGAAGAACAAGGAACACACCAGGCAGGTCCGAGATACTGTTGTGAAGAAGTTTAAAGCCGGATTTGGATACAAAAAGATTTCCCAAGCTTTAAACATCCCAAGGAGCACTGTGCAAGCGATAATATTGAAATGGAAGGAGTATCAGACCACTGTAAATCTACCAAGACCTGGCCGTCCTTCTAAACTTTCAGCTAATACAAGGAGAAGACTGATCAGAAATGCAGCCAAGAGGCCCATGATCACTCTGGATGAACTGCAGAGATCTACAGCTGAGGTGGGAGACTCTGTCCATAGGACAACAATCAGTCGTATATTGCACAAATCTGGCCTTTATGGAAGAGTGGCAAGAAGAAAGCCATTTCTTAAAGATATCCATAAAAAGTGTCATTTAAAGTTTGCCACAAGCCACCTGGGAGACACACCAAACATGTGGAAGAAGGTGCTCTGGTCAGATGAAACCAAAATTTAACTTTTTGGCAACAATGCAAAACGTTATGTTTGGCATAAAAGCAACACAGCTGAACACACCATCCCCACTGTCAAACATGGTGGTGGCAGCATCATGGTTTGGGCCTGCTTTTCTTCAGCAGGGACAGGGAAGATGGTTAAAATTGATGGGAAGATGGATGGAGCCAAATACAGGACCATTCTGGAAGAAACCTGATGGAGTCTGCAAAAGACCTGAGACTGGGACGGAGATTTGTCTTCCAACAAGACAATGATCCAAAACATAAAGCAAAATCTACAATGGAATGGTTCAAAAATAAACATATCCAGCTGTTAGAATGGCCAAGTCAAAGTCCAGACCTGAATCCAATCGAGAATCTGTGGAAAGAACTGAAAACTGCTGTTCACAAATGCTCTCCATCCAACCTCACTGAGCTCGAGCTGTTTTGCAAGGAGGAATGGGAAAAAATGTCAGTCTCTCGATGTGCAAAACTGATAGAGACATACCCCAAGCGACATACAGCTGTAATCACAGCAAAAGGTGGCGCTACAAAGTATTAACTTAAGGGGGCTGAATAATTTTGCACGCCCAATTTTTCAGTTTTTGATTTGTTAAAAAAAGTTTGAAATATCCAATAAATGTCGTTCCACTTCATGATTGTGTCCCACTTGTTGTTGATTCTTCACAAAAAAATACAGTTTTATATCTTTATGTTTGAAGCCTGAAATGTGGCAAAAGGTCGCAAAGTTCAAGGGGGCCGAATACTTTCGCAAGGCACTGTAGTTTGGGTAGCCATTTGATTAACTGCTAATGGCTTGGGGGTAGAAGCTGTTCAGGAGCCTTTTGGTCCCAGACTTGGCGCTCCGATACCGCTTGACATGCAGTAGCAGAGAGAACAGTCTATGACTTGGGTGGCTGGAGTCTGACAACTTTTAGGGCCTTCCTCTGACACCGACTGGTATAGAGGTCCTAGATAGCAGGGAGCTCAGCCCAGTGACGTACTGGGCCATAGGCACTACCCTCTGTAGCTCCTTGCGGTCAGATGCCAAGCAGTTGCCAAACCAAGTGCTGAAATAGTATAGAGAAATGACCCCTATGACTCAGACTAAACAACTAATCCAATTGGCCAATCCAGACAAGCCACCACTGGGATATACTGTGTGTGTATACACACACACACACACACCTAGTGGTTAGAGCGTAAGGTAAAAATCTGTCGTTCTGCCCCTGAACAAGGCAGTTAACCCACTGTTCCTAGGCCATCATTGAAAATAAAAATTTGTTCTTAACTGACTTGCCTAGTTAAATAAAAAAATACACAGGTCATATACACAGGTTTTATAGCCAATTTCCTACAATTCTGCATTTTGCCATGAGGCTAAGATCAAATGTAGCAGTTTTAAAGCAAATGTCCTACATTTCTACACCTTTTTCAATGGCTTATGACGTGTTCATGTGCTATTTGGGGGCACCCCGATCTCCCCGACGCAAGTGCCCTGCGTTCCTGGTTGGTAATCCAGCCCTGATGCTACAGACAGCCCCACAGCTGCTGTCTATCCAGCATGATAGGACTGGGAATGTTATGTCTTGAGGGACTATACATGCCAAATGCAGAGTCAATTTAACAAGCACTTTACAATAGCCCTCAGCCTTTTCTGGGGAAATAGTGTATTGTGTGCATTATTTAATAATGTAATGCAATGTGAGCATGAAATTACAGTATATGGAACAGATACATTCTAATGTTGAAAAGTACCCCGAGATTAAATTCAGGTTTGTAGCATTGTCTTCTCCCTATATGTTACAATAAATGTATAGCAAGTTATGCCTTCTCCCAGAGGCTTCGACCCGCTGCCGTTCATTCTAGCTCTATACGAGAGCTTATCTATTTCTTCACCATGTATGCTGTTAAATTAATTATATTTTAACTATTTGACACCTTAAACATTTTGACAATAATAAATTATGTATTTGAATATTAATTTACAGTCCTTAAAGTGTTTCACTCCTTTCTCTTTGGGGATAGCACAGGTGTTAACACGTATGGCTAATTGACAAGCTGAACCAATTAAGGCTTGGCATAAATGAATAGTAGCCTAATACATTATTCTAATAACTCTGCTATACCTACAGAGCTGCATATGGGATGTGCATGGAGCCACAACAATTATCTGCATTTAAAAACTATTTATTTACCTACTCATTGGCTGAATAAGATTTTCTGTATATTTACTAACTTCGAATAACTTCTATCTGCCATAACAAGGGCAACTGTTATCATAATTCTTCACTGCCAGGAGGACCTAGTCTTAGTGATTGTTACTTCAATAAATATTTTCACATCATTGTGCCAACCAGAACCGTACTGTGTTGGCTCAGGTATTTTATTTTTAGCATTGTTATTTCCAGCATAGTTCCAGCAACTATGCTGAATGCGCAACTAGGCCAGCACAGTAAAGCTTAGCTTTCTTCAGCTTGGCCCAGTATGGTGAAAGGGCATTACAGTCCTGTATGTCTCCAAGCCTGAACCTGTCAACCCCCAAACCCACCAATCCCAGCTCAACTCCTCCCTCGGCCTGGCCCGGAGCAGTTGCTATGAAACAATCTTGCATAATTCATTTACCAAGCTGCATGCAAATATGTGGACAATTAACCCCCTTTGTTTGCATAATAAATGTAGATATTTAATGGGAGCTCATCTGCACGCACACTGCTGGCAGGAACAACACAAAGCAGTGGTATTGTGAGAGAGGCAGAACACACACCCCATGTCCATCCTCTCCCTGCAATCATTCCCCCCAATACCTGATGTTATAGATGCGCCAGATAGAGACTGAATTAGCCCTAGCACTGCCACACTACTGTAATTACAACCCTGCATGATGCACCAAGAGGCCCATTGATGTGCAGATGAAGATGGCCTGTGTGTGTTGCTCTGAAAGAACCCATGTTTTGGTTGTGCTCCATCAAAAGAACAGCTGGGTTGCCATTTTCTCTCAAATTAGATTTCCACTGAAGCACTGTGCTGTAAAATTCAAAGGCACATTATAATAAATGAAAGGGGAACAACTTTGATAAAGAAGCGGCATGAGGGCAGAGTGACAACTAAATCTAGAGCGATTCAAATTTGGCAAAAGGAGGGAAAAGCTATATCCTCTATTATAAATTTGAAAGGTTGAAAAGGTAAATGGTGGCTTCTATAAGTTCTGTCATACACAAAACAGCTGGTATGACTTTGGGGATTTGGATTGAACTGAAAATTATATTAACTAGTACATATCTGGGTAAACGATTCAAAAATGTAAAATCTACTGCTAACATATTCAACTGCTATACATCAATGTGTGTGGAAAAAAAACGCCAACTGATTAATTGCCAAACCTTTAACTAACCAAGCGTTTCTCCAGTCTTCTCAATTGAGATGACATACTTGAATAAATCCCACTCACACACTCACAAAAAAAAGAAAAAAATCCAAAATAGCTGAAATGTTGAAGAAAAAAATAAAATTAAAAAAATCACAAAATGAATAAGTAGTTAGTTAAAGCTCAGGAAAAGTTATTACCTCTGTGCAGTATCCTGGGCTTTCAGTAGTCTGTGTAGCTCCTCTCCCTCTGTTTGTTTTCATTTGGCAGTTAAAAAAAATATAGATATAAAAAATTAAAAAAAGAGGGTGTTACTCCTTTGTGGGGAAACAGTGGTCAGTGATACCCCTGCCATCACGTGGAGAGACACTGGAGATCCCAAACATAGGCTCCACCCTCTTTGGAACTCAGTGCCCTGAGGATGACATGCAGAGTTAGGGTTGAGGGATAGGGGAGAGCAAGCAAAGCTCAACTCCCCTGAAACCTCACTGCCATCAGGACATCCCCAGTCCCAACCCTGTCATCCAATCAGAACAGTCATAACATGCCAGTAATAAACAGAACACTGGATATGTAGAATACTTCCTCACATAAGACAGTAATCTACCTAATGCTGCATATGTGTAGCATACTCCCTCACGTCCAATCAGAACAGGGCTCTACAGTGCAACCCTTTTACTCACATACACGCCTAAATATTTTGCTATGTGACCCAGAATTTTATTTGGGAGTATCAGTGCGCCTAGAAAAATTAAGGATTCAAGCGTTATTACATCAAATACATCCTACATTTCTGTGTGCTCACCTACATTTCTCTCACCTACGTGCTCCTTTTTTTTTTAAGAAAGAGTCCTGCATAATATAGTCTTCTACGCTATACTGGTTGTGTCTCTAATTACTTATTTATTACATAAAAACTATGACATTTGGACTCATCAGACCAAAAAGACAGATTTCCACCGGTCTAATGTCCATTGCTCATGTTTCTTGGCCCAAGCAAGTCCCTTCTTATTGGTGTACTTTAATAGTGTTTTTTTGTTGCAGCAATTCGACCAGGGAAGCCTGATTCACGCAGTCTCCTCTGAACAGTTGATGTTGAGATGTGTCTGTTACTTGAACTCTGGGGGCTGCAATTTATTTGGGCTGCAATCTGAGGATCAGTTAACTCTGGGTATTCCTTTCCTGCGGTGGTCCTCATGAGAGCCAGTTTCATCATAGCGCTTGATGGTTGTGACTGCACTTGAAGAAACTTTCAAAGTTCTTGAAATGTTGCAGATTTACTGACCTTCAAGTCTTAAAGTAATGATGGACTGTCATTTCTCTTTGCTTATTTGAGCTGTTCTTGCAACAATATGGACCTGGTATTTTACCAAATAGCGCTATCTTCTGTATACCAACCCTACCTTGTCACAACACAACTGATTGACTCAAAAGCATTAAGGAGGAAATAAATTCCCCCAATGAACTTAAGGCACACCTGTTAATTTAAATGCATTCCAAGGGACTACCTCAAGAAGCTGTTTGAGAGAATGCCAAGAGTGTGCATAGCTGTCATCAAGGCAAAGGGTGCCTAGTTTGAAGAATCTCAAATATAAAATATATTTTGGTTTGTTTTTTGGTGACTACACGATTCCATAGGTGTTATTTCAAAGTTTGGATGTCTTCACTATTACTCTACAATGTAGAAAATAGTAAAAAAAATAAAGAAAAACCCTTGAATGAGCAGGTGTGGCCAAACTTTTGACTGGTACTGTATATCTGTGGAGAGGATTTTACAGCCTTTTAGCCAACACTTTCTTTTTGATCAGTGTTGATATTTTCCTTTTCGGCTACTGTGACAATAAATTCCTACCTCGTGAAGTGGTACATATCAAATATGTATATGAAACACAAACACAGAGTTTTGGGAACAATTATCAAAATGTGTTACTGTTATTCAAACAATGCTACCTTACCATCTTGTGATTAACTACAAGTATAGACACATATGCTTTTTGACAGAAATTATAGACAGGTTGTAATAAGAGTAGAGTTCTGAAAGGAAAGGAGAGTCAAACAGTGTGACTTCCTAAAGCCTAGTGTGATTTGGATTTATTCAGTGGAACGAGAGACAGCAAGAAAGTAAGGGACCTGGTGTATCAGGGCTCAGAGCCTTTTCAAATGTCTGATTAGCAGTCAATTGTAGAACTCCAAAGACAACTCAAATTTCGTTGAGGGGGTCAGGAGGCAGGCAGGGCTGGAGGGATGACATGGTGACCCTAGTGAGCCGAGAACTGATAGACTTTGGGTCAAAGGGACAGAATTATTTGGGTTGTATAGACAGCAATTTCCTCAAGCCACATGAGATATTACAAGCTGTTACAAATGGTACAGGGAATCCATGCGAGAGTGTTCGAAGTCAATTTGATATTTTCCACCGAAATCCCAATATTGAAAGCTCCAACTAACTAGGGACCAAATCATTTTATTTGACTCCTTTCGAAGGGAAGGGCTGTTCCTCAGTCTCAGCATTGCCTTCAATTTCAGGGTCTGGTTGAGGTCCCAGCTCTAACATAGCATGATACTCATGTCGGATTCCTCCTCGCTTTATTTCAGACAAGTTGGATCTCGGGTTACGGTTGGTCATATGACAGTCATGTCACTGTCACTCATCAAACATGGTTGAAGTTAATTAAGGGTTTGACGTCTCCTGTGTATGCTCTTCCACTTGGCCCATAAAAAGTGCATTTCAGTGAGCTATGCCTATATAGGCTACTGTACTGTATGTGTATATGAGTGGAACCCTGTGTCCAAGCTCACAAAACAGACTTGAAAAGATTATGGAAGAACAGGTATCCCAATCTATGACTCAATAGTCAACACAAGGATTTGTTTTAAGACAGTCATAGCATGGATCATGTAGCTATTTGATTTTTAGGACACTTTCAGGCATTTACAAAATATTACATTTGGCCTTTCCTACTGTAGCCCATAGAAATGCATTGATTAAGATTCATAAATGGCAAAAAAGACAGCCAAAAAATAAATCACAACGGATAAGGTTTTGAAGTGTCTGTCGTATATACACTGCTCAAAAAAATAAAGGGAACACTAAAATAACACATCCTAGATCTAAATGAATGAAATATTCTTATTAAATACTTTTTTCTTTACATAGTTCAATGTGCAGACAACAAAATCACACATAAATGATCAATGGAAATCAAAATGTATCAACCCATGGAGGTCTGGATTTGGAGTCACACTCAAATTTAAAGTGGAAAACCACACTACAGGCTGATCCAACTTTGATGTAATGTCCTTAAAACAAGTCACAATGAGGCTCAGTAGTGTGTGTGTGGCCTCCACGTGCCTGTATGACCTCCCTACAACGCCTGGGCATGCTCCTGATGAGGTGGCAGATGGTCTCCTGAGGGATCTCTTCCCAGACCTGGACTAAAGCATCCGCCAACTCCTGGACAGTCTGTGGTGGATGGAGCAAGACATGATGTCCCAGATGTGCTCAATTGGATTCAGGTCTGGGGAACGGGCAGGCCAGTCCATAGCATCAATGCCTTCCTATTGCAGGAACTGCTGACACACTCCAGCCACATGAGGTCTAGCATTGTCTTGCATTAGGAGGAGCCCAGGGCCAACCGCACCAGCATATGGTCTCACAAGGGGTCTGAGGATCTCATCTCGGTACCTAATGGCAGTCAGGCTATCTCTGGCGAGCACATGGAGGGCTGTGCGGCCCCCCAAAGAAATGCCACCCCACACCATGACTGACCCACCACCAAACCGGTCATGCTGGAGGATGTTGCAGGCAGCAGAACGTTCTCCACGGCGTCTCCAGACTCGGTCACGTCTGTCACATGTGCTCAGCGTGAACCTGCTTTCATCTGTGAGGGCCCACCTGTGGACGTTGGGCCCTCATACCACCCTCATGGAGTCTGTTTCTGACCGTTTGAGCAGACACATGCACATTTGTGGCCTGCTGGAGGTCATTTTGCAGGGCTCTGGCAGTGTTCCTCCTGCTCCTCCTTGCACAAAGGCGGAGGTAGCGGTCCTGCTGCTGGGTTGTTGCCCCCCCTACGGCCTCCTCCACGTCTCCTGATGTACTGGCCTGTCTCCTGGTAGCGCCTCCATGCTCTGGACACTACGCTGACAGACACAGCAAAACTTCTTGCCACAGCTCGCATTGATGTGCCATCCTGGATGAGCTGCACTACCTGAGCCACTTGTGTGGGTTGTAGACTCCGTCTCATACTACCATTAGAGTGAAAGCACAGCCAGCATTCAAAAGTGACCAAAACATCAGCCAGGAAGCATTGGAACTGAGAAGTGGTCTGTGGTCACCACCTGCAGAACCACTCCTTTATTGGGGGTGTCTTGCTAATTGCCTATAATTTCCACCTGTTGTCTATTCCATTTGCACACAGCATGTGAAATTTATTGTCAATCAGTGTTGCTTCCTAAGTGGACAGTTTGATTTCACAGAAGTGTGATTGACTTGGAGTTACATTGTGTTGTTTAAGTGTTCCCTTTATTTTTTTTGTTCAGTGTATATCTAGGAGAAAAGAAAGCTCAGGAAATATACAGAGCCTTCTTTAAATATTTAGACCCCTGGACTTTTTCCATATTTTATTACGTTATAGCCTTATTCTAAAATGGATAGGATTGTGTCGAGGCACATATTTGGGAAACATTTCTGCAGCATTGAAGGTCTTCAAGAACACAGATCTCTAGAGTTCCTCTGCAGAGATGGGAGAACCTTCCAGAAGGACAACCATCTCTGTCGCACTTCACCAAACAGGCCTTTATACTAGAGTGGCCAGACAGAAGCCACTCTTCAGTAAAAGGCACATGACAGCACGCTTGGAGTTTTCCAAAAGGCACCTAAAGACTCTCAGACCATGAGAAACAAGATGGTCTGACGAAACCAAGATCGAACTCTTAGGCTTGAATGCCAAGCCTCACAACTGGAGGAAACCTGGCACCATCCCTACGGTGAAGCATGGTGGCAGCATCATGCTGTGGGGATGTTCTTCAGCGGCAGGGACTGGGAGACTAGTCAGGATTTAGGGAAAGATGAACGGAACAAAGTACAGAGATCCTTGATGAAAACCTGCTCCAGAGCACCCAGGACCTCAGACTGGGGTGAAGGTTCACCTTCCAACAGGACAACGACCCCAAGCACACAGCTAAGACAAGGCAGGAGTGGCTTCGGGACAAGTCTCTGAATGTCCTTGAGTGGCTCAGCCAGAGCCCGGACTTGAACCTGATCGAACATCTCTGGAGAGACCTGGAAATAGCTGTGCAGCAATGCTCCCCATCCAACCTAACAGAGCATGAGAGCATCTGCAGAGAAGAATGGGAGAAACTCCCCAAATGCAGGTGTGCCAAGCTTGTAGAGTAATTTCCAAGAAGACTCGATGCTGTAATCACTGCCAAAAGGTGCTTCAACAAAGTACTGAGTAAAGGGTCTGAATACTTATGTAAATGTGATATTTCTGATTTTTAAATGAGCAAATATTTCTAAAAACCTGTTTTTGCTTTGTCTTTACGAGCTATTGTGTGTAGATGAGGGGGGGAAACAATTTCATCAATTTTAGAATAAGGCTGTAATGTAACAAAATGTGGAAAAAGTCAAGGGGTCTGACTACTTTTTATTACACACATTTAACCCCTTTTTTGGGGGAGGCACAAAACTACCTCCATGCAAGCTGTAGAGCAAAACACCACAGATTGTGAGAATTTCATCTTTCCATAGAGTGGTCATATTAGTTTGTAGGCCAAACCAGTCAGACGTTACAGATGTTTTCCATGAGAACACTGATTTTCGGGATATCTCAGGGTCTGAGAAACACCGCTGTAGCTTGGTGACCTTCCACCGCAGATGTGGAAGGCTGCCATAGGCGAAGATGGTGGATTGAGACGCAGCCCATGCAAAAAAAATCTATATCTCGAGCTTAAACTGACGGATTTTGATGGGGATTTTTTTATTTGTTTTTACTGAGTTTGACACACCAATAGACTCTAGGGGGTTTTAATAGGGTGATGGGCCACCACAAGAACAGCTTCAATGCACCTTGGCATAGATTCTACAAGTGTCTGGAACTCTATTGGAGGGATCCAACACCATTCTTTCATGAGAAATTCCATAATTGTGTGCATTTTTGATGGTGGTGGAAAACGCTGTCTCAGGCACCACTCCAGAATCTCCCATAAGTGTTCAATTGGGTTGAGATCTGGTGACTGACACACACACACCCTTTAAACCCCCTATGCTGCTTTGAGATGCATCTTTCAAGTCACTGAGGTCCCTTCTTCTAGCCAGGGTAGCCAAAATATTGGGCAACTGTGCATTTTCATACATGACCCTAAACATGATGGGATGTTAACTGCTTAATCAACTCAGTAACCTGCTTTCAATATACTTTGTATCCCTCATTTACTCAAGTGTTTCCTTTATTTTGGCAGTTACCTGTGTGTTGATGTGTGATGTGGTGTTGACTATTTGGCCATCGTTATGTGAACAGTCATTGTGCTTAGGTCTTATAAACACTTCTGCACATTAGTTGCATGCACATGTGAACAATGTAGCCCCGTTATTATATTGAAATGCTGAACACTGTTACAGTACCATGATTGGACAGGTAAGATCACATCAAGTAAACATTTTTATCTGAATAAATGTGTCTATCATAGAAAATCTATTGAATCCTTCAAACAAAAGAGAAACCATGAAACTTTCCAGTGCACAACCAACCAACCCCCTCCTCCTCCTCCTCCTCTCTGCAGGCAGCATTGTATTTTGTCAGTCCAATACAACAAAATGGTCTTGTCATATAAAAGGTGTTTTGCTGTGAGACAGAAGCTAGTGAAAAATCACAGGAAGCCAACAGAGGACAGATGTGCAATTATACTATTTTTACTGCCAGGAGCACAGTATGTGAGAGGGGAATTAGCATCACACCTGTGTATAATTGGCTAAATTAGCTTGTATAATGCCGGCTCTGAATAGTGGTGGACTTCAGGGGGAGGTGTGAGCAATGTTAGAAATCCAGCGTGTTGTTTAGACTCCCTTAGGAAACTTTTCAGGGGAGGAGAGTAACGGTCTGTAATCTTGAGGCTCGGGGCAAAGGAACACTTGTGTGTCCTCACAGTGGTGTTGACAAACAAGGTAAATCAGTTCAGTTAGCCGTACAGTAATGCTCATGTTACACATCAGAGGGAGAGAAGCTATATAGTTCAGTGTTTGAGACGCCTAAACTGAGTCTCATTACAATATACCATGCCTCGATTCCCAATTAAATTAGACTATGCATAGTCCTCCTGTAGAATATTGTCATGAATTCATGGCATGTTCTAGTTACTGTGTAGGGTGGCTACTGTACATCATCTGGTCAATGCAATAAGTGAAAAACTGAAGGAGGGACAGGGAGGGGAGATCATTATAGTATTATCTTATATTAGAATGGGACTTACATACTTTACTTATGGGGGTGCAATGTGCCAGACGATGGCATGCCATAGCTCTCTGTTGTTCATGACAGCTGGTAGGTCCTCTGTTCTGAGACCAGTGTCTCGGCAGATGTTGCCCATGTTTCATGTGGTCATCCTGGAGGTCTTCGCCTATCAGGGTACCCGCAGTACGAGACAGCTGGTGGCCAGCTGGGAATGGGACATGACAGAGAAACTTGGACATCTCTCTGACTTTCCTCAGCTACATTTTGCTCAAGTGATGTTTATGAATTTGCAAAAGATCAATCTTGCCAAAGATCATGTTTTGGTCCATGATTTTGTTAATTCTGATCAAATATCTCAGATTATGCACACCCAAAAATGACACTTTCAGAAACTTAACCCACCCTATTTTATAATGTGACAAAGAGAATTGTGAAAAGAGGATATTCTGATACAGTATTCCAGTTTAACATTCATCAAACATCCTTAAAAAAACAAATGACAAAAATATTTAAAATGTTTTTTTAGGACCTTGACACTTTCAAAAGCCTGAAATAAAACTATGAAAAGGAATTTATTGTCTATTAGCGCCATCTATTGGTGCAGTGAGACCAAAACCTTTGGCGATACGGAGTTAATCATTTCTGTCCACCAGATGCAGAACATAGCCTTATGAAAATACAATTCATTTAATCATAAAGACGTTATGGAGCTCTATAAAGCAATGCATTCTTAAAGCATAGACACTTTTGGTTTTATGTAACCTGGTGCCCCCAGATACGTTTTTGTTATTTAATCATATGCTCTAATTGAATTCAATATTTTCCTTGACATGTGCACCACACCAATACTTTTCCACAGTACAAGAGTTCCCAGTACCAGTATTTCAGACAAAAATATTTACCTCAATAAACCTATATAAAAAGACCAGAGTACGCCTGTGAATCAAGTATACTTAGAACATTGTATATTCTAGATAGAAAGTCATAGGGCCTATGTCTCCGTTTGTTTTGTTGCTTCAGGGCCGGCTTAGGGACCCTATTTATTTTTATCAACTCAGTCAGGGTGTCAACTTACTGTTGAGAGTTGGAAAAGTAGAATACACAAGGTGCAACTTTGAAATTTGGTTGTGCATCAGCAATTTTTCTGTTATTTCAGTCACTCAATTAGCCATGTTAGCTAACAATTTTTAGATTGGTAAGTCGGTAAGTTAGCTGGCTATATGGCTATATATATGGATTATTTATTTATTTTGAGCATGGCGTTGTTTCCATTACAGCATATTGGATGACTGTCATTGTTATATTCCATTCACCCAGCTCAATGTAACATCGATAGGTTTAGGCTACTACATGATACTCACATTTTTCTCTGTACCCATCATGAGGTTGCTACAACCTTGCCTATGAATGAAAGTTTACAACGTCAAGGTGACAGACAGTGACACATTTAATACTGTCTTGCACACTCTTGCCTGCATCTAGCTGATCTAGGGTGTAATCATTAGTCCAACAGTTAAATTAGAGTTTCTATTGGGCAAATTCAGGTATGTTTATCCTTCTTTCGTTTAAAAACATTTTTCAACTGAATCGGCAGAATGAGTACACCCCTGATCACACGCAAACACAGTTCACTTTCATAGCAGCCACATAAAAACAGTACGATCACTTTGCTTGTTGTGTGTATATATAAAATTCCGTATCGTAAGTATCTACACGCTCTCCTCCTCACCTTTTCCCTTCGCTTGTGGACTTCAGTGCACAACACATAAGCTGTCTGTGACCAGGCAAAAAAACAAACATTTCAAGCCAAACCTTCATATTATGACCGCTAACCACTACACACAGCCTACATCGTTGTCACGTCATAGTCAACATACTAGACCTATCGCGTTAGTAACCACCTACAATCATGCAGTACCTTGTACAGTCAGAAAGCAGTTTAGCAGCTGCACCGGCAGGCCACAGTGGCAATAAATAAATCAAACCAAAAGCTTACCTTGACTTTGAAGAGTTCCGGTGTTGGATAGCCATAGCCGGCTGACTAACATAGCATCCCTCTCTGAGCCAGGTAGGATAACCTAGGTAGCTACATTCACTAGCTAAGTGAAAGTTCTCTCTCGCTTCTCCTTTTTGTTCAAAACTGTCATCTTTCACTCTCTGAGTCAACTACTCACATTTTATGCACTGCAATGCTTGCTAGCTGTAGCGTATACTTTCACTACTAGATTAATTCTCTGATCCTTTGATTGGGTGGATATGTCAGTTCATGCTGCAAGAGCTCTGATAGGTGGGAGGACATCCTCCGGAAGTTGTCATAACTACGGTGTAAGTCTATAGGATGTGTGACAACCATGAGCCTCCTAGGTTTTGTATTGAATTAAATGTACCCAGAGGACAGAAGCTAGCTGTCCTCTGTTTACACCATGGTGCTAACCTAGAGTGCTGCTGAGGGTACTGTAGACCTTCATAGCAAAACAGTGTGTTTTAATCAATTATTTGGGGATGTTAATATATTTAGTATAGTTTTAGCTAAAATGTGTAACTTTTTAAAAGTGTCACTATTTTCATTTTTATGACATTCACTTGAGATATGGCCGTGTGTGACACTAACCCTATAAAAATGTGTATATTTTTTTATTATCGTTTCTTGCTGGTATGAAAGATAAGCAGTGCTTGATTTGGGCAGGAGTTAACCATAGCGGAGTACCAGCACCTTACATGATCTACTGCCTGAGCTCCTGTTCCTTTTACAGAATATTAGCTCAAACGTATTGTGGAGCTCCTGCACCTAAATATTAACAGTACTGGCACCATATTTCAGTCCCAAATCAAGCACTGAAGATAAGGTCCTTATGCTTCCACAACCGTGCCGCAAGCAATGCTTGTTCATGTTCACACCGAGCGTCAGGGCTCTTAACAAAACCCCACCTTACATAAGACGCCTTCGTCCAATGACTTATGTGTAATGCAATGGAACCGAGGGTCACGATCAAAGGACTGGAGCCGGCCCTGTATTGCTTACTTAGTCTATATTTCAACATGACTATAATTAAATCAAATTTAATGGCTCCCCTCCCAGATCTTGTAGAAACATGAATATCAGTGGACTATATGCATTCGTTTCTGTTTTTATTTACATTTTCAGATAGGCTTTTATTCTGAAAATAATTAGCAGATTCTACCGGAAATCAACGTTGTGACTCTTCCCATTTCCGAATGTTTTGGTTCGGTTTGAAATTTACCCCCCAAAGACGAAGGGCGACGAGGGAAATTTAAAATCATGGAAAACCAAAGAAACTAGATTAAGTCCATATAAATCGAGTAAAAGTAAGATGCACGTTTTCATTCAATGTGTATAGTAGATAACTAGATTTTAGCTATGCACTTCTGCAACAGACTTTATTAATTAGCTAGCTACTTAGCAAGCCAATGTGTTAACATATCATTCATTGGCTTGTATTTTTGGAAAGCACTATAATTCACCGCTAAAGCTATCTAAATATCGAGAACGTCATTACACGAATGCGTAGATCTCGTTGCTACTTATATGATACAGATAACGACTATGAGGAAGACTTTTGGAAAAAAATATGCATCTAAGCTGAAGCTATTTCTAAATGCGCACGCATACCCATAGCTCTGGTTCACCGCTCTGGCACGTTTCCCCCCAGTTTTGTTTCGTAACTCACCAACGTGAAGATATTGCTAGAGTAATTTCAAACTTTTCTCTGTCCACTAAAACGACTTGGGCATTTTATCAGCTGATGAGCCATCTTTGGCTGTATGGAACTGAAACCTGCAATTCGGGACGTTCCCACATGTGGGCACCCCCCCCCCCCCCCCCTCCCAAAAAAAAAAAAATCGAGTATCCCATTGGTTCCTTCATGAACCACACCCCTCGAACATCCCTTTTGTTCCTGCATGACCCCCCCTCATGCTTGTGTGAAACTTTTGGATGTGGGTCAAAAGGGAAATACAAGTATTCTCTTTGAGTCTGCTGTGTACCGGTGTCGTCCTTAGGACTAGTTTGCTAAACTAGCACACTGGGTCCTTCGCTCCCGCCAGCTGAGCACTTGCTCTCGTCATCGTTAACAGAATTGCGGGATAACTGCCCGACAGGCGGGGCGGTTATCCAGACAGAAAATATTTACACCAGAAACAATCTAATATCACACAGTCAAAACTCGCCGTCGTTTAGTTAAGTTCACGATTCTGCGATTCTCACTGCGTCCACCCCTCTTTGGAGTTTATCGTTGGTTGGCATCCAACGTTATGGTGCGTTACTGGATCTAGGTTACTGGACCTATAAAAGGAGGGGTTGAACGCCCAGAATTGCGGGTTGCAGTTACACCCTTCTCGCTGCATGCTCATCCGACATGTGCATGGACCAGAGCTAACATACCCGGAGAGTGGGTCCTGGCCCACCTGCATAAAGTAAACAATGGAGCCAATGTATTCCCAGACAGTTTCACATGCAAATAGCTATGATTGTCTGTAGTGCCCAAGGTATGACATTCCATGCAACAGTAAGGTATTTGAGGTGCGCTCAATTCAGCTTGTAGTTTGCACTTTTGGGACTATTCCATTAGTTCCATTCTACAAGGCAAACTAGCTTAAGTTAAGCACAGCTCCAGTATTTGACATGTATCAGACAGTCTGGTATCTTGAAAGTTTGCTGATACAGCTATGACATTTATTTTTCAGGCAATTTTTATGTGAAGAATCAAGTTCCTCTTACTATTAAAAATGAAGAGGAGGATTCGGAGATCCGAGCAGGAATACTTAGACCGTGAGTAATCAGTATGAAGGCCACTATGTTGTTGTAGTATAACATTTTATCACTTTTTTTTAAAACACTTTGACTTTGATGACAATGGTGAGCACACACATGATCAAACCACCCTACCCAAAAGTTAAGGTACTTGTTTATTTACATTGAACTTGAAATGTCTTCTTTCTATTTTAAGGTTGTGCACTTTGTAAATGCAGTGAGAATTGTCCAGACAAATATGGCGAGAAGATCACACTTAAGTCACAGGAACTCACTGTGCACTACTTTTGCCTGGTAAGAGAGAGAGAGAGAGAGTGTGTGTGTGTGTTAGAATTACTCATTGTTCATGAATTATGGCCTAGCTCAAACCAAAATATCTTGTCATTGTGGAATACTATTACTCAAACAGTAATAGTTTTTGTTTTATCATTCAGTTGCTTACTGAAGGGACCTTAAATGTACAGAATGTTTACAATGTCAGATGAAAGGTGGCAACTTAAATTCCCTGGTTTTCCAGAAATCTTGTTTAGAGGACTCTGGATTTTCTGCTTATTCCCTCCTGATTCCGGTAGTCCTCCAACCGGGATTTTCGGAAAACCAGGGAATTTATTGAAAGTTCCTGGGATTTTGCAATCCTATTCAGAGGTTTTTATATTCCAGCTGATGTCAAGCGGCGTGTATCAGCGTGGAGAGGAAAACGAAGGGATCTATGGCTTCTTGGTGGATGATATTAAACAGGAGGTTCGCAGATCCTCCAGACTAGTAAGTCAGTGTGTTCATTCATATTGAGGGCGTATTTATTTATCCTACTTTCATTATAGGCAAGGTACCATTTAGCCCTTGATTATGACTCAACAGTCTACCTCTGAAAATAACATATAGTTTCAAGTTGTAATGTCACATGCGCATGTGCAGTGAAATGCCTTTCTTGCAAGCTCAAAACCCAACAATGCAATAGTCAATAACATTGTAATACAACAAATAACATAAGTTAGATCAAAAACACAAGAACTAGAAATGAGAAGAATATGAGAAAGTAAGTAAGAATACTATAAATAGGGGCAGTCAGTTCCAGTACCAAATCTACAATGTGCAGGGATACTGGAGTGATAGCTGTAGATCAGGGTTCCCCAACTGGCGGCCTGCATTTGATTTTATTTGGCCCAAGTTTTCTGAGCAAGACAATTATTATGTTTTAGGCAAATATACAGTACCAGTCAAAAGTTTGGACACAACTACTCATTCAAGGTTTTTTCTTTATTTGTACTATTTTCTACATTGTAGAATCATAGTGAAGACATCAAAACTATGAAATAACAAAGGTAGGGGTGGTATACAGAAGATAACCCATAAAAGACAGAGTCCATATTATTGCAAGAACAGCTCAAATAAGCAAAAATAAATTACAATCCCATCATTACTTTACGACATGAAGGTCAGGCAATCCGGAAAATGTCAAGAACTTTGAAAGTTTCTTCAAGTGTAATATTCTCTGTTTCACGGAAACATGGCTCTCTCGGGATATGTTGTCAGAATCGGTTCAGCCACCGGGCTTCTCCATGCCTACAGAGATAAACACCTCTCTGGGAAGAGGAAGGACGGGGGTGTATGCTTTATGATTAACGACTCATGGTGTAATCATAACATACAGGAACTCACGTCCTGCTCACCCAACCTAGAATTCCTTACAATGAAATGCTGGCCATTTTACCTACCAAGAGAAATCTTGTCAGTTATAGTCACAGCTGTGTATATTCCCCCTCAAGCGAACACCAAGACGGCCCTCAAGGAAATTCACTGGACTCTATGTAAACTGTAAACCATATACCCGGAGGCTGCATTTATTGTAGCTGGGGATTTTAATAAAGCAAATTTGTGAACAAGGCTACCTAAATTCTATCAGTATATTGATTGCATGACTCGCAGGGCTAATACTCTCGATCACTATTACTCTAACTTCCGCGATGCATATAAAGCCCTCCCTTCGGCAAATCCGACCACGATGCCATCTTGTTTGTTCCGTCTTATAGGCAGAAACTCAAACAGGATGTACCAGTGACGAGAACCATTCAACGCTGGTCTGACCAATCGGAAGCCACGCTTCAAGATAGTTTTGATCACGCGGACTGGAATGTGTTCCGGTCAGCCTCAGAGAACAACATTGTCTTATACGCTGACTCTGTGAGTGTGTTTATTAAGAAGTGCATTGGAGATGTTGACTATTAAAACCTACCCAAACCAGAAACTGAAGCTGAATGGCGGCGTTCACGCAAACTGAAAGCGCGATCCACAGCATTTAACCATGGAAAGAGGTCTGGAAATATGGCTACATTTAAACAGTGTAGTTATTCCCTCTGCAAGGCAATCAAACAACCGAAATGCTGGTACAGGGACAAGGTGGACACAAGACGTATGTGGCAGGGTTTACAGGAAATCACGGACGTCAAAAATAGCCACGTCACTGACACTGACATCATGCTTCCAGACAAACTAAACACGTTATTTGTCCACTTTGAGGATAATACAGTGTCACTGTCGCGACTTGCTAACAAAGATTGCGGCCCCCCCTCGTTCCTGGGTCTCAACCCCTCCCTGTGCAACTGGGTTCTGGACTGTCTGATGGCCGCCCCCAGGTGGTGAAGATGGAAAAAACGTCTCCACTTCGCTGACCCTTAACACTGGGGCCCCACAAGAGTGTGTGCTCAGCCCTCTCCTGTACTCCCTGTTCACCCATGACTGTGTCGCCATGCAAGTCTCCAACTCAATAATCAAGTTTGCAGATGACACAATAGTAGTGGGCCTGATTACCAACAACGACGAGACAGCCTACAAGGAGGAGGTGAGGGCACTCGGAGTGTGGTGTCAGGAAAACAGCCTCTCACTCAACGTCAACAAACAAAGGAGATGATCGTGGACTGCAGAGGGAGCACCCCCTATCCACATTGAAGGGACAGCAGTGGAGAAGGTGGAAAGTTCCTGGGCGTACACATCACAGACAAACTGAAATGGTCCACCCACACAGACAGTGTGGTGAAGAAGGCGTAATAGCGCCTCTTCAACCTCAGGAGGCTGAGGAAATTTGTCTTGTCACCTAAAACTCGGACAAACTTTTACAGATGCACAATCGATAGCATCGCGTCGGGCTGTATCACAGCCTGGTACAGCAACTGGACAGCCCTCAACTGCAAGGCTCCCCAGAAGGTGGTGCGGTCTGCACAACACATCAACGGTGGCAAACTACCTGCCCTCCATGACACCTACAGCAACCGATGTCACTGGAAGGCCAAAAAGATCAAGGACAATAACCACCCAAGCCACTGCCTGTTCACACCGCTATCATCTAGAAGGCGAGGTCAGTACAGATGCATCAAAGCTGGGACCGAGAGACTGAAAAACAGCTTCTATCTCAAGGACATCTGCTAAACAGCCATCACCAACTCAGAGAGGCTGCTGCCTACATTGAGACCCAATCACTGGACACTTTAAATTGATCACTAGTCACTTTAAACAATGCCACTTTAATATTGTTTACATATCTTACATTACTCATATCATATGTATATACTGTATTTTATACCCTCTACTGCACCATGCCCATGCGCTTGGCCATCGCTCAACCAAATATTTATATGTACATTTTCTCATTCATTCCTTTAGATTTGTGTGTGTTAGGTACTTGTTGGGGAATTGTTAGATTACTTGTTAGATATTCCTGCACTGTCGGAACTAGAAGCACAAGCATTTCACTACACTCGCATTAACATCTGCTAGCCATGTGTATGTGACCAATGAAATTTGATTTGATTTGAAGTGCAGTGGCAAAAACCATCAAGCGCTATGATGAAACTGGCTCTCATGAGGACCACCACAGGAAAGGAAGACCCAAAGGTACCTCTGCTGCAGAGGATACGTTCATAAGAGTTAACTGCACCTCAGATTGCAGCCTAATTAAAAGTTGCACAGAGTTCAAGTAACAGACACATCTCAACATCAACTGTTCAGAGGAGACTGTGAATCAGGTCTTCATGGTTGAATTACTGCAAAGAAACCACTACTAAAGGACACCAATAAGAAGAAGAGACTTGTTTGGGCCAAAAAATACGAGCAATGGGTGTCGTCGTCGGATGAGGAATAATCGGACCAAAGCGCAGCGTGGTAAGTGTTCATGACTTTTATTTAAACTGAACACTATAACAAAGAGCGTAAACGAAACCGAAACAGTCCTGTAAGGTGCAGAAAACACTAAACAGAAAATAACTACCCACAACACAATGGAGGGAAAAAGCTACCTAAGTATGGTTCCCAATCAGAGACAACGATAGTCAGCTGTCCCTGATTGAGAACCATCCTTAGAAAACATAGAAATACAAAACATAGGAAAATAACATAGAATGCCCACCCAAAATCACACCCTGACCAAACCAAAATAGAGACATAAAAAGCTCTCTAAGGTCAGGGCGTGACAGACGCAGAGTAGGTGAATGGATGATCCCGAGTGGCGCAGCGGTCTAAGGCACTGCATCTCAGTATAAGCGGCGTCACTACAGTCCCTCGTTTGATTCCAGGCTGTATCACATCTGGCCGTGATTGGGAGTCCCATAGGCCGGTGCATAATTGGCCCAGCGTCGTCCAGGGTTTGGCTGCGGTAGGCTGTCATTGTAAATAAGAATTTGTTCTTAACTGACTCGCCTAGTTAAATAAAGGTTACTTTTTTTATCGAAGCATGTGTTTTTCCCACCGTGAAGCATGGAGGTGTGGGGGTGCTTTGCTGGTGACATTGTCAGTGATTTAGTTAGAATTCAAGGCACACTTAACCAGCATGGCTACCACAGAATTCTGCAGCGATACGCCATCCCATCTGGTTTGTGCTTAGTGGGACTATCATTTGTTTTTTAACAAGACAATGACCCAACACACCTACAGGCTGTGTAAGGGCTATTTGACCAAGATGGAGAGTGATGGTGTGCTGCATCAGATGACCTGGCCTCCACAATCACCCAACCTTAAACCAATTGAGATGGCTTGGGATGAGTTAGACCGCAGAGTGAAGGAAAAGCAGCCAACAAGTACTCAGCATATGTGGGAACTCCTTCAAGACTGTTGGAAAAGCATTCCTGGTGAAGCTGGTTGAGAGAATGCCAAGCGTGTGCAAAGCTGTCATAAAGGCAAAGGGTGGCTACTTTGAAGAATATAAAATATATTTTGTTTTGTTCAACAGTTTTTTGATTACTACATGATTCCTTATGTGTTATTTCATAGTTATGACGTCTTCACTATTATTCTAAAATGTAGAAAATTGTCAAAAAAAAATAAAACCCTTGAATATGTAGGTGTGTCCAAACCTTTGGCTGGTATTGTATTGTATCTGTTTGGGCTTCTTGTGGTACATTTTTAGTCTACAAATTGATTGTAATTATATTCCGGCCCTCTGACCATCCGCTCAAGAAAAAAAACGGCCAGCGACTGAATCTAGTTGATGATCCCTGATGTAGATACGCTACATGACCAAAGGTATGTGGACACATCTCATTCCAAAATCATAGGAATTAATATGTAGTTGGTCCCCCATTTTCTGCTATAACAGCCTACACTCTTCTGTGAAGGCTTTCCACTAGATGTTGGAACATTGCTGCGGGGACTTGCTTCCATTTAGCCATTTGTGAGGTATGGCACTGATGTTGGGCGATTAGGCCTGGCTCACAGTTCTAGTTCATCCCAAAGGTGTTTGATGGAGTTGAAGTCAGGGCTCTGTGCAGGCCAGTCAAGTTCTTCCACACCGATCTTGACCAAATCCATTCCTGTATGGACCTGATTTGTGCACTGGGGCAGTGCCATGCTGAAACAGGAAAGGGCCTTCCCCAAACTGTTGCCACAAAGTTGGAAGCACAGAATCGTCTAGAATGTCATTGGACTGTATGCTGTGGTGTTACGATTTCCCTTCTCTGGTCTAAGGGGCCTAGCCCGAACCATGAAAAACGTCCCCAGACCATTTTTCCTTCTCCACCAAACTTTACAGTTGGCACTATGCATTCGGGCAGGTAACGTTCTCTTGGCATGTGCGGCTACTTGACCATGGAAACCCATTTCATAAAGCTCCCGACTAACAGTTTTTGTGCTGAGTTTGCTTCCAGAGGTAGTTTGGAACTCGGTAGTGAGTGTTGCAACCGAGGACAGACAGTTTTTATGCGCTTCAGCACTCAGCAGTCCCGTTCTGTGTGCTTGTGTGGCCTATGACTTTGCGGTTAAGCTGTTTTTTCTCCTAGACGTTTCAACTTCACAATAACAGCACTTACAGTTGACTGGGGCAGCTCTAGTAGGGCAGAAATTTGACGAACTGACCTTTTGGAAAGGTGGCATCCTGTGACGGTGCCACGTTGAAAGTCACTGATATCTTCAGTAAGGTCCTTCTACTGTCAATGTTTGTCTATAGAGATTGCATTTCTGTGTGCTCGATTTTATACACCTGCCAGCAACGGGTGTGGTTGAAATAACCAAATCCACTAATTTGAAGACGTGTTCACATACTTTTGTATATACATTGCCTTCGGAAAGTATTCATTCCCCTTGACTTTTTCCACATTTTGTTACCTTACAGCCTTTTTCTAAGTTGTTTTCCTCATCAATCTACACACAATACCTGATAATGACAAAGAATAAACAGGTTTTTAGAAATTTTTGCTAATTTATATTTATTTTTTTACTGAAATATCACATTTGCATAAGTGTTCAGACCCTTTATTCAGAACTTTGTTGAAGCACCTTTGGCAGCGATTACAGCCTCGAGTCTTCTTGGGTATGACGCTACAAGCTTGGTACACCTGCATTTGGGAAGTTTCTCCCATTCTTCTCTGCAGATCTTATCAAGCTCTGTCAGGTTGGATGGGGAGCATTGCTGCACAGCTATTTCCAGGTCTCTCCAGAGATGTTAGATCGGGTTGCAGTCCTGACTCTGGCTGGGCAACTCAAGAACATTTAGAGACTTGTCCCGAAGCCACTCCTTCGTTATCTTGGCTGTGGGCTTAGGGTCGTTGTCCTGTTGGAATGTGAACCTTCGCCCCAGACTGAGGTTGTGAGTGCTCTGGAGCAGGGTTTCATGTAGGATCTCTCTGTACTTTTCTCTGTTCATCTTTGCCTTGATCCTGACTAGTCTCCCAGTCCCTGCCGCTGGAACACATCCCCACAGCATGATGCTGCCACCACCATGCTTCACCGTAGGGATGGTGCCAGGTTTCCTCCAGATGTGATGTTTGGCATTGAGGCCAAAGAGTTCAATCTAGGTTTCGTCAGACCAGAGAATCTTATTTCTCATGGTCTGAGAGTCTTTAGGTGCCTTTTGGCAAACTCCAAGTGGGCTGTCATGTGCCTTTTACTGAAGAGTGGCTTCCGTCCAACCACTACCACAAAGGCCTGATTGGTGGAATGTTGCAGAGATGGTTGTCCTTCTGTAAGGTTCTCCCATCTCCACAGAGGAACTCTGGAGCTCTGTCAGAGTGACCATCGGGTTCTTGGTCACCTTCCTGCCCTCAGTTTGGCTGGGCGGCCAGCTCTAGGAAGAGTCTTGGTTGTCCCAAACTTCTTGCTGCAGACATTTTTTTGTACCCTTCCCCAGATCTGTCTCGACACAATCCTGTCTTGGAGCTCTACGGACTATTCCTTCGACCTCATGGCTTGGTTTTTGAACTGACATGCACTTGTCATATGTGGGACCTTATATAGACAGGTGTGTGCCTTTCCAAATTATGTCAAATCAATTCAATTTACCACATGTGTATCAAGTTGTATAAACATCAAGGATGATCAATGATGCACCTGAGCTCAATTTAGAGTCGCATAGCAAAGGGTCTGAATACTTATGTAAATAAGGTATTTCTGTGGAAAAAGTCAAGGGGTATGAATACTTTTTGACGGCACTGTATGATGTATGCATATAGGTAAGGTGACTAGGCATCAGGATACAGTGGCTTGCGAAAGTATTCAACCCCTTGGTATTTTTCCTATTTTGTTGCCTTACAACCTGGAATTAAAATGGATTTTGGGGGGGGTTTGAATAATTTGAAGATGCAAAAACGTTTTTATTTTGAAACAAACAAGAAATAAGACACACAAAAAACAGACCTTGAGCATGCATAAATACCCCCCATAGTCAATACTTTGTATTTGTAGCCACCTTTTGCAGCAATTACAGCTGCAAGTCTCTTGGGGTATGTCTCTATAAGCTTGGCACATCTAGCCACAGGGATTTTTGGCCATTCTTCAAGGCAAAACTGCTCCAGCTCCTTCAAGTTGGATGGGTTCTGCTGGTGTACAGCAATCTTTACAAGTCACACCACAGATTCTCAATTGGATTGAGGTCTGGGCTTTGACTAAGCCATTCAAAGACATGTAAATGTTTCCCCTTAAACCACTTGAGTGTTGCTTTAGCATTATGCTTAGGGTCATTGTCCTGATTGAATGTGAACCTCTGTCCCAGTCTCAAATCTCTGGAAGACTGAACGGGTTTCCCTCAATAATTTTCCTGTATTTAGCGCCATCCATCATTGCTTCAGTTCTGACCAGTTTCCCAGTCCCTGCCAATGAAAAGGTGGTGGACCCCTTGCTTAGTGGTGTTGCAGACTCTGGGGCCTTTCAGAACAAGTGTAAATATTCTGAGATCATGTGACACTTAGGTTGCACACAGGTGGACTTTATTTAACTAATTATGTGACTTCTGAAGGTAATTGGTTGCACCAGATCTTATTTAGGGGCTTCATAGCAAAGGGGGGAATACATATGCACGTACCACTTCAGTTTTTGAATTTTTTGAAACAAGCTATTTTTTTCATTTCACTTCACCAATTTTGACTATTTTGTGTATGTCCATTACATGAAATCCAAATAAAAATCTATTTAAATTGCAGGTTGTAATGCAACAAAATAGGAAAAATGCCAAGGGGGATGAATACTTTTGCAAGGCACTGTATATGATAAACAAAGTTGCAGCAGCATATTTAATTATTGTATGTGAGGCTAGAGTCAGTATAAATGTATGTGCATATTATGTGTTTGTGAGCAAATGATGGAGTGAATCTTTGTGTGTTTTGGGGTGTCAGTGTGCGTGAGTGTACAGTGCCTTGCGAAAGTATTCGGCCCCCTTGAACTTTGCGACCTTTTGCCACATTTCAGGCTTCAAACATAAAGATATAAAACTGTATCTTTTTGTGAAGAATCAACAACAAGTGGGACACAATCATGAAGTGGAACGACATTTATTAGATATTTCAAACTTTTTTAACAAATCAAAAACTGAAAAATTGGGCGTGCAAAATTATTCAGCCCCCTTAACACCGGACGGTGTGTTCAGGGTGATGAGCTGTGTTGCTTTTACGCCAAACATAACGTTTTGAATTGTTGCCAAAAAGTTAAATTTTGGTTTCATCTGACCAGAGCACCTTCTTCCACATGTTTGGTGTGTCTCCCAGGTGGCTTGTGGCAAACTTTAAACAACACTTTTTATGGATATCTTTAAGAAATGGCTTTCTTCTTGCCACTCTTCCATAAAGGCCAGATTTGTGCAATATACAACTGATTGTTGTCCTATGGACAGAGTCTCCCACCTCAGCTGTAGATCTCTGCAGTTCATCCAGAGTGATCATGGGCCTCTTGGCTGCATCTCTGATCAGTCTTCTCCTTGTATGAGCTGAAAGTTTAGAGGGACGGCCAGGTCTTGGTAGATTTGCAGTGCTCTGATACTCCTTCCATTTCAATATTATCACTTGCACAGTGCTCCTTGGGATGTTTAAAGCTTGGGAAATGTTTTTGTATCCAAATCCGGCTTTAAACTTCTTCACAACAGTATCTCGGACCTGCCTGGTGTGTTCCTTGTTCTTCATGATGCTCTCTGCGCTTTTAAGGGACCTCTGAGACTATCACAGTGCAGGTGCATTTATACGGAGACTTGATTACACACAGGTGGATTGTATTTATCATCATTAGTCATTTAGGTCAACATTGGATCATTCAGAGATCCTCACTGAACTTCTGGAAAGAGTTTGCTGCACTGAAAGAAAAGGGGCTGAATAATTTTGCACGCCCAATTTTTCAGTTTTTGATTTGTTAAAAAAGTTTGAAATATCCAATAAATGTCGTTCCACTTCATGATTGTGTCCCACTTGTTGATTCTTCACAAAAAAATACAGTTATATATCTTTATGTTTGAAGCCTGAAATGTGGCAAAGGGTCGCAAAGTTCAAGGGGGCCGAATACTTTCGCAAGGCACTGTATATGGCCCTTTGAGTGTGCGCAGAGACAGTGATAGAAGCTGTTCAGGAGCCTGTTGGTGTCAGCTGTATGACTTTTTGAGGATTTGAGGGCCCATGCCAAACCTGAGGGGGAAGAGTCGTTGTCATGCCTTCTTCATGACTGTGTGTGTGGACCTTTTTAAGTCCTTAGTGATTTGGACAACGAGGAACTTGAAGCTCTTGACCTGCTCCACTGCAGCCCCATCGATGTGGTCCACAATAAGCTCCTTGGTCTTACTGACATTAAGGGAGAGGCTGTTGTTCTCGCACCACACTGACAGGTCACTGGTCTACCACTGTCGTGTTGTCAGCAAGCTTAATGATGGTGTTGGTATCATGTGTGGACACGCAGTTGTTGGTGAACAGGGAGTACAAGAGGGGACTAAGTACACACCCCTGTGGGTGATGAGTTTGGAGTGGACAATGGTGTTGAACGCTGAGGTGTAGTCAATTAACAGCATTTTCAGATAGGTATTCCTCTTATTTAGGTGGGTGAGGGCAGTGTGGAGTGCAATTGAGATTGCGTCGTCTGTGGATCTGTTGGGGCGGTATGTAAATTGGAGTGGGTCTAGGGTGTCTGGGATGATGGAGTTGATGTGTGGCATAACCAGCCTCTCAAAGCACTTCATGATTACAGATGTGAGTGCTACAGGGCAGTACTGTAACGTTAGGCTCCTTTAAGAGTACAGGGCTAGGTACCATTCAACCTCTTCAGCTCAGCAGGCACTTTGAGTGATGCTTGTCACCATGGAAATATAGTATAAGGCATGCACAATATGTTCTATTTAATTCTGTGCTTGCCATGGCCAACATGGCCTCGGCTGTTTCGGTAGAGGAGAGTTTACGCAGTGGCTTGACACCAGGTAGAGGTCAGGAGCTTGATCACTCACCAAGCAGAAACTTTTCGTCTAAGGCTGATAGGCTCACTCAGCACCAACAGTAGTGCCGTCCATACAAGTTATTTAGTATGATGTATGGTTGTATTAGGGTTACCCTAATCCTAGAGTATTTGTCCACTCCAAGACTAAGCAGCACTTTTATTACAAAACGCATACAGTACATATTTTAGATGTTGCCTTCAATCGTTTCTGATTGCTTGGATTCTTGTTCAAAAACATAATTATCATGTCCTAAATGTACTTTTTTGCTTTCTGTGTACCCTGTGTTTAGAAATGTGCAGTCTGCAAGAAGAATGGTGCTTCAGTTGGGTGCTACGTCAAAAGCTGCCAGAAAAAGGTCCATTTTCCATGTGGCAAACAACACCAATTCATCTTTCAATTCACAGATTTATTTCCGTAAGTGACGATGATTATATATCACCAGTATGTATTAGAGCTGGGGCATAATCCGAAAATTATCAACACCGACATTGCCTTCCTCTTACCGAAGCATTTTGCTTTGTAGATTGTTCTAAAAAACATTATTTGGTCAACAGTAATAGCCTATGCATTATGTTGATTCCTGCTATGAAAGTGTGTACCTATCCCGGTTTCGCTGTCGACTGCTGACTCTCACTCCCTTTCCGCACTGTGCACTCCTGAGGGGGGAGAGATGCATTCTGAGAAGCCCAAGCATATGATCGTTGCTTAAAATTGAATTGCGGGAGAAATGCTGTTTTCAAAGCAACTAATGTTGTTCTAGTAACAGAGGAGAGACAACTTTCTGTGACTATATACTCTATTTCTCAGCTCTTAATATTGAGTTCAGGACAACACCACGACAACCAGAGTAGGCCGTAGTATGGTTTTGATACGACCGCGGAGCTGAGCGAGCCATTTGCAGCGAATAGGCCTACATAACTAGCCTAGGAATAGTGCTGGAAAGTACTGATTTACTGATAGATCAATAAATTAGCCTACATGGCTATTTAGCGACAATCTCATATTTAGATTTAGCAATCTAGCTGTCTTTGAGTTGCCATTTCCTCAGTTGGTGAATAATATAGTCTATAGGCCAACATATACAGAGATGTCGGCAAATTCTCTGAAGAGCCTAACATAAATGTGATCATTCTGGATCCTATTTTGACAGGCTGCATATCAAAATATCAATCATGCATTCCCTGGATATGTTCGATGAAATAGCTTTCTGTTTGAATAGTAGGCTCCCATCTCAGGTGTCTAACTTGGCACTGAAAAACCCCTATCTAGAGCCTTGCCACTAATGGAAAGTTATTGCTATCTAGTAAAATAGTTACATTTATTACGATATTACTTTTGATCCATATTGCCCAGCTCTAGTATGTGTTGTGTCTAGAGATTCTAAACCTAATAGACAGCAGCCATGGCAAACGCAGTAACAGGGGATAATTAGGCTCAGCTCTTGTTTTAGAGATTACAAATATATAATTCATTCAAAAACAGTCAATTCATATTCGCCTTCATCAGAATGAAATTACAGCTGTGCCTATTTTCTCCCTGTGAACTTTATTTTTGTTTTTAATTTAATCTTTAACTAGGCAAGTCAGTTAAGAAAAAAATATGATTTACAATGACGGTCTAACAAAAGGCCCCCTTGCGGCAACGAGTGCAGGGATAAAAAAAATGCAATAAAAATATAGGACAAAACACACATCATGACGAGAGAGACACCACAACACTGCATCAAGAGAGACCTAAGACAACAACATAGCATGGCAGCAACTCATGACAACACAGCATGGTAGCAACACAACTTGACAACAACATGGTAGCAACACAGCATGGCGGCAGCACAACGTGGTAGCAGCACAAAACATGGCACACACATTATTGGGCACAGACAAAGGGCAAGAAGATAGAGACAACAACACATCACGCGAAGCAGCCACATCTGTCATTAACAGTGTCCATGATTGAGTCTTTGGCTACGCCTCTACTTTTAGTTGGTTGAAGTACTCTTATCTCTCGGAAACATTAACAACAAGCCATGCTTTATACCATGGTGCGTCTCTGATTGTATTCCCCCAGGTCCTACTGTAAGGATCACAGTCCCACCCAGTCCTTGCCAGTGTCGGCTTGTGTCAGTGAGCCTATGTCCTGCTCAGTGTGTCTGGACCCCATAGAGCCTGTCCTCTCCTACTCCATTCTCAAGTGTCCTGCCTGCCATGGCAGCTGGTTTCACAGAGACTGTGTGCAGGTAGCTACATCCCATGATTTTTCATACTACATAAAAGGTGTTGTAACAGTTCCTTGCAATGTGCTACAATGTGCATAACCCTTATTTATTCCCTCTATATGGCATTACATTTGCATATATGGGCTTTGTGAAGCATCTATGATGGCCGTATAAAGAGTTTATGAAGGCTTGTAAGTGACTACATGCATTCTCTTATTTATTTCCTATGTATTCCTCCAGAACCAGGCTCATAGTGCTGGCATGTTCTTCTTCAGATGCACTCTGTGCAACAACAAGGACATGTTCCAGCAGGAGATGCTCCAGATGGGAGTCCACATACCTGAGAGGTATTATTTACCTTACAGAACATTCTGCCCTAAACCTTTTTAATTGTCTACTGTACTGTGTGGTCCAGGCTCTACTGTATGTATGGTCCATGTTCTACTGTATGAATGGTCCAGGCTCTACTGTATGTATGGTCCAGGCTCTACTATGTATGGTCCAGGCTCTACTGTATACATGGTCCAGGCTCTACTGTATACATGGTCCAGGCTCTACTGTATACATGGTCCAGGCTCTACTGTATGTATGGTCCAGGCTCTACTGTATGTATGGTCCAGGCTCTACTGTATGTATGGTCCAGGCTCTACTGTATACATGGTCCAGGCTCTACTGTATGTATGGTCCAGGCTCTACTGTATGTATGGTCCAGGCTCTACTGTATGTATGGTCCAGGCTCTACTGTATGTGTGGTCCAGGCTCTACTGTATGTATGGTCCAGGCTCTACTGTATGTATGGTCCAGGCTCTACTGTATACATGGTCCAGGCTCTACTGTATGTATGGTCCAGGCTCTACTGTATGTATGGTCCAGGCTCTACTGTATGTATGGTCCAGGCTCTACTGTATACATGGTCCAGGCTCTACTGTATACATGGTCCAGGCTCTACTGTATACATGGTCCAGGCTCTACTGTATACATGGTCCAGGCTCTACTGTATGTATGACCCAGGCTCTACTGTATGTATGGTCCAGGCTCTACTGTATGTATGGTCCAGGCTCTACTGTATGTATGGTCCAGGCTCTACTGTATGTATGGTCCAGGCTCTACTGTATGTATGGTCCATGCTCTACTGTATGCATGGTCCAGGCTCTACTGTATGTATGGTCCAGGCTCTACTGTATGTATGGCCCAGGCTCCACTGTATGTATGGTCCTGGCTCTACTGTATGTGTGGCCCAGGCTCTACTGTATGCATGGTCCAGGCTCTACTGTATTGTGTTTATGGTCCAGGCTCTACTGTATGCATGGTCCAGGCTCTACTGTATTGTGTTTATGGCCCAGGCTCTACTGTATGTATGGTCCAGGCTCTACTGTATGTATGGCCCAGGCTCTACTGTATGTATGGCCCAGGCTCTACTGTATGTATGGCCCAGGCTCTACTGTATGTATGGCCCAGGCTCTACTGTATGTATGGCCCAGGCTCTACTGTATGTATGGCCCAGGCTCTACTGTATGTATGGTCCAGGCACTACTGTATGTATGGCCCAGGCTCTACTGTATGTATGGTCCAGGCTCTACTGTATGTGTGGTCCAGGCTCTACTGTATGTGTGGTCCAGGCTCTACTGTATGTATGGTCCAGGCTCTGCTGTATGTATGGTCCAGGCTCTGCTGTATGTATGGTCCAGGCTCTACTGTATGTATGGTCCAGGCTCTACTGTATGTATAGTCCAGGCTCTACTGTATGTATGGTCCAGGCTCTACTGTATGTATGGTCCAGGCTCTACTGTATACATGGTCCAGGCTCTACTGTATACATGGTCCAGGCTCTACTGTATACATGGTCCATGCTCTACTGTATACATGGTCCAGGCTCTACTGTATACATGGTCCAGGCTCTACTGTATGTATGGCCCAGGCTCTACTGTATGTATGGTCCAGGCTCTACTGTATGTATGGCCCAGGCTCTACTGTATGTATGGTCCAGGCTCTGCTGTATGTATGGTCCAGGCTCTGCTGTATGTATGGTCCAGGCTCTACTGTATGTATGGTCCAGGCTCTACTGTATGTATAGTCCAGGCTCTACTGTATGTATGGTCCAGGCTCTACTGTATACATGGTCCAGGCTCTACTGTATACATGGTCCAGGCTCTACTGTATACATGGTCCAGGCTCTACTGTATGTATGGTCCAGGCTCTACTGTATGTATGGCCCAGGCTCTACTGTATGTATGGCCCAGGCTCTACTGTATGTATGGCCCAGGCTCTACTGTATGTATGGCCCAGGCTCTACTGTATGTATGGCCCAGGCTCTACTGTATGTATGGTCCAGGCTCTACTGTATGTATGGCCCAGGCTCTACTGTATGTATGGTCCAGGCTCTACTGTATGTATGGTCCAGGCTCTACTGTATGTGTGGTCCAGGCTCTACTGTATGTATGGTCCAGGCTCTGCTGTATGTATGGTCCAGGCTCTGCTGTATGTATGGTCCAGGCTCTACTGTATGTATGGTCCAGGCTCTACTGTATGTATAGTCCAGGCTCTACTGTATGTATGGTCCAGGCTCTACTGTATACATGGTCCAGGCTCTACTGTATACATGGTCCAGGCTCTACTGTATACATGGTCCATGCTCTACTGTATGCATGGCCCAGGCTCTACTGTATTGTGTTTATGGTCCAGGCTCTACTGTATGCATGGTCCAGGCTCTACTGTATTGTGTTTATAATCCAGGCTCTACTGTATGTATGGTCCAGGCTCTACTGTATGTATGGTCCAGGCTCTACTGTATGTATGGCCCAGGCTCTACTGTATGTATGGCCCAGGCTCTACTGTATGTATGGCCCAGGCTCTACTGTATGTATGGCCCAGGCTCTACTGTATGTATGGCCCAGGCTCTACTGTATGTATGGTCCAGGCTCTACTGTATGTATGGCCCAGGCTCTACTGTATGTATGGTCCAGGCTCTACTGTATGTGTGGTCAAGGCTCTACTGTATGTGTGGTCCAGGCTCTACTGTATGTATGGTCCAGGCTCTGCTGTATGTATGGTCCAGGCTCTGCTGTATGTATGGTCCAGGCTCTACTGTATGTATGGTCCAGGCTCTACTGTATGCGTGGTCCAGGCTCTACTGTATGTATGGTCCAGGCTCTACTGTATACATGGTCCAGGCTCTACTGTATACATGGTCCAGGCTCTACTGTATACATGGTCCATGCTCTACTGTATGCATGGTCCAGGCTCTAATGTATGCATGGCCCAGGCTCTACTGTATGTATGGTCCAGGCTCTACTGTATGTGTGGTCCAGGCTCGACTGTATGTGTGGTCCAGGCTCTACTGTATGTATGGTCCAGGCTCTACTGTATACATGGCCCAGGCTCTACTGTATACATGGTCCAGGCTCTACTGTATGTATGGTCCAGGCTCTACTGTATGCATGGTCCAGGCTCTACTGTATGTATGGCCCAGGCTCTACTGTATGTATGGTCCAGGCTCTACTGTATGTATGGCCCAGGCTCTACTGTATGTATGGTCCAGGCTCTGCTGTATGTATGGTCCAGGCTCTGCTGTATGTATGGTCCAGGCTCTACTGTATGTATGGTCCAGGCTCTACTGTATGTATAGTCCAGGCTCTACTGTATGTATGGTCCAGGCTCTACTGTATACATGGTCCAGGCTCTACTGTATACATGGTCCAGGCTCTACTGTATACATGGTCCAGGCTCTACTGTATGTATGGTCCAGGCTCTACTGTATGTATGGCCCAGGCTCTACTGTATGTATGGCCCAGGCTCTACTGTATGTATGGTCCAGGCTCTACTGTATGTATGGCCCAGGCTCTACTGTATGTATGGTCCAGGCTCTACTGTATGTATGGTCCAGGCTCTACTGTATGTGTGGTCCAGGCTCTACTGTATGTATGGTCCAGGCTCTGCTGTATGTATGGTCCAGGCTCTGCTGTATGTATGGTCCAGGCTCTACTGTATGTATGGTCCAGGCTCTACTGTATGTATAGTCCAGGCTCTACTGTATGTATGGTCCAGGCTCTACTGTATACATGGTCCAGGCTCTACTGTATACATGGTCCAGGCTCTACTGTATACATGGTCCATGCTCTACTGTATGCATGGCCCAGGCTCTACTGTATTGTGTTTATGGTCCAGGCTCTACTGTATGCATGGTCCAGGCTCTACTGTATTGTGTTTATAATCCAGGCTCTACTGTATGTATGGTCCAGGCTCTACTGTATGTATGGTCCAGGCTCTACTGTATGTATGGCCCAGGCTCTACTGTATGTATGGCCCAGGCTCTACTGTATGTATGGCCCAGGCTCTACTGTATGTATGGCCCAGGCTCTACTGTATGTATGGCCCAGGCTCTACTGTATGTATGGTCCAGGCTCTACTGTATGTATGGCCCAGGCTCTACTGTATGTATGGTCCAGGCTCTACTGTATGTGTGGTCAAGGCTCTACTGTATGTGTGGTCCAGGCTCTACTGTATGTATGGTCCAGGCTCTGCTGTATGTATGGTCCAGGCTCTGCTGTATGTATGGTCCAGGCTCTACTGTATGTATGGTCCAGGCTCTACTGTATGCGTGGTCCAGGCTCTACTGTATGTATGGTCCAGGCTCTACTGTATACATGGTCCAGGCTCTACTGTATACATGGTCCAGGCTCTACTGTATACATGGTCCATGCTCTACTGTATGCATGGTCCAGGCTCTAATGTATGCATGGCCCAGGCTCTACTGTATGTATGGTCCAGGCTCTACTGTATGTGTGGTCCAGGCTCGACTGTATGTGTGGTCCAGGCTCTACTGTATGTATGGTCCAGGCTCTACTGTATACATGGCCCAGGCTCTACTGTATACATGGTCCAGGCTCTACTGTATGTATGGTCCAGGCTCTACTGTATGCATGGTCCAGGCTTTACTGTATACATGGTCCAGGCTCTACTGTATGCATGGTCCAGGCTCTACTGTATGCATGGTCCAGGCTCTACTGTATGTATGGTCCAGGCTCTACTGTATGCATGGTCCAGGCTCTACTGTATGCATGGTCCAGGCTCTACTGTATGTATGGTCCAGGCTCTACTGTATACATGGTCCAGGCTCTACTGTATGCATGGTCCAGGCTCTACTGTATGCATGGTCCAGGCTCTACTGTATGTATGGTCCAGGCTCTACTGTATGCATGGTCCATGCTCTACTCTACTGTATGCTCCATGCTCTACTGTACTGTGTGGTCCAGGCTCTACCGTACTGCATTTATGGTCCATTCTCTACTGTACGGTATGTCTTGTCCAGGCTCTACTGTACTGTATGGTCCATGCTCTACTGTACTGTATGTCTTGTCCAGGCTCTACTGTATGGTATGTATGGTCCAGGGTCTCTGATTGTGTGTACTGTGGGACGTGGTTGACATCAGTCCCAGTACACCAGAAGACGAATTTCTGATGTAACAGTTAAAGTACAAATAAAGTACTGTTGCATTAGTTTTGTGGCGTTATGAGTTTTAACTAAAGTTTTCTGTTTGTGTGCCATAGAGATGCAGCCTGGGAGCTGGAAGAAAATGCCTATGGAGAGTTATTGCAGGTGTACCAGCACTGTGATGCCAAAAAATGTCTCTCCCACAGTGGTCGGACATATTCTTCACGCACTGGGTAAGCTCTAATGTTGTGTGTGTGTGTGGCTGAAATGGTTGACGAACCAAAATGTGTTTATCTCTAAAATTAATTTGGGTCTCACTCATATGTCTTTTTGGTTTTCAGATGGTTTCAAATTCTGCGCTGTGCCCTCTGTGGCTCTAGTGGCACCCATCGAAAATGTGGTTCCCTCAAACTTGACGAGACTAACTGGGCTTGTGAGGACTGTGCAGGATCTGTGGATGGGACAGGTAGGTTATTTGCCGTACTGTGTCTGTTTTGATCTAACTGGGCAGTGAAGTTATGACCAGACCAGTTATGATTGGAATGAAGAACTGCTTTTATTGTCTTTATAAAGTCTATTCTCTCTCTGATAATCATTGTTATTTCTTGTTTAGCTTCACTCCCCAGACACACTGACTCTCCACAGCCCGGTGGGCAGAGAAGAAGCAGGACTTCTAAAAGGAGTCTCACACTGACCCCTCGCCAATCACCCATAGTCTGTAAAAGGTACAGTACATTATTGTTTAGCATTTTTTTCACACAAAAATCCTTGGCGCCTTTCAGCCAGTCTATTGATAGTGACCACACATTGCACCTGGGGGCATAGCTTCAAAACCTGACAGGCACGGCTTCAAGCCCTGACTGCGCCGCTTTCCATTCCAAGTCTCCTCTCTCCCCATCTCAATAACTTAACCATTGTATCTATCAATAAAAACTATCAAATACATTTGGAAAAATACTTCAAATTTTTTGTACTTGCCGTCACAGACCAAGTCCAAATGTTTTCTAGGGGACTTGTTTTTTGGTCTTACCTTACATGTTGTGCTAAGAACACATTGGAGATAAACATAGATTATTTAATGATTGGCAGGCCATTTTTGTTGGGAGGCTCTGCTAGAGAGATCCTACAGGAGCTTGCCAGTCAGACTTCACAGCACCAACTATCCATGCCAGTGGTGGTGAATGGAAACAAGGTCCTGGAGGCTGCCATGGAGCTAGTGAAGAGGAGTGACTTCAACCCGTCCCATGCCCTTGCAGTGAGATTCACAAGCAGCAAGCACAGTTCCAGCCCAGACACCTGCCCTGGCAACACCCGGCACTTCCTCAGGCTCCTGGTGCAGCAGCTCCAGAACACTGTCTTTGAAGGTCCGGATGGTGCCAAGACCCTGACCCTCGATGCACGAGGTAGGTCAATACCACCCCCATACAAACACTCTCCAGCTTTCAGTCATAAACTGACGCTAGCACCATCACTTGCTTGTTGCTAGAAGTTTTGGGTCATGAACTCACATTCATAGTAACATTTGGGAGTTACAGTTGAAGTCGGAAGTTTACATACACCTTAGCCAAATACATTTAAATTCAGTTTTTCACAATTCCTGACATTTAATCCTTGTAAAAATTCCCTGTCTTGGGTCAGTTAGGATCATCACTTTATTTTAAGAATGTGAAATGTCAGAATAATAGTAGAGAGAGTGATTTATTTCAGCTTTTATTTATTTCACCACATTCCCGGTGGGTCAGAAGTTTATATACACTCAATTAGTATTTGGTAGCATTGCCTATAAATGGTTTAACTTGGGTCAAACGTTTCGGGTAGCCTTCCACAAGCTTCCCACAATAAGTTGGGTGAATTTTGGCCCATTCCTCCTGACAGAGCTGGTGTAACTGAGTCAGGTTTGTAGGCCTCCTTACTCGCATGCACTTTTTTTTTTTCAGTTCTGCCCACAAATGTTCTATAGGATTGAGGTCAGGGCTTTATGATGGCCACTTCAATACCTTGACTTTGTTGTCCTTAAGCCATTTTGTCACAACTTTGGAAGTATGCTTGGGGTCATTGTCCATTTGGAAGACCCATTTGCGACCAAGCTTTAACTTCCTGACTGATGTCTTGAGATGATGCTTCAATATATCCACATACTTTTCCTCCCTCATGATGCCATGTATTTTGTGAAGTGCACAAGTCCCTCCTGCAGCAAAGCACCCCCACAACATGATGGCTGATTTCTTTTGATTTTCCCATGATGTCAAGCAAAGAGGCACTGAGTTTGAAGGTAGGCCTTGAAATACATCCACAGGTACACCTCAAATGATGTCAATTAGCCTATCAGAAGCTTCTAAAGCCATGACATCATTTTCTGGAATTTTCCAAGCTGTTTAAAGGCACAGTCAACTTACTGTATACAAACTTCTGACCCACTGGAATTGTGATACAGTGAATTTTAAGTGAAATAATCTGTCTGTAAACAATTGTTGGAAAAAAATACTTGTGTCATGCACAAAGTAGATGTCCTAACCGACTTGCCAAAACTGTAGTTTGTTATCAAGAAATTTGTGGAGTGGTTGAAAAACGAGTTTTAATGACTCCAACCTAAGTGTATATAAACTTCCGACTTCAACTGTATATTGTTATCAAATACTGGGGATGTGGTTTCGATCTGTTCTCAGCTTCTGTCAGTGCTTGACTTGGACTGAAATAGGTGCCGGTACTCATTTTGGTTGCTGTATATATTTAGGTGCAGGAGCTCCACAATACTTTGGGCTAATATTCTATAAGAGGAACAGGAGCTCAAGTAGTAGAACATTTGAGGTGCTGGTACTCAGCTCTGGGGAGCTCCTGCCCAAGTCAAGTGCTGGCTTCTCTATGTTGTCTCATTTCTATGTCCTGTTTCCCTAGCTCTGAGGGAGGACGTCTACTTTGACGTGGGGTGTCTTCTGTCCCTGAGTCTGGTCCACGGGGGACCTCCTCTGGGCTTCTTCTCCAGGGCTCTCTACCTGTGTCTGTTCAACTTCCCCAGGGATACACCTCTCACTGTGGAAGACATGGGCAGCACTGTGTTCACAGACAAAGTCAAGAAGGTACATATTTTAACATGTCTCTTTACTCTCTTAGATGCTGAATAGATTGATTTAGTTGGACCTTCTAATGTTACAAAGGCTTTAAAGGATTGGTTCACAATTTATGAACCAAATCTCAATTTTTGATGGAAATGGCGTGTTGTAGAAGGGTCCTGCTTTTGAGAAACTGTCCCCACACGCAATATACTTCCTCACTGCTCGTTCTGCAATATGAAGGCTATGGAAAAATATAAACAAGGGTTCCAAAAACACCCAAATACTTCCTTTTGGAAAGGTTATTCTCTGTGTAGCCCTGCAGAACAGCCAGTAAGGGGAGAACGCTCGAGTCAAACAAAATGGAACATAACTTTGCTAATAAATTCTGAATTACCCAATTTCATGTGTACAACATCTAAAGACCCGTATCACTATAGTGAGAGCTTTGCCGTTGCTAAAAGGACATATTTGGGTGTTTTTGGAGGCTTGTTCACATTTTTCCGTAACCCCATAATGCAGAACGAGCAATGAGGAAGTCTATTACAAGTGGGGATAGTTCCTCAAAACCAAGTAAAATTGCTAAAAAGTGTCTGGACCCTATAGCATGCCATTTACATCAAAAATAAAGATTTGGTTCAAAAATTGTTAACCAATCCTTTAACTCATACGACATCTCTTTTGGTTCAGATTCAGGAATCCAAGTCCTTGGAGGAATTGAGAGAGGCAATGGAGTCAGCTTCAGAATACCTGGAAGTGGCTGGGTGCACAAGACCAGTTGAGAGCCTTTCGGACAAAGATACACTCGTTAAAGACATTGTAAGCTTCCACCTAATAACAAGAATGCAGTTACCCGTCCAAAGGTTTGTATGTCTATGGGTATTTCCTTTAGAAAAGGGGTACCTTTTTGACTCTGTTTCACATTCAACATGTTCTATCATTGCTCAAACATATTTTAAACTGTCACTAGTATTCTACTGTAACTATGTTTGAGACATTGTAATCCTGGTTTCTGTTAAATATATTTTGTTTAACTTTGTGTTTGTAGGTTCTGTGAGGGTCTGAAAACCCTTGGTGTGTTTGACCAGGTCCAGATGTTTCCAGGAGCCTTTGTTGGTCTGTTCTGTTCCTCTCATGACAAGCTGACTGCTGACACCATGGCAGCTCTCTTCACTGTTCAGTTTTCAGACCAGGAAGAGACCGCAGGGAAGGAGACCGCTGTGGTCACCTTTTGGAGACACTACCTATTGGAGTGTGAAGGTATTTGACCTCTAATGACTCAATGATTTGAAATATTTATTTGATCATTTAAGATATACACTACTGTTCAAAAGTTTGGGGTTACTTAGAAATGTCACAGCACATTTTTTTGGAACATCAAATTGATCAGAAAGAGTGTAGATATTGTTAATGTTGTAAATTACTATTGTAGCTGGAAACAGCAGATTTTTTTATTTAATATCTACATCGGCGTACAGAGGCCCATTATCAGCAACCATCACTCCTGTGTTCCAATGGCACGTTGTGTTAGCTAATCCAAGTTTATCATTTTAAAAGGCTAATTGATCATTAGAAAACCTTTGACTGGTGTTTTGCGTGTACAATTTAATGAAACTGCCAGTTGAGGACTTGTGAGGCGTCTGTTTCTCAAACTAGACACTCTAATTTACTTGTCCTCTTGCTCAGTTGTGCACCGGGGCCTCCCACTCCTCTTTCTATTCTGGTTAGTGCCCGTTGGCGCTGTTCTGTGAAGGGAGTAGTACACAGCGTTGTACGAGATCTTCAGTTTCTTGCCAATTTCTCGCATGGAATAGCCTTCATTTCTCAGAACAGGAATAGACGGACACGTTTCAGAAGAAAGTTATTTGTTTCTGGCCATTTTGAGTCTGTAATCGAACCCACAAATGCTGATGCTCCGGATACTCATCTAGTCTAAAGAAGGACAGTTTTATTGTTTCTGTAAGCAGAACAACAGTTTTCAGTTGCGGTAACATAATTGCAAAATGTTTTTCTAAAGATCAATTAGCCTTTTAAAATGATAAACTTGGATAAGCTAACACAACGTACCATTGGAACACAGGAGTGATGGTTGCTGATAATGGGCCTCTGTACGCCGATGAAGATATTCCATTACAAAATCTGCCGTTTCCAGCTACAATAGTAATTTCCAACATTAACAATGTCTACACTGTATTTCTGATCAATTTGATGTCATTTTAATGTACAACATTTTTTACATTTTCTTTCAACAACAAAGACATTTCTAAGTGACCCCAAATTTTGAACGGTAGTGTACATATCAAGCCAAGAAGAACAAGCCGTACAGACACTTGAAGGCCGTTCAGACAGTGTACTCTACTATTACAATGATATTCAGTAAAACTAACACAATCACATGGATGTCCCCGCCTGTCTCCATATATTACCCATCATCACCAGTCTCTGTTCTCTGGTTTCAGTTGGCAGATGTGCAACGTCGCTAGAGGACGTGCTCATCTTTGCCACCTCAGCTGATGTGGTACCAGCTGTAGGGTTCAGCCCCAGCCCTACCTTATCCTTCCTCCATCCACTGGACCCGGCCGGGGCCTTCCCTGTGAGCCAGCCCAGCTCCAACCGCCTCCTGCTGCCGGTGGTACCTTCCTACCAGGCCTTCAAGAAGCACATGGAGTATGCAGTGTGCCAACTCACAGTCTTGCAGATCATTTGATCACAGACACACAGACAGTATTGATCTATATAAGCTCAACTTTAATAGACTGTCAATGAACTTGTAGGACACATTTCATTTGGATTCTGTACTTCAGTTGATATTTACTCACCTCATAGAGTTTCAGGTTTGTGTAGGGTATTTCCACCACGACAGAGATAATGCGTTTTGTATTATAGGCTTTAGCTGTTGACTTTTAGAAACTATTTTACACTAATTGAATTGTTAGAAAGAGCATTAGTTTAGGTGCTACAATTGTTTGAATGGTCTTTTCTTTGTTTGAATGATATGTTTGGTATGAAATATTTCTTTCTCTTTTGGGATTCTCTTTGACATATTTTATGTTGTACATACTGAGGTGTGTCAATGTTTTCTGTAAAGTTATGTCAATTATATGCTACATTTTCTATTTTTGTGATTGTTCTGTTGTTTTGTATGTACTGTTCAGGTTGCATGCCTTATTTGTTTTGGCTTTGTATGTATTTTCTATGTTTATTAACTTCATTCTCAAGCATTTTACTCATGCCAAATTAAACATTTGCATTTACTCTCTGAAATATTCCTGCAATGGTCGATTCTCCCCCCCCCCCAACATCGGTATTCAAAATGCATGAGATAAGTGCATTTCAGTAGACCCTATTACTTTGCCATCATATTTCCTAGTGAGGATCTGGGAATCCTAATTGAGTCAAGCAGACCAGTGATGTAGATTTGATTTCCTATTTACAATCTAAGAGTAAAGTAGGGGCTACTCCATCAAAATGTGTGATAGCAAAGCCCAGGTACACCCTCATGTACATGATGTCGTTCAAAACAACTCTTGAGTTCAGAAATCTCTGACTTCCCAAGACAACTGGGAACTGGGGGAAAAGAAACAAGCTCCGACTAGGAAAAATACACTGAACCAAAATACACTGCTCAAAAAATAAAGGGAACACTTAAACAACACAATTTAACTCCAAGTCAATCACACTTCTGTGAAATCAAACTGTCCACTTAGGAAGCAACACTAATTTACAATAAATTTCACATGCTGTTGTGCAAATGGAATAGACAACAGGTGGAAATTATAGTCAATTAGCAAGACACCCCCAATAAAGGAGTAGTTCTGTAGGTGGTGACCACTTCTCAGTTCCTATGCTTCCTGGCTGATGTTTTGGTCACTTTTGAATGCTGGCGGTGCTTTCACTCTAGTGGTAGCATGAGACGGAGTCTACAACCCACACAAGTGGCTCAGGTAGTGCAGCTCATCCAGGATGGCACATCAATGCGAGCTGTGGCAAGAAGTTTTGCTGTGTCTGTCAGCGTAGTGTCCAGAGCATGGAGGCGCTACCAGGAGACAGGCCAGTACATCAGGAGACGTGGAGGGGGCCGTAGGAGGGCAACAACCCAGCAGCCGGACCGCTACCTCAGCCTTTGTGCAAGGAGGAGCACTCACAGAGCCCTGTAAAATGACCTCCAGCAGGCCACAAATGTGCATGTGTCTGCTCAAACGGTCAGAAACAGACTCCATGAGGGCCCAACGTCCACAGGTGGGGGTTGTGCTTTACAGCCCAACACCGTGCAGGACGTTTGGCATTTGCCAGAGAACACCAAGATTGGCAAATTCGCCACTGGCGCCCTGTGCTCTTCACAGATGAAAGCAGGTTCACACTGAGCACATGTGACAGACGTGACAGAGTCTGGAGACGCCGTGGAGAACGTTCTGCTGCCTGCAACATCCTCCAGCATGACCGGTTTGGCGGTGGGTCAGTCATGGTGTGGGGTGGCATTTCTTTGGGGGGCAGCACAGCCCTCCATGTGCTCGCCAGAGGTAGCCTGGCTGCCATTAGGTACCGAGATGAGATCCTCAGACCTCTTGTGAGACCATATGCTGGTGCGGTTGGCCCTGGGTTCCTCCTAATGCAAGACAATGCTAGACCTCATGTGGCAGGAGTGTGTCAGCAGTTCCTGCAGGAGGAAGGCATTAATGCTATGGACTGGCCCGCCCGTTCCCCAGACCTGAATTCAATTGAGCACATCTGCTCCATCCACCAACGCCACGTTGCACCACAGACTATCCAGGAGTTGGCGGATGCTTTAGTCCAGGTGTAGGAGGAGATCCCTCAGGAGACCATCCTCCACCTCATCAGGAGCATGCCCAGGCGTTGTGGGGAGTTCATACAGGCACGTGGAGGCCACACACACTACTGAGCCTCATTTTGACTTGTTTTAAGGACATTTCATCAAAGTTGGATCAGCCTGTAGTGTGGGTTTCCACTTTAATTTTGAGTGTGACTCCAAATCCAGACCTCCATGGGTTGATACATTTGATTTCCATTGATAATTTTGGTGTGATTTTGTTGTCAGCACATTCAACTATGTAAAGAAAAAAGTATTTCATGACAATATTTCATTAATTCAGATCTAGGATGTGTTATTTTAGTGTTCCCTTTATTTTTTTGAGCAGTGTATAAATGCAACATGTAAAGCGCTGGTCCCATGTTTCATGAGCTGAAATAAAAGATCCCAGAAATGTTCCATATGCACAAAAAGCTTATTTCTCAATTACATTTTGTGCACAAATGTGTTTAAAAACCTGTTAGTGAGTTGAGGAGGATTTCTGTCTGTGATAAAGCCATTTTGTGGGGAAAAATGTATCTGATTGGCTGGGCCTGGCTCCCCCGAAGTGTGTGGGTTTATGCCCTATCAGGCCCACCCATGGCTGCGCCCCTAACCAGTCATGTGAAATTCATAGATTGGGGCCTAACTAATTAATTTAAATTGACTGATTTCCTTATATGAACTGTAACTCAGCAAAATCTTTGAAATTGTTGCAAGCTAGAGCTCCGACTTTCCGAACTGAAGATCACTGACGTCATGATTTGCGCTCGTATTTGACCGAGTTCCCAGTTGTCTTCTGCCGCGTTTAAAACAACTGGGAACTCGGAAAAATACTAGATCTAGGCCCGAGTTGCCGAGTTGGAATTCCGAGTTGGGTGGCCGTCCTAATCGAATTTTCCCAGTCGGAGCTCGTTTTTTTCCGAGTTCACATTTATGTTGAACGCACGGAAATCGGAGATTTTCGAGTTCTCGGTTGTTTTGAACGCGACATTGAAAGCACCACTTGAGATCGCGGTAATGAGCGATATAGCAGACATCGAACGAGACTTGCCTGACCGGTCATCCTATGCCCGGTGTGATTGCATAAACAGAAAAGATGGCCGCCTCCGTCCGTGAAAAGCAGGCAGGTCTGTCAATGGTTTAGTTTATTCATTCCTAATCAGCATAGGCTGTCGAATAAAATCTACTATTTTATCTGACCCTAGCTATCTACATGTTGGGGGGGGAAACGATCTGCCACGGCGACCAACCAGTTCACGAGAAAAGTAATGCTAAGCTAACTTACTAGCTGGCTAATTAACTTTACAATAGTATTATAAAACAGCAAGAAGTCGGATGGCTAGCCTAAACGTACCTCTACTCTTGAATTCACTAGACACTGATGTGGCTGTCATGTTAAGAAACATGAATGCAACGCACTGAATGTGTTGTCGCCGGACACACTGAAATACAGCTAGACAGACTGCTATGTTCCATTTCCCCTCATTAAAAGGTGAATGGGTATCTAACATTAGCTAGTTAACTATTTCACTCATCTAACGATTTCATAATTTCACTCAACATTGAGTGGCAGAAATGGTATAGCAAAGTCCCAGTTACCCCTGACCTGTGCAATGTTTAGTGGGGCAAAAGTGGTGGCTGTAGTAAAAAGTGGTGGCTGGGGCGGCAGGTGGTCTAGTGGTTAGAGCTGAAAGGTTGCAAGATCGAATCCCCTAGCTGACAAGGTACAAATCTCTCGTTCTGCCCCTGGTCAAGGCAGTTAACCCACTGTTCCTAGGACGTCACTGACTTGCCTAGTTAAATAAAATAAACTGTCCCATGGGTTCTTCCATGTCCCCAGCTGCCTTGAAGCGCATGCTGAATTTCAATGCTCCTCCTTTGAAAAACACTGCTGCTGAGCCAGTATGGAAGGTGCTGATCTACGACAGGTGTGGCCAGGACATCATCTCCCCTCTACTGGCAGTCAAGGAGCTACGGGACATGGGGATCACATTGCACTTGTGAGTAGGCCTAACTCACAATTTGACATCACTGTTATCTATTAGTCTCCTTCACAAAAGGTACATTTAGAAAAAGCTAAAATCATGATATGCCATGATAAGGCTGTAAAGACATTGAACCTTTTTGTGTAACAACCCATCAACTGGTGAGTCTTTTGGTAATGAAAGAGCTGTGTAGTATATTTCAAAGGACAACAACAGTTTGGAGAAAAGGAATTTGTGTCAATACTGAATTTGTGTCAATACTGAATTTGTGTCAATACTGAATTGAGCAATTGCAAATAAGTCCAGCACAGCATTGACTTGGTGTCAATCAATAGAGGATACAGTCATCTAGAAAGCTCTCCAATGTATTTTATCTTTCTCTATAGGTTGCTTCATTCAGACAGAGATCCCATCCCCGATGTGCCAGCCATCTATTTTGTGATGCCGACAGAGGAGAACATTGACCGGATATGCCAAGTAAACATCCCTCACTCAGAACTTCAACATGTCATCGTCAGATATGTTTAAACGCTGGATAGGCCAGATGATAAGGATAAATGTCTTTGGCCACCGAGTCTATGAATTTGGTGGCTTTGCCCAGATAAAATGATTTGTTGTCCAAATGTAACATCCCAGACATGTAACATCCTACTAGTCAGTATATTGTTCCATTCCGTTGTTTTTTTCTCTCTTTCTCAGGACCTTCGTAGCCAGCTGTATGAGTCTTACTATTTTAACTTCATCTCAGCCATATCTAGAAGTAAACTAGAGGATATTGCCAGTGCAGCTCTCTCAGCCAACGCTATCACACAGGTTACCAAGGTGAGTCTACAACACACTAGTTTACCACTCTGCCAGTCTGCATCTCAAATGGTACCCTATTCCCTATATGCTGCACTACTTTGTGCCTGTAGGGCTCTGGTGAAAAGCAGTGTACTATAAAGGGGGATAGTGTGCAATTTGGGACTCAGGCCCAGTCATTTTCTATAAATCACATCACAGGGTATTTGACAGCCTTTAAGAGTAAGGTCTTTTTTTTTGCTTTTGTAGGTGTTCGATCAGTATTTGAACTTCATCACACTTGAAGATGATATGTTCATCCTCGGCAATCAAAATAAAGAGTTCATCTCCTACCATGGTAAGTTCATTGGATTCAGAAACGGGGCAAGATTTGATATTGTCAAAATGAAACTAAAGATAACTGTTTTTATTCACATATTACCTTCAGATCGTCTTCTTGATTAGCTGGCATGATTGTATTTGACATCCTGTTTTCCTATTCCCTTTTGATTAGCAATTAACAAGCCAGACATCATGGACACAGAGATGGAGGCCATCATGGATACTATAGTAGACAGTCTCTTCTGCTTTTTTGTCACTCTGGGTGGGTCCTTCAACACAACGTTATCAATGTCACAATACTATTGAGACTCCTGAGAGAACATTGCTTTGGTATTTCAAAATATACGGTGAGATGCATTTACTCAGGTGGCTATACCATTTCTACCTGCTAGATGGCAGCATTACTACCATTTATTACTCACAAGAATCAAAGCAGTACCAAGATAATAGTTATTCTGAGCGAGGAAAGCTGTTTGAAAGTAAAGGGTTTTGTCTGAAAGTGTGACCATATGGATGACACTTTGACAAAACAAAACCACCTTGCAGTCTGTTAAAAGATTCTCAGTTTTATCCTAATGGTGTTCAGCCACCACTAGACTCCAGCACATATAGAGAAGCTCTGCTAAACTCTTCAATGCTCTCTATTGGCAGCTGACAGATGTGTTTTGTTTTCTTAGGTACTGTCCCCATAATCCGCTGTCCAAGAGGGAATGCTGCGGAGATGGTCGCGGTGGTAAGCATCACCCTCCCTCATTTAAAAGCATCTGAAGTTTCCTCACCTCAGCTGCTGTCAGGGGCGCAGTCTGTCTGAAAACTCTTTATAATACGTCTTGGCAGTGCAGAGAGGCCTGGGAGAGTAGTACCCATTCCCCGTAGGCACAGTGAAAGGGGAAATTAGTCATTTGAGGACCACCCCAAATCCAACCACCCCCAGAATCTCAGCATTTGCAGACTGTATTTGCAGGTGGAATGTTGATGCAGTCTGTGGAAGCTGATCCTCCAGGGGCCTTAATGGATGGGTAGAGTGATTCTCCTCTAGTCACACAACACTGCTCTTTGTTCCATGTAGTGCTGTGTTGTGGTGCTGGTCTTAATGCAGGACTGTGTGCTTAGTCTTTATTTGGTTCAGAAGATATAAGGCCTCTTGCCTCGCTAGTTAAGAGACTAAAACATCTTAACCCAGTTTCTCTATTTCAGAAACTTGACAAGAAGCTTCGGGAGAACCTGCGAGACGCCAGAAACAGCCTGTTCACTGGGGACAACATGGGGGCCAGCCAGTTCAGGTGGTTCAGGGTGCTGTAGACTAGTAAACTGGGTATGAACCATAAAGAGAGCAGACTAGATGTAGACATTCATCCCATTGTGTACTTTACCATGGAAAGTCTACTCCATACCATATGACAAACACATACAATGGCTTCCCACACACACTGTTTCACCATGTCTTTGTTTAACTCTGAGGTGGAAATGTGCTCTCCTGCTGTTCTCTCCAGACCCACTGAACAGTTAGCTAGGCCTTCACTAAGTGGTGGATGAAGATTAAACAGTCATGCCTCCTCTGTGAAAATCTAAGCTGGATCCATTTCAAATCTTCTTTTGTGGTGGAGCATAGAGAGCCTAGTCAGTGGGGAACTCTGGGTACATATGTCATCCTCCGTTTCATCTCTGTCTGTCTCTCTCAGCTTCCAGAGACCCTTATTTGTACTTGCTGACCGCAACCTGGATCTTGCCACCCCCCTCCACCACACATGGACCTACCAGGCCCTCATCCACGACGTGCTGGTAAGACTGACAGGATACAGGGAGAGAGAAAGAGAGGAGCAGATCTGTTTGTCGTTCTCCCACCACAGTGTTATGATGGACTTAACAGACACATCATACACTTTGACAAATCTAAGGGCTTACTAATGAGAAACCTCCACTCTACAGTCTGGACTCATTCCTGGTGAATTGTGTTGGGTGTATGGTATTTTACACTGAGTCTGAACTGGTCTGCTCAGTAGTGTGAATAGGGTATATACAGTACACCAAGGTGTGAGTGGTTTTTCAAGGTAGCAAACAGATTTAACTTGGAATGTTATTTCTGAGTTACTGTAATTACTTTGTGTGTAAGATAAAGAGGAGGGTAAATGGTATGTGCTCAGTGCAATGACATGTGTCAGAGGTCATAAATATTAGTGAGGAACCATTTTCCACCATCTGTGCCTTAAAATGATTTGTGGTGTAGAGTGGACCAACCAGTCTCCTATTCGACCATTGGTTTTCAGCATTGCAGGTCCTTTGTTTTAGCCTCGATATATGTATGACAACGGTTGTTATTTTGAAGGTAGGCTATGATGATGTTAGTAGATATCAATGTTTATTCCCAGAGGTATCTATGGATCAGTATGTTTTCTAATGTTTTGAGTAGAAATATGACCAGACTTCACATCCAATAGGATCTGTGCCAGCCAACAAACACAGAGTAACTAGTGTCTGTACCGGTGTCTGTTTATTTGTGTGTCCCCCAGGACTTCCACCTGAACAGGGTTAGTATGGATGAGTCTGTGGGGTCAGAATCCTCTCCTGCCGGAGCCAGACCCAAGAAGAAGAACAAGAAGAGTTATGACCTCACATCAGCCGACATGTTCTGGCAGAAACACAAGGGCAGGTTTGTATTTGCTATGCAACATTTGTCCAGCAAAATTAAGGCAGTTACACATTTTTGAAAACATTACAATGCATTCACAACAGATTTCACAACATTAAGTGTGTGCCCTCCGGCCCCTTCTCTACTACCACATATCTACAACACAAAATCCACGTGTTCGTGTGTGTATGTTATTGTGTGTTTGTATGCATGTCTGTGCCTATGTCTGTGCCTATGTTTATGTTGCTTCACAGTCCCCGCTGTTCCATAAGGTGTGTTATCAGTTCATTTTTTTCTTCTAGATTTTTACTGCTTGCATGAGTTTCTTGATGTGGAATAGAGTTCCGTTTAGTTATGGCTCTATGTAGTACTGTGCACCTACCCATAGTCTGTCCTGGACTTGGGGACTGTGAAGAGACCTCTGGTCTTGTGGGGTATGCATGGGTGTCCGAGCTGTGTGCCAGTAGTTCAAACCGACAGCTCGGTGCATTCAACATGTCAATACCTCTCACAAATACAAGTAGGGATCTCCTCCACTTTGAGCCAGGAGAGATTGACATATTAATATTAGCTCTCTGCACGTCCAAGGGCCAGCCGTCCTGCCCTGTTCTGAGCCAATTGCAATTTTCTTAAGTCCCTCTTTGTGGCACCTTTACCACACGACTAAACAGAAGTCCAGGTGCGACAAAACTAGGGCCTGTAGGACCTTCCTTGTTGAAAGTGCTGTTAAGAATGCAGAGTAACCACTGTTGTCAATATGTTTAGACCATGACAGTTTACAATCCAGGGTTACTCCAAGCAGTTTAGTGTGCTCAAATTGCTCAATTTCCACATTCATTCTAAGATTTAGTTTGTCCCAAATACAATGCTTTTTGAAATATTTAAGACTCATTTATTCCTTGCCACCCATTCTGGAACTGACTGCAGCTCTTTGTTAAGTGTTGCAGTCATTACAGTTGCTGATGTGTATAGTGTTGAGTCATCCTCATAGATAGACACACTGGCTTTACTTTTTACGCATGTTGTTAGTAAAGATGGAAAAAAGTAAGGTGCCTAGACAGCTGCCCTGGGGAATTCCTGATTCTACCTGGATTATGTTTGAGAGGCTTCTATTAGAAAACACCCTCTGTGTTCTGTTAGACAGGTAACTCTTTATCCACAATATAGCAGGGGGTGTAAAGCCATACAAGTTTTTCCAGCAACAGACTATGATTGATAATGTCAAAAGCTGCACTGAAGTCTTAACAAAACAGCCCCCACAACCTTTGTATCATCAATTTCTCTCAGCCAGTCATCAGTCATTTGTGTAAGTGCTGTGCTTGTTAAATGTCTTTCTATAAAAGCATGCTGAAAGTTTGTCAATTTATATTGTATCTGGTCAAACACAATTTTTTCCAAAAGTTTACTAAGGGTTGGTAAAAGGCTGATTGGTTGGCTATTTGAGCCAGTAAAGGGGGCTTGACTATGCTTAGGTAAGGGAATAACTTTTGCTTTCTTCCAGGCCTGAGGGCTCACACTTTCTAGTAGGTTTAAATTGAAGGTATGGCAAATAGGAGTGGCAATATCATCCGCTATTATCCTCAGTCATTTTTCGTCCAAGTTGTCAGACCCAGGTGGCTTGTCATTGTTGATAGACAATTTTTCTTCCACACTTACTTTACGGAATTCAAAATTACAATGCTTGTCTTTCATAATTTCGTCAGATATACTTGGATGTGTCGTGTCAGCGTTTGTTGCTGGCATGTCATGCCTAAGTTTGGTAATCTTGCTAATGAAAAAATCATTCAAGTAGTTGGCAATATCAGTGGGTTTAGTGATGAATGAGCCATCTGATTCAATGAATGATGGAGCGGAGTTTGCCTTTTTGCCCAAAATTTAATTTAAGATGCTCCAATGCTTTTTAGTATCATTCTTTGTTTCATAGTGTAGTGTGTTTTATTCAGTTTAGTCACATGATTTCTCAATTTACAGTACGTTTGCCAATTACTTGTATAGCCAGACTTATTTTGCCTAATCCTTCTCAACCATACCATTTTTCAATTCCTCATCAATCTATGGGGATTTAAGTTATTACAGTCATTTTCTTAATGTGTGCATCCTTATTAGTAACTGGGATAAGCAATTTCATGAATGTGTCAAGTGCAGCGTCTGGTTGCTCATCATTACACACCATGGACCAACAAATATTCTTTACATCAACAACATAGTAATCACTACAAAACTTGTTGTATGACCTCTTACACACTATATTAGGCCCAGCTTTCTAGATATGGCTACAATATTGTGATCACTACATCCAATGGATTTGGATACTTCTTTCAAACACATTTCTGCAGATTTAGTAAAGATGTGATCAATACATGTTGATTATTTCAATATTGTGCTGTTTAACTACCCTGGTAGGTTGATTGATAACCTGAACCAGCTTGCAGGCACTAGTTTCAGTTTGAAGCTTTCTTAGGAACTCGTGATCAATTACTGATTTAGAAGGTAGTCTGCAGGGGATGCTTTATAACTCGGTAGAAACAATCTATTTGGCGCATTGCCATAGTGAAGTTATTCTTGCCTGAGAGGTCGTTTTGACTCTTCCAGCCCGTTCCCCGAGGTGGCTGAGTCTGTACAGGAGGAGTTAGACACATACCGAGCCCAAGAGGACGAGGTGAAACGCCTCAAGAGCATTATGGTAAGCGTGGCACACAGGTGGTTTTATAGAGCTGTTCAACGAAGTAGTCTCACTGAAAACATTAAGACGACACTCACACTTGCATATTCCCCACTAAAATAACTTTAATTTTCTTCTCCAGGGTTTGGAGGGTGAGGATGAGGGACCCATTAGTAGTATTAGTATGTCAGACAACACCGCAAAACTTACCTCAGCTGTCAGGTAAGCATCAATGTAGAATATACAGGATTTATCATTATTATTATTTATTCATAACGGCACTATTATTGACAGTTCTCTCAGTCCGTACCAAACTGTGTTTCCTCTAACAGCTCTCTGCCAGAACTTCTGGAGAAGAAGAGGCTGATTGACCTCCACACTAATGTAGCCACTGCCGTTCTGGATCACATTAAGGTCAGTGTTTAGCACTGTCTTGGCCAGACAGAGTGTTCTCTGTGTCTAGAGAGAGAGGGTTCTCTTTATGTCCACAGTGAACAGCGTCCCATTAACACTATTCTCAGATATTGTACACATATGGAAGACTGTTGTGCTGTGCAATCGCAGTTCTACTATCTCATATAAAGTTACTACATCTGTCAAAGGGTTGCCTAAAAATCCTCTTGAACTAATCTACACCTTATGGGATGTATCCACAGAGCCGTAAACTAGATGTGTACTTTGAGTACGAGGAGAAGCTGATGAGCAAATCCACCCTGGAGGAGTCTTTACTGGACATAATCAGTGACCCTGACGGTAGATGTTCCTCTGTGCTTATCTTACCCTGATGGTAGATGTACCACTGTGCTTATCTTACCCTGACGGTAGATGTGCCTCTGTGCTTATCTTACCCTGACGGTAGATGTGCCTCTGTGCTTATCTTACCCTGACGGTAGATGTGCCTCTGTGCTTATCTTGGCCAGAAATGACATGCATCATGCATATGTGTGCTACTTTGTCAAGGGTTGGAAGTACCTGAGATGCCTGTTTTGAAGGTTTGGCAAACAACAGTTTTTCTCTTTGTAACAGCGGGAACACCGGAGGACAAGATGAGACTCTTTCTGATTTTCTACATCACAGCCCTGCAGCCCACTTCAGAGGTGAGGCCTGGGCCCCTTCTATCCCTACCCTTAATCCCTCCTATCCCTTACCCTAACGGTCTAAGCCTAAACTCTGTCCCTATCAAAAACATACTAGACTCCCATCACACGTTCTGTCCCTATCAAATGCATGCCAAACTAGACTCTATCACAGGTCAGGGGAGGACCCACAGGATGCAGGCCCCTCTGTTCGGGAACTATGCTGATCCACTGCAGTCATATCAGTATCATGTCCAATGGACCAAAATAACACACTAGCAACCTGAATGGAGACACTTTGTGTTTTCACTGTAGAAATCTTAACAAAAACACAATACACACTTTGAAAAACCTTGGGCTTGGCTTTGATTTAATTATGTAGAACACCATTTCCCAACATTTTCATTTTTGATATGCTTTTCTTCTGACAACATTCAAAATCTTTATTGTTCGATATGACGCATGTAGAGGCAGATTCTAGGAACATTGAAACCCTTTGAAGCCGCGGCCAAACATCATTACTCCAGAAATCCAATAATGCTAGCCTGTTCTGTTCTGGGCATCTCAAGGCCCTCTGTATAGGAGACCTTCCGACTCTCCACAATGACTGGGGGTTCTACGTCCCACCTGTTCTCTTCAGTGAGATTAGGGCTGATCTAGGATCAGTTGCTCACCCCTGTCCTTATAACCTTATTCATTATCATCTAAAAGACACAACTGATCCCAGAACAGCACTTCTACTCTGAGGCGCTTTGTTAATATGGGCCCAGGTTTCTGGCTGCGGCTGCAGGCTGGTATCAGTGTTAGGATCAGGCTGTCCTGGAGAATCATGTTGATCAATGGTCTCCCTAACAGCCCTTCTCCTCTGAGACAAATCAAATCAAATCAAATTTTATTTGTCACATACACATGGTTAGCAGATGTTAATGCGAGTGTAGCGAAATGCTTGTGCTTCTAGTTCCGACAATGCAGTAATAACAAGTAATCTAACTAACAATTCCAAAACTACTGTCTTGTACACAGTGTAAGGGGATAAAGAATATGTACATAAGGATATATGAATGAGTGATGGTACAGAGCAGCATAGGCAAGATACAGTAGGTGGTATCGGGTACAGTATGTACAAATGAGATGAGTATGTAAACAAAGTGGCATAGTATAGTATAAAGTGGCTAGTGATACATGTATTACATAAGGATACCGTCGATGATATAGAGTACAGTATATACGTATGCATATGAGATGAATAATGTAGGGTAAGTAACATTTATATAAGGTAGCATTGTTTAAAGTGGCTAGTGATATATTTACATCATTTCCCATCAATTCCCATTATTAAAGTGGCTGGAGTTGAGTCAGTGTCAGTGTGTTGGCAGCAGCCACTCAGTGTTAGTGGTGGCTGTTTAACAGTCTGATGGCCTTGAGATAGAAGCTGTTTTTCAGTCTCTCGGTCCCAGCTTTGATGCACCTGTACTGACCTCGCCTTCTGGATGATAGCGGGGTGAACAGGCAGTGGCTCGGGTGGTTGATGTCCTTGATGATCTTTATGGCCTTCCTGTGACATCGGGTGGTGTAGGTGTCCTGGAGGGCAGGTAGTTTGCCCCCGGTGATGCGTTGTGCAGACCTCACTACCCTCTGGAGAGCCTTACGGTTGAGGGCGGTGCAGTTGCCATACCAGGCGGTGATACAGCCCGCCAGGATGCTCTCGATTGTGCATCTGTAGAAGTTTGTGAGTGCTTTTGGTGACAAGCCGAATTTCTTCAGCCTCCTGAGGTTGAAGAGGCGCTGCTGCGCCTTCTTCACGATGCTGTCTGTGTGAGTGGACCAATTCAGTTTGTCTGTGATGTGTATGCCGAGGAACTTAAAACTTGCTACCCTCTCCACTACTGTTCCATCGATGTGGATAGGGGGGTGTTCCCTCTGCTGTTTCCTGAAGTCCACAATCATCTCCTTAGTTTTGTTGACGTTGAGTGTGAGGTTGTTTTCCTGACACCACACTCTGAGGGCCCTCACCTCCTCCATGTAGGCCGTCTCATCGTTGTTGGTAATCAAGCCTACCACTGTTGTGTCGTCCGCAAACTTGATGATTGAGTTGGAGGCGTGCGTGGCCACGCAGTCGTGGGTGAACAGGGAGTACAGGAGAGGGCTCAGAACGCAACCTTGTGGGGCCCCAGTGTTGAGGATCAGCGGGGAGGAGATGTTGTTGCCTACCCTCACCACCTGGGGGCGGCCCGTCAGGAAGTCCAGTACCCAGTTGCACAGGGCGGGGTCGAGACCCAGGGTACTATGGTGTTGAATGCCGAGCTGTAGTCGATGAACAGCATTCTCACATAGGTATTCCTCTTGTCCAGATGGGTTAGGGCAGTGTGCAGTGTGGTTGAGATTGCATCGTCTGTGGACCTATTTGGGCGGTAAGCAAATTGGAGTGGGTCTAGGGTGTCAGGTAGGGTGGAGGTGATATGGTCCTTGACTAGTCTCTCAAAGCACTTCATGATGACGGATGTGAGTGCTACGGGGCGGTAGTCATTTAGCTCAGTTACCTTAGCTTTCTTGGGAACAGGAACAATGGTGGCCCTCTTGAAGCATGTGGGAACAGCAGACTGGTATAGGGATTGATTGAATATGTCCGTAAACACACAGGCCAGCTGGTCTGCGCATGCTCTGAGGGCGCGGCTGGGGATGCCATCTGGGCCTGCAGCCTTGCGAGGGTTAACACGTTTAAATGTCTTACTCACCTCGGCTGCAGTGAAGGAGAGACCGCATGTTTTCATTGCAGGCCGTGTCAGTGGCACTGTATTGTCCTCAAAGCGGGCAAAAAAGTTATTTAGTCTGCCTGGGAGCAAGACATCCTGGTCCGTGACTGGGCTGGGTTTCTTCCTGTAGTCCGTGATTGACTGTAGACCCTGCCACATGCCTCTTGTGTCTGAGCCGTTGAATTGAGATTCTACTTTGTCTCTGTACTGGCGCTTAGCTTGTTTGATAGCCTTGCGGAGGGAATAGCTGCACTGTTTGTATTCGGTCATGTTACCAGACACCTTGCCCTGATTAAAAGCAGTGGTTCGCGCTTTCAGTTTCACACGAATGCTGCCATCAATCCACGGTTTCTGGTTAGGGAATGTTTTAATCGTTGCTATGGGAACGACATCTTCAACGCACGTTCTAATGAACTCGCACACCGAATCAGCGTATTCGTCAATGTTGTTATCTGACGCAATACGAAACATCTCCCAGTCCACGTGATGGAAGCAGTCTTGGAGTGTGGAGTCAGCTTGGTCGGACCAGCGTTGGACAGACCTCAGCGTGGGAGCCTCTTGTTTTAGTTTCTGTCTGTAGGCAGGGATCAACAAAATGGAGTCGTGGTCAGCTTTTCCGAAAGGGGGGCGGGGCAGGGCCTTATATGCGTCGCGGAAGTTAGAGTAACAGTGGTCCAAGGTCTTTCCTCCCCTGGTTACGCAATCGATATGCTGATAAAATTTGGGGAGTCTTGTTTTCAGATTAGCCTTGTTAAAATCCCCAGCTACAATGAATGCAGCCTCCGGATAAATTGTTTCCAGTTTGCAGAGAGTTAAATAAAGTTCGTTCAGAGCCATCGATGTGTCTGCTTGGGGGGGGATATATACGGCTGTGATTATAATCGAAGAGAATTCTCTTGGTAGATAATGCGGTCTACATTTGATTGTGAGGAATTCTAAATCAGGTGAACAGAAGGATTTGAGTTCCTGTATGTTTCTTTCATCGCACCATGTCACGTTAGTCATAAGGCATACGCCCCCGCCCCTCTTTTTACCAGAAAGATGTTTTTTCCTGTCTGCGCGATGCGTGGAGAAACCTGTTGGCTGCACCGCTTCGGATAGCGTCTCTCCAGTAAGCCACGTTTCCGTGAAGCAAAGAACGTTACAGTCTCTGATGTCCCTCTGGAATGCTACCCTTGCTCGGATTTCATCAACCTTGTTGTCAAGAGACTGGACATTGGCAAGAAGAATGCTAGGGAGTGGTGCGCGCTGTGCCCGTCTCCGGAGTCTGACCAGAAGACCGCCTCGTTTCCCTCTCTTTCGGAGTCGTTTTTTTGGGTCGCTGCATAGGATCCACTCCGTTGTCCTGTTTGTAAGGCAGAACACAGGATCCGCGTCGCGAAAAACATATTCTTGGTCGTACTGATGGTGAGTTGATGCTGATCTTATATTCAGTAGTTCTTCTCGACTGTATGTAATGAAACCTAAGATGACCTGGGGTACTAATGTAAGAAATAACACGTAAAAAAACAAAAAACTGCATAGTTTACTAGGAACGCGAAGCGAGGCGGCCATCTCTGTCGGCGCCGGAAGTACACCATGCTGTCCCCTGGCCTGACAGCTGAAGTCAAGCAGGAAATTGTTTTCTACCACTAATGTCTATGGTATTTCTCCTTTCGTCTCTGTCCCCATGAACCTGAACCCTCCCTGGGTAGATTATCACCATGGGATTACCCTCTCCCGGTTCATCCGTCCACTCCTGCTCTTAAGGTTATTTGTTTTCCCTGGCAGATGTGGTGTAACATGGTACATTAAACAGACTCTGCCGTCATTCCATACTATAAAGATGATGCCACCACACCCATCACACTTGGCCTCACACTCTGTTTATGAACAATGGGTGTCGATCCCTTC